>NC_140106.1:5406133-6006133 GCF_964237585.1 Gallinula chloropus
TGGCAGCCGAGGGGCTTCCGGGCATGGCGGCGCCCATCTCCGTGCGGCTGCGGCGGACAAATCGCCGCCGGGGGGCTTCCGGGCTTGGCGGAGCCCATCTCCGTGCGGCTGCGGGTGAAAAATCGCCGCCGGGGGCCTTCCGGACTTGGCGGCGCCCATCTCCGTGCGGCTCCGGCGGAAAAATAACCGCCGTGGGGCTTACGGGCATGGCGGCGCCCATCTCCGTGCGGCTCCGGCGGTTAAATGGCTTCCGGGCATGGCGGCGCCCATCTCCGTGCAGCTCCGGCGGAAAAATGGCCGCCGGGGGGCTTCCGGGCATGGCGGCGCCCATCTCCGTGCGGCTCCGGCGTTTAAATGGCTTCCGGGCATGGCGGCGCCCATCTCCGTGCGGCTGCGGCGGAAAAATGGCCGCCGAGGGGCTTCCGGGCATGGCGGCGCCCATCTCCGTGCGGCTGCGGCGGACAAATCGCCGCCGGGGAGCTTCCGGGCTTGGCGGAGCCCATCTCCGTGCGGCTGCGGGTGAAAAATCGCCGCCGGGGACCTTCCGGACTTGGCGGCGCCCATCTCCGTGCGGCTCCGGCGGAAAAATAACCGCCGTGGGGCTTACGGGCATGGCGGCGCCCATCTCCGTGCGGCTCCGGCAGAAAAATGGCCGCCTGGGGGCTTCCGGGCATGGCGGCGCCCATCTCCGTGCGGCTCCGGCGGTTAAATGGCTTCCGGGCATGGCGGCGCCCATCTCCGTGCAGCTCCGGCGGAAAAATGGCCGCCGGGGGGCTTCCGGGCATGGCGGCGCCCATCTCCGTGCGGCTCCGGCGGTTAAATGGCTTCCGGGCATGGCGGCGCCCATCTCCGTGCGGCTGCGGCGGAAAAATGGCCGCCGAGGGGCTTCCGGGCATGGCGGCGCCCATCTCCGTGCGGCTGCGGCGGACAAATCGCCGCCGGGGGGCTTCCGGGCTTGGCGGAGCCCATCTCCGTGCGGCTGCGGGTGAAAAATCGCCGCTGGGGACCTTCCGGACTTGGCGGCGCCCATCTCCGTGCGGCTCCGGCGGTTTAAATGGCTTCCGGGCATGGCGGCGCCCATCTCCGTGCAGCTCCGGCGGAAAAATGGCCGCCGGGGGGCTTCCGGGCATGGCGGCGCCCATCTCCGTGCAGCTCCGGCGTTTAAATGGCTTCCGGGCATGGCGGCGCCCAACTCCGTGCGGCTGCGGCGGAAAAATGGCCGCCGAGGGGCTTCCGGGCATGGCGGCGCCCATCTCCGTGCGGCTGCGGCGGACAAATCGCCGCCGGGGGGCTTCCGGGCTTGGCGGAGCCCATCTCCGTGCGGCTGCGGGTGAAAAATCGCCGCCGGGGGGCTTCCGGACTTGGCGGCGCCCATCTCCGTGCGGCTCCGGCGGAAAAATAACCGCCGTGGGGCTTACGGGCATGGCGGCGCCCATCTCCGTGCGGCTCCGGCGGAAAAATGGCCGCCGGGGGGCTTCCGGGCATGGCGGCGCCCATCTCCGTGCGGCTCCGGCGTTTAAATGGCTTCCGGGTATGGCGGCGCCCATCTCCGTGCCGCTCCGGCGGAAAAATGGCCGCCGGGTGCTTCCGGGACCCCGTTTGGGGGTTCGAGCTTGTGGGGGGGCTACACAGCACAGCTTCCCCGTCCGGGAAGCTAAGCAGGTACCACCTCGGTCAGCGCCCGGATGGGCGACCTCACCCCGTGTTCGAATCCCCGCACATGACAGTGACCCCCCCCCCCGCGCGCCCCCTCCCAAAATCTGCCCCCCGAGGGAGTCCCATCGCCTTCGGGAGTTCCCCGGACCTGACAGTGCCCCGGCCGACCCCGCGACGGGCGGCGGAAACCCCCCCTCACCGGGAGGGAGCGGCCGCCCCGCAATGGCGGCGTCCCTCGTTAAAGCGCCCTGCCGCTTGCGCTGCGCCGCCCGGCCGCAGTCCGCACGCAGCGGGCTTTGCGCGCACCCGCGCAGGAACGCGGCGAGTGTGCACGGAGGCAGCAGAACGCGGCTGCTTCCGTGCGCTGCGCCACCCGGGCGCAGTACCGCGGCCTGTCCGCAAGGCGGCAGCACCGAGGACCCCCGAGGAACTTCGTGCTCGAATCCCCGCTCGGGCCTTTCCGCCAGTGCTCGCTCGTCTCCGCCACTGCTCCGTGCTTTCCGCCTCTGCTCGTATCTCTCCGCCTCTGGTCGTATCTCTCCGCCTCTGCTCGGCCCTTTTCGGCTCCCCCTGCCCCACTAATTACCCGTCTGCCGCTGACCTGCGCTCATTAACAACCCCCCATCTCCTCCAGCGAATTCAACCCCCCTCCCAACCCTACTGCGACCCCTCTGAGAGCCCTCGAACCCCACCATGGCCCCTGACCCCCTAGAAGACCCCCGAAGGAACCCCCAACACCCCAAAAATAGACCCTAGAGAGACCCCCCCAGAACCCCTCAGAGACACCCCCCCCCCCAAAGAGCCCCCCCACGATCCCCTAAAAAGGCCCTTAGGGCCCCCCAACTCCCCAAAGAGCCCCCCCAAAAAACCCAGACCCCCCAAACAGACCCCATAAAGAACCCTAACCACCCCCCAAAAAACCTGAGACTCCTTAAAGACGCCCCCAAGCCCCTCACATCCCCCCCAAAATGAGACCCCATAAAGATCCCCTCAAAGAACCCCACACCCCCCCTTAGAGAACCCCCCCCAAAAGCCCTAGACCCCACCAAAAAGAGACCCTGTAAAGACCCCATAGTCTCCCAAAAAGAGCCAACCGCCCTGACTCAGCTGCTGCCAGCCCCATCGATGGAAAGATGCCACAACAACAGTGGCCTTGGCCACGCTTTCTTGGAAACAACTGGTTCCCTCATCACCTCTGAATAATAAAAATTCTAAGGCATTTTACAACAATGTCCAATACAACAGTAAACTGCTGCCAAGTATAACCCAGAAAATTGTTAGCCGATTCTCCTCTGTCAAAACCGTTGCCAGCTTTGGGCTGAGATGCCTCCAAGGTTTGGTCACCTTCGTCTTCAGCCAACATTGCCAAGTCTCTTGGCTGTTCTTCTGGATCCCCTGGAAGAAGACTGGTGACTGCCTGGAGAAGTGACTCAATCTGCTCTTCTGTTAGTCTTTCCTCACTTTCTTCCACCATCTGCAGGTCAAAAACCAATACATTGTTATTCAATCCATACTTCCTTCCTCAGCTCCAAACAGGAAGACTCAGCCCCAGTAAATACTGCTTTCAATGGATGCAAGATGTAGCCTGAACTCATCACAAAAGCATTTTACAAAGTGGAACTCTTGTAATATTTATAACAACACAAAACAAAAAAGCTCCCTTGTTAGCCACGACAGCTGGCATGCCACAGTGAGACCCTGCTTCTGTTACAAGGAGAACACCACGCTCAGAACAGGCTTTCCTCCTAAAGCCTCTCAGCCTAAGAAAAACCAAACCAAAATACCCAAAGAATTCCCACAAACTAGAAACCCCCACAAAGCCCAAAAACCAAAGAAGCCACAAACCCCCATTAAAGACACACACAAACCCCAGACCCCACAAGAAAAGCTGCGGGAACTCAAAACACCACAGAAGCCCCTAGCCCTCCCCCAAACCCGCAACCCACAGAACCCCAAAGCCTTCAAAAGGCAGAGAACCAAAACCCCCCCTTAGAACCCCAGTTAAAAAAAACAAACCAACAGAAAAACCTCACAAGCCCACACTAACCCCACAAATCCCAGACCCTGTAAAAAAACCAACCCACCCAACCCCTATAGCCACAAAAACCAGGAAAAAAAAAAAAAAAAAAATCAGTAAAACTACAAACACCTTACCAACCTCCTTGGCTCATTTTCTGAGAGGAGCCTGCACCAGCAGACAGACTAACACATTTTAATCCTAAACTCGGTTCTCTGCGTTCTTTCTCTGCCCCTTCTCTACATCCTTTTCTTTCAACTTCCTCTTCCTACCCACAAGGCTGTCTAAACCAATGGATAGAAACACTAACCCAGGTAACAGTACATCCAGTTCAGATAAAGGCAATGAAATCACCAGCGCCAATACTACGACCTTCTTACAGGTACCACAAGCTCCCAAGAACTCACCTGTAACAGGAAAAGAGGAGAAACCATAGAGACCTTAAATGCAATACGCCAAAACCCGAAAGAGACTTATTCTTGTATATTGAATGTTAAAATCACATGCATAATTACTGAATTCTTTACAGCTGAAAAAATATTTTTAGAAGACGACCCTGACAGTCTACCTGCAACTGCTGCAAGATGTCTATAATAAACCCCCACAATTTTCTGTAATTAAAAAAAAAACAAAACAAAAAAAAAAACCAGGAAAGAATGCAATCAATCATCCAGGTAATTCTGAGTTAACTGATGCCCTGAATGGGACAAGTCGAACCCAAGCTAACACCAGCCAGTTTACTGCAATGCTTGTCTAGCATACACATATATAAATCAAAATGACATGTGGCTAGAGGCCAGGTGCAAAAAAAATAAGACATTTGCACACCACAGCAGACAACCTGCCGAGGGCCACGATATGATATGCTGCAGCAGAGTCTTGTGGCTGTTCGCTCAAACACGCTGGTGGAATAGTCTGCATAACCGGCCCTGTGCACGATTTACATGGGGTTTTCTAAGCTATGCCTGATGTGGCTAAGGGATTTTTACTGGGCAATCCTGGTTTAAGACCAGTCTCGGCTCCTAAGGAATGCCAGCCAACAAAGATGTTTTCAGCCGTTAACAAGAGGAACAGAAATCCAACGACGAGCTGCTGCTTTTAAAACGTGGAGTCATCATTGTGACAAATGGCACCACACAGATCTCTGTTAACACATTTGTAGACAAAGTGGAAGACCTGGGGTTGGGGACAGCTGTGCAACTCAGCCTTCATTTCCCGAGGGCAGGTATGCTCCGTCAGCTGCTGCCAGGTGTCGTCGACAACAAGAAACGGGCTGCACTCTGCCGGCTTGTCCACCTCGAACTTCTCAGCGCAGAGCTGGCGAACATCTTCGGTGGTTATAGACAGTCTCACCAGGAAAGATCTTTCCTGTACATCCACAGTACACTCCCTGGAACGCAACATGAAGGTGGTTCTGTAGAATGAGAAAACACACATCAGCAACTCAAAAACCCCAACAGCTGAAGCGTCAGCAACAAACCTGTCCCCACACTGAGACTCACCCCCGCGATTCCCACGCCCGACAGTCACCTCGCCAACTGCAATACTGGTGGCAAAACTGTGGCAAGCGGAACAGAAATTCCTAAGCCAACACCCTCCTTTCCTCATATTACACTCTAACCCTGCAATTACAGCCAAACAGGACTTGTCCTGCCGAGCAAAACCAGGAAACAAAATGCAGTGAGGCTAAGCAATGTCTGAGGCAGCAGGGTCGAGAGATGGTGCTGCTGCACTACTGCCACAAAACAGGCACCTCCTATGGCCGTGTCAGTCAGAAGGAATAAGAAAAAAGCCTCTGCCAGTGGCAGCAAACGGTGCTGATCCCCAAGTTACTGCGTGATAAGCCATCTGCATTCTTATGCTGCAGCACGCAAAGTGTTTTAGGGTGCTTCAGTCCAGTCAGGACACTTTCATTGCATTAAACCGGTGACAATCTGGGGTCCGAGCCCGATTTAACCGGCTTTCCCATGACAGCTTTTTTTCTTTTTTACAGTAAGGCTTAGAGGGAAGCAGAAAGAAAGCTTCCTCGGCAACATTAGGCTAAACCCTAATGGCAAAAGCCTCGTGGCAAAAGCTGGACCTTTTTTCTGTGTTGAAACTGACATGTTCTTACAACTCCGATAACATGGAAAAAGTCTAAGTGCACCCTACAAGGAAATGCAGTTCTACCTTTCAGAAAGCATTTAAAGAGGAAAAAAAACCAAGCAACAACTGGGGGAAAAGCAACCACAAACATCTTTTGAACACATGAACAAAGCAAGCTGCTGTAGTGTGCTTTTTTTTAAAAAAAAAGACATTAACTGTGGTTACAGACTGAAAAAGATACAATTAAAGGAAGTGGAAAAATGGCACAGTGAGAAAGACCTGTTTATCAACTCAGCGGGTGCCAATGTCTGTATGCTAAACCAATCAGGCACGCTAAATCACAATGGCAAAGATGTACATTGCACAAAAGCAAGCCAGCAAAAGCTACCATTGAGAAGGTGGTTCTACCACTTAAGTTCCAAGAAGCACTCTTATCTTTAACAAAGTATTTTTACAGCTTGCAAACTGAAACACTGAAGCTTTGCAGCAGCATTTAAACGAGGTCAGGACTGACCCTGACGAAACAGGGCCTATCCGTTTCTGTTACCGGTGTGAAGCAATTATGAAAAATCAGCCCTAGAGGAGGAAAATCAAGCTGCAGTTTTAGTTCCTAATGTATGTAACACACAGATGTTTTTAAAAGCACGCGCTTTAGACAGACGGGACTGCTTCGAGAAGAGGCTGAAGCTCCCACAAGCACTCCTAACATATACTAAGTATCAAAGTTATTTATGGAGCGGCAGAAAATTGTACTCAATCATCCTCACAATATGGCATTTTTTGCCTTTTCATCCTAGAGACGGAGGGAGGATGAAGGCCTTCCGGGGTCCGAGAGCTGATAAAACTAAAGGAGCCCATCACAAGTGTAGCTACCACATTGTTAAGTCACGATGACTCCCCCTGCTCGATCGAAAATATCTCACCTCATAAGGCAGAGTCCATCAGTAGATTCCCAGGTCACACAGGCCTGCACTCTGCGAGCTGAACAGCTTTCTGTACTTCCACTTTACAGTGGAACCATGAGACTCTCTTGTTATGCTACTGATGTTGCCAACTTTAGGACCACCCTTGGATGGATTTCTACTCCAACAATGTCATCAAAATCTGCGCTGTGAAGAAGAACCCACCTTCCCTAGTCCTTTGCTTCATTTTAAGAAAAATAAACGAATGACAGGTTACCTTCTCCATGCAGAAAACACAGATCCATCGATTCCACCACGTACTCAACTTCAGTATCCAGCTCCAGCATGTCACACCTACTCACCCAGTGTGATAACACAGTCAAGAAGTCATCATTTTCATTCAGCCTCCCTGAGACAAAGGGAATAGAGACAGTCAGAGACAAACTGCGCTTTCCTTACCAGCCTCACCGTTTGAAAGGAAAGTGTTGCTTCGCTGCCTTCGCTGAGAAGTACATCTGTATTACTCTAGATCCTCCTGTAACCAGTGCGCAGCAAAGTGGGTGTCACCTGACACTGGCTGGACAGGACGCCAATGCCAGCTTCGTCCCATACTCTCTAGCGAGCGCAAATCTGACGATGCACACTTTGAGGCGTGCTCTCCTCAGGCAGCAACTCTGTCTTCTACAGGATCTGCTGGAGATGCCCCTCGTTTCATGGACTGCTGCCAACAGCACCTGCATTTATGGAGAATAAAGCATATTCAAGGGTCAGCTTGCTGCCTGGGACAGTGAGATATAGAATGAAAAAAAAAAAAGAACACCAGACAACAGGCTAGAGAAATTTTTGGAGAAAACAAGACAGGTGCAGATCACGACAAAGAGATGGAAAAGGAAAGTAACTGCAGTGGCCTGCAGGACAGAGATGGAAGACGAAAAAAGGAGGAAGAGAAAGCAGGAAAAAAGCACAGAGAGAAAAAGAAAAGGGAGAGGGAGATGAAGAAAGAGAAAGGGAGAGAAGAAAAGGGAGCAGGACAGTAGAATAGAGAAGTACAGGCAAGGGGAAAAAAAAAAAAAATAATCAGAGGAGTAGTAAGAAAGGGCAGGGGTCAGTGGAGGGCTGGGAAGGACCAAGACTCACAAGAAGGACAACAGGTTCTGGATGGGTAACCACCCAACTCTTAAACTTTTGGGGACTTAATGGGTACAAGGTATCCAAGAAGAAAGCTCAAATAGCAAGCCAAACAGTAATGTCTCCAATGGGCTTGGACATTTCACAAGGGCAACAAAGGCTGACAAGGAAACAAAAGGCAGAGCAGAACCTGTGCTCCATTTTCATTTACCATAAAAGATTATAGAAACCCCGCGAGCCACGGAACCCCCAAAAACCCAATTAAAACCACAAAAGAAACCCAAACCAGAAAACCAACAAAAGACCAGAGCAAAATAACCACCGAGCCGAAGAAACCAGCAAACCCGGAAACCCCAGACACCACAAGAACCCCCGATAACCACTGAACGCCACAGCAGCCACAAGAGAAGCCCTAAGCCCTCCTCTGCCAAAACAGCCCCGCGAGACAGAAAACCCACAAGCCGCAACTAGAGAGAGACACAGACCCACGCAAAGCCCCAAATCCCCCCAAACCTGCCAGCCCCGCGGCCCGGACACGCTCAGACTGACCGGAAGAGCCCAGTCGCGCCCCGCCCCGCCGGCCCCTTCGGTGCCCCGTGTCTCCCGTGCCGGCTGCTCGGGGAACGGGAGCTCTGGCCCGGCCGCACCCCCAAGCCCCCGCCGCGACCCCCTCCGCGCACTGCCCGCGCGGCGCGGAGCCCCCCCTCCCGGCCCAGACACCCCGCCGGACGCCGCGGAGACACGTCCCGGCACGGACCAGCGCCGGCAGAAGGCCGGCCGCGGCTGGGGGGGGGTGGAAGGCGCGGCGCCTCGCCGCCCGCGCGCCCCGCACCGACCCCCGGCTCGCCGCGACCACTCGCGCCGCGACCCGCCGACCGCCCGGCCCCGGCCGACCCCGCGACGGGCGGCGGAACCGGAGCCTCACCGGGAGGGAGCGCCGGCATCCCGACGGGCCCCCTCATCGCCCCGGAAAGCACGGGCAGGCTCCTCGTGGCAGCTCCGCGGTTATACTGCCCGGAAAGGAGCGGGGCATGCCGGGATATACTGCCCCGGAAAGGAGCGGGGCATGCCGGGATATACTCCCCCGCAAGGGAGCGGGGCATGCCGGGATACATTCCAGTGCGGCTCCGGCGGAAAAATGGCCGCCGGAGGACTTCCGGGCATGGCGGCGCCCATCTCCGTACGGCTCCGGCGGTTAAATGGCGACCGAGGGGCTTACGGGCATGGCGGCGCCCATCTCCGTGCGGCTCCGGCGGAAAAATGGCCGCCGGGGGGCTTCCGGGCATGGCGGCGCCCATCTCCGTGCGGCTCCGGCGGTTAAAAGGCGGCCGGGGGGCTTCCGGGCATGGCGGCGCCCATCTCCGTGCGGCTCCGGCGGTTAAATGGCGACCGAGGGGCTTCCGGGCATGGCGGCGCCCATCTCCGTGCGGCTCCGGCGGAAAAATGGCCGCCGGGGGGCTTCCGGGCATGGCGGCGCCCATCTCCGTACGGTTCCGGCGGTTAAATGGCGACCGAGGGGCTTACGGGCATGGCGGCGCCCATCTCCGTGCGGCTTCGGCGGTTAAAAGGCGGCCGGGGGGCTTCCGGGCATGGCGGCGCCCATCTCCGTGCGGCTCCGACGGAAAAATGGCCGCCGGGGGGCTTCCGGGCCCCCGTTTGGGGGCGCGAGCTTGGGGGGGGCTACACAGCACAGCTGCCCCGTTCGGGAAGCTAAGCAGGGACCAGTTCGGTCAGCGCCCGGATGGGCGACCTCACCCCGTGTTCGAATCCCCGCACATGACAGTGACCCCCCCGCGCGCCCCCTCCCAAAATCTGACCCCCCCCGAGGGAGTCCCATCACCTTGGGGGATTCCCAATCCCCTTTGGGGATCCCCATTCCCCTTTGGGGTCCTTTTCGGGGCGCGAGCTTGGGGGGGGGCTACACAGCACAGCTTCCCCGTCCGGGAAGCTAAGCAGGGACCAGCTCGGTCAGCGCCCGGATGGGCGACCTCACCCCGTGTTCGAATCCCCGCACATGACAGTGACCCCCCCACCCCGCGCGCCCCCTCCCAAAATCTGCCCCCCCGAGGGAGTCCCATCGCCTTCGGGGGTTCCCCGGACCCTGACAGTGCCCCGGCCGACCCCACGACGGGCGGCGGAAACCCCCCCTCAGCGGGAGGGAGCGGCCGCCCCGCAATGGCGGCGTCCCTCGTTAAAGCGCCCTGTCGCTCGCGCTGCGCCGCCCGGCCGCAGTCCGCACGCAGCGGGCTCTGCGCGCACCCGCGCAGGAACGCGGTGAGTGTGCACGGAGGCAGCAGAACGCGGCGGCTTCCGTGCGCTGCGCCACCCGGGCGCAGTACCGCTGCGTGTCCGCAAGGCGGCAGCACCGAGCTGACTACGCGAGCTCTACTGCGCATGCGCGTGGTCGTGCCCGGAGCTGTGGTCAAAGCCCCCCCTCATTGGATCACGGCGCTCTAAAGCGCATGCGCAGGCTCTTCCGGGCAGCTTCACTGCGCCTTACTGCGCATGCTCCTCGGTCCTCCGGCGACTCTGCGTCACGGTCGCTAGGCAACGCCCGGCCCCGCTCCACACACAGCGAGTCCCGCGCGGCAGCGGGAAGCGGCGCGGACCCGGCCGGTTAGTTTCCCGCCTCAGCTGCGCTGGCCCTTAAGGCGAGAGCAGCGCTGCTCACGCACCCCTGCTTTCACCTGCGGCCCAGCAGCCACACACCTGCCCGCTTCTCCTGCTGCCCGGCTCGGAACAGGCGGGGGGGCACCCAGGAAGCTGGCAGGGGACAGGGTCAGGGCACGTCACCCGAACTAAGCAGAGGGCGACGCCACACCAATGACACCGTGCCCAGCGTAAAGGGAGGCTTGAGGCTGGGGCGCAGCTGTGGGGCTGGAGCGCACGGCTCCGGGACGTGCGCTCTGGGGACAGGCCGGCTCTGGGGCAGCACTGAGCTGTACAGCCTGAGCCCTGCACTTTGGGGAGAAACTGCTCCGCCCATCACCAGCTTCAAGCCATCTCGCTACAAGGTCCTGGTGTTGCTACTTGTCTCTCTGTTACTTCCAGATAAACTCTCCTCAGCCCTTTGGTTTTCTTTTCCCTCCCCTTTCCATCCTCCTCCCCCTTGCAGAGAGCACCCGTGCGTGCGGCGCTCAGCTGGTGGCTGGGGTGAAACGACGACGACGGCACTTTTCAAACTCATTCCTCACGCTGCCTGACTCTCAAGTGCCTGACCGCATCCCCCAAAGCCTCAGAAATGGCTTCTGCGCCAGGCTCGCTCCCGCTCCCTGGAAAGTTATTGCTCCAGCCCAGTTTGCCACAAGAGTTTCCATCTGGATCCAAGTTGCGTTGAAGCCCCTGGAAAAAGCAAGAAAAGGAACTCTAGGCTCAGCTCTGAGAGACGCGGCTGCTACGGGAAAAAGCCAGCTCCTCTGACCTCAGTGGAGAGGCAGGCTAGACATGACACCACCCCAGCATAGAGCTGCTACAGCGGGGAGAGGGAGGAATTAAAAACTGCCAACAGGCACAACCTTCCCCAACAACCTTCCCCAAACCCACAGAAATGAAAAGAGATAGTTGGAGTGTTCACTGGCAAACGAAAGCCCTCAGAGCCACAATGCTAGGGGCTGCTTGTGGGCCGCCTGGGGAGCCTTCAGGCCAGCTATGTCTTTCGGTCCTGGCTCCTTTGGTTTGGGAGCTATTGCTGGACATTTGGCATGTTTCCAAGGGAGCTCTTCTGCGGCCGTGGAAAGCACCTATGGAGCTAGTTGGAGCAACCTCTGCCCTATCCCCGGATGTCAGCACGGGAGGTGGGTGGGCAGCCTGCAGCAGCGACCCCCGTGCAACGCAGAGTCCCAAGGCTGAGACGATGCCCTCGGAGTAGCCTGGAGAACGCCCTGGCATCACCTCAGGCAGCCAAAATAGGGGCATGGCTGAGACACCAAGCTCCTGCCTTGCCCTCTCCTGCCTCGCAGCTCCTCACCCCAAACCTGCTCCCGCAGCACTCGCCCTCATGAGCGCACCCCATGGCTGAGAGTGGCCTCGAGCAGCTGTGCAAGGGCAGCAAGCAGCAGCTGGACATTTGGGCACATCCCTGTCACCACAATGAGCTCCCCGCCAAGAGATGAGACAGGACCAGAAGAGGCCAAATCCCTGCACAGCAAAATTCCCACCTTCCTTTTGCTTCTCCCAACCCTGGCGCAGGTGCAGCCTGGATCACAGCAGCAAGAAGCCCACAGTACCCAACGCCCTGGAATTCAAAGCAAACAACATTCCTCCCATCTCAGTCTGCAGCTGCTGCCTGCCAGGGCGCAGCAGGAACCTGAGCATCACATGCTGCAGCAGTGCCCCAGATCACCAGAGCCATGCCCAAGCGTGGGACAGCAGTGCTGAGCAGCTCAGCTCAACTGCCCCCAGGGACCCTTCCCAGGCCTGGGAGGTGACGGTTCCCATCACTACATATTCCATCAAAATAGCTCTACAAAAACAGAAGTAAAGGACACAACTGTCACCCACGAGCCCCAGACACCACCAACCAACCCCCCGGGCTCCAGCTGCCTTTCCCCACCATGCTGCCATCGAGCCAAGGTTTACAAGCATTTGTGACTGTATTAAAAAGGACCACTATTCCCATGTTTTAATCTCACTGATGCTGCTCACACAAAACAATCTGATAGAAACCAGCTCAAGGTACACGGGCCCCAACCTGTTTTTCACACTGATGGTTTATGAACACGAGCATCTGCCTTTATCTGGCTGCTTCTTTACTCCCTAATCAACTCCTCTGCCAAAAGTATCAGTGCTACGCAGCAGGAAAGCTCTTATCAGCTGTTTGTCAGGCCTTGGAGCCTGGATTTTACTTAGGATTTGGTGATATTGGGAAATGCAGGCAGCACCTCAGTGTCATAACCTGGGGAGGGTGCTGGAAGGGGTGTCGGGGGGCAGCTGAGGAGTGATGACAGCAGCTGGCATGGGGAGCAGGCATGGGGAATGATCCAGGATGGGAGGGGAACAAAACAAGGTGGAGCAAACAGGTGGGAAGCAGAAACAGCTGAGTGTGGCTGGGCTGAACGGAGCACTCAAGGCACATGGTGAATAACAGCGGGGGATTTTTCCACCTGGGAACACCTCATGGATGTTTAGGAGACCACTGCAGGGACATCAGGGCAGGGATGAGCTGTGACAAAGGGAACACATGCTCGTCTTCCCACCCCAACCCAGCGTTTGCAAACAGAGGAATGTCCCTAAATACTTCACAGAGGAGCAGCCTGGTTCTGGGTCACCTGCTCGGGCTCAGCAGCTTCTGCCACCCTGGGCCACACTTTGGGCTGACCAAAATCAGCCGTGACATCAGGGCTGAAGTCTCCAGCCCGCAGCACAGCTCCTCTGAGTTACACCAGATGCCCATCACCGTGGTGTCTGACCATGTCGTCACCAGGCTTCCCAGCTATGCTTCCACACAGTGCAACGCTGAGGCCGTGGCTTCAGCCAGTGAGGATGCTGGAGCTGCATGCCGCTGCAGGGATGGAGCTGCCAGGGTGTTAACTGCACTGCCAGGTTATTACTAACAGGTCAGCTCACAGGAATGGCTGGAGGTGACAACCCTGTGCCATGGGACCCCTGTGTGTGGCTGCATAATCCCTGGCAGCGATGCAGGTGATGCAGGCCATGATGCAGGCAGCATCCTCAGCGCGCCCACACAGCCTGGACACTCCGGAGCCAAGATGCTCAGAGCTCTGCATGTATTCAAAAGGCCAAGCATCCTGTCCATGACGTGCTGCCCACCTTCTCTGCCTCGCAGCACAGGACAAACCCTGTCTCCACACAGCCTTGCCCAGAAAACAGGGCAGAGCGACCTCCACACAAGGCTGAGCAGCACCCCTATGCGAAGGGTGGCACGACCAAGGGCTGGGCTTTAGGATGAGCAGCTTTCCCAGGGGGTTGGCCCATTTGTTTCTGTGCCTTTTGGTTTCAAAAGAGTTTCCTGTGACCGTTTTCAAGGCAGCCTGTCCCAGCCTAGGCAGAGATCCCAGTGTGCCTGCAGGATCCTGGAATGCTGCAATTTACAGACACCTCCAGCTCAGACCTCCCAAAAGCAGGCTGGGGGCTGCCTGGCACCTGTGCATGCTGCAAAGCTGGGATGCTGCATCCAGCCTTCGGCCACATATCTCAGAAAGGGGTTTTGATGGGGCCCTGCTGAGCCAATGACCTCTGCCAAGCATCAGGAATTCAGTATTTCCAAGGAAGTCCATCCTGTAGGAGCAGCGATGGGCACTAAGAGGTGAACACAAACATAACACCCTGACAGCAGCTCTCTCCTCACCAGGCTGTCCCAGCACCGGTCAGGGAAGCCAAGGCTCTGGCAGCACTGACACATCACCAAATGGGATCCCAAAGGCTGTGCCAGGTGCTGAGCGTGGTGGTGGGGATGCACAGTGGGTAACGTGCCGGTGCTGCTGCTCCATGCTTGGCTACACCAGCTGCATCTGCAGCCCCAGTGCTCCTTGGCCAGGGACCTTCCCTATGAACAGTAAACACAGACAGAGCTCAGGGAAGCTGCAGGCTTTCCAGTCAGATGCTGCAAAGGAAAATCAGGGTGGGAAAGGGTTGGGGGGGAAGAGCCCAGATTTAAATTAGGATTATGTAGCAGCTGAGGAGAGAAAATCGGTTTCCAAGCACCAAGAACCTGAGGGGTGCAGGGTGCCCCACCACCCCACGCTCCCTGGAGCTCCCTAAAGCCTGACAGACATGGACAAGACACAGATTAAGCTGTCCCAGCTGCCATGGTCTACAAAACACAACCTCAGCCCCAGAGCAGTGAAAGGGCTTGTTCAAGAGCCCCAGGAGCTCCGGTCTGGCCTCTGGACACGGCACAGGCCCGCTTAATCCGGAGGCAAGCAGGGCTGCATGGGACGGCTGCGCTTCCCAGCTGCACCAAGCATCACAAGACCTTTAAGGGTCACGCACAGCCAGCAGCACCGAACTCTGCCCGGAAAGCCATTCCCATGAGGACAGGGGCTGGCACTGCCCACAGAGGCCGTGGGACGGACAGACAGACAGGCAGGCAGAGATCAGGCAGGGCAGCGGAGCAGCCAGGTGCACCCCAGCTGTGGTGTCCTTGCTTGGAGGGGCAGCACTCGGTGCTGTCCCACTGCTTTGGTGACAGAGCTGGGCTCAGGTGGGGCTCCATCCCGCACCCCCTGCTCATCCTGCGTCCCAAGGAGTGCCAGAGCCAGCCAGCACCATGGGGGCAGATGGTAATAATTACCCATATGCTAATTCCATGGAAATTTCCATGTGCCTGGGCAAGAGGCACGCCAAGCCTGTGAGCTGCTGGGGGCAGGGGCTCACTGGTGATGCAATGGCTGTGAGTACAAGCTGGGTCTGTCACACAGATGGTGTTTCAATGTCTCCTTGGAGACTCTTGTCTAAGTGACACCAGCTCCAGCCCTGCCCAGAGCCAGCACCACTGGGATGCAAAGTGGATGGAGGGGGGGATGCCTGGAGCACCTCAGCTCTGTGTTGGGCTCCCCAGTACCCCAACCTGTACCTGCCTGTGGTAGCAGAGCAGCAAACTGCCTCAGAGGGTGGACACTGTACCTGAGCCCTCCACACGCAACTCAGTTCACGGATGGCACCCCCCTTTCCCACTTCCCAAGGGAAGGCAGCTGGGCAGGCAGAGGGGAGCAGCGTGCCAGCACACCGCATTGGATCGCGCTCTGGCAGCTCCTCCGTAGCAACACAAACAGAGCCACAACACCGACCTCTGCGGAGCCAGAGAGCATCACAGCCCGGCACGAAGGCCCTGGCAGGGAGCCCGGTGTGCCCGCATGGGTGGCAGGTGCCAGTGCCCTGCCCTGCCTTGGGAAAGCACCACGAGACCCAACTCTCTGTCAGGGCAAAGCAGGGAGGAGGTTGCACTATTCAAAGGTGTCTGCCATCCCAAGGGGAGTGGCTGGGAGCCAGAGACAAGCTCTGCACACCAGGGTGGTGGAGACCACCTCGCTCCCTGCTCTCTTCCATCCTCTATCCTGATGCAGGTAAGCACTCAGTGACCTTCCCATCCCCTCAGCTCCCTTCTCCTTCCTACCTTGCCAACCGCAGGCTCGTCCCGGGCTCTGTCACTCTCTGCTACCTGTCCTGGGGCTCCTTCGAAAGCCGCTTGTGTGAGCAGCTGCCTGGAAAAGGAGCAGGGAGGAAGGAAGAGGACGGACGCTGCGGGGAGGGCCGAGCAGCAGGGGGGTGTCTCACAGCACCCTGCAGCCGCCGGGGGGAACAGGAAGAAGATGTTTTGTAATATTTGGCGAGCACTTCCCTGGGCAGGGAGAGAAAACTCATGGGACAGACAGCACTGGGAGAGCCATCCATGCATGCTGCTACCGTGCAGGTACCGGAGCCTCTTTGGTGAATGGCTGGATCTCAGGCCAGTCTCCTGCCAGGGCCCCACTTGTGTCATGCAGTAAAAATGTGCTCTTGGCTGGAATTTGGCAGCCTGGCCTCTGATGGGGAGGCAACCTCTCTGCTTACAGAGGGAGCGGGAGCTGCAGCCCTTTTGGGGCTGCGGAGAGAGGAGATGGGAGGTCCCCAAGCTGGGAGCAGCGGCTGTGCCCATGGATTGATGGTTAGGGGGCTGCACCCGTGGACTGATGCCTGGGTGGGGGCTGCAAGACCTGAAGACAGGGACTGATGGAGCCATTGAGCTGCCCCAAGGAGACCAAACGTGAGGCAGCATCGCCCAGCACACAGGGTACCAGAACTGGGGTTTAGCTGAAGAGCAGGGGACATGTTTGGGAGAAGAGGAGGTGTTTTCCTTTGGGATTTCAAAGGCTTTGTTTTGGGCTCCACCCCAACAACAAGGAGTTTTCACAGCCGGGGCAGAGGCAGCTGCTCTGGTGAGCATCCCCACATCCCACAGCCTCTCCCCTCCAACCAGCTCGTGCTCTCCCCCACCCCAGAACACTGACTCACCCTCCCCCAGGCTTCCCCCAGCCCAAAACCGCAGCCTGGTCCCCTACCATCACCCCGGACAGGACTCAGCCCACCACACACGCAGGGAGATTCTCTCAAGTCTTTCGATTAAAACAACCCCAAAGGGGTACGAGAAGCGCCGGGCTGTATCGGGGCACAGAGCTGGGAGCGGGGGCCGCATCTCCCCTCCCCTTCCCCGGGGACCGCTCCTGCAGAGGGAGCGCAAGGAGCGGGAATGAGCCACGGGTTGTGCCGCAGCCATTTCATCCAGGGATGTTGCTTCCCAAAGGGAGGAGAAAAAACTCTGCTCGGACGTGGGATTCCCCCAGCAGACAAGTTGAGCAGCCTGACCCCGCAGTCCCCACCCCCCAATTACCTTTCCAAACGACCCACTGCCGAGGAATGAAACCACCACTCTGCATCCCCACATCCTATAAAACACAGGAGGACAGTGCTTGGGAAGGGCAAGGAGAGGGACACGCCTGGGCAAGCGGGGGGTGGGGGGGTTGGGTGGGTGGGATGTGACAGCCCAGGAGCCTCCACCACTTCTGCCTTCTCTGGGGAGCTCCCAGAGAGCCCAAGCACCCTTCCCAGCCCCTAGCAGGGCAGAGCATGGGTACTGGGGTCGGGGAGCGAGGTCCCACACCGTCATCTTGCTGGGAAGGCTGTAGTGTCCTGCCCAAGCCAGCCAGAGACATTCCAGCACGTCCCAGTGAGACACACATGCCAGCGGGAGGGATACGCCACGCCGAGAGCATCCCAGCCAGCACCCGTGTGCGGCCAGGCTCAGCTCTGGGAGCTGCCAGCCCCCTGCCCACAGCACCCCCCCAGGCTGTGCCAGCCCTGCACACCACACAGTCTCCCCAGGGTTTGGGGAAGAGCAGCGTTCCCAGCCCCAGGAGCTCGCTTCAGCAGAGGGCAGTGGCTCTCTCCTGGTTGTCTCATCGCTGGCCCGAGTCCAGCCTCCAACTCCCATCTCCCAACTTGCTGTTTCTTTTCAGCTGGAGCTTCCTGTTCGTTATCATTCCCATTCTCTGCCTCTTCAGCAGCCCAGAAAATTGGCACTTAATTTGCTCTGCGAGGTGACAGCTTAATTGACCCTCATTGCATCACCCTGGCCACATCTCGGTCAGTGAGCTCAGTCTTGTGCCACATTAATTTCCCCTTCCACTCTCTGTTTATCTGCCCTTTTCAGGGAACTCTCCTTGCATTCAGCTCCAGGAAAAAGCCCAGGAGGAAAACCTGGGGCAGGGCTGCCCATCCTCAGCTGCTTAGCAGGTTGCTCCAAACTCTGCTCATTGCAGCATTCCACCTTTGACACGGTGTGTTGCAAAGTGATGCCACAACTCTGAGAGCTTCCCCAGGCATTGAAAACAAAAAATAACCAGTCAGAAACCTGAGCCTCCAGTTGCAGCTTGGACTTTGCCAGTTGTTTTCCAAGTGCTGGTCCCAAGCATCTGGCCTTGCGTGAGCTGGAAGGATTGCAGAGGGCGTCACTCAAAGCCAGAGCAGTGAGGACTGAGTGGCACACTGACCAGAAAGCTCATAAGAAAAACAGGTTTACAGCCCCATTGCCCAAACATAAGCCTCATCTTAGCTCCAACTCCCTCATTGCATCATTTGGGGCAGAGATTGCTGCGTGAGCACCTGAAATAATTGGTGTTCAGAGCATAATAAAACTCAGTGTGTGGCTGACAAGCCAGGCAGGGCTGCATGAGGGCAGATGTCTAGCAGGGGAATAAGATTTTTCCAGGTGAACGAAGGAAATGCGCATAAACTCTTCGTTTGGGATACTTCTGAGTGCTGCTGAAGAGCATTGAGCTGTGCTGAGCAGGACACTGCTGCCACCAAGGCTGTGCCCAGCTGTCCACTCTGGCAAGGAACCAGCTGAGCATCCGTGGGGTGACATGATCCCCATCACCCTGCCAGGATCACACAGGAGTAGGTCCCAGCAGAGAGGAGGGATGGGCTTGGGTGCAGGTTGGCAGGGCAGGGCTCAAGGCAGCACCTTCAGTATCCTTGGATGCTCCGTTATGGGGGACTTTCTTCTTCTTTAATATATTACCACTCAATCTGTGTTGGACCATGGAGTCCTTCCAACACTCGGGATACAATGAGTTAGTATCTGCTGCTCTGCAGTTCATATCCAGGCTGAAAACCCAGCCAGCTGGGAGCATGCTGGGACCAGGCTCCAGTACAAAGAACAATGGGAAGGCTCTGTGAGGGGCGGGTGGAGGGGCAGGATCCAGCCCTGGGGTGACAGCACGGCATATGTGGCTGCTCAAAGCTCTCTGCTTCTCCACCTAGAGAGGATCAGAGCTTCCAGACCCTCCTTTTAACTCAGCATCTTGTCCCCTTGCTGCCCTTCATCGCATTTCTCAGGCAGTGGGCTCTGCGTGCCAAATGGGATGCTGGAGGAGGCACTGCTGCCTGGATGGGCTCCAGATGCAGTGCAGCTTAATCCATCTTTACAGCCGGGAGCAGGTGTCTGGTGCATCACAAGCAGCTAGTTTAAAGACCTCTCTCTTCATTTGGCCACAGGCATGGAAGAAGTCTGAAGGCATCAGCCAAAACTCCATGCCCACAACTCCTTTGGGTGCCCCATGGTCCAACACGCATGTCATGCTGTGGCACAACATGATACTCACCTCTGCAGCAGGGTTGACTCTGGGTGTAGCTGCAGCATCATCTGGCATTCCCAGGGGTATGGGGCTGTAGGTGTGCCTGCATCCCACTTGCATGCTGGTTGTGCTACTGGAGCAAGCAATCCCACAGGACATGCTGCATCCCAGAGGTGCCATGGTGGAGAGCACCCACATGCCCTGCAGCTGCGAGGTCTCCAGTGAGCTGGGCAGAACTGGTACCTGTGGGGAGGAAAATAAACTATCTGGTACGGGAGCCAGAGGTAGGAAAGGCCAAAGGGTTTATTTTCCACTTCCATCCCCAGACCGCAGCAATGTGGTGAGTGGAACTCGGTCAAGAAAGCCCATCCAAACCCACAGCTCCGGAGGCTGTGCTGGGCAAACCATACCTCAAAAGGGAGCTCTGTCCCTGCCTGCCCTGCTTCCTGCTCTGGCAAGGAGAGCGGACCCTGGTTCTGTCTTCCCCATCCCCAGGACCCCCATCCGTGCCATGCTACAGCACCACATGCCACCCCAATGCTCCCAACAAGTGACAACCCCATCCCCAAAGCAGCCAAAATCACCCAGCTTCTGAGGAAGAGCTGCAGCCACAGGTTCTCTGGCTTCACTGAAGGTTCTGCAGCAGGTTCTGGGAGGCTGAAGGTTTGGGGGGGGGTGGGGGGGGGGGGATGTAGAAGACCCAGGGTAAGGACCCACAGCAGCAGGGAGCAGCCCCAGGCAGGGATCTTCACCACAGCTACCAACACGTCTGGATACTATAGCCCTGCTGAGACAAAGAGCCATTGCTGGATTCAGCTGCCCTGGGTATTTTTTTCCCTCTTCGATGAATCACCTGCTAAAAATATTATAAATGGAGCTGCTGGCCAGACCTTTCCCTCCTCTGGAAGTGAAAATATTTATTTTACTCAGGCTGTGCATGTGTTTTAACAGGACTTTATGATCAATTTTGGAGGAATGTGCCATGCTGTATATTCAAATTACAGCTTTTTTTTTGGCTCCCAGAGTAAATTTAAAATGTCTTCTTTAAGACCCAACTGTTGTGCTGCCAGAAAAATGCTGTTTCAGCTGTTTTTCCCTCCCCCTCCCTCGCCCCCCCCAAAGCACCAGTTTTTCCCCAGTGGATGGCTATAGCCATTCCAGGTGCATGCCTGTCCCACGGATTGGTGGCACCAGTAGCTATCAAGGGCTGCAGACTGGGCTTGCTTAGACCAGGAGCTTCCACTTGCACAGGAAAAACACCTCTTAATTAACAGCATGACACTGAAGATGGGTTGCAGGGGCTCCCGGTTGGGAAAACCACTCTCCTCTTGTGTGTTTTTTGGGAGCTGAAGCAGGACCTCTCCTGCTCCAGGCTCCCAGGTTGGTGCAAACATTGTGAGCTGTTGGACAGACACCAGTGCAATGAGGCCATGGAGCATCTTCCTCCACCCCAGCGGTGCAGACAAGTCACATCACAACCCTAGGATCTGTGCCATCAGCCCACCTGAGGTCCCCACAGGGCTCACCCATTGCTGGCCCCTCCTGCCCTCTCTCCCACACCAGGAACACCTTCCCTACACATCTCTTCCATTTGAATTTAGGAAGGAAACAAGAGAAATGTCTTTCTCTTGCTTCAGGGCAGAGACAATAACAGGATCTTTATTCCCCTGATAATTAAGTTGCTTTTTGTGCACAGGTTTAATTTACACTCCCAGCCCTCCCTGCAAAGCTGAGGTCTCTTACCTTTGGGAGGGTGAGCAGGGAATGGGAGCAGAGCTGGGCACTTCACAGGGACAGACAGGGGTCTGGCAGGGCTGTTCTACATCTACTCCCTGCAATACTACTTGTGGGCTGTAGAAATGCATCAGAAGATGAAGCCCAGCCACCACAAGTTGGACTCACCACAACCAGGAGAGTCCCAGTGCCAGCTGCCAGGCCAGCCCCGGCTCCATCACTCCAGGATGCCCACGCTGCACAGTGCCAGGGGCACAGCTGGCATCTGCCCAGTGCTGAATGTGCTGCCTGGCCCTGCTCCATCCTTCCCAAGGGAGATAAACATGCCACAGCAGTCCAACACTCCTCCAGAGAGGCCAAATGCATCCCTGATGCCAGTGTTTAGGAAGGGGTAAAGCTGTGGTACAGCACAGGACCACAGTTACCCACTAGAGCGTTCTGCAGAGGGCTGGAGAGGGGCTGGACAGGGCCAAGAGGGTGCCCTGACCCCCCATCTCTCCTTCTCCCAGTGGGAAGCTGGTCAGCACATGGGGGAAGCTCCAAGCAGCACCCTGGTGAAGAAGCACCCGTTTCCTGGGTGCTTCACAGCCAAACAGCTGGGGACACATCACCAGAGGGAATTACCAGGGACCACATGCTGGGAGGGAGCCTGCCATGCTCCCTGTCCTACCCAGCAGGGAGCCCAGCACACAGTTGGAATCCTCTTTGTGCTGGTGTCTCCACCCCAGGGATGGGATGTTTCCCCACTGCTGCTCTGGGATCCCCTGGCTGGGTACCTGCCCCGTGCTGCTGCGGGCTCAGCTGAGGAGACTCCTCCTGGCTCTTCCCTGCGACCAGCTGGGAGCTTCCCCCAGCCAAAAGCATTTCACAGCTCCACAGCCCCCAGCACAGAGCTCCAGGGATGGGACCTGGTTCAGCCCTTCGGCTGCCATGTGAAAGGCAGCCCGCAGCCAGCTCCCCAGGAGCAGCACGGGGAGATGAAGCGCAGCCCCAGGAGCAGCATCTGGTCTCACAGCGGTTTCACCCGTGCCGGATGTCGCAGCTGCGTCGCTGAGCTCATGCAGCACATCTGGGACAGTGCTCCAGCCTAGCTGGGAAGTCCTCGCTGAGATACTGGGCTGAACTGGGTGGCACTGATTGCAATGAGGCATCAGCCACTTTGGCATGGCAGCTCCTTCCTCCAGGGAGGAAAGGATCAGGGTTCAGGACATCCCCCAGCTCCAACAGCCCGCCTGGGACAGCAAGCAGCACTGACAGCATTGTGTAGCCATGAGGTTCCCAGCAAGTGGAGAAAGAAGGGGGGGGGGGGGGGAAATAGAGTGTTTTGATCACAGATTTTAACAACACAGATACAGGCAGCTGAAAGGGGATGGTGCTGCAGAAGACAGCCCGCAGTGGGTGTCAGGAGACATGATGGGTGCAAGCAACTTCTCCCCATCTCTTCCCTCACTGCAGGCCAGACAGCAGAGAGCAATGCACACACAGATGAGAAACTGCTGTGCTTGCAGAGCACTCCCCTGGGTCACAAAGGGGGAGCAACACCCCCTGCACCCAAAAAACCTCACAGCTCTCATCAGGGGATGAAAAACACAGCAGCACAGGCTGACACCCCCCCCCACACACACACACACCACCACCCCCCCAGGCAGGGCTGCTCTGCATCCCCACACAAATGTTCATGGGCTGCAGCACGAAGAGCCCATCGCCCTGCAGAACAGGCTCAGGAAGTTTGTCCTCAGCCAAAACTCCTTTGGTGTGGGAGAGCCTGGAACTTATTATAAACTGCTTAAGTAACTGTGGCTCACTCCAGCTAATTAAATCAGTCGGCCCCCCCCCCCCCCCCCCCCGCCCCTGTTTCCCTGGCTATTTGAGGGGCTCAAAACCACTGCTCAGCTCCCAGGCTCGTCACACAGAGTTAATTAAAGCAAATGATAACTTGGCAAGAGCTGAAAACAAAAGGGAAAAAGAAAGTCTCTGTAGTGAGGAACGAGCCCAGCATGGGGGTGTTGCTGCTGTAAGGTGTTTCAGAGACACCCTCATGCAGGGGTGGACATGAGCTCATGTGTAACTCTACATCCAGGCTCAAACCCTTCACCAAATCCAGGCATAAAAATAAACTTGGAAGTTCAGTGCAGAAACCCGGAGTAAAGGCAGGGACCTCTCTGTTTCCATAGGAAGCAGGATTAATAGCTTGGCAGGAGGGGGGGTGTGTTTCCATTTTTATACAGGAATTTCCTCCTCCTCCTCTTGCAGGAGGAGGAAAAAAAAAAAAAAACACCCCAGAGAGGGCTTGTAAGAAACACAAATTGGGACAGTGCTGCAGAACCTGGCAGCCAGCTCTGAAGCATCCCTTGAGGCACACAGAGGCCAGCAGGACTTCCAGGTTTCCAAGAGAAACTGAGTGGACCAGCACACTGCTCTCCCATTCCTCGAAAGCTGTGGCAGAGGAGCCAGCACCGTCAGGGATGTGCTGCTCCTTGGGCATGATCCTCTCTCTGTGCATCCCAAGGGACAGGCACCTTCCTCCTGGACCAAAGCCACAAGCAGCAGGAGAGGAGGTGGGTTTTGGGGTGTCTTCACTGGGAGAAAGCAAGGTGAGCAGCCCCCTGGGCATCACCTGCAGTGGGAGCACCGGAGAGCATGGAGCAAAGCACCAGCAGGATGCTGGGTGGTTGGGGAGGATGCCAACTGCAGCCATCACTTCTTCCTGCTGCCACCTCACTCTCCCAGCAGAGAAGGAAGATCTACCCTAAAAAGGAGCGCTCTGAGGTCAGCGGCTTTCCACACCCCAACAGGGCTGTGCTCTGCAGAGCAGCTTGGCCAGTGGATTCCCCTCACAGCCCCCAGCCAGGGCTCAGCAGTGCTGCCCCCAGCACCCGAGACATGCTGGTAGGACAGAGACTCAGCCCGACCTTCTCCCCCTTTTCCCAGCGTGACCTGAAACCCAAACCTTGCCTGGCTGCAGTTCCCCCTCCATCTGCAAAAGCACATTAAGGAGGGAGAGGAAGGTTGGCAGCTGACCACAAACCGACTCCCTGGAGAGCTCCTTACCTGACTCTAACCAGATGCTGTTTATCAGCCTGAGCACAAACTACATGCCCAATGTGAGGGAGACAGAAAGACGGACAAGAAATGCTTGTTATGCTCAGAGCTTCAGGAGTTTTCATCCTCAGGCCGGATATACAAGTTCCAGGAGAGGAATATGCATCCCTGGAGTCCCAAGGCTGAGTCTGGAAATCATATACTCTGTGAATGTACTTTCTTCAATACAGGACTCAAGAAAGGGTTTGGAGTTATTGCATTGGAGAGCTTGATTGCCTAGTTACAGCTTGGAATTAAGGAATAGCTGTGGATCTGTAACACAACATGTCAGCCCCACGGAAAGGGCAGGGAAGGGGGGGGGGGGGGGGGGAGGGGAGCGGGTATTTACCCCACATCATTTTGCCTGTCCTGTTGTCACTGCTCCTAAACCCATGGAAGCCTAAGGGAAGACTCCAGCAGCCCTGATGAGGATTAATCCCCATTTGGGTGGCAGCATGGAGCTCCCTCTGCTCAGCCCCTGACAGGGGCATGCTGTGTCCAACATGGGATGGCACAGCCAAGGGGTGGGGGGTGAGGAGGAGCCACTGACATTCCTGATATACTCTCAGCTCCTGGTTTTCTGCCTTCAGGGCTCCAGAGGTGTTTCAGCCTGTGCTGCCATGTAAAGACAAAGGAGAAGCTGCCCTGGCAGGATTGCAGCATGTCCCCAGCATGTCACAGTGCTGGGAAGCCACACTCAGGGCACAGACCCCAACTGCCAGGTCCCAGTGCTCACAAAGGAGGAGGAAGCAGTTCAGAGCAGCAGGAGAGCCAGGACTGGGCTGGGAGGTGGGAGAAGATCTGCTGCAAAAATCAGGGCAGGAGCAATGTGGAGCAGGGTAGTGATCCAGCCCAAGTGAAGACAGATGTCTGCACAGTGAAAAAGATGATAGGACTCTTCTTGAGACATATATGTGTGCAAGCAGATATCTGTCCATACCTATGCTTTTTAGGTGTTCTTACTTCTTTAATATCCTAGCTAACACTTTCAGTACACCAACATGCCTTAGCTGAAGCCTGCAAGATCTCAGAGGAGCATCTGTCCCCACATCACTCAGGGCCACCCTGGAAGTGGCCTTGTCCCATCCCCACCAGACCAGGATGCAAGGCACTCCTTGGCTTTCCAAGGCAGCGTTTCCTGTTGCTGTGCTGAGCAATTCAGGCTTGCCCCTCACATGTTGGTTGACCCAAACCCACCCGTGTCCCTGTGTCACCCATGTCTGGCCAGAGTCATCACAGCAAGGAAAACAGAGGCAGCACCAGAGGAAGAGCCTGAACCACACTGCTGGAAGCCACAGGACTCCGTGTGTGGGCATCAATCAAGATGCCCTGTGGCACCCTGACCAGCCCTCTCTTACCTGGGCAGAGCCAGCACATCTCTCCAGGCTGCTCTTTTTGGGGTGCACTCATGGCTACTGGGTGTTCCATCCAGGTCTCTTCCAGCCACATCCCAGGTCTGGTTCTGCTATGCTGGGCTGCAGAGCATAGAGCAGGCATCACAGGTCCCCCTAGGACACAGCACAGGGCTCCTCCTGCTGAAAGCTTGGCTGCTTTGGAAAGCATCCCGCTTCCTTTGAGTGGAGGTATTTAGGCAGAGGCCACTGGAAAAAGTGATGCACTCTCCACACAGACGTGCCACCAGCAGCATTAATCACCATATCAGGGTGCCAACAGTCACACAACACCAAGGGAGCACTGTCCTGGTTTTGGTCAGGATGGAGTTAATTTCATTTGTAGCAGCGGATGAATGCTGTGTTTGAGAGTAAAATGGGAGTAGTGCTGATAACACCCTGATGTTTCTAGTTGCTGTCAGACAGTCAAGGACTTTCTCAGCTCTTCATGAGAAAGGAGGGGCGAAGCCAGGACAGGTGACCCAACTGACCAAAGAGAGTATTCCACGCCAGTTACGTCCTGCCCAGGATATCGGGGGCTGACGGGAGGAAGGCCTGGGGCGGCTCCGGGACGCGCGGTTCTTGGGGCACGGGCGGGTTCTGGGACGGCTGTGGGTGGCACGGCCTGAGCTGTGGGTTTGGTGAGAAACTGCATTGGGTATCAACAGCTTCATATATTTTGCTTTGAAGTCCTGTTAGTATTGTTACATTGTATCTTTCTGTTATCTTAGTAAACTATCCTTATCCCAACCCACGGGCCTCTTAATTTCTTGATCTTGGGGTTATTTGCCCCTTTCTCTTCCTTTTCCCTTCCCTTACTTCTCACCCCCCTTCGCCTTCCCTTTAACCTGCTCTTTTCCTTTAAGGAGCAGGCAGCTGCGTGGATCTTGGCCCTCAGCCGGGTGAAACCACGACAAGCACCTTGCTGTAGCTCCCTGTCTTGCAACAGAGCACCCTGCCAGCCCAGATCCTGAGGGGCTGCTGCCACCCAGCTCACACATGGGCATTTTTCTATGCTCCTTTGCTAGGAAATCAGCTTAACAACCCACAGATTGTCCTCTGCTGGCTCAGGACATGGAGGAAGCCACAGCCTGCTCCTACCAATGCCTTGGAAGACACACTTGTGTGTCTGAGATGCCCATACCCAGTACACTCACAACATCCACAGGCAGACATGCCTCAGGCACAAGCTTTGGAGCACCAGCAGCACAAACTCACTGCTCCCCAGCACCTCTGCTCCTGATGGCAACATCACTCTTCACCACTCACCAGTCGGATGGCATCACATTAGGTCCTTGTCATCCTTCCTCATCTTCCCGCTTCCTCAACCAAGGCAGAGAAAGCCAAAGAGGGGCTAGAAAACCCCCCACAAAGCACCACTCCCAGCCCTCAGAACCTCCTAGCAGGGCTTGTGCATTCACCCAGGGCTTTTATAGCCTAGAGGTAACTGATTGCTAATTAACTCAGGGTAATTAGCACCACTGCAGAAGCTAATCTGCTTGCTCCCTAAACATGTGTTCCTAACTATGAGGTTGATTGTGCCCAGCTCTAGAGACAACCATCTAGGACTGACATCTGGAGCAGCCCCAGGACCAGGGTGTGCATCCAAGGGGCTCTTCTCCTGGACCCTGCTCTGGGTGCTCAGCACCTTGGGGATATGATGAGTGAGAGGAATTTTCTGGGAAGGGCTGTGGAACCCGCTGTGATGTGGAATTTGGTACAGGAGCAGCGTCATGTCCCAGCAAACTGGTCCTGGTACCCATCTGATGGAGGGGGCTAACTCCTTGGGAAGGTGCTGAGGAAGGGGGTGAAGAACATCTCCACCTCCCTGCTTCTCTGCCAAGTAAATTACCTTGGGTTTGGAGCTTGCTGGCAAAACACAAAGTAGTCTTCACGCTCCAGCTCCCCCAAGGGCATTAATCAGGCTGAAAATAGAAAAACAACAAGGAAAAAACACCATCTCCTAGGTGCCCAGCATCAGCCACTTGCTCTGGGAGCTGGGCCAAGTGCTCCCATCCTGACTCTCTCAGAAATACACTGCTAGGAGAATGCATTATCTCTGGAGTGCTTCAAGACTGCTCAGATTTCAGGGGAAAACAGGCACCTGCTGCATTGTAATGAGTCTTCCCTGTCACCTACAGGGATGCTGAGACTGAAATAACTGTGCTGCAGCCGTCCTGACCTGCCCACTGCTGCTCTGGGAGAGGCAGCAGTGGCTGTGCTGGGGTGTTGGCACCAATCTTCCCATTTTGGGGCATCAGAAGATGAATGCCAGCTCTAATGGAGCACCCCGGGGTGCACAGAGGGTGACATCCCAGCTCCCTGGGCACTCTGCCCTGTCCTGTCCTGTCCTGCTGTGGAGGCCACAGGAGTGTGGGCTGAGCCAGGGTGAACGGATGCACCCTGGTAAAAGGCACCAAGCCTTAGTCATGCCGGAGCATGAAGAAAACATGCCCATTGCGTTGCCACCCCTTCCCTGGAAAGCTCTAAACTCCTTTCAAACACTCCATCTCCCTAACTTTTGGATGTCATTAAACTCTTTATTAATTTACTCCAAATGTCTCTGCTCGTATTCCAGCACAGCTAACCCCATCAAAAGGAGCAGGGCGCAGTGCTTAGACAGCACTTCTCCTCTTCAAAGCCTGTTACTGAGATTAATTGCTTCTCTCAAGTCCTCTCTGAAGGAGGGACAGGGGGATAATTGTTCTTGGTGCTGGGTGCGAGGTGGAAGCAGGACCTGAGCTGTCGCAGTGCCAGTGGGAGAGGAGCTGTAGGTACTCCAGGATGTGAGCCACAGGGGAGGTCTCCTGGGGTCATGGCTGGGCTCCACCCCAATGGATATTCTCATAGCTGCTCAGGGGATGCAAAGCCTGGGTGGGTAATGTGGTGCCAAGGCAGAGCTGTAGCCCCTGAGTGCCTGGCACCTCATACCTGCACGGACCTTCCCCTGGACCAGCGCTCAGCTTGTCCTCAGGCATCCCTGAGTTTGTCCTTGGGCATCGCTGAGCTTGTCCTCTGGCACCCCTGAGCTTGTCCTGGTGCATCCCTGAGCTTGTCCTCTGGCACCCCTGAGCTTGTCCTCGGGCTCCCCGCTGCTCCTCTTGAATCACTGCTGCCTGCCAAGAGCTGTGCATGCAGGCAGGTCACTCCTCCTTCCTGATTTATCCCATGACATCACCAATCCCGGTCCTTCCTGACATCACCAGTGACATCATAAGCCCTCCCCCTCATCCCTGCTGTAACACCATGGTACTGGCCATCCACATTCTGCTGCGGCGAGGGGCTCGAAGTCCTGCTCTCTGTGGCACTAAGGAGTGGTTGGCAAACACAAGGCATGAGGTCCATCCCACACACACCCCAAAATGCTCCCCATCGGCGCTGGTGGGGGGGCTGAACAAGTTGGTGTCCGCGGGATGGAGCATCGCACAGGAGGTGCCACGCAGCATGGCTACCAACACCCTCACCGCAGAAGCGGTACCGGCGGTTGGCTCCGGCGGTGCCCGCACCTTGGGGCCAGATGGGTGCGTTACTGAGGCTGACACGGGACATCTGGTCCGGGTTTTGGTTTCCATCATGGAGTTTACCACATCCACCCCAGCCGGCTGGAGGCGAGGAGCCCACATCTGGAAGGAATTACAGCTGTCACGCTTCAAGGAGATACTGCACCGCAGAGAGAGGAGAACACGATCCCTCACCCCAGCAGCCTCCTCCCGCCCTCCAGCTCCAACGGATGAGATCAGGAGCACCAGCATCTCCCCTCCCTGCCCGGCTGTGAGACGGATCCTGCAGGGTGCTGAGCCCCTCCCAGGAAGGTCCAGCGCATGGTGTGGGCATCTCATTGGGAAGAGTGTTGGGGCTGAGCCCTGAGTTGAGGGGAAGAGGGGGGGGTTATCCCAGGCCAGAGACACCCCCAACTCCATGTCAGGGCAGATGGGATGCCAGATGGGGCGGTGTCGGGGGGGGGGGTACCCATCCCTTTCCCCGCTGCAGCTGGGTACCTCCGGGATCCCAGCACATCCACGCACCCTCACAGAGTTTGGGGTTTGGAGGGGGTTGTTCTGAACCCAGCAAAGCCCCCACACCACGCTGGGCTCCTCTGTTCCCTCCAGTGCCCAGGACAGGATGCCTTTCCATATAATTAACTGCCCTGTGCTTTCTATAGCTCCCTGGGTCTCCGGAGCACAGTCACCGTGCCGCGCTCCTGGCAGGGAAGGAGCCCTCATCTCTTTATGATATGGAATAGTTTCAGCATTAGTTATTCCTAAATCATTCCAGTTTACGAGCAGCCTGACAATTTGGCACAGGCAGCAGGATTTGGTCTGTACCAGGCGCTAATAAAACCTCAGGAAGAGATGTGAACCCACGCTAGCAGCAGGTCACTGGGAGAAGGAGGATTGCCAGGGGGCACCCCCACTCCTGACTGCTCTGGAGCAGCAGGAATGGGCAGCTGGCTCCATCTCCATGGAAGGGGATGAGCATCCCAACCCACTCCCCTGGCAGCAAAGGGCTGTTTCTTCTCATCCCTCTCTCAGCTCCTCCATCTCTCAAAGCATCTCTGGCTACCACCACCCTGGGGCATCCTGAGGGCTGGGATGCTGCAGAGAAGGGGACACAGGAGTCACTTGAGTCTGCCTGGTGCATTTATTGGAGGGGAGAGGGAGGAAAACAGACAGGAGAAGAACAAACCCCCCAGATGGGATAGGAAACAAAACCTGCCCTTGCTGGGGGCTGACAGGGTGCTCCCAGCAGTGCAGCAGGTCACTAGCAGCACATTCCCCACCTGCACGGGTCCCCGCTCAGGTGGCAAAGGGGCTTTGTGTGTCCCTGCAAAGGTGTGTGCTTTAAGGGACAGGGAAATTATTTGAGGAGGGTGGACAGACATCAGCCCTCGATGCATTTGCCCAGCTCTTCTGGGTTTGCCCTGGGGTGTGTGTTTCACCCCTGCTCAGCCAAGACGATGTGCACACTGGATCTACAGAGACGCTCCAGGCTTGGATGTGAATGTAGGAGGAGGAAAAGGAGGTAGGACCCTCCCTAAAGTGCAAAATGGGGCACATTAACCTCTGAGCAGCACGCAGCCATACTGCCCAGCAGAATCTGTACCAGCACAGGGTCCAGCTCATGCCCTAGCCCCGGTCTCAGAAGCATCCTTGGGAGCAGAGATGGGTGGTCCTGGTGCCACAGGCTGTCGGTCTGGCAGAGAGAGGGGAGCATAAATGGACAGGGTACATAGAAATAACAAGGGCTTTGTGGAAACCATGAAGAAATAACAAAGGGATTAAAATAGAAGATCTATTTTTGGATGGCCTGGCACAGGATCTGACCAAGAAAGCCACCTGCAAATGCAGCCAGCACCACTTCCCTGTGCTTAGACCCAGCCAGCCCTGTTCCAAGGACTGGGATGCCCATGCCCTGCTGCAGGCAAGGTGCTTGGAGGGGCTGGAAACACCCCTCAGTGCTGCCCCTGCCCCAGCAAGGGGGGCTGCCTTGCCGCAAGACCCTCAGGAGCTCCTGGGGAGAGCACGGGCAGCTTGGGAAGGCTTGAGGGAATATGAGGGCTGCAGGAACAGGCCCTTTACTGCTTGCCTGATGAATCCAGTTGCAGGCCAGGTCCATAAAAAACCTGATTTTAGACTTTTATGGCTGAAATAATTGCCACTTGCATGCCAAGGGCTCGTTAGCAGGGGGCGGCAGGTGACGCCACGTGCTGCAGCACACACAGACGTGTCCCCCCACCCCAGGCTGGGCATTATTGCTTGCTCTTGTCCCCCTGCCCCAGTATCACCACTGCCAGTAAGAGAGGGGCACTGGGAGGCAATGTCACTGGGAGGCAACGCCACGGCAGCCAGCCTTCCTCCCGCCTCTCCTCCTCCTCTCCTCCCCACAGTCAGGCTTTTCTCCTCAAAACCCTTCTTTTTAATGGAAAGTTATACAGCTGGAAGACGCCAGGGCTGGGGCCAGGCATGGGGAGGGCAGCCACATCCCCATAGCCCAGGCCCTGAGTGCCGTGGTCGCTGGGCTCCCCTGGCCTGCCCTTGCTTGGCAGCTGATGGTAGCACAGTGGCTGGTGCCAGGCCTGGTTTTTGACTGGTCACATGCAGAACCCATTATGTTTTTATTGTCATCTTTATGCAGTCCTTTCCTCCTTCCTTCCTTCTTTCTGTGTGTTCAATCCCAGTGTTCAATCCCATGTAATTCCTTCCCTCTTCCCCCTGTAAAGGCCTTGCAGGCCAGAGCCTACGGGAGCCCATGGAAAACCTGCCAAAGGCTGTTCTTCCCCATCCTGTGCCCGATCCTCTCTCACCCCTTCCCAGGTCCCTCCCTACTCCTGCTGCCTCCTGCAAATCCCCACCACAAAGCCTGTTGCCAGCAGGAAACCAAAAGCAGAAGGCAAGGGCAGGAGGATGGGAACAGTGCTGCTTCTCCTACGGGCTCATCCCCAATTTTTGGCACTTCTCCTCCTACCTGATCCAGCTCCTGGAGCAGGGATGCTCCCTGAGGTCCTCTGATCATGATCAACGCCTCCTGCTCCTTGCCATCCAACCAGACACACTGTGCTCGTGGTGGCTTCACCAGTCCCCTCCCCACACTTGCCCCTCACAATCTTACACAGGGATTTCTCAGGGAAGGGGGGTCCCCATCAGCACCTTGGGGAGCAGTGAATGTCATGGTGTAGAAAACTCAGGGGAGAACCAGAAAGTCACAGCAGCGGGTGAGAAGCATCAGCTCTGGGCTCAGCGAGCTGAACTTGGGTTCCTCTTTCCTAAGGAAAAAAGGGAGACAGCCTTTCTCCCATGTAGCTGCTGCTCTGCCACATCTCAACCCACCCCAGCACTGATGCATCTCCCTCTGGGTCAGGCTGGCCAGCATGGGGTGGGTCCAGGAGCCTGACCCAGAGGGAGATGCATCAGCACGTCCATCTTGTCCAGAGAGGCATCAGCAGGGTCCAGCACTGACCCTGAGGATGGGAAGGGCAGTGAACTCCATTGGGCTGCTGCTTCCAAGGTACTTAATGCTTGGAAAGGAGCTGGAAAGGTGTCATGGGGATGCTGGTCCTTCCCTCCTGGGGGTAGGAGAGCATCCTTTCTCTGCACAGGGAAATAAACTCAAGGAGAGAAAGGGAGAGAGCCCCTGCCCTAGTGTAGCAGGGGAGCAATGGGTTGGGGGTCCTACAGCAGCAAAGCCACTAGTGTCATGTGTGTGTCCCCACACTGAGCCCTGACAGCCCTGTGGCTCCTCTCGTGCCAGGAGCTGGAGCGGTGCCATGCACTGGCCATAAAAGCAGACAGGGCTTGTGATGCAGGCAGGGAGAAGGCAAAGTGCGTGTTCTCGCTGGAAATGAAATGAGGTGATTAATTAAAGCACAAGCCCCACTGCCAAGAGGAAGAATGGGGCTCAGGTGGCTAATCTGAGCCAGGCTGCAAAGGCGGCTGGGGAGTTTCTGCCTTCCAGCATCTGCTCCCTTAAGGTTTCATGGGATAAAGGCAGGAGAGGTTTGAGACTGGAGGAGGCATTCCAGGACAGGTCCTCTGCCATGGGGACCTGCTGCTGCCCAGCACCCATCAGCCACACAGGGTGGGGCCTGAACCCCCCCCCCCCAGGGACATGGGCATCCCTGGAGACTCCTTATCGCTGATGGACACACACCAGCACACCCCAACAACTCCGCCTTGACCAGCAAAGCCAGCAGCGCTGCCAAGTGAGGGGGAGGCTCTGCTCCTGCCCCTGCATCCACATCACAGTTACACGCTGCCAGTGCTGGGCAGAGTCCCCCCCCCCACCCCGAATTGATGGGTCACCTGTGCCTCTGCTGCTCCTCCTGCTCAGGTCCTGGTGGGGCTGGTGCCTGCCCACACCCTGCCTGCACCCTGCCTGCACCCTGCCTGCATCCCTCCAGCCAAGCAAGCATCCCCCAGGGCTGCGAGGGATGGAGAGGCGCCCGGCGAGGTTGTTTCAGGGCCGGGTTCTCCCTCTCTTCTCCCTCTCCAAACATCTGTGCAGATGTTAACAGGCGTGGCAGGGCTCGATTTTCGACACGAAAGGCAAAGGGTTAGAGTTGAGCTCTTGGGTAAGCGACACCAAGAAAGTCAAAGTTTAATTGGCATTCCTGCCTGGGATGAAAGCCCACGGCCACCGGTGCCAGCAAAGGCTAAGAGGGGCCATTGGTCACGGGCTGTAAAGGCCACACACAGGCAGCACCGGGGCAGGTCCCCCCCCCCCCCGTGATGGAACAGGCTTCGCTATCAGGGCTCAGCACTCCTCAGCCTCGTCCCTCCCTGCATCCCCTGTGTGGGAGCAGCAGTACCAGGGAGCACCCCTGTATGTGTCCCCCCAGCAGCCTCTGGTCCACACATACAGAAGGGGTCAGAGGGGGTCGTCTTTCAACTGTCAGGGCTTGAGTTGTGGGGCTCTGGAACAGGCTGCCCAGGGAGGGGCTGAGTCACCCACCCTGGATGTGTTTAAAAAAGGGCAGATGAGGTGCTCAGGGATCTGGTTCAGCACAGGACAGGGACGGTTGAACCTGATGATCTTAAAGGGCTTTTCCAACCTGGTGATTCTGTGGCTTTCCAGTTTGGGGGGATTTATATCAATCAGTGGTCAGACCATGATGTCTGCAATAAACCCCCCAGATGATGGTCTCCAGCCCTGGCAGCTCACATGGCTGCAGTGGGACTCTGTAGTGGGCTGCTGATCAGCACAGCCCCCATCCTCACCCCCGTCACGAGGGCTGCATCCCTTTGTGGACACCCTGCTCCTTCCCACTTACCCAAGGACATCCTGGTTGGCAGAGTCCAGGAGGTTTGGGCATCACCTCCAAACATCCTTCAGCAAAGCAAACAGCCGCAGGCACCGGTGCTGCCGGGGGTGCTCCGCTGGTGCAAGGGGGTGCACAAGGGTTCCAGTCAGGAGAGTGTATTTCCTCAGGCTTCCCAAACCTCTAGAAAACCAGTTATTACTGGGAAATGTGAGGTCTGGCAGATACAAGCTGGTAATTTCCCTTCCGACACAGCTTGTTCCCAGTGCCGACATCGCAGGGAGGGAGCGGGATTGGTGGTTCCCATTAACTTTGCTGTGAGCCCTTCCCCTTTGAAATGCTTCACTGGGGAAAGGGAGCCACTAAATTCAACAACAGCCTCCATCCCTTTTAACTCAGCGTTGTAGGGTGTGGTTGCAGGCCCCAAGGGAGATGCTTGGGTTTGGTTTTGGGCTCCTCAGAGAAAACAAAGTGAGTAAAGAAGCATCCTTCTCATTACACCAGCAGAGACTCCAGGCTGCTGGGGGGAGAACACTGGGATCAGACCCTGAATCAGCTTTTCCTTGCTTGTCCCACTGATCCAAGGGTGCAGCAAAGAAGAGGGAGTTGGGATAGGAGGTTGTGGAGCGGCTTTGCTTCACCAAGGGGAAAGGAGCTGGGCTGGGGTAGGGTCCCCTGCCCCATGCTGGTGGAACCCCACAGCACACCGTGACAAACCAGCAACACACACCCCAGCAGTGCCAGCTGCCAGCAGGGCCCCAGCTCTGGGTGCTGTGCCTGAGCCCAAACAGCTCCAGCTCTGGGTGCCAAACCCAAACAGCCCCAGCTCCAGGAGCTGCCCCCAAACCCAAACAGCCCCAGCATCGGGTGCTTCCCTGGAGCCCAAACCAAGCCCCCACCCCTGCCCAAGAGCGCACCAGAGGTCCCTAAGGCAGCTGGGGGACTGGAGTCCATCAGGCCGGTGGTTATTATTATCAGCAGTTCCATCGTAACACCGCTTGCCAAGCCCGGTATTAACAGCACGTTGAAATGCAGCCCAGCTCTCCTTTTGGCTGCTAGGCAAGGCCTCAGTCCTGTCAACTGCTCCTCACAGCCTCAGGAAACTTTGGGTTTCTCCCCTAGATGGGTCGGTGTTCCCAGAGCCCCTGGGACTGAGCTGCTGCTGTGTGCCGGACCAGCCAGGGTAGGGGGGCTGCCAGTGGCATTCCTCATGGCCAACCCCCCCCCGGGGCCACCCCACCAGCAGCCCCCAGCATGGGCAAAGCACTGAGGTTGGTGCTGGCATCAGAGAAATGCTGAGTGACCCTGGAATTATGGAATAATCTCCCATAATAATTCATCCTGGTGGGCACCATGCCCAGCGGGATGCTCCTCCCTCAGTATTTTTCCACAGTTTCTTGGGCAGCCCCTGGAGAATCCCATCAGGAGCAGGAGGACACTGGCTGCAGAAGAACAGGCTGGTGGGGGTAATGGGGACCTGCCCTGTGGGCAGCCTGGGGTGTCCCACAAGGAAGAGATGCTGTGGAGATGCTTCACTCCACCCCCCTTGTCCTGCCATTATCCACCCCTTAACAAGCTGATTCCCCTCCTGTTTCTCTGCTCCCTTCAGGGACTGGAAGGTCGGCCCCTCTCCCCCTGCTCCCCTCCTGCGCTGTCTCAGTCATTCCCATGGGATAACTACAATCTCCACCATGGTTACAGCTCCATCACCAGCACTGCAGCGATACAGCCCCCTGCCCACGCACCCACAACCTGCCCGTGCTCCCTCTCCCCTCCTGCCCCTCTCCTTCCCAGCCTCCATCCCTGCGCAGGGGCCATGGCAACCGCCCCGTGACGTCTCCACACCTCGAGGGTGATTCGATTACGTGGGCTGCGCATGAGGAAAGTTCCTGTTGGAGCAAGAACTGATCTAATTATTGGCGCTAATTGTGGCAGGGGCTCAGCAGAGGAGCCAGGTGCCCAGGGGGTGGGGGATGCGCTGTGCACTAGTGTGCTCAGCACCACCCAAGAGCTCTGCTCTGAGCGCAAGGGCAAGGTCAGAGCTGAGGCTGCTCCAGAGAGGACCTCCATCTTCAGGTAGGATCTGTCAGTGCTGGTCCCTGCTCTGCTCTCCAGCAGCAGTGTGATGCTGATGTACACTGTAACCTGGAGTGTTGTGTCCAGTTCTGGGCTCCCTGGTATAAAAGGGACAGGGATCTCCTGGAGAGAGTCCAGAGGAGGGATATGAAGATGATTGAAGGACTGGAGCATCTCCCCTGTGAGGAAAGGCTGAGTGAGCTGAGGCTGTTCAGCCTGGAGAGAAGCAGCCTGAGAGGGGATCTGATCAATGGGTATCAATATCTGAAGGGTGGGACACAGGGGGACATGTGCAGCCTCTGCTCAGTGTCTGTGGGGACAGGACAAGGGGCGATGGGCTCAAGCTGGAGCACAGGGAGTTCCCCACCACTCTGGGGAAGAACTTCCCGGTGAGGGTGAGGGAGCCCTGGGACAGGCTGCCCAGGGGGTGTGGGGTCTCCTTCTCCGGAGAGATTCCAGCCCCATCTGGACCTGTGTGACCTGTGTGCCCTGTCCTAGGGACTCTGCTTTGGCAGGGGGTTGGACGTGATGAGCTCTGGAGGTCCCTTCCAACTCCTGTGATTCTGTGAACCGCCCATGCCCAGCAGGAGCACATTTCTCTTCTTATTTATCAGCATTTGAGGTGTTCTGTGTAAATCCAAAGGCAGGAACATACCAGGTGAGGAGAAAAACAGTTGTGATCATCTTATGCCCCATTTATCCCCCCCTAAACCTCTCCAGGCTGTAAATTCCTTTCGCTTTCCCACCTCAGACACCTCACATGGGATAGTGGTGATTGAAACTAATCCAAGCCCAGCTACTAAACTCCAAGGGTGTGATGAATTTCCACTGGGAATAAGGAAAAAGTCATTTTCAGCCCCTTCCAGCAAGCTGTGGGATCCATGGGGCTGGGGATGCTGGAGGGGGGTAGCAGTGAGGCAGCCACTGGCTCCAGCCCTGGGTAGAGAATGCTCAGCCACTTAGCATTCTCCCCTCGTCCATGGAATAAACACTGCTTTGTTTTAAGCCCCCTCGCTGCACAGGCAAGAAGCACTTAGGGGCTTTCATAAGCTCATCTGCATAATAATGCCGGAGAATTCTTATCTCAAGTGATCGGAGTGTTAAAACCCCCATCCCAGCCGGAAAATGTGGGGAGGAAGAGACACAGAGAGAGTGACACTGGCGTGGTGGAGCCAGGGAGGGAGCAGGGCTGATGGGGCTGCCACCACACCACGCTTTTTGAAGCAAATGTCTGAGCAAAAGGTGGGAGGGAGCAAGGAGGAAAATTTGGGTGCCCAGCGCAGTGGGTGCAGCTACCCAGAGCATCATCCTCCAGATGATGAGTGGATCTCTGTCTGCTGGGGGATTCAGGAGGTGTCCCCCCACACACACACCCCAGCATCCCCAGAGAGCCCCAAAAGCTCCACGCTGGGATGGGGCTATGGTGTTCACCATGGCTGGGGGGGGAGGGGGGGAGCTCAGCACCTCCCCACCTATGGGAACAGGGGCCACATACCAGATGGGTGATTGCTGGGGGGATTCTGATTTATGAGCAGCAAAACCTGTGAACACCATCACTCGCTGGTGAGGGGGGCATGTTTTCTCTGGCGTGCTGTAGGAACGAGGGGCTGCTTTGAGCTCCGAGAGCCTTCCTGAGCTCCCAGCCCTCTGGGTGTGAGAGGCTGGGGCGGGGGGGGGGGGGGGGGGGGATGTGATAACTTCTGCAAACACAGGGGCTGTGACTCAGCCAGATGAATTTAGCTTAAATCAAGGACTCCAGCGCCGCAGGAAAACCAAAAGGCGGTGAAATGGGGCAGGCAAATGGAACAAAAGCCTTTTCCTAACTTAGATGGCAGCACAGACAGGGAGACAGGCGGCGTTACACAGGCTACAGCCAGCACATTAACCCTCCCGGAGACTGGGGGGGGGAGGAGGGGGGCTTGTCAGGAGTAGAGGCACGGAGCATCGGTATCCGGCAGCCTCCTCCTCATGGCTCTTCCCTGTAGCCTCATGGCAAGGAGCTGGGAGGAAGGAGGAGATTTGCTCATCTTCCTCCTCCTCCTCCTCTCCTGCAAGACCGGGCAGCCCCTCATGGGGAGGCTTTGGGAAGGAGCGTGCTGCCTTCGCCCGCGGGGTACCTCAAAGGATGCTTCCTGAGCCTGGGGAGGGGGAGCGAAGCTCCAGACACCTATAAAACTCTCCCTGGAGCCACGGGGAGCTCATAGAAAAGAGAAATGAGTCCCAGCAAGGTGCATCATTCGTTTGGAAGCTCAGCGGGTGCTGAGAGCCGGGTGTGATGGATGTGGGTGGCGGCGAGTGCTGAGCTCTTTGCAGCCTGAATGTGCTGCTTTGGGAGGGAGACACGGCGGGGGGTGAGTGATGGTTTTGGGGTGCAGAGCAGGGAGGGGGGCAAAGTCTCCACTGGAGCCTGGAGAGTGGGAAAGAGCAGGAAATTACACGAAGGTTAGGCTGTTAACCTGCTCTGTGGAGCCAAGGCAGGAGCAAACCTCATCCTGCTGCCAAACACGGCATCCCATGTGAAGCCAGGGGAGCCCTGGCCCAGGCTGACCTCTGGTTCTGGCCATGAATGAAGCCAGCATCCGTGACGGATGGTCTGAACCCCCTCCTCCTCGGGCTGAGGATCGCTGGGAGCATTGCTGCCCGGATGGGCTGCCAGTGTGACTGGACCCAGGGCTGAGCTGGGGCTGAGCGCGGGCTCCTCCAGGCTGGAACAGCAAACTGCAGCATCCAGGCTCAGGGTGGTGCTGGGGGAAGCAATGCCGGGCTGGGGGGCAGCACCCTGTCCTCAAACAGGGCTGCTGCAGGGGAGCCCTGACGGGCTTCAAACCCAGCGTGGGGGGAGGTGGGAGTCTGGGGTCACATTCCTCAGCCCAAAAGCCACCAAGAAGTGCTGGGAGTTCAGCTGGCACATCTTTACCACGTAAATACACATGTATCCCATCTTTACCATGTAAATACACTGTGTATCCCATCTACAAGGAGTTCAAAAGTTATCTCCTCCCTTGAAGCTTCTCCAGCCCAGGACCCTACATACAGTGGGGCTGGGAGGTTGTTCACCGCTCGGAGCTTCAAAGAAAACCATGTGTGTCCCACCCCCGGCTCCTCAAAGCTTCCCAAAGTTTTGCAGAGCCCATTGCCAACCTCCAGCCAGCCCTGAGCAGCATCAGCATCAGCAGTGTGACTGGAGCACCCCTGGGGGAGGAGGTTTGCTGGATGCAGCACCTCTCCCCCCACAGTCCCCTCAGAGCATCCCTGGTGGAGGAGGTTTGTTGGTTGTATCCCCTCTTCCTCCTGCAGCCAGCCCAGAGCATTTCTGGGGTGGAGGTTTGCCGGATGCAGCCCTTCTCTCCCCACAGCCCCTTCAGAGCATCCCTGGGAGGGGATGTTTGCTGGATGCAGCCCCTCTTCCCTCACACCCCACTGCTGGTGCATGGGCAGCATCATGTCAGCAGAACCATCCCTCAGGCACCCGGGCTGCAGGAGGCTCTATGGAGCTCAGAGCAGGGGTGGGGGTGGGGAGGAGATGGAGCACACAGCTATTGATTTATTCCAGTTATTTTAACAGATTACTAGAAAGAATAAAGCAGGGAACCTGGCATTGCCTGCACGTTTCCTCCTAATAGCTCTGTCGCTGCCTGGGCGATTGCTCCCTGGGGACCTGTTAAGTGAAGAAGTCCCTTGCTGATGGCAGCAGTTGACCTCTCTGCACACACTGTCCAGGCTGGAAGCTGGGGGTGCACCAGTTTCTATTCTTAGCTGACTTCTGCATCCTCTTCCAGCATCCAGCTGGTGTGTGCCTGATTTTGTCCTTCCCCCTCCCCACCCTGGCTGGCTTTTGACAGGCATTTTGCTGTGCAGGAGAAGCTCTGGTGGGATTTCTAGGCAGGGAAATCATCACACAGCAAAGTCTGAGTTGGTCCCACAGTGGGGATGTGTGCAGGGTTGGGGTGCTGGTAAGAAGGTGAGGGACCTGAGCTGGAGCGTCCCTGCAAGTCCTCGTGTCCCCTCCCAGCGCCCTGGGATGTGAAGGAGGCTCTTTCCCCCTGGGAAGCAGAGATGCTCCAACAGACCAGAGGTTGCATGTTGGGGCACTGCAGATGAGCACCCCGTGGTCGCAGAGCCTGGCTGGGTGGCAGCTGCATGCCAGGGACAAACCCCCATTGGGACAGGCTATATGGGGAGGGGGATGACGACTGCATTTCCAGCTCTCCAGGCAGAGCACAGACACCTTTTGTCGCCTTTTCATCCTACTACATATTTATCAGCCTGATTTGCATGGCCCTTTGCATAAGCTGCTAGGCTGGTCACTGGGAAGCGACTCTCTGGGAGACAATCTGAAGTATTCATCTAAATAATTCCCCCAGCATCTTGACTTCCCAGGGATATAGCCTTTGTTTTATGCTCCTGCCAGCAAATTCCTGGTCAGATGGGCTCAGGTTTCCAGCCTGCCATTAGCACCACAGCCATTCCCATCATGCAGGGCTGCTGAATATCTCCCAGTTTCCCTCTAACTCTGAAAGGATTGACTTGGGGAAACCTTTAGGCTCCTTCTTTAGGTGTCCCATCAACGTGGAGACAAAACTCTGGCTGAAAGGCGCCTGTTTGTGCTGGCTGCTCACCCAGGCAGTTTAACCAGAGGGCTCCTTCCCTACTCCTTCCAGCTCCATTGAGTGAAAGGAAATGGGGTCGTTATGCTTTTGATTTCAGACCCTAATTAAGGCTCAGGGAAAAGGAAATAGTGCTACTGAGGTAATGCCCTCAGTGCTCACCAAAGGGTCCCAGCATCACTCTGAGCTTTGACAGGGTTCAGCCGTGCTCAGCGTTCCAGGACCCACAATTGAGGGCTTCCAGCAGGGATGAGGGAAAGAACCACGTCAAAGAGCCCAGCCCATGGGGTACAACAGACATCAGGGCGATGGCTTGATGAAGAAAACAACCCCAACAACCAGGCATCACCTTGGCACAAAGGACCAAGGGGCCAAAGCATTGTGGACATGCAGCATCTCTGCCCGGATACCCTTTAGCGCGGCAGAGAAAAAGGGTCTGACTTCCCACAGGGGAATCAGCTTGTTAAAGGGTGGATAATGGCAGGACAAGGGGGATGGAGTGAAGCTGAAGGAGGGAAGGGTGAGATTAGATATTGGGGAAAGTTTTTTTACAGAGAGAGTGGTGAGGGGCTGGAAGGGGCTGCCCAGAGAGGGGGTGGGTGCCCCGTCCCTGGGGGTGTCCAAGGCCAGGTTGGATAGGGCCCTGGGCAACCTTGTGTAGCTCCAGGCTGGAGGTTGGTGTCCCTGCCTGTGGCAGGGGGTTGGAGCTCTGGGACCCCTGGGGTCCCTTCCAACCCAGACCAGTCTGGGATTCTATGATTCTATGATACTGGTACAGCCCAAACCTCATGGGGGATTTAACACCCAGGATGCTGCCACTGTTGCTGTAATTCACAGCCAGCAGCTTCTTGAATGTTCAAATCAAGGCTTGGAGGGTTTTATTTTAGATACACACACACACACACACACCATTTATATACTGATAAATGTGTGGACTCACACATATGTGCCTGGGTGCCTGTGTCCCATGGGAGGGCGAAGAGAGCTTGGCCCTTCTCAAGCAGAAATTGTTGGTCTAAACATGTTAGAAGAAAAGACCCAAGTCCTAAATCTCTTGGTGAGGAGCGTCAGACTTCTGAATTGCATTGCCCAACTCAGCACACAGCGCTGCCTGGGGAGAGCCCTGTGGGGGTCAGGACTTGGTGAGGGACCCCAGGGTTAAATTCTGGAGAAGCAACCCCCCCATTCTTCAAGCAGAAATCTCCCCAGAGATGTTTCTGCAAACACATCTCTGCCCATCAGCCCAGCATGCTGCTCCTCACCTGCTCCACAGGCCAGCTGAGTGCTCCAGCCCAGATCAATGCTCCCCAGCTTTATAAACCCACTAATCACCCTGATTTATAGGCAATGTGTCTCCACAGCACCCAGAGGCCTCCTGTGTTTGTTCCCAGAGGAGGCTTTAAACCTTTTCCTGCTTTTTGGTCATTCCAGTTTGGAGAACCCTGTGCTACCAGATGCCCAAGCCCTGCTGCTCCCTAGCTTTGCCATGCTTGATTGCCCAGGGCTGGCAGGGGGCTGCTGGCTCCTGGGGATGGGGTTCTGTGGGTTTCTGGGGTCAGGGCTATCCCCAGCCCCACAGCTGAGGCAGCAGCTCTAATGTACAAGGAAATTTTATGCTGTTAATTGCATCCTTAATGAGCCCGTCCCTCTGCTTAGCAACTGTTATCTGTGGGGTATTTGCTTATAGGAGCAGCTCCGGATGCTCTGCAGCATCCTGGGCTGTGGGCAGGCTCAGAGGCAGAGAAATCCCTCCCTACCCATCCCAGGGAGGCAAGAGGCCTTCCAGCACCCGTCTAATAACATCCCACCACCCATCTAACAACATCCCACCACCTATCTAAGAATGTCCCACCACCCATCTAACAACATCCCATCACCACTCAGAGGGAGCAGGAGCAGCATCCCTGACACAGTGGCATTTCATGGGGTGCTGAATCTCTGCAGGGTGCTGTGCTCAGCCTGATTAGCCCAGGCACCACCCTGCTCTGTGCTGAACGTGGTGCATTCAGCTAATCAAAAGGAGATGAAGTGCTGCCTTGATTGCAGTGCCGCAGTAACTCCACAGGCAGCAAGTGCCAGGCGCTGGAGAGCTCTTCAATCAACCCTTCAGAGGATGGCACAGCCAGAGCCAGCAGCACTCAGAGTTTGCCCTGAGGACCTGTGAGCTATCAGGAGAGTAAGGATGATGAGGGGAGGAGGGATGAAGGGCAGTCCTGTCTCCATCCCTGTGTGTCGGGGCACAAGGAGGGGGTGCAGGTGACCTGTCAGCCAGGCTTGGGCACACTGACCTCCTGGTCTTTGGATGTGAATCCACAGGGTTTAAGTATTTTCAGAGAATTCCCTGTGTTTAAAGAATGTTGATGCTCTTAAAGTGCTTCCCTGGAGGAGGGACAGAGTGTTGGACAGAGCCAGGCTGGGGACTGTGTGGCCACACACCCGTGTCTAGGAGAGGAATGTGCCCATGTATGGGATCCTGCTCCCACCTGCAAGGCTCTTGGGGATCCTGCTCCTGCCTGCAACGCTCTCAGCACCAGTGCAGGTCCTGATGCAGAGCAAGGATTTTCTATACCGCCCACATCTCCTGGATGGCTTCCCAGGACAGTCCCTGGATGCCGAGTGGCACCAGAGGGGCTGTGGCGAAGTGCCCAGCCTTGAGCTGACAGCATCTATCTAGCAGCAGAAAGAAGCCTGAGCAACACCAAGCTCAGATTAACTTTTGTGGTGTTAGCACCCTTGAAAAGGAAGCGATTAAACACCCTTGGGGCAGTTTATAGGCAGGCATTGCCCACACAGACTCAGAGCAGCCCACCACAGCATGCAGCTGCCCAGCTAGCCCTGTGCCCGCTGCAAGCAGGAGCTGTGGGATCCTCACCCATGTCCTGCTGCAGGACTGCACACCCCATGCTAATGAGCCAGAGCACTAACACAGGCTGAGATAGTTAATGAGCACGTTCACCTGCAGCAGAGCACCATCAGAGGGGACCTGGTGCCAGCAAGGACCTCTGTGAGCATCCCTCTGGGGAGGGCAGCTGAGCTGGGAAGTGCTCTGCCTCTATTTCCCCAATTTTCTATCCTATTTCCCAAGGGCTTTCCAAGAAACAAGCTCTTGCCACCCCACAGCTGCCTCTTTGAGCCCTGCCCCAAGCCCACAGCGCAGAGAGGCACGGGACCCTCCCCAGCACAGGGATGGGAAGGGAGGTGTGAGAGGCTGCTGGACCTGAGTCCTGTAAATAATGCCTCAGTTTGCCCTCTCAGGAGCCTTAAAACACAGCTCACTGGGTTACGTTTCTGCTGAACTGGCTGCTGCTCCCACTGAGGAGGTTCCCACAGACAGAAGCGCAGCATCTCCCCCCCACCTCACCTCCCCTGGGCTCCTTCCCCCTGCAAACAGCTTTTCACTCTCAATTTCCTCTTTCCCAGTGAGTGAGTTGGTAAGTATCAGGGATGATGCCTGTCTCAGAGTGCCCCATGCATTAGTGATGATCACATTAAGAGCAGCCTGGCTCGGAGCATCCCATCCTACCCAGGGCTATCGGTCTGGGATGATGCTGCCACCAGCACTGCAGAGCTTCGAGTCCTGCAGGACAGCCCACCCCAGGCAGCCCTGCACCCAGGGGGTAAAACCTCTCCCAGGGCAGCATGGGCAGCCCCACACCTTCCAAAAGTGCTGGGATCCCAGTATCAGCACTTCCCTAGGACACAAAGCATTGGATCGGCTCTGCTTGTGGGTGCATAACCAAGGGAATGCAGAAACTTCCAGAACCGTGGGTCACGCTCCCAGGGGGGAGAGCAGAGTGTTTTCCAGCTGATAGGAGAGAAAAGCAGAGAAAGGAAAACAGGTTCTGCTTTTGGAAGCAGCGACCTTCTAGCCCTGGAGATCAGGACACGTCAGCTCATCAGCGCCCGTCTGCCAGGGACTCTGTGTGTCCCGGAGGTGTCAGAGCGACAGAGAGCGTAATTGCTAAATAATTCATCAGAAAAGGCCAAACAAAAGCAAGTGGCAAGAGCAGCCCAAGGGAGTAAATGAATGCCAAGCAGACCCTGAGGATCCACTCTGCTGCGAGCTCTCCATTGGCAAGAGCTGCTTGGAAAGCTCTGGGTGGCTTCGCTTCCAATAAGGCGCCTGGTGATTTTCTCTCTGTCCCTCCAGCAACTTTTTGTGACATCATTTTCCCCTTATAGCCTTCTTTTGCTTTTCTGTTTCAGACCGGGGTGAGGAAGGAGAGCAAGCAGGAGCCAGACACCCCCCAAACAGCAGATGCACCCTGGGGAGGACGCTGCTTGCTGGTGCCAGTCCCTGGATGCACAGGAAGGGGGATGATCTCCACACCAGAGCAAAGCTGTGCCCAAAAATTGCAGAGGGGCAGGGCAGGCAGGTTCCTGGCACCCATCCTGCAGGTTAAATCCGTCCTCAGCCACAAATTAGATGTGTCCGTTGAGTTCATCTTAAATTACAGCGGAGAGCGGCCCTTCTAATTAGGAGCTTTGCCTCTGAAAGCCCATCCCTGGGATGAACGCCCTGAACATACTTCTTCCTCCCGGGTGTAAATCGAGGCACAGGGGCCCCATCCTGCCCACATCCAGCCTGGGGCACCTGCAGGAGCTGGTGGTTAGGGGGAGGTGGCAGTCACCCGGTGCAGGGTGGCAGTGTCAGGATGTGTGACACTGCTCCACACCATGTGCTGGATTACTGCCCAGTGCACCCCGACTTCCCACTCTAAAAGACTGGGGCACAGGAGTACCCAAACCAGGGCACAGAAGTATCCAAACTGGGTTTTAACCCTAATCCAGGTCTATCCGTGCTAGGAATGCCCAGTGGAAGCACCGTGATGCAAAGGGCACCTGGAGCTGGGATCACCCTTCTCTGTGCCACGCAGCACATCAGCAGCCACCCGGGTGTATCCAGCATCATTCCCCCCCTGTCCCTGCCCAAGCAGCCATGCCAGAAACGGGTTTGGCTGACTGCTTCCCACCCGTGGAGTGGTCGGGTTCTGGAGCCAAGTGGCTGCTTCCCAGGTGCCTGGGGCAGCGGCAACATCTACGGGGATGGGTTTGGCATCGCTGCGGCCGAGAAGGAAAAGGCAAAACACCCAGATTTAAGGGAAAACCACTCTAGAGGAGACCAGGGGGCTGCTACCTGTGCCTGAGCTGAGAGGGCACGGCTATTGGGTGGCGAGTTGTTCCTACAGTGAACCACGGGGACGGTGAGGCTGAGCATCTGTGGGATGAAATATGAAACGCTGATGAATGACAGTGCCCATCAATCAGCCCACAGCCTCTGCGTGGGGCTTCACCTCAGGGCTGCAGGCACCAGCCTCCGGCCTGTGCCCCTGCTCTGCCGAGACCCTCCCAAACAGCAGCAGCCCGTGTGTGAGCAGCCTTGGATAAACCCTGGCTGAGCCATTTCCAGGCTGCGTCACACAAGGAGTGGCAGCGAGCAAGCTCCCAGATGGACCCACACTCCCAGTGCTGCTTGCTTGAGGGGGGCTGCAGCAACCCCTCACACCCTTGCCCAAGGCCATGCAGGGTTGGGGGGGCTGCACAAGCCACCAAAACCATCAGTGGGCACTTCAGAGCTGCTGTACCATGTTTGTGCCAAAAGAGAACTGCTGTGCTGTGCTAAGGCTGAGCCAGGGGTCCAGCATGGCAGGGTCTGGGGCTGAATCCATTGGGTTGGCCACACTGAGCTCACCACTGGCTCCTGGTGTGAGTATAGCCACAGCAAGAAGGCAGGGAGATGTTTTCACTCAGAGCTGGCTTTTTTCCTCAAAACAAAGCAGGACAGAAAATCTGATGAATTTTTGACTGAAACCTCACGTTCTCCCTGCAGATAAAATGTTGTTTTCTGCTTTTTGGGTTTGTTTTGTTTTGTTTTGTTTTGTTTTTTTAAACCAGAATAACCTAAAGCATTTCAGAAATGTGCTCTGTAACCCAGCCCCAGATGCTTACCAGCATCTTCATCCCAACAGCCCCAGCCTCAGAGCGCTCCTCCCTGCTGTTTCCCATCCCTGCCCATGCAAGGGCTCAGCCAGTGTTGCCTGTGCTCTGGATGGGATCATGGTCTGCTGTAGCTGGAAAGAGCAGGACACATCCCTGGGCAGTCCCCTCCTGCTCACCCAATATTTCCATGGTCTTGAGAGCAAAACCGCTCCTGTCTTCCTGCTGCTCCATCTCCTGCAGAGCTCTGGGTGCAGCAAGGGAAACTGCCCACGGAGCAGGTGTGCACTGTCACCCCATCTGGGAGCCCCATCACCCCATCAGGGAGCCACAGTCAGCCCTGAGACCCCCAACAGGCACATGGGCTGATGATGGGGGTGTGCAGGGGCTGAGGGACCCGTCTCACACTGCCCACACTGGTTGGCCTTCCAGCAGCTGGCACCACTGCTCCTTTCTCTCCCCAAGCTTGGGGGCATCCCCCATTCCCTGCTTCTTTATACAGCTCGGGGTCTCACTCCTTCCCCCCCAGAACCACAGCCCAGTGCCTCCAGGCTTGTGGCACTAGACGTAAACTCAGGGCCATTGTCTTTTTAGGATGGTTTTTGACCCAAAAATACCCCCTGTGTTTTCCTGCACATTGCTGTAGCTTGTAATCGGTGCATATAAATACATGTGTACATATATATACGCACATACACAGAGGAACACAGCTGAGCTGGACTCTATTTAAAGTCTGGGCTAAGAGTAGGACCAGCGCCAAGCCCGTTTTTAGGAACGGGCATAGGTGCAAGCTGAGGACACAGGCCCAGCCTGGTGGCTGCACTTGGGGTCACGGACCCATCCCCTGGCAAAAATAGGAGCGTCCGTAGGGGTTGGAGAAAGTTTAAATAAACACCAGGGTGGCTCTGGGCCCAGCGGCCTAGTCTGGCTGCGCAACACCTGCCCCAGCAAGGGGCAGAGCTGAGGGTGACCCCCCAGCTCCCCCACCCCTCCCCACTGCATCCTAAGGGATATTCCCTTTTCCCAGGAGGGACACAGCTGCCCCAGCACAGCAGCATCCCGATGCCAGGGGCTCACACAGCCCTGGGAACGTTCAGCGTTAGCAAATGCCGAATGTCGGGATGGGGGGGCAGTGGTGCCGCGGCAGCACCTGCTCTGCCCTTACACCTGGGCACAAAGGCAGCCACTGTGCCTGGAATGTGACAACTCCACCAGCTGAGCCCCATTTCTCCCCCCCTCCTCCCCGCCCCATCCCAGGATCTATGCAACAGAAACACCGGCTGTGCCAAAGCCAACATGGGAAGAGGCAGTGCGGAGTCCAGAGCCTGTGCTCAGGCCCAAGCACAAACCACCTCCTGCCAGCTCGGATGCCGTGGCTTTTGGGGGTTGTTTGTGCTTCCTCCCCACCACGGTTTGAGTCAGCCCTTCCGGCAACTGATGGGGAGAAGGAGCCTCCACAAGTGTTTCCGTGCAAAGCCACTGAGCTTCCCTTCGGTCCCACCCTGGACCTCACCAGGATTCAAGTGACCTCGATGCTGCATCTGCAGTCCATGCCCCGGGGATGGTTAGCAGGCACCCCATTCCCAATGGGCTGCCCTGGATGGGTGAGGGAGTGATGGGGGGGGGTGGTCAGGGAGCCCCTGGTCGCCAGCCAGCAGAGCATCTGGTACATAGGGAGTGGCACAGCCATGCATTGGGGCTGGAGGAGAGGACAGGGTGGGACGGAGCTGCTTTTTGGCAGCACCGGCCCTATGCTCCTTCCAAGGGCCACAAACCGGGGAGCATCACGTTCGTCATGAGCCCACCCTGCATCCTGCTCTGATCTGTGCAGATGCTGAGACTGACAGCCCCTCCTTGGGACCCAAACCCACCACCCCACATCCTGGCCTCCCATTCCCAGGTTGCTCCAGCTGGGAAGCCCATGGCCAGCACTGAGTGGGATGCGGCTGCTACAGGTACACAGCATAGGCAGACGAGACCTTGAGCTGTCCGTGTCACAACACCTCTGGACATCTCCCTGTCCCCAAGCTTGCCAGGTTGCTGATAAACCCCAAACCAGTGCTCCCAGTGCCTGGCTGCAGTGCGGATGTACCTGCCGCTGGCTCAGCCCCTCTCTGTCCCCAAACAGCCACCACCCCCTGCTCTGGGCCAGCTGGCAGGTGACGATGGTGCGGCTTTGTCTCTGCCCTATGATGTTGCCCGTGATTTATAGGTCATTTTACAGCAGCTGTAAAGAGGCTGTAAATTATAGGAGGGGCATAAATTAGCCACGGACCCCTTTACTGGCCATAAAGATCTAAGGGCCACCACAGCTGCCTTTGGAGCTGGCACCCCGGGAGCATTCCCGAGGACAGCCAGGGGTGTCTTCAGCCAGGCCAGTGTGGCCACGCAGAGTTATTTAGCACGCCTCAAATAAATGGGCCCTTTTATTCCAGCGAGGCTGCGGAGTCGGATGGTGACAGGTGGGGAGGGGCCAGTGCAATGGGGGCAGCCCAGGGAGGGCCAAGGGCTCCCTGCATAGTCCAGAGCTTTCCCTCTTGTTTGGTTGAGGGGAGGAAGAAAGCACTCCATCCCACCGAGGATGCCAGGATCCCCAGTCCAGGCCCAGGAGGGTTTGATGGTCCAGCCTTCTGCCACAAAGCAGCAGCAGGACGATGAGTTGAGGGATCACTGGGAGAAGATACCTTCAGGCTTGCAGGTGGCTCCTTCTCCCAGCCAGCAGCTCCAAGGTCCTTCTACCTGGGGAGCAACCTCTGTGCTGCAGGATGCCGGACACCTTCCAGTCCCCAGCTACCCATACTGTGGGAGGGGACAGAGGCTACTGGCACAGGCCCCATCACACACTGATGCTCCCAGCACTGCCGGAAAGCACAGGAGCACGGCAGGACTGCAGCAGGCTGGGCGCAGGCAGGGATGCTCACAGCCCCACATCCTCCCCTTAAATGAGCGTGGGGTGTGCACCAAGGCTCCCCAAAATCCTCCACCAGCCACCCTGCCCCAGCAGCAGTTGGTGCCCTGTTGTTCTCCAACATGACCCCGGAGCACAAACAGCTTTTGCAGCTCCTCACCATCCCATTAATTACATTACGCCTAACGAGAAGGATCAGGCGGAAGGGATTAAACATTGAATCTGCTTCCCTGGTCCCAACCCAAAGGAGCGAAAAGCAGCTTTATCCATTCAGACTGGGGAGTCGTTTTTCACACCAGCTCCAATCCCAGCACTAATCTCCTCAGCTTACTCAGCCCGCTGCCAGCTCCGCACCCAGGCAGGATGCTCCCAACCCCAGCCTCTGGGTTTTTCCTTCCATACCCAGCTTCGTATCCTGCCAGAGAGATGAAACCAGTGGGAGCTGCTCCTGGGTGAGCGATTTGCATGATCCAGCATAAATTTGCCTTTGTTACAGCACAGGCCATGGCCATGGGGGTCACCATTTCCAAAGGGCCATGATGCTGCAGTCCAGCACACAGAGCTGCTGGAGATGGGGCCGCACCGGGTCAGCAGCCAGGCTGACATCCTGCAGCAACAGGGTCACCCCTCATGTCACTCAGGCTGCTGTGATGAGGGTGGTTTGCATTTTGAGAGCCCTGAGCATCTCCTGCCTCCTCCACATGCAGCCTAGGTTTTGCCTTATTCCCAAATTGCCCCTGGAAGGGGCTGGCAGGTCTCTCCCCCACCATGGCATTGTGCCACCATGGCTGCTCGGCTGTCACAGCCCTGTGGGTGTGATGGGCTGGGGGAACTGGTGCTTCACGCTGAGCACAGCCACAGGCTGAGGGATGGCTTGTGGGGGGCTGGGGCTGCGCAGAAGCAGGGTCTCAGTTAAACACTCAAGCTGAGATTTCCCAGTGCCATTAGGCATGGAGCCCAGCGATCATTCCCTGGTGAAGGAGGGGAAGAGCAGTCCAAGGGCTCTGCAATTTTTGGTGCCTGCCTGGCTCTCCTGCAACAGGAGCAGAGAGACACCCCCAGGGGAAGTTGTTCTCCCCATCAGCGCGCCAAATCCAACCCTGCAGCCACCCAGCAGGCTCCTGTGAGTGCCTGACCTCGAGGTCTCTCAGGAACAACAGGGAAAACCTCTGCCCTCAGCACAGGCACGGTGCTGGGCTCTGCACAGAGACATCCTTGTGCTCTGCAGCGCTGCCTGGACTCAGCAGTGACACCCTCTACAGTGGGGACACCGTGGGGACACACACACACACACACACACACACAGACATCCCAGGCAGCATCACCAGCTGCAGCTCAGCCATCCCCAGTAGCTGTAGCACTGGGAGGGATGGGCACAGCCGCAGACCCCCCAAGGGCTGGAGCACAGCAGCTGCTGTCCAGCGAGACAAGACGGCAGCAGTAAATCTGGGCTTGTTGCTGGAGACCCTAAGGAGAGCGTCTGCAGCTTGTTTTCAGCTTGAACTCCTGTAAAAAGGGCACTGTGCCTATAAATCCATCACAGGGAAGCTTCCTGGAAGCCCAGTTCAGCTTCTGTTCTTCTAATTCCTCCCGCAGGGAGCTCCTGCCGCTGTGGATACACATCACCCCCCCAAAGCTTGCCCAGCTGGGTCCCCCCAGTGTCACCTTCTCAATGGGGATGGCAGCCCCCCCACTCTCTGGGCACCAAACCTCTCTGCAACCATCCTACATGAGCCAGCCACAAACCTCCATGAGGGCCATCTTCTCAAGCCAGCTGTGAGACCCTCACCCTTCAGCACCAAAGAACTAAAAGGGTTTTTAAAACCTTCTTAGAAGCCGCATCCCATCAGGAAAGAGAAGGGGAAGCAGGTTAGACTCAAGCACCAGTGGGCGAGCCTGCCAGAGGATGCTCCCTCCCCCTTACAGATCCAGCCCAAAGGAATTAATCAATAAAGGTCTAATTTAAGAAGCTTTTATGCATCTGTGTAGCTCTTGCTCTCTCTATATATACACCACTTGAGCCCTGGTGTTAGTTCTAAGTGCCTTAGTCAAGGAGTTCACTGGGCTCAACTGGTTCCTGCCTGCCCTGGGAATGCTGCAGGTGAAGGCAGAGCTTTGGGGGGGCTGGAGCTGTGTCTCAGGCGTGTAGGGAGCAGGTGTGCACCTACTGCTGCCCCTCCCCAGGGGTTAACTCTGCTCCTGGGTTTACATTCCAGTGCGATGGGAAATGTGATCTGGGAGTGCTGCTGTCTGCAGGAAGCCCAGTGGTGGCAAGTGGCTGTGGTCACCCTGTCCTCGCTGGGGTTGGGGGCAGCCAGGGCTTGGCTCTTGCTGGCTTGGGGGTGTTAGGTCCCTGCTGGGGGAGAGGCAGGGGGTTGGAGCAACCCCTCTTTGAGAGCAAGCCTTAGTGGTGCAGATGTGTGCTGCAGCCCTGCCTGATGCCCTCCTGGCTGGGAGGGTGGTGGGTTTGGGCAGGTCTGTGAGGACCTGGTGGTGATGAGCTGCTGTGGGAGAAGGGACTGAGCAAGGCAGGGAGGGGCTTTGTAAGCAAATGGGGAAAGAAATGAGCTGGGGCAAAAATAATCTCAGCACTGGGGCTCTTCCTATGAGCTTAATGCTCCTTGGTGGGCAGGGATGGGGTGCTTCTCCTTGCTGGAGGCACCCCAGGAGAGTGCCTTTAGCCCCCAGCTATGACCCTTTTGTGGGGGAGCTTCTCTAGCCTGGATGCTCTTGTGCAGAGCTGGGCTGGGGAGCTGCAGAGCTGCTGCAGGACCAGCGAGAGCGTGGGATCCCAGAGAGGGGGTGCTGGGGCTGGCAATGGATGGGAGCTTGGCCCTGGAGGAGGGGCAGCTGTGGTGAGGGAGGACAGGTCTGCTCCAGCAGTGTTTGGGGAAGGTGCTGTGGGTGGAGTGGCTCTTCTCTGAGAGCGGTGCATGCCCAGGGAGGGAGGGGGAAGCCTGGCTGTTTGCAGAAGCTGGGAAAGGGTGAGAGGAGCCCGGTGGTGCTGGGTGGGAGGGTGAGGAGGAGCTGCTTGCAGTCTGGAGTGGGGGGTTAGAGAGTTTAGGGTCTGTCTGTGGTTTACTCTGCCTTCCTTCTCCTGTTTCCAGCGTGTGGGAGGCATCCTCGTCCAGCCTCAGCAGCAGCATCAGGCTCATGTGGGTTTGGCAGGGCGAGCGGGCACAGCTCTCTGCCCTGCTCTATAAATACAGCAGCTTCTCTGGGGCTGTCTAGACAGGAAGCAGCCCGGGAACTGGGAGAAAACTCCCCCTGTGGAGAGGGACCGGCAGCCTGTGCTGGGATCCCAGGGCAAACTGGCTACTGGAATATTCAGATGCCCCCAGCAAGCTCCTCTGAAAGGGGCTGCAGCCCCCCTGGGAGCCTGGCTGCTGCTGGGCTGGGAGCCAGGCTGCCTGGATGTGGTCTGGTCCTGGACCAGCTGGGCAGGATCTGCCATCTGCATCCCAGGACCTGCTGCAGGCAAAGGTTTTGGGGTGCAAAGGCTCCCCAAACCCTTCCTTCCTGACTCTTTGGAAGCACTTTGCTTCCAAATCCAGGTGATCCAAAGCTGTGGAGGAGGGTGGAGAGGCAGCTGTGGACCACTTCCATCAGTGCAGCCACAACCACCCCTTCCACCCAGACCTGGCCTTCCTCCCTCCCAGCCCAGCCTGCTCCTCCACCTCCCATCCTGATGCTGAGCTGTGACAGCAGCTCTAGTGACGGGATCCAACGGATCCCTCACCCATCAGAGCCTAGGAAACCACACAAGGATGCATCTGCTGGGGGCTGGGGTCCTTCCTTCCAGGCTCTGAACCCATTTGCTTTGCACTGTTTTGGGTTTATACCTCTGCAGGGGAAAGTCCTCACCCCTTGTTTTGTTCCTGGCTGTGGCTTGGGGTTGGTCCTTTTTTTTTTTTTTGCTATAAATACCCAAGTGTTGCTTGAGAGGGGAGAAAAACAGCTCTAGGTAGTGGGAGAAAAAAAATCATAGCCCCTGGGTAATGACACATAATTGCAGCCTTTCTCCTGATGAAAGGAGCTGCCCTGGGGCTCCTAAATGACAGTGTGCAGAAAATGCTACTGCCAGATGATCTGAGGGGCAGAATCTTTGCAGCACCAAGAAGGCAAAAGGTGTCCAGCTCTGAGGAGGAAGAAGAGCAGCCAGCACCATCCTCACCCCCAGCCTCCCTGGGAGCACCAGAACTGAAGCTGTAGCCTTTCTGGAGAAGTAAATCCTGCAGCAGAACAGTTCTCTGGTGTTTTCCAGCCTGTTTGCTGTCCCTGGAAATGTGCAGTGAGCCCACCAGCTCCAGGGACCTGTCCCCCATGTCCCTGGGTCCCTGCAGGGATAGGGGCTGCTGCAGCTCTCACAAGCTGGGCTCTGCAGGGCTGTGATAAGGGAGATCTGCCCAAGTGATTTGTCTCTTTGACTGTATCATCTGTTATCCAGAGCTTCTTTCCCCTGCTAAGGCAAGATAACAGCCTGAGGAGGTGGTGGTTGTTCTTCTGATGGACTTTGACACCTTTATCTGCTGCTGGAGATCATCTGGGCCTGATCCAAAGATAGCAGGAGCCTTTCTCAGGGTGGAGAGCCCAGGGGATGGGCAGTGCCCTGTCCCTGCCCCAGCTCTGGAGATAGATAGTGGCTGTCATGGGCATCCATGTCCGGATTTCATGTCACAAGGGTGTCTCAGCAGCCAGTATGCACTGGGGAGCCCCTTGTAGGGAATGACCTGGGGTTGAACCGCTCCATCCCTGGGTCTCTGCCTCTGCCTGGTCATCCAGATGCTTCTCCAGAGGCCGAGCAGCTTTGGGATGAGCTGAGTGTCAGTGCAAACTGATGGGAAATGCTGGAGGTCTCCTGGGACAGCTTACTGAGCATCACAGCCCTGTGAGAGAGCCTGGCTGGAACAGTGTGACATTCATCCACTGCTCGGCTCCGGCACGAGGAGGGGGGGCAATGTCAAGCAAACATCATTAATTTCCCTCTGTAAATCAATTGGGAGGCCAGAAGTCAAGCCTGCCTGGTACAGGAGATACACTGCAGTGAATAATTGTCCTGCCCTTCTCTCCTCCCAGCAAATCAAAGAGCCTCCTCAGGCTGAGGGTGTGATGAAGCTGTGAGGCCTCTGCAATGGATTATCTGCTGCAGGGAGTTACAGGGAGGGTGGATAAACCCCTGCCAGAGCTGCTCTGGGCGCTTCCCTGGTGATGAGCTCTGACTCCATGGGGTAAATCCAGCAGCTTGCTCTCAGCAACAGGTTTCTCAGATGGATGGTTCGGTCCTTTGCCTCCTTTACCTGGCAGCAGAGAGGTGTGGGGAAGGCTGCAGCTTGAGGGGATGCAGAGCACTGAGCATCCTTTGCCCCCCCTCTCTCCCCTGGGGGTGGCAGTAGGAGTCTGTCCTGGAGGACCCGAGGCCTGGGGATGTGCCTGGCTGCAAACACCCTGGTGCAACTGTCTGCCCTGATTGTTATCTGCAGGCAATAAAATATCATGTGATGTCTTAATGAGCTCCTTGGTATGTGACAATTGCAGGGTAGCAGAGCTCACTGCCCCAGCTGGAGGGGCCAGATCCTGCCCAGCTCCCAGCACCACCGGTTTCTCCATGAGCAGCTCCTACTGGGTCCACTCACTGTTGTGGGTGCCCTGAGCTGGTGTCTCTTCTGGTAAGTGAGATGATGCTGGAGCAGCTCTGCAGGCAGGAGCCTCTGAAGAAGGCATTTCCCTTCAGCGCCATCAGAAGAGGGGCCAGGCAGTAGAGGATCAGGGATGCTGTGATGCTGTTGTGATGCAGCTGAGGAAGGAAAAAGACAGTTTGGGTGGGTGTTGATAGCAAAGAGACCTCTGAGAGAGGAGTGCTGGGCAGCCAACCTGCTGTACCAGGACTTACCAGAGATGGTCCCAGAGATGCCGGGATGGTCCTAGACCTCTGGATGTCCTAGAGATGCTGCTCCAGGGTGTGGCGTGGGTCAGGATGGGGCTGCACACAGCTGAGTGATGCTGACCTGACTCAACCAGGTTGGGTCACCAGTAGTGACTGTAGCTGCAGCCAGAGCTGCTAATAACACTTCATTGAGCTGAAATGAAGGGATGGGGGTGAGGGGTGGGGGTGTGTGTCCTGTAAAAGGCAGTGCTCTCCTTCCCTGTCATACCCAGGAGCTGGTGCTGTGTTCCTGGTGCTGCTGATATTCCTGTGTTTCCCTGGGAAAGCTGCTGTGTGACATCCCTGCAGGGTCCGGCTGGTGGCCTGGAGAGCAGATGATGCTTGAGAGGAGCTTGACTTCTCTTGAGAAGGTGCAGGCAAACCAGGTAAACCCTGTCCCTGTGGCTGGCCTTGGGGCAGCATCACTCTCTGTGAATCAGATGCTCTGGCTGACGTGAAGCCGTTTTCCAAGGTTGGATGATGCACCTGGATGTGCCTGTGTGGGGGAAGAGGCAGCTGGGCTCCCATCTGGGGTAGGCATCATAGATAAATCATAGAATCATAGAATAACAGAGGTTGGAAGAGACCTCAAGGGCTCATCAGGTCCCACCCCCTGCCAAAGCAGGGTCCCTAGGACAGGGCACACGGGTCCAGATGGGGCTGGAATCTCCCCAGGGAAGGAGACTCCACACCCCCTGGGCAGCCTGTCCCAGGGCTCCCTCACCCTCACTGGGAAGAAGTTCTTCCCCAGATTGGGGGGGGGAACTCCCTGTGCTCCAACTTGAGCCCATTGCCCCTTGTCCTGTCCCCACAGACACTGAAAAGGGGCTGCCCATGTCCCCCTGTGTCCCACTCTTGAGATATTTATAAACATTAATAAGGTCCCCCCTTAGTCTTCTTTTCTCCAGGCTGAACAGCCCCAGATGTAGGACTGATGATGCCAGATGTGGGCATCCCGCCTGAGCTGGATGGAGCATCCCACGCCAGCACTTGTTATGGAGGGGCTGGTGCCCATCCCACCATGAGCACCCCTGTGTGTGTCCTGTGGGGAACCGTGTCCGTGTCCTCTGCTGCTCTCCCTCTGGCCTGGAGCCGCCAGCTGCCTGCCAGGAGCCCCACACCCTGATGTGCTGGGGCTTTTCAGGCAGGGATGGAGCTGACAAAGTCTTTGTCAGTGGGATCTGTCAGGGAAAGCCCTTTGTTCTTCAGCGTTTGCTCTTGCCTCCCCCTCTCCAAACCCCAACTAGATGCATCTGCTTTTGTTTTCTAAATGCAGAATTAGGGAGTGAAAAGAGCCTCCTTTGTAGTGGGGAGGAGGGGGAGAGCTGCAGATCTTTAACTGGGAAGACAAGGTCAGGGGGGAGCTGCTCTATTGTGCTGGGCCTCCCCTGCTCCAGCTCAGCCTTTTCTGTGCCCCCTCTTCACATTCCGGTTCCCCCTGGAGCTGCTCTGGAGACACTGGGAATCCTGCTTGGATGGGTTCAGAGCAGACACCCCACAGCTTTGGAGGCAGAGCTGAGTGGCCTGGCAGTGCCGAGCATGTGGATGTGCACCCATGGAGCTGGCATGAGGGGTCTGTGGGAGGCAGGAGGGGTGGTGCAGTCTGGGGGTCCCTGAGGGCAAGGGATGCCCGTGTGCCAGCTTGTCCATCCCTGTATGCTTAGTCCCACGTTGCCAGAGGATGGAGGGCTCACAGGAGAGCTGTGAAAACTGCAGAGTCCAGGAGCAGCATCTCCAGGGAACTGATCCCCAAGCGTCTTTGTTCCTTCACAGCCAAGCCACTCTTTCTCTGGCTCTTTCCTGGGTCAGGGCAGCTTGGCAGCATGCCTCCCCCTTCCCAGCCACCTCCCTGCCACTCTCCGGAGGAAACATAGGGATGACCCAGACACAGCCAGCAGCCCAGGGCAGGAACACGTGTGGAGATGGGGTCTGGACCGTGGCCATCCCGAGGCCAGCAGCCCCTCTGCTGTGCTGCAGAGGGGACATCTCCCCACGGTGCCTGTGCTGGTTTGCCGTGGCCCTTCCCACCTCTGTCTCTGGTTCGCTGTCCCAGGCAGAAGGAATTACTTTTGATTAGGAACCTGCAAGTCCCACAAGAGGAGCAATCAGCAGCACAAGGACAGGACCAGCCCTGGGGCAGCGCAGGGCTCTTGGGAGGAGGTGGCGCTGTGATCAGGGCAGCAGCAGTGGGACAGCCCTGTGCCGGGCAGTAAGTTGTTCAGCTGTTGTGGTAACTGACACCTGCTTTAAATTGTTCTTAATCCTGATTGTGATTAGCTGCAGCTAAACTGACACAAGCCCAGGTTCCTGTGACATCAGCATCCTCACTGCCTTGAGACTGCATCACCAATGGGAAGGGCCCAGAGCATCTCCCTCCAGTCCCAGGGAATGGTCTGAGGCCATCAAGGAGCTGGTACTGCCAAGGCACAGTTCCCCAGTCCTCTGCCTGTCCCTGCAAGCACAGGCAGCCAGCGAGCTCCAGCTTGGTCTTTGGGTTGCTCCTCAGTCTCAGCCATGGCCCTTGACTGTGCCCCATCCTCTCTGGGGGAGGGTTCTTCTCCCTGTCCATCCCAGAAGACCTTCTCTGGATGCCCAGCCAGACCCCCAGCACCCTTGCTAGCAGGGCACCTTCAGCAGAGAGCGGCCTGGGTAACGGGAAAGCAGGGTTGGGGGTCTGTGGCTGCCCGGGCCACCCCAAAGCTGTGTAGGGCTGTGCTTTTGAGGGGCCAGGGTCAGCTCTGCTGCCGTCAAACCTCTCCCCACCTTCAGCTTGCTGGGAGAGCAGCATCCCAGCATGTGTGTTACCTTCCCCCCTCCCTTCCTCCTCCCTGTCCACACATCTGTCATCCTGGAAAGAAAATCCTCAGTAGGTCTTGGCATGGCAAGCTGAACAGTTGCCTGAACCATGGAGAGGCTGCTGCTGGAGATGGATGCCCAGCATTTGGTTCGAATCTAGCTCTGGTGATTGACAGGGCTAATTCTGCCTGTCCTCTTCCTTGTTATAACTTAATCACTTACACATTGCCTCTTGCAGGTCTTTCACTGCCAGCCAGAGATGTCTTCATTCTGGGATGCTCCTGCACTTGTGCCTCCTGTGTAGAGGCCAAACCGCCCTGCGCAACCCACGTCACCCCAAGCCAGCGTGGCTTTGGGGGGGCTCACCTGAGCTGCACAAAGTGGGCATCTGTGGGGTGGGCTTCCATGTGAAAGAGCACCCAACGTGAGCTGGGTTCCCCAGCCTGGCAATGTCCCACCTTGCCCTCTGGCTGAGGGACCCAGTGTGGTCCTGGCTGAGGCTGAGCAGAGGGGGTGTGTGCTGTCTGTGCACGGCAGGGGGGAGTTTGGGGGGGGTTTGGGGTGCTGTGTTCCTGCTCCAAGCCTTAGTGAAAGGGGGTCTGGTGTGTGCAGCTGGGAAGGGCAGGGATGGCAGCAGGATGGGATGGCTCCCGGGAAGGATTTAGGGTCTGGCGACCCTGGAAAAATCTGCTGGCAGAAAGCATGTGCCCTGGGGTCTTGCCTTCCAAAATGGCTGGACTGGGGGGCTCTGGACTGCCCGAAGCTCTGCCCTCACCCGCCTGAGGACAGGAGGCCGGGCAGAGGGGTGCAGGGGGTCCCTTTGGCCCTGCCCGCAACCACGGGGCCCGGAGCTTCCCCGGCACGGCCGAGAGCATCCCGGGGCCGAGCATCCCACCGCAGCACGGCGAGCGTGGGCTGGGCTGGGACGGGACCGGGGGCGACAACCGGCTGCAAAACCCAGGGGGGGGACCGCACCGTCGGGACGGGGGCTCGGGGGAGCTCGGGAGGGAGGAAGGGGGCGGGTGCGCTGGCCGGCCAGGCGGTGACTACAACCCCCATCAGGCCGCTGAGGAGGAGGAGAGTGGGAGGAAGATGGGGGAGGAGCCGGGAGGAGGCGGCGGGGCGGTGCGGGAGCGGCTCAGTCCGGCGGCGGCGGGCGCACGGCGGGGACGCGGCGGTGCGGGCAGCGGCGACAACGGCAGCGGCGGCCGTTGGGGCGGCCGCGCCTCCGGGAGCGCCTCCCGCCGCCACCTCGGGGTCGGGGCCGGCCCCGCCATGGGGCGGCCGCTGTGAGAGCGGAGGAGGAGGAGGAGGAGGCGGCGGCGGGGCTGCGCCTCTCGCCCCGACCGGGGCTCCCCTCCATTGTTCCCGGGAGCAGCGGGCACCGCGCCGCCGCTCGCGGGGCTCCGGTGAGTGCTGCAGCCGGTCGGGGATGCGCCGGGACCAGAAGCGCGGCGGGGCGCGGGACGGCGGGGCAGCGCTTTGTGCTGCGCTCGGAGAGAGAGGGGGCTGTGGGGGGTGAGGGATCTGGAGTTTGGGCCACCCCCATCCCGGGGGGATCCGCCGCGCTCGGACTTTCTCCCCCCCCGCCCCTCCGCCGATGCGCCCGTAGCGGGGCGGCTCGACGGTCGTCTCCGGTACCGGGGGGGATCCGGTCTGCGTGCGCTGGGGGTTTGCGGACCCCGAAGGCGGAGAGGAGGAGGAGGAGGAGCGGGGGGGGGGGGGTGGCTCCATTTTGCGGGGGCTGGATGATTGCGGCCGTCTGTGTGTCGTGCTCCCCGGTTTGCAGCCCCCGGGGGCGACGGGGGGCTCCGGTTTGCAGCCGGTCTCCGCGACCGGAGCCTCTCAGCCGGCGGCAGTTTTGAAACGCGGCGGGGGCCGAGCCCGTCCTTGGGGCTGAGCCCAGGCTGGAGACCATCCCCGCAGCCCTGGGGCCGGCTGGGGCCCGAGACCCCTCTGGGCTGCCGGGGCGGGGGCCGGGGCCGGGGCCGGGGAGGGGGGCTCAGCTGGGAGGCTGGGGGGTTGTTTTCCAAGCTGCCTCCTGGTCCCTCTTCCCGAAAAGTTGCTACGCGGGAGCCTCGCGGCTTCCAGAAAAGAAAAAACAGATGGGAAAGGAGATGGGTTCGGGTTTGTTTAAGTTTTCAGATGCTGGGGCGTTGCGGTGGTCGCGGAGGATGGGGGTGCTCAGAATAACGCGGGCCCCCCTCCCCCGAGTTTACATTTCCCTTTGTGTTCGCGAGCTGTGGGCGACTCCGAGACCCTCCTCTATCCATCCCAACTCTTTGTGGGGCTCTGGGAATCGCTCTCGTTTGTCCATGGCGAATGCCGAGGGAGCGCGGCGGCTACGCGTGTGATGCTGCGTTATCCGCTGGGCCGATGCGCGCTGCCCTCCTCGCCCGCGGTGGGGGTTTCGAGTGGTGGTTTTGGTTGGGATGTTTGGCGAGTGTTTCGCTGTGATTTATTGCTGCTTTTCCGCCCTGAGCCACGGTCGCGGCCAGCTGGCCTCGGGCGAGGAAGGAGCCCAGCGGCGTCTCCGCGTTCAGGTTACACCGAGGAGCCTTGGAAGGCGCTTGGAGCTTCCCTCCTCTGCCCGGATTGTTCGGTTACTGCCCCGGGGTCACGGCTGGCTGGTGCCAGCTTCCTCCCCATCAATGTTTAAACCGTAACGGTGCCGTTTGCCCAACTCCTCCTGTTAGTAAAACACACGGGCTCCGAGAGGGGGGGAGCTGCTGCTCTCCCCGGGGGTCCCAGCTGGAGTAAAACCAGGATTTATTCAGGTGGAGGCAGTGATGTGCTCTGTTTGGAGATGTCTGGGTGCTGCCCAGTTGGGTGCGAGTGTCCCTGCGGAGGAGTTGGGGGTGCAGGGGTGGGGGTGGTGGGGGGTGGGGTTGCAGCCACCCTGCCCAGCCCCAGAGATGCTGCAGGAGGCTGGACCCCATGGACCACTCTGGCTAGCAGCCATTTTCTCCACAGGGGAGCACTTCCTCCCTGAATCTCTGCATGGCTGGCACATGCACTGCTGCCTTTTTGTTGCCTTGCTCAGAAAGGATTAAAATAAATAGTCCCTGGCCTGGTGGGGTGGAGGAAAGAGCAAAAGCAGCCTGCCTGCTCATCCAGCAGCTCTGGGCCTCGCTGCGTGCAAGGTGCCTGCTGTGGGGGTGCTGGGAAGGGGCACAGGCAGCTTTCAGGTGTGAGCTGGTGCTCCCTGTTTGCTTGTTGATGTGCCAAAAAATGTAAGCTGAAGGGGGACCTGCATCACCTCCAGCCCCAGCTGGTTTCCCCCACCCTGATGCTCTGGCCCCCTGAGCCCCAGCTGCTGGAAGGGGCTGGGTTGCAGATGCTCATCCCTTCCTGGTAGTTTCAGGTCTCTGCCCCGTTGGGGACCTTCTGCTTCTGGGCATGAAGGTGAGCAGCTGGGGATACGTGTCCTTCCCCTTCCCAGCAGCTTTCCTTGGAGGAGCCAAGTGAAGCAAAAAGCCCATCCAGCTCCTTCCCAGGCTGGATATCAGACCTCTGCCTCTTCCAGGGATGGCAGGCTGTGGCTATGTCCCCGTGTCCCTGTCCTGGACCGGTCCTCTCCCAGAGCACTCATTGGTACCAGCCCAGAGGAGACCTTCAGGTACCAACAGATGCTCTGATGATCCCAAAAGTCAAACCCTCAGCTGGAGATCCCTGAATGTCAGGAGCTCTCTAATACCGAGCTGCTTTTACAGAGCCTGGTGGATGAGGCTACCCTGCTCCACGGACCAGGCTCCCTCACCGCTGGATGCCCAGGGCACTCAGCCAGCTCAGTGCTTGGGGATCCATCCCCCCATAAGCTGTGAGGCCCCATGGCAGCACGTACAGCTGGGAAGGGTTAACCCAGTACGTCTGCTGCGCAGTTGGGTATTTATTTTTCCAAGCCTGCGTCTGCTTTAAGCATTATAGCTTCTCCCTATAGCTGCATCTGCAGTTGTGTTTGCTTTTTATTCCAGCAAATACTCGGTTCCTGCTCTGAGCTGCAGGCTGGGGCATGGGAGAGCTGGGGAGAGGGAAAGGCTTCACCCATGGGCTTTGCCTTTAGTGTGCCCTTCTTCCCCAAGGGCGCTGGGGGGGCTGCTTTCACTGCACCTACAGAGGAGAATCGAGGCTCCTTTCTATATTTTGAAGCTGGAATGAAACCCTGCCAAGGCATTTCAACCCTGTCTGGTGGCAGTCACCACCTCTCCATCCACCCCGAGGGCTGATGCAGCCCCCCCAACCCCACCACGGGCTCCTGAAGCCTCACAGACCTGGGAGCCAGGCTCAGGCTCTTCTCCCTGATGAATCTGGCTTTGCCCTGTTGGTTTTTTTTTTTTTTCCTCTGCCTGCTGTGTTATATGCTGGTTGCTGGCACCCCCAGCACTCGGCTGCCTCCGGGACGCTCTGACGTGGGGGATGCTGCACTGAGGCCAGCTCCACTCGCGCAGGGAGGGCGGCAGCTGCATGAGTGGAGGCAAAGCTGCTCCAGTCCTGAGACATCCCAGCCCCATGGAGCTTGGCTGGCGGCAGCTGCCCCCCACCTACCCCCGTCACTGCTCCCCGGGGGGGATCATATCAAGGGGTCCCCAATGGGGCAACACAGCATTGCAGAACTACCCCCCACCCCCCCTCCCTGGCTCAGCGTGGGCACCTTCCTCTGGCACCAGCTCCTGGTTTTGGCACCTTGGATGCATTCCTAGGGATGAGCTGCGGGACAGGAAGGGGCTTCCCCACTACACTCAGCTCAGAAACCTCTGACCCAGGCTGCCTGTCCTGTGCTGTGTCCCTGGGACAGCTCAGCCTGGTGACTCAGGGTTTGGGAGAGGCACAAGCGCAGCCCTCGGCGTCCCTGAACCCAGCGCAGGAGGCAGCTTGCATGAGGCTGCTTCTCCTGAACCATGGAGCAAAGGCAGAGGTGTTGCAACAGCAGCATCCCCGACATGCAGGTGTGCAGGGAGCGTGTGCCCCCAGGGAAGGGGCACAAGGGGGGCATCCATCACTGCTCTGAAATAGCTCTGTGGGTGTAATGGCTGGGTGTAATTGTAGCCTGGGAGGCAGGTCTCAGAGGGGCACTTAGCCCTGGCTTCCATTTTTAGTTGTTTGGGCCATCCCTGAGCAGTGAATCGGAGCAGGATGGGGATGGCGGGAGCTGGATACCCACCCTGCCCGTGCTGTTGTCCCCCTGGGCACATGGCTTCCTGTTGGCTTTATATAAAAGCAATATAACCCCTGGGAAGAGCCATGCTCACGCAGGTAGGAGCTCCATCCCCTCTTCCCTGCCTCCTTGCTGAGCGGGCATGGGGCAGGGGTAGGCGCTGGAGGTCCCTTGTTCCTTGGGAAGGTGGGGAGGGTCTGCGCTGCCTGCCCTGGGGAGCCCAGCATGTCATGCACTCCCTCTGGATCTCGGCGTCTGTCTGTTTGTCCCTCCCTCCTTCCCAGAGACGCTCCCAGACACGGGGCAGCTCTTTGCCTGCCGAGTGATCCGCACGCAATGGAAATAAGCTGCTGTCGAGCCCCTGAATCAGCTGGCCGGCGGCTGCTCCGAGGTGTATCTGGAGAAGGGCTTTGCTGTGCACCCAGCCAGCACTGACTCATTTTTCAGGAACTGCTTCTGGAGGCACTGCGCCTCCCTCCCTCCCTCCTTCCCTCCCTCCATCCCCTGGGCACGCTGCCGGCTGGGGCAGCCCACGCAGCCGCTCCGCATTAGGGCATGTTCCGGAGAGGAGCATGTGCTGTCGATAAACAAAACCACTTAGAGAAAGCAAAATAATTTCCAGAAATACCCAAGCCTTTTACTTTATTTATTTATTTCCCCTTTTTCCATGAGGAATTCCAGCTCCCCCCTCGAACCCTGATAAACCACAAACATTCAATCAAAGCGCCCTGCCTGGCACCAGCATTCAGAGATAAAGCTGCTGTTTGCTCGGTGCTGCTTTTTCCCTGCCTGTGTCAATACTTTGGGTCCTAAATATCCCTGTGCTGGCCAGAATTGGAGCATTTGGGGAAGGAGGAGGTAGCCAGAGCCCTCAGACCTTGCACCCCAGCTGGGTTTCCTTGGGTTGTTTCAGGGGGCTGCGCTCCTGGGCAGGACCCAGTGTTAAACAGGAGTTGTTTGGAGCTGGTGCTGGTGGCTGCTCAGTCCATCCCCAGGGAAAAGCTGGTGCTGGGAGAGCGAAGGGTCTCGCTGGGACAGGAGAGGCAGCGGCTGCCTGGCCAGAGCTCCGACGGACCGAGTGTGTGGGGAGGATGAGTAGCAGCTCATTACTCACTACACTTATTACTCACTGCTTGTAACAGCGTGTGCTTTAGGCAGGCGTCTTACTATGGCAAAAGGAAGCGGTTGTTCAGGTGGCAGGTTGGGAACAGCTTGGCACAGAACTTCAGGGAGGACCGAGGTGCTTGGGAGAGGAACTGAGTGAGCTCAGGATATTCAGTGAGGGCAATGGGCCATGGAGGTACAGGCACTGCCCTGGGATGTGAGCCTGGAAGAGGGTTTTGGGGATGGCATCATCGCCCCCCACGCCCTGGTCCTTGAGCTTATCCCAGAGCATCCGTCGCCAGCAGCGCCCTGGCTGGAGCAGCGTGGCCGTGCTGGGTTGTGTAATGAACTGGGCAGAGATCTCACTGGTGAGACCTTCAGCAAAGCCCAGTGGGACCATTAAGCACAGCCTGTGTCAGGACCTCCATCTCCAGTCGCAGATGTGTCGCGGGGGTGGAGTGTGGCGGGGGGGGGGGGTCACTTTGCATCCCCGCTGCTGACAGCAGTTGGCTAGGGGTGGCTGGGTTTGGGCTCTGGCTCCAGCATCCCCCCTCCAACGTGCTTTGGCAGAACTCCCTGCTCCCGGCATGGTGGGAAGGAGGGATGAGGGCATATCCCTGGGGCACCTTGAGCTGGGATCAAGCTCTGCTTGGGTTACCCTTTGCCAAAACCTGTCTGTGATGCCTTCCCCACACACACAGAGCGGTCCCCTGGCATGGGAAGGGAATGGGGACCCAAGGGGATGGGCAGCTGGAGAGCCTGGCGTGAGAGCTGGCAGGGATGAGAGCAAACCCTGCGGTGTTGGCCATGGAAGCTGGGGGATTTCTCCCTGCACAGCCGCTCCGAAAACAGCTGTTGGTGGAAAGAGATCTGCTGCACGTGGGAGAGGGGCTGAGGCACCAGCTAACCCCTTCTGCTCCAGGAAGGGGTTTCCATAGGGGGTGGCTGTGTGCATGCTCTATAGATTCTATAGGGGATGGAGGAGCTGGGGGTTTTGCACCAGGATTTTGTTTGGGGGGGCGGGGGGGGGGGGGGTGTGCAGTAATGTGGGTGATGTCAGGTTTTGGTCTGGATAATATAGGATTCACCTCAGCCAAATCTTGGGTCAGCTGCGACAGAGCAGGGTGCTGCTGGTCCTGGAGCACCCAGGGGTCCCCAGCTGGGTCCCGGTGCTGTGTGGGGTGTTTGGGGCCAGAGATATTGTGGGAACAAGGGAGAGAAGCTGGGAGGCATTTCCCAGCTGCGGGTAGTGGGGCCTTTCAGAGCCTGGCAGGAGCATCTCTACTGTCCCACAGACCTTGGCCAAAATTTGGAGATTGTTTTTCATCTGAGCAGAGTTAAAGGATGAAGTTTCCAGGAGCTGCCACGTGGTGATGACCTGGCACAGGCCAAGAGGGTGTCTGCTTCAAAAGTTTCTGTGGTGTTTCGATTTGTAGGGGTTGCAGAAACCTCCTGGGCTTGAACTGGCATTTGAAAATCTCTTCCACTGCTCTGGGGGATGTTGCTGTGCTGGATTCTGCTTTGCCAGCAGTTCTCCTCTCTCTGGTCCTGGGGTCCCCAGCTGGGTCCCAGCACTGCGTGGGGTGTTTGGGGCCAGAGATGTTGTAGGAACAAGGGAGAGAGGCTGGGGGGCATCAGAGCTTTTATGGAGGAAAATATAACCCTGCCAGTCAGCACCAGGTCACTTGAGGCTGTGGAGGGGTCTGCAGGGACCTGTCGATGTGGATCCAGGATCCAGCTACCCAGGCTGGATGCTCAAGGAGCATCACGTGCCACAGTGAGCACATCCCACCCGTGGAGCCGTGCGGTGCACAAAGGGGGCTGGGTGGTGGGGATGTGGGGGTTGCATCTCACCTTGCCCTGACTCTGCTTTCCTCATTCGCAGCTTGGAGGGGCTGACAACCCAGCGGAGACCCCCCTGCCCCGCGCCCTCCCGGGGCCAGCCCGGGGTCTCCATGGAGTGGGAGTTGTGGAGCCCAGTCGCCGAGCAGTAGCCGCAGCAGTGGGATGTTTACCTGGAGGTGCCTCATCCTTTGGGCTGTGCTGGTCACAGCCGCGCTCTCCGCTGCCAGGCCGGCTCCCACCCTGCCCGACCAAGGTAAGACCCCCACCAATCACCCTGGCTGTGCCGGGGAGCACCGGCTCCTTCGTCCTTCGCGATAAGATAAGCTGGCGTCCCTTGCACAAGGGTGGCACGAGGGTGGCACGAGGGTGGCACGAGGTCTGGCCATGGGGCTGCAGCGGGGACACAGGCACGTCCCCTGGCACGGGCTCAGTGCCACGCAGTCACCCCCAGATGCCTCAGAGCTGTCCCCCTTGGTGGGGACGTGGCACAGGATGTCCTGAGTACAAGAAGCGCGTGTGTGGTTCCGGCATCACCCATGAAGGTTTTAAACTGGGGAGGGAAATGATGGCAAAACCTAACGTTGTTGGTTTGGGGATGGGTACAAAGCCCCAGGGGCTGTGTCTTTGTCTATGGGGGTGGGGGTCACTGTATGTTGTGGCACCTCCCTGTGATGACCTGTGATGTCTGTGAAGCTGCCTGCCAGCGCTGCGTGATGCTGGGGTGATCCTGGGCTCAGCGGGTGGCACGAGGATTTGGGTGCAGGGGATGGGTGCAGGCTTTGCTGGCTGGGGGTGTGTGGGATGAACGCACCCCACGGACACCCCCAGGGATGGGGAATGCCCACAGGGCTGGGTCAAAGCCAGGGCTGGGTCAAAGCCGGGGCTGGGTCCAGTGGTTCCTACAGCCCTGATCTCCACGAGGCATCACCAGGATGGGGAGAGCTCAGGACATCCCTCTCACTTTTCACTGCTTGTCCCTAAATGTCTTGCAAGGGCTGGTGGCTGGGGGGTTGCTCTGCCACAGCCCTCCAAAGCTCTGGAGTGTGGTGGTATCCAGGGGTGGGGTGGTACCCAGGGATGCAATGGATGGGCTGAGTGGGGCCTGGAGACAGCCAGCCCCAACAAAAAGCCCTGCTCTAGCATTTCAAAGCCCCGTCCTTCCCCTTGGTGAGGTGGAGAATAAACAGAGCAGGCACTGCCGCACGGGACTCCTGCCTGCCTGCCTTTTGGTTTTAATTACCCAAGAATGTCTGGTCTGTGGGATACTGCTTCACTTTCCAGGCTTGCTCTCCCTTCCCTCTTCCCTCCCACCAAAACCCCAAGAAGCTGGTTGCTGGTGCCACCAGTGTGGGCACGGTGCTGCTGTGCCCGGTAGCCTGGTGAGCTTTCCCCGTGCCCGTGGACCCGTTGCAGCTCAGGAACTGGGGTGGGAGCTGGCAATGGTGAGGAGTGTGATGGAGCTGGGGTCCCCACGCTGGCTGTGGTGGGGAATGGCTGGGGGGATCCCGGTTGGGAGCATGCTGTGATGCTGTGGCTGGAGGGCTGGGGTTGGTGCCTCTGAGCTGAGGAGTCGCTACCCAGGTTGTGGATACATCCCATAAGCTGTGTACAATCCCTGGTGTCCTCTGCCCAGGCAGAGGAGCATCTTGCCCAGGGAGCATCCCTGGGATGTTTCTGCTGGCACACTCACTCCCTGCTTCCGTAAATAAGGCAGCTGAGGGCAGTAAACATGTTTTTCTCAGGAGACTGCTCTTCCTGGAAGAGGTTTCCTGGTGATGTTTGGGGTAAGGATGATGGCTCTGGTGCCACAGGGAGAGCTGGCCCCAGCGGTCGCAGTGGGAATGATGTGTGGGTGTTCATATCCTCTGGTTAATCTGAGCAGAGATGGGTTTTGGGGTGCGTGAGGGGCTCTGCAGCCCCCCCCCCCCCATACCCTGGAGTGTCTGGGGAGTGGTGATGGAGGAGGAGCGATGGAGAGGAGGGAGCTGGTTCCTCGCCAGCCTCATGCCAGGGCTAACAATAACCCCTGGAAACGGTTCCCGACACGGTTCTCACCAGGACGGCCCAATTAGTGCCACAGCAGGAGCCTGGCTGGGGCAGAGCCCGGCCCTGGGGACGGCTGCTGGGAACAAGACGTTCCCGGAAGGACGTGTGGGATGGGAAGAGCTGGTGCTGAGCCAGGATCCCCGGCCAGGACCCCACCAGCACCTTGCAGGTCAACTACCAGGGCAGGCTGCAGACCCCACCCCAGGGAAGATGTTGGGATCCCATAGGGGCTACAGACCCCACCCTGGGGAATATGTTGGGATCCCATAGGGGCTGCTGACTCTGCCCCCCTAGGGACACTTTTGAGATCCCATGGGGGCTTCAGACCCTGCCCCCAGGGAAAGATGCTGGGATCCCATGGAGGCTGCAGACTCCATCCAGGGAAAATTTTGGGATCCCACGGGGGCTGCAGACTCTGTCCCCAGGGAAGATGTTGGGATCCCACGGGGGATATGCAGGGAAGCTTGGCTTCCCCGCTGTAGGGCATCGTATCCCCTGGGACCAGGCTCACCATGGCTGCCCCCTCAGGAGCATCGCCCGTGCCGGGGAGCGGCGGCCGCACCCGGGTCCCCTCCGCAGCGGAGGCAGCAGCTTTCCCCTACTTTGTTCTGGCTGTTTATGGGGTTTCAGTTTACTCCCGGTTCTGAGGCAGCTAAGCTCCCTTCTCAGAGAGCCAGTAATCCCCCGCGCCCGGCCGGTGGCCCCTGCCTTGCTGCAGAGGAGGTTTCCAATGGCCGGCCCGCCTCTCCTCGTGGCTTTGGAGGGGAGCTGGGGCGGGGGGGGGAGGAACTCTGCCTTTGTCAGGAGATGGCTCCTGTTACTCCAAAAATCTGCAGCAAATAAAACATTAATGGGCACTTACTGCTCTTTATAGTTACCTAAATTTGGAGGTGGTTAAAAAAAACCCAACCCACCCCAAACCCCTGAGTTAAGGGAGGGGGACCGTGGGGGGGGGGGGGGGAGAGAAGCCAAGAAATTTCCATGAGCAACCTCCATCACCCTCCCTCACAAAGCTGCTCTTTGTCTTCAGGTTAAATAGAAACCTGCAGAAAATTGCTGAGGGGCTCTCCCTGTCTGCTATTGTCCTCGCTGCTGTTCAGGCATCTCCACCAGCTCATCCCTGCTTGGGGGGGGGTGTGTGAGTGTGTGAGTGTGTGTGTGTGTGTGTGTGTGTGTGTGTGTGTGTATAGCTTGTTTTGGGGCACCTTGAGCCCCTACGGCCACCCCAGTGCTGGGGAGAAGGGGGGGAATTGGCAGGACTCTGGGGCTGCAGCCCCTTCCCTGTGTGGCTGAGCCCCCGTTGGGATGGTGGGCTGCCCTGCCCCATTTGCTGGTGCTCCTGTCTTCCCAGTTGGTTGTGTGCTTAACTTCCCCCCGGGGAAGGGGCTGGTTTCCAGGGTTTTGTTGTGCCTTGTTCATTGGGGGGTGGGGGTCTTGCTCCGGACCCTCCTAGAGTCCAGGGCTGGAAGCGTGCTCAGCCTGGGAGCTCTGGGGACCTCTGAGTGTGGGGCTCTGCTCCTCCTCCGCAGCCAAGATCTTTGGGGCTCTTTGGCACATCTGTACCCCCCTCAGCATCCCCAGCGAATGCTCAGCAAGGGGCTTTGGCTTATCCCCACTGCTCCCTGGCTGGGCTGCTGACCTCTGGCTTTGTGTCTCCCCATTTCCCTGCTGTCCAACCCCCCCAACACCTTGTTTTTGCAGCTCAGTCTCCCCACCCTTTGCCCCAGGGGATGGGGTTTGGAGTAGCCAACTCCTGGCTGGAGCCCTCGGAGGTGCCCTGCCAAGCCCTGAAGCTGTTGATGGCACCAGCCCAGGATCCTTACTGGAGCTTGGGGGAGGTGGTGGTGGGGGGGAGGGGGGGAAGCCAGCAGCGCACCCCCCCCCCCCTCCCCCCCCCCCCTTCCAAGACTCTCCTGTCCCCCAGACTCGATTGCTGTCCCCAGCTCCCCCCCCCCCCCGGGCATCACCCCGGGGGCTTTCCCCTCCCCGCCTGCCCCCCAGGCTTTGTTCCCCGCCTCCCGCCTTTCCACTTGGATGCTGCCACTCAGCCCTTAATTGAGGAGGGGAAAAAAGAAATATGAGTCTTTGGGAAAGGCAGGAGAGCTCTACTCTGCCAGAGCCGGGGCTGCAGAGCTGCGTCACAGCGAGCTGAAGCATGGAGGGAGGTGTGAGGGCGTGTCCCTGTATCCCTTGGGGGGCTGGCGAGCCCCCACGTGCACCCATCCGGGGCTGTGTAGGAGAGGTGTGGGGAGAGGAATGGGAGCTCTGCCTGCACCAGCAGTGAGACAGGGCCTGGGCAGAGACAAAACCACAGGCACAAGCGTGGGTTGGGGTGTTTGCTATGAGCCCTCCGCCCCATCCCAGGATGGGCAGGATCCCCGTGGCAGGGGGAGCTGATGGGTGAGTGTCTGCTCGCCCCCGTCCCCGCTGCCCCCAAGGGTCCCTCTCTGCTGCAGAGCAGTGAGTGTGGTCGGGGGTGTCCCTGCATGATGGGAGGGGGGTGGTAAGGGGTGGATTTATTCCCCCAGATTGTTAATTAAGTGCTGCTTCATTTGCTGCGCAGGGTCTGGAGCAGCACACCCATCCCCAGGGGCCGAGAGTTGGGGGAGCAGCCCGGAGCGGCGGCAGCACCCTGCTTCCCCGAGCTGGCTCGATCAGGAAGGCCCAGTGATGCCCAGAGCCCCCGCCCCCCGCGGAAGGAGCCAGTGGCCCTTTGAGACTCCCCCAGCCCCAAAAAGAACCACGGGTGCCTTGTGCTCCCGATGCTTCCCTTCTAGCATCTCCCAGCTGCATCCCTTGCCCGGGGAAGGGCAGCAGCCGGGATGCAGGGCTGCTGCTGGGGAGCATCCCCCCCGCCCCCCATCCCTGCTCCCTCCCCCGCCCCTCCGCGGGGGCGCGGCAGGGAAAGGAGCTTTTTAAATAAGAAAGAAGCCAATCCCCGCGTCCCGGTAAGCGCTTCCTGTTGGGATTAGCGGGGCTGCCAGGCATGTGTGTGCTTTTTCTTCAGGAAATACCTTCGGAAAGCCCCGCTGGGGTCTCCAGGGCAACCGGCCGCCGCGGACCCGCGCCCCCCGCCCGCATTGTCCCCCGCGCCGCTTTGTTGGCCGCTTTATTGCCGGGGGCTGCAGCCGCTGTGTGCGTGCCCTGGGGGGGACTGGAGGGGGGGGAAAGGGGGTGCCGGGGCTTCGCCGAGGGTCGTGGAGGGTTGATGTGTGTTGCTACTGCCTCGGGGTTCTGTCCCCAACTAGGGACCGATCCCGATGGGGGCCCCGGTGACAGTTAGGGGCACTTGGTGACACTCTCCATCTGCCTTGGCCCCGCTCTTGGTTCCGTTCCGACGCTGGAATGAAGTGATAATTAACCCCCTGCTCCGGTGTGGGTCTGCTTGTTGGGTTCGGTTGGAAGCAGAGGAGCGATGAGCTGGGGCTGGAGCTGCCCTTCACCCGGGCATCAGGGCTCCCCATGGGCTGTTAGCAGGGCACCCTGCAAGAATCCATACTGGAGAGCTGGTCCTACCTCCCCAGTTCGAAGAGTTTTAAGTTTAAAAAGGGCCCAGTTGAGGTTAGATCAGCAGCCCTGCAGCATCCCACCACTGCAGCCTGGCACTGCTGGGGAGAGGAATCCCACCCACCTTGGGGATGGATCACCCAGTGCCCACCAACCTTTGTGAGATGCTGGGGAGCATCCAGAGCCTGGCAGTGCAAAGGAGGGCAGGCAAAGGCCCCGGGGAGGAGAGCCAAGTGTTTGTCTGGCTGATTAAACTTTGGCTAACGGGCCTGCTCAGGGGGGTCCCCTCACACCCTGATGGGAGCAGCCGGCCGGTCTTGCGGCTCTGCGGAGGGGCTGCACCTGGTGCCTTGGTTTAGGTTACAGACAAGCAGGACCTTTGAAAGAGACATTTCAGGCTGATGGAGTCCAGTGATCAAACGGGCTGGCCCTCATTATCATACGTGGGGGGCACGCCAGTAAGGAGGGCTCGTGCTGATGGCTGCTCCCAGGAGGTGAGGGGCAGCCCTGGGCTGTGATGCTCTGGGTGTGCTGCTGTGATCCCAGGTTTTAGGGAGGCTGTGTTTCCAAGGGGACTTCTGTGCTTCGTTGGGTGTTGTGTGAGCTGGGCTGTCCCGGTGCCAGTGGAGCCATCCTGGTGCCAGCAGAGCCATCCTGGTACGAATGGAGCCATCGCAGCACCCATGGCACTGTCTGCCTGCCAGGGCTGCCCCACAGCATCACCATCCAAGCCCCACATGCTTGTCCCAGCCCCGCTCTGGCCCGGAGGGTGAGCTAACCTGGACATACTCGTTAACCAGTGAAGTGGTTTCCTGGCCGTTCCCACCATGCCATGTTTTCCACCTTATCCCCAGTGCCAGAGATGTGCTTTGGGTTACCAAAGGGCAGGGTCCTGCCTTGCCCTCTGCCTCCCCTCTCCTGTCCATCACCCTCAACGCCTCGGCTGTCATGCCATTAATGCAAAGCAGCCTCTGGCTCGGGGGCAGCTGGGGGAGGGGGCTGCTTGCCTTTGAAAAGCGATCTGGCCACACGCTGGCTGATCCCCCCCCTCCCTCCTCATCCCCCCCTCTCCATCCCAGAGGAGCGGTTTGATGGCCTCAAAGGAGTGGTGGCACTTGGAGGGGTGGCCCGGAACTGATCCTGGCCCAGCAAGGGTTCTGCAGCACCCACCATGCCTCGGCACCGCAGCCATGGGATGCCCAACTCTCTGGACAGGCGTTGGGGACATCAGGGGACGTGTGTGTGTGTGTCTGTGTGTGTCTGTGTGTGGGTAGTGAAGGGTCCTTGGCAGCTCCAGCCACGTTCCTCAGGTTACTGAGATAAGGAGCTGGTGGTGGTGGGGAGGGGCAGACCTGTGCGCAGGGGGGGGGTGGAGGGAGTGAGATAAGTGCAGATAAGAGCTCCATGTTTGGGGTTGGGTTTTCCTGGCTGTTTATCGCTTGTTGACCTTGCTCTGTTTGAGAAGGGAACGGGGAGGGATGGGAAGATGGTGTGTTACCAAGTCCCGTGGTGCTCAGACGGACGGACACGGGACGTCCCTGCCGCGTTGCCTGAGACTGACTGCTTGCGACACAGGTCAGAGCTCCTGGAAGCGCCCATCCCTGAAAACCAGGGGGAAACAGGACTGCAAAAGCAAGACCCTTCCCCCTAGCCACCAGAGGGACCCCCACCCATCTTCACCTTCCCAGTTGAACCACTTTGTCACCCCTTACTGATGGATCCAGAGCTCTGGCGTTTGGTATTCTGAGGAAAGCGATGCTTCCCCGGCTAGAGGAGAAACCCTGGACCTGCTCCTGGGATGTTTTCCCTGAAAAGCAGCCCGAAAGTGAAGTGCAGCTCGTGATGCCCTAAAGGAGAATCTCAGCCGGGTTGAGCTTTCATTTTCAGCAGGTCCTGGGAGGAAGGAGCGATGCCACGGTGATGGCCGCAGCCCCCGCGCTGCTTTGCTGCCAGGCTGCGCTCCCTGCCTGCACTGGCACAGGGTGATGTGCAGCCAGGAAGGTTCAGAGACCACCCCATGCTGGCTTTCGAGCTGTTCAGGGGTGTGTGAGATGGAGGAGGGGGGTGGTTGTGCTTGTCTGGCTCAGTGGGTGCCAAGAAGTGAGGCTGATGAGGAGAGGTGAGGGTGATAAGGTGTGTTTGCTCTCTTGGATGCTGTGGGTGTTCGTTAGCTGCTGTTCTGCTAATTGCCATGCACCTCCAGCTCCCGAGGCCTTTGCTCTCACCCCCATGGCCAGAGCCTGGTGTGGATGGGCTGTGTACCTGCCAAGCACCGTGGTCCTTGGGGGAACAGCTCTTGAGCTGCCAAAATTTGAGTGTTTCCCCACTGTTTCTGCTGGGTTGGTGGTTTTCCAGCTCTGGACCCCTCTGATGCAGAGCAGCTGTGCTGTGGACACCTTCAGCCATGCTCCCCCCAGCCCTGACACCACCATCTCTTGCTGTCAGCTCGCTCCAAGCATGCCCACCACCGGTCCAGATGTGCAGGGAAAGCGTGGTGCTTCCTTACAGGATGCTGCCAAGAAGCTCTGGCCCTAAGAGCATCACCCACAGCAGCGCTGTGTGCCCCTCTGTGCCGGGTGTGCCTGGCGTGATGCTCACGCTGCATCCGCAGCATCGCAGGGAGTCCCCGGTGCCTGTGGAGCTGCAGCTCCCTGAATCCTCAGGCCACAAAAACCTGAAGAGATGGTTTGAAACCCAGTTGCCTTCACCAAGCCCGGGACAGGGAGAGCCAGTGGCTCATCTCCACAGAGCGCAGCACTGGAGGACGGAGTCGTGCCCGTGCTACTGGGGCCCTGGGGGGACCTCACACAGCAGCAGCGGGGTGGAGAGAAAGGATCTTTGTGCTGCTCACACAAATGTCGCACCGGGGAGCAGCTGCAGCACTCTCTGAGGATGGGAAGGCCGTGCCCGGCACCTGTTTTTGCCGGAGCTCCCCTGGGCTGACCTTTGCCAGTGATGCCGCTCTCGCAGCCCCTCGCTCTCCTGCCTGCTGTCCTGCGCAGCCCCCCTGCCCCTGCTCCTCCATCCCCCCTCCGTGTCCTTGGCCTTCCTGCCCCAAAGTGCTCTAACTGGGGCAAGGGTCCTGGTGGCATGGGGACCCTGGCCTGCTTCGTTGGCTTGGTGGTGGGGATCCTGGTGTCAGAGCCCAGCAGGGATGTGGGATGCTCCTGGGGATGCCTCAAGTTGCCTGTTTCTCCCCCATTTTGAAGCCCCTGCTTTGGCACGCTCCCTCTGGGATGAGCAGTGCTGACACCGAGGGGTGTGTGGGAGGGGGTTTGACCCCCGCCCCTGCTGCCGAGAGGGTCCTGCCTGGGGGGTGAAGCGCTTGGTGCTGCTTGGGGTGCTCACAGCCTTTGCTCCGCAGCCACTGGCTCCTCTCCCCTGGGGTCCTCGGTGCCGCAGCAGGAGCATCCCAGCAGCGCATGTTGCCTCATTAACACGCCATGGTGGCAGCAGCAGCAGCAGCATGGTTTCCTTTGGTTTCTATTTCTTTTCTCTTCCCCCCCTTTTCCTTTTCCCCTTTCTTCTCTCTCCTAACTCCTCCAGTTCTGCCCAAAGCAAAAATCGAAGTGGAGTCCTACTCTGCCCACCCCGGCGACCTCCTCCAGCTGCGCTGCCGGCTGAGGGATGACGTCCAGAGCATCAACTGGGTGCGTGACGGCATCCAACTGGCTGAGAACAACCGGACCCGTATTACTGGGGAGGAGGTAGAGGTCAGGGATGCGGTGCCTGAGGATTCGGGGCTCTATGCCTGCATGACCAACAGCCCCTCGGGAAGCGAGACCACCTACTTCTCCGTGAACGTCTCAGGTTTGTAGAGGGAGCAGAGAGAAGGGGCAGCCAGCCCCCCTGGGGCTGGGCTGTGGAGCCAGGAGCAGGCTGCCCTGCACACGCCTTTGCATGCTCACTGGCAACGTGCACCGGGTGCCGAGCGCGGACCCATCCGGCTGCGCGGTGAGTTCAGGGCAGTTTTGGGGGTGCCCAGAGGAGTTACCAGCATGGTGCAGCAAATTCCCACGGGAGAAGCGGCTGGAGGTTGTTGGCTGTTTGTCTGCATGGGGTTTGGGGTGGGGGGAGTGGGTTGTGGGGCTTGCCCCTAGGTTTGGGCACACACGGAGCGTGAGCCAAGGTCTGTGTTGGTGTTGATGGAGCGTGAGGCTGGTGAATAGCAATGGCTCAGGGTTGGGGGGGTGTCTGTGGAGACTTGGGGGTGGTTCTGTGCTGGGTTTTGGCTGCTGCTCCAGGGGTTGGTGGCACTGGGGTGAGGAGCTGTGATGGGGCACGGCTCTGAAAGCACCTCCAGGCACACATTACTGCACAATCTCCTTGGGCTGTGAGCACTGGGACAAGACAGGAGGCACTGTCAGCCCCAGCCGTGCCAGTGTTCGCTGGGATCCCTGCACCTCCCTGCGCGGGATCGCTGGGATTCCTGCACCTCCCTGCCCGGGATCACTGGGATCTCTGCACCCCCCTGCCTGGGATCACCATGATTCCCGCACCTTCCTGCCCAGGATCGCCGGGATCCCTGCATCCCCCTGCCTGGCAAATCCCACACCACCAGCCTGTGATGCTCTGGTCCCCTCTCGGGAAGGGAAGGGTCCGTGTGTGGATGTTCAGCTGGGCCTTCTCTTTTCTTACAGATGCGCTCCCTTCCGCAGAGGATGATGATGATGAAGACGATTCCTCCTCGGAGGAGAAGGAGGCAGATAACACCAAGCCCAACCGTATGTGTGGGATGGGTTTGCTGCCCTGGCCTTTCTTTGGGGATGGTGATGGGAAGCTGAGTGTCACCCTGGGCGTCTGGCAGTGGCAGAGGTTGGGTGGGGGGAGCAGGTTGGGGTTCTAGGAGTAAGGGGAGGTGCTGGCACAGCTATGTTGGGGTACCTGCTGCTGCAGCCATCATGCTGAGCATGCACCTCCCAAAGCAGAGGCTCCTTTGTGCATGGGGCATTGCCTCTCTTCCCCGAGCTGGATAACAGCCCCCGTGCCCAGGAGCTCCCTTCCCTGCCAGAGCCACACTTAGCCACCTGCACCACTTCAGCTTCCTTGGGCATCCTCAGGGTTAAATCTCTTAAATGCTGGGAGGCTCTGGTTTGGCTGGGTACCCACTGCTGACGCACACCCCCCTTCACCCACCTCTGCTCCCCAGAGGCCATCGCTCCCTATTGGACCTATCCTGAGAAGATGGAGAAGAAGCTCCACGCTGTCCCTGCTGCCAAAACGGTGAAATTCAAGTGTCCCTCGAGTGGGACCCCCAACCCCACCCTGCGCTGGCTGAAGAACGGCAAGGAGTTCAAACCTGACCACCGCATCGGGGGCTACAAGGTACCGGGGCTGGTTCGGGGGGATTCCGGGGCGGTGGAGGGCAGCACCCTGCGGGTGCGACAGGGAGGCAGCCCCTGGCCCTGCCTGAACTGCTGTTGTAGGCAGCTGCTCAGCCCCAGAGCCACTCAAGGGCCCGGTGGGCTTGTTCTGGGGCAGCGTGGGGAGGGGGAGGATTGGGAAGGGGCTCTGCAGCTTAAGAGGCACCAAGCCCCCTGTCCACACAGCCCGCAGCGGGGGCAGATGGGCCCCTCTGACATTCCTGTTGGAAAATCACCCTACGGCAGTGACCTGCTTCTGGGTCATGTTTGCACCAGCTCGACCTCTGGGGGAGGGGGTGGGTGAAGCCAGCCTGCCTTCGCCGGCTGCGCTAATCCCCCCCGACGAGGAGAGGGGTTCTCGGCATCCCCGGCAGGCATGGGGGGCTCTGGAGGGGGGTAGGCAGCTGGACAGCTTGAGAGAACCCCTCCCTCACCCATCAATGGTCAACAGGGGCTGTGCCAGCAGCCCAGGAGTCCTGGTTTGGTGGGGAGAATGCTCTGGCCTGTGTGGGGGCTATGTTTGCCCCCCCCCCCCCCTCATCGCTGTCCCCTTTTTACATCTCTCCGGAGTGGGGTAGCAGCCTGCCCGGGGCTCACGGGCCTTGGTGGGTGTCCCCACCCCAGGGTGGGACCCCTGTGCCAGCCTGGATGGGTGCTGTGGGGCTGTGGTTTTGGGTGCTCCCTCTGGATCTGGCCATGGCCCTGCGAGTGCAGCTGGGTGCCAGCGATGCAGAGCAGGAATGTGGCCACATCACAGCTCCACAGAGCAACATCCTGGGGAGGGACATGGAGTCATGGGCAGGGAGGAGAGGGGCTGCTGGCAGTGTCACGGCTCCCTGGCCGATGACAGCGGTGGCCTGGATAGCTAATGGGGGTGAAATGCAGAAATAGCCAGCATGCATCCCAGTTCACTGGCACCCGTCCAGGGGAAAGGTGCCCTGTCAGCAGCTCATCCATCCATGTCCTGGGTGTAAGACACACAGACTGCACCCTGCCTGCTGACCGACACGATGCCCCCTCACCAAAGGGTCCAAACCTCGGGGCCAACCAGGGGGGAAAGCGGCTCTTCCCGGGGCCGCAGTGGCAGGGGGAACAATGCTGGTCTGTTCCCTCCACGCGCTGGGGCTGCCAGAGAGGGGGTGTCCCTGCACGCGGGCCGGGGGAGCCCATCGTGCTCAGCTCACAACATCTGCTTCTCGGCGCAGTTGGCTGCGTGGCGAGAGGCTGTCCTGGGACAGCTGGGAGCAATTACAGTCCCGCTGCAGGAAAAGGGGAAAGGTGACCTCAAAGGGAGATTTATGTCCTGCCTGGATGGTGGGGGCTGGGGGGGCGAGGTTTGCTGAGCCAGCTCTGGTGTGAGCAGGAGTGAGGGCTGGGTGTTTCGCACGTAACGGGCTCTGTCCTCATCCCCACCCTGCCCCTAGGTCCGTTACGCAACCTGGAGCATCATCATGGACTCGGTGGTGCCATCTGATAAGGGCAACTACACCTGCATCGTGGAGAACAAATACGGGAGCATCAACCACACCTACCAGCTGGATGTAGTGGGTGAGGAGCTGGGAGAGCTTACCCCATCCCCCGACACCCTTACCTGAGCAGAAAGAGGTGTTGCACCCCTCAAAGATCCCAGAATCACAGAATTGTAGGGGTTGGAAGGGACCTGGAGAGATCATCAGGTCCAGGCCCCAAAGATGGGGATGGGGGAGCGCTCACGGGGTCAGGGCACCCTCACCATCCCCACAGCACAGTGGGTCCCCGAGCAGAAGGTTCCCCCTCAACCCAATCCTGGGGATTTTTAATTGTGGTGGAAATAATTTCATAGAGCAGACAGAAACTTCTTTTTCTAATCGCCTTATTAGCCATAATTCCCAGCTGGGAAGGCTGGTCTGAGCAGTTCCACATGTGGAGCTGCTCTAAATGCCAGTAAATGAACCATTAAAAATGTGATTTAATTTGATTACACTGAGCAAACTGAAGGGAACAGTCAGTGAGGTGAACAAAGGGGTTTGTTAATGCTGACTCACCACAGTGGCAGCCCCTTTGTTAATGGCCGGGGCCCTCGTTAGGTTTGTTTGACCTCTGACCACCACCTCCTCCCCCCCCCCCCCAAAATAGGTACCGTCATCCCCATCCCCACACTGGGGTTTCACCTGTCCCCATCCCCAAGCTGCAGAGGGATGGGATGAGGAGGTGTTGTGGTTCTGCTGGGTGCATCGGTGCCCACCCCATCTGGAGAGTTCTCATGTTAGGATGAGGGGGAGCAGGGGGGCTGCAGGGTGTGGGGCAGGTGCTTCCTGTGTACCCTGAGCCCCGTTGCGAGGTGCCCTGTGTCCTGCAGAGCGGTCCCCGCACCGGCCCATCCTTCAGGCAGGGCTGCCTGCCAACAAGACAGTGGCCCTGGGCAGCAACGTGGAGTTCGTCTGCAAGGTCTACAGCGACCCCCAGCCCCACATCCAGTGGCTGAAGCACATTGAGGTGAACGGCAGCAAGATCGGCCCCGACAACCTGCCCTACGTCCAGATCCTGAAGGTAAAGCCACGTGCTGGGATGCCCCAGCCTGCATCCCTGCGAGCTCAGCCCTCCCTGCGAGCTCAGCCCTCCCTGCGAGCTCTCCCATCCCTGCGAGCATTCCCATCCTGTGGGGTGGAAGTGGGGCATGGTGGCCACATTGTTTGGTGGGCGAGAGGAGCCCCCCTGGGGCTGGGGACCAGCTGAGTGGCCTTGAGGCAGCTGGAGCCTGGAGCTGTCACCAACCTGTGCCAGGCTGTCTCAGGTGGCACAGGGTGAGGAGGTGGGCAGGGAGTGTGGCACACACTGTGGGGCTGGGTGGGCTAGCCTGGGAGGCAAGCAGGGTGCTTAGAGGTGGGGGGGGGCTGAACCCCCCAATCCATTCCAGCCAGTGCTTCTCACCCCGCACACCAGCAGACCCCAGGGGTGCGCAGCCATGCCCCCGACACCCACGGCTGTCCCTAGCCAGGTGATGGGGTGGCAAGGGTGTGAGGGGAGCAGGATTACAGCCCCAACCCTCCCACCCAGCAGCAGGTACCGTGGTGAAGGGGAGGGAAGAAGCATCCCCAACACCAGTGCCGATGCTCCAGGGCGCTGCCGTTCCCGACCCCATCGATGTGACTCCATGTTGTTGGTCTGTTCCAGCACTCGGGGATTAATAGCTCTGATGCGGAGGTGCTGACCCTGTATAATGTGACAGAGGAGGAGAGCGGGGAGTATGTTTGTAAGGTCTCCAATTATATTGGTGAGGCCAGCCAGTCTGCGTGGCTCACTGTCACCAGACCCCTGGCAAAAGGTAATGGGAAGGACGCCTGGTGGGGTCTTTCCTCACACCATCCATCCCCGGCGGTGGGAAACAAACTCTGGGCTCTCTTGTTTCTGCTGTGTTTCTGGTGCCATGACCATGGAAAAATACTCAGCAGGGCTGGCTCGGTGTTGTGCTCTCTGTCTGTGTGTCCCCCGCTGTGTGTGTCTGTTTTTCCTGTGTGCTTTCCCACTCCATCATGCAGACACTGGGACTGTCTGGGTGCCTGGTCAGGCACTACCAAAACTGGGTCCCTACGTGCTGGGACAGCCCTTGGGGCCAGCCCAGGCTTGCTGTGTGCATGTGGCTGGGACGTGGTGCCGCATCCCCTGTCTGTGATGCCCTCCCGTCTCCATCCCCCTATATCCATCCTCCTGTGTCCATCCCCCTGTATCTGTTCCCCCCATCTCCATCCCCTCACGTCCATCCCCCAGTCTCCATCCCTCTATATCCATCCTCTCATGTCCATCCCCTCGTGTCCATCCCCCCATCTCCATCCCCCTGTATCCATTCCCCCCATCTCCATGCCCCCATCTCCATCCCCTCGTGTCTCCGCCCTCCTGTCCCCCCCGTACCCCACACGCCAGCTGGCCGGCCCTGCCCGAGGGTGATTTCTCCATGCAGCCCACGCCAGCATGCTCGGATGGGCAGCACACTCAGTGTGGTGAAGGGTTTTACCCAGCGTCTCCTTAGGTCCGTCTGGATGAGTGGTCATCCTGAGGGTGTCTCTCTAGCAGGTCTGCAGTGGTCTCTGTCTGCTCCCCGGGGGTCTGGCAAATGAGACTGGGCTCTCCCTCCTCTCTGGCAGCCTTCCCAGAGGATCTCATGTGGTTTGCTTCTCCGTTTTCTTTTTGCTTCCATTTCTCCTTCCAGACGGCTGGCGTTAACACCACAGACAAGGAGATGGAGGTCCTTCACTTAAGGAATGTCTCATTTGAGGATGCTGGGGAGTATACATGTTTGGCGGGTAATTCTATTGGGATCTCCCATCACTCTGCATGGTTGACAGTTCTCGAAGGTATATACTCTATACTCCTCCTCCTCACCCTTTCCTCCCTCCTTTCCAATCTGTATGCATCACGGGCTGGGAGAGAGCGTTCCCCAGCCCCTGCCCAGCCAACACTGGGTTCCTGCGTAGTGGGAGAGCTGCAGGGTCATCCTCTGCAGACGGAGCACTCCTTGAGCCCCTGAATTGGGGTGTGCCCCCCCTTCTGCTCTCTCCCTGGCCCAGGTGATGCATACCCTGGGGGATTTAACATGGGGCTGCTCTGCTGGAGCAGGACTGTGCCGTGCTCCAGGGCAAAGCCAGCGCTGCCTGCTCAGCTGGAGCACAGAGCAGCCAGAGGGGCAGCTAGGTTTGGTGTGAGGGTGGAGGGGGGGTGCTGGCAGTGCTGCCCACCTGCCTGATGGGGTGCTGGCTTTGCCCTGCAGCATGGGAGCCATGCTGTGCTCCTCCTGGGGGTGCTTATCCCCCCTCCCCTCATTGATGCTGCTCCTCAGGCATCAATGCTGCACGTTCCCACGCCTGATAACAGCAGCTGGGGAAGTTTTTGGGGTGCTGTGTGGTTGGTGCCTCCCAGCCAAAAACTTTCCCTGTTATCAGGCCCCACTTTGTCAGCCAGGTGTGAGGCTGGGCAGAAATCTTCCACTCCCTCTTGCACCTCTCTCTGAGACTCTATTCTTTTTTTTTTTTGGGGGGGTGGGGGGTCAGGTTTGGGGTGCTGTCAGCAGCAGCTCCCACCCTGCTGGATTCACCATGGTTTGTGGCCACACTGGACCCCTGTCACATGGCTGCAGCTGCTCTGAGCTGTTCATGGCACTGACACCCCGCTCTGCCACCAGTGCCCACCGAAGTGGGGTCTGACCCATGGCAAGAATGGGATACCCCTCCCCACCAACCCGATGCGGGGGGTCCCATGGCAGATCGCTGCTGCTGGGGATGCTTCTGGCTGCTCTGCCCTAAGGCTCTGCCCAGTGGTTACCAGTTAACTCCTGGACTCCCCCAGCTCCGAGGTGCTGCGGGATGGCTCCCTCCATCCCAACCACATTCTGGGGAACCTCAGATCCTGGGGGACTTGCAGCTCCGAGTGCAGGAGCTGGGAAGGGGACCGATCCCTGGGGTCCCACGATGCCCCATCTCTGCAGGTGGTGCAGCTGAGCATCCCCTGTGCAGCCCCAGCTGAGGGATGCAGGCGCTGACCCCCCACTTCCCAACTTCCAGGGGCCCAGGGCCCCATCCCACCTGTGGATGTGGTAGAGGCATTGCCCAGCTGCACGAGCAAGGAGCACGGAGGGGGGGGGGGGGGGAGGGGCGGGGGGCACATGTGCCTCGCCAGCCAGGGTGGGTGGGTGGGCAGCACCCCCCCCAGAGCCATGCTATGCACTGCACCGAAGCCTCCAGTGATGCCAAGCATGTCCCCAAGCCTGTCCCCACGGAGCCTGGGGAGGAAGCAGGGAAGGGGTGGGGGTTTCCTCCCACCCCAGGGTGGACTCGCAGGCGCTAACGCCCTGTTCACACCGACCCAGCTATTGAAGACACCCCGGCCATGATGACGTCCCCCCTCTACCTGGAGATCATCATTTACTGCACGGGGGCCTTCCTCATCTCCTGCATGGTGGTGACTGTCATCATCTACAAGATGAAGAGCACCACCAAGAAGACAGACTTCAACAGCCAGCTGGCCGTGCACAAGCTGGCCAAGAGCATCCCCCTGCGCAGACAGGTAACAGAAAGTAGAGAGGGGGTTTGTTTGCACCTACTTCCCCCCCTCCCCCCCCAAGGAGACCCACACTTCCCGGGGAGGCGGGGGGAGGTTTTGGATGAGGATGGATGCGGGGGGGGGAACACACCACAAACCTGGGACCATCTTGCACGTGCCACCCTCTCCCAGCCATCCATGGTGCAAGGTGGGGGCTGTTCATGGTGGCACAGTGAATGGGGAGGGGGTTGTGCAGCCCCCTCCTCGTCCCCAGGGCTCAGCGAGGGTGATGGGGGGGGAGGGGGGGGCAGTCAGAAGTTCCACGTTGAAGTAGAAGAGCATTTATTACACCGAGGAGACGTGAGGACTCCCAGGCTGTGTGGTTCATGGTATCAGCGTGCTGGGGTGTAATTAAAAGTTGATTCATCTGGGTCTAAGGTAGAAGCAGCACCCGTGGGGTCCGGCAGAGGGGGCTGGATGGGGGGGCTGTGGGCAGGGTTGGGGTCTGAAGGGTGTCGGTCAGCATCCCCACTGGGGCAGCCGTCCGTGGTACCCGGCGCTGCGTGAAGGTAACCCACAGGTCTGGCTGCAGGTGTCGGCCGACTCCAGCTCCTCCATGAACTCGGGCGTGATGCTGGTGCGGCCCTCGCGCCTCTCCTCCAGCGGCACCCCCATGCTGGCCGGCGTCTCCGAGTACGAGCTCCCCGAGGACCCGCGGTGGGAGCTGCCCCGGGACAGGTGAGGTCCCAGCTCAGGGGTTTTGGGAGGCTGGTGGCATCAGCAATGCTCTCCTTGGCTGGCAAGCGAGGTGGTGCCGGCCCCCACCCCACTTCGGTGTCTGTCCTCCTGCCAGGCTGATCCTGGGCAAGCCCCTGGGTGAAGGATGCTTCGGGCAGGTGGTGCTGGCAGAAGCCATCGGCCTTGACAAGGACAAGCCAAACCGCGTGACCAAGGTGGCGGTGAAGATGCTCAAGTGTAAGTGGGGGCAGGAATGGGGGGGTTCCCGGCACGATGTCACGGTCCTGGCAACACAGGGGAGGGGGGAATCCAGCCTGGCCCTGCTCCCACCAACCGCTGCCTTCTCCATCGCTGTAGCCGACGCCACGGAGAAGGACTTGTCCGACCTCATCTCTGAGATGGAGATGATGAAGATGATCGGCAAGCACAAGAACATCATCAACTTGCTGGGAGCCTGCACGCAGGACGGTGAGGATGTGCAAGCAGGGTGTGGGGGGGTATCCCCTCTGCCAACCCCTCCAGCTGCTGGGAGGGGGTCTGACCCTGCACCCACAGGGACAAGAGCCCCCCCACCCCATGGTCCCCCCATTCATTGCTCTGTCTGTGCAGGACCACTCTATGTGATTGTGGAGTATGCAAGCAAGGGCAACCTGCGGGAGTACCTGCAAGCCCGGCGGCCCCCTGGCATGGAGTACTGCTACAACCCCACCCGCGTCCCCGAGGAGCAGCTCTCCTTCAAGGACCTGGTCTCCTGTGCCTACCAGGTGGCCCGGGGCATGGAGTACTTGGCCTCCAAGAAGGTGAGGAGCTCCAGGGGGGGCTGCGGTGGGATGGTTTGGCTCAGGGAAGGATGGGGGGAGGTGGGTGCACCCTTCCCTCCCAGCCTGTTTCATTGTGGGGAACCATCCGGGGCCATCTGACGTCCTGGTGCCGGGGCAGTGCATCCACAGGGACCTGGCAGCCAGGAACGTCCTGGTGACCGAGGACAACGTGATGAAGATCGCTGACTTCGGCCTGGCCCGTGACATCCACCACATTGATTACTACAAGAAGACAACAAATGTGAGTTGGGGGACAAAGGAGGGGGCCTTGCTGGGGTGGGCGAAGGCACCAGCGCTCTCCATGCCTGGGGATGCCCCAACGCACGCTGGCGGTGGTGTGGGTGTGTTGGGCTGTGCATCCCCCTCCCCTCCCGAATCTCCCCCCGTTCCTGGCAACACAGAGGTGATGTGGGGCTGTCCTGTGTCCCAGGGTCGCTTGCCAGTGAAGTGGATGGCTCCAGAGGCTCTGTTCGACCGAATATACACTCACCAGAGCGACGTGTGAGTAGCAGCTGCAGGATGTCGGCTCCCTGCCCGGCTTCACAAGCGATGGGGAAACCCAGGGGGGAGGATGGGGAGCCAAAACTCCCAGCACAGGGTGGGGGGAACCTCACTGGGTGCTTTGCTGGGAGCTGGGGGGACACGGTCCTTCTTGGCTGCCCCCTCTCTCTGCCCATGTCACCGCATCTTGCTGAGGTTAGGTCCCACTCCTAATTCACCATTAATTTAATGAACTTGAATTAATTTAATTTACTCCAGTGCCAGTGGATGGAAATATTCTGAATCCAAGTTGTATTTGGTGCTGGGGCTCGTTTGTCTTGCAGAGCCAATCAAAAGCTGGTTTAGTGCTTGTCCCTCCCAGCAAATGAACATCTGATGGTACCCAGAGCTACCAAGTAGGGTGTCAGCCCCCAGGGGAGCCGGGTACCCCAGCATCTGCCCTGTGTTTGCCCCGGGCAGGTGGTCTTTTGGCGTCCTGCTGTGGGAGATCTTCACGCTGGGCGGCTCTCCCTACCCCGGTGTGCCAGTCGAGGAGCTCTTCAAGCTGCTGAAGGAAGGTCACAGGATGGATAAACCCAGCAACTGCACCAATGAGCTGTGAGTGAGGGGAAGGAGGGGGGGGGGCACTGGCATCCCAACACCCCCCAGCCCAGCCAGGGACCGGCATCACTTCCCTTTCCCTGTGGGGTCGGCTCAGAGTTACTTCCATGGCAGTTCCCAGCCCTGCAAACACATGGGCTCTGTCTGTTCACAGTAATCCATGGATCCCTTGGTTATTTCTCAGCAGGAGCGAACCCCAGGATGATACTGGGACTAGCTCATCTCCACACATGACCCCCTCCCAAAACAGCCCCATGTCCTCTCCCACAGGAGGGATGGGAGTTCCCATCCTTCCACACAGGGGATCAGCCCCAAATCCCCAGAGCAGCGGCTTTGCTGGCCGTGGGTCCCAGCCTGAGTGGATCTCTGGGCATTCCTGTGCTCCCACGGGGGTCCCCAGCCATGTGTGTGTCCCCCGCCCACTCAGCCCTCCTCCCCTCTGCCCCTCCCCCAGGTACATGATGATGCGGGACTGCTGGCACGCCGTCCCCTCCCAGAGACCCACCTTCAAGCAGCTGGTGGAAGACTTGGACAGGATCGTGGCCATGACCTCCAACCAGGTAGGAGAGGCAGCCCCCACCCACCAACCTGCACCCACCCCGGCCCCACGGCTGGGCGCTCCCATAAGGGATACCCAGTCCCCACCTGAGCCCATCCTGGGGCTTCCTCCCTCTCAGGAATACCTGGACCTCTCCATGCCGTTGGATCAGTATTCTCCCGGCTTCCCGGATACCCGCAGCTCCACCTGCTCCTCAGGAGAGGACTCTGTTTTCTCCCACGACCCTCTCCCAGACGAGCCGTGCCTTCCCAAGTTCCCCCCTCAGCACACCAACGGCGGACTGAAGCGACACTGAGGGGTGCCAACGCCACGGGGACCCCCAAGCCGTGCCGGTTCCTGTGCCCACAGGGTGCCAGTGCCATGGGGACCACCAAGCCGTGCCCATGCTGGTGGGATGCTGCCAGATGCCACCCAGCCATGCTGAGCTCTTGCAGAAAGAAGGGTCCAGAGACACGACCATAGCGCGTCACCTAACCAGACCCCCCACCTCCCATGCCAGCTTCTCCCACTGCCATATAGCTGTGAGCTCTCTGCACCCCAAAGGTTTTATCCTGGTGGTTTGGGGGTGGTTTTTTTGGTGTTTCTTTTACTTTTTCAAAAAAAAACCCAACCCCCCCAGCCAACCCTCTTTGCCATCAAATCCATGCTGGAATGTTTTTCCACTTGGTTAAGCTGAAATCCTCTCCTGGGGGGGTGTGGGGGGTGCTGTCCCTTCCTGGGGTGACCCATCCTGGCAGGACATGGGAGAACTGGCTTCATCCCCGACTTGGAAAACTCACAAAGCTGAGGCCAGCGCTGGATTTTTGGGAACGTTGGGAGCACTGGGAACCTGGTGGCGAGGGATTCCTGCTGGCACACAGCGTTCATGGCTCAAGATGCTCCAGGGTTGGTCCACCCCATGGCTCAGCAGTGCCAGCACTGATGGGCTTTGCTGACCGAACCCCTTCCCTGGTACCTTGGAAGCAGGAGGCTCAGTGTGGGCATGAGGGGTGGCTGAATCCACCAGTGCTGACCACAAACATCCCATGTATATAGCTAAAAATATGTATAAATATGAATATATATTTACATGTCTTTTTAAAGGGGTTGTTGTTACCAGAGCTATACCGGTTGGGTAGTCAGGTTCTAGTGGCTGGTAGGTATCAGTTGCTATATATATATATATAAATATATATATATAAAAAAAAAAAAAAAGGAAGGGGGGGGAAAAGGAGAAAAAAAAAAGAAAAAAAAGCATATATTTTGCTACTTTGCTGGTTTTATTTTTTTAAATTATGTTCCCAACCTATTTTCAGTTTAGGGCCCCCCGATAAGAATTGCTGCTGCTGCTGCTTGGGGTTTCTATGGGGTTGTATTAAACAACAGTAATAATGTGGTGATGCCTTTTGGGAATACGTTGGCGTTATGTGCCTGGCCTTAGCCCCCCCCCGTCCCACCCCCCCATCCCATCCCCCCTCCCCGGGCACAGCCTGCCAAGTGCCTGCGGCACCATATTGGTGTCCAGGGTGCTGGGGTACCCTGCGTTTTAGGCAGTGCTGGGGAGTGGTCAGGATGATGCCCTGGGGAAGGGGGTTGCAGCTCCTTGTCCCAGTGCTTGGCTCCCTTGGGAGGGGGGCACCGTGCTGGGGTACCGTGTGGGGGTACCATGGTACCATGCTGGGCTCCCCACCAAGGCACAGGGACACCAGAGCGGTGCCATGTAGCACCAAGCCTTCCAGCCCAGCTCAGTGCCTGGTCCCAGTCCCCAGCCAGGGCGGGTGGGGGGGGACGGACGACGTGTGCCCTTGTGCAGCCCTGCTCCCTGGGCGATGCCCACCCAGTGCCTTACCGGCGCCCAGGGAGCATCCTCACACAGGGCACCGTCCTACTCGTCTCCACCAGCCCGTGCCCACCCATCTCCATCCCAGAGGCGGTCATGGCACCCAGCTGCCCAAGCTCTGCTCGGTGCCAGTTTGCTGTGCCAGGGAGGAGGGGGCATTTCCCTGGCTGGGGAAGGGGCTGCGGGCGCCTCCATCCCTCCCCGTCGCTGGCAGTGTGAGACTCCAGAGCCAGGATGCTGTTACTTGAAAAGTTTATTTTGCCTTTGTATGGAGAAATATTATTTGTTGTAAACTCTTCTGTAATGAATCTGGAATTCTTGTAATTATTAAAGACTTTAACCAAGGACTTCACCAGCTGTGGCTCCATCCCCCTGGGTGGGGTGATGGGGAAGGGGCTGTGAGGATCTTCAGTTGGTGCATCCTGGGGACATCCTGCACCCCACAGCCCCCCAGAGCTTCCTGATCATGCAGGGTCTGGCCATGGGTACTGGGGGGATGCTCACCTGGGTGGGGGGAGAGGCAGCCAGCCCCTTCAGTGGGCACTTAAATGGTTAAGGTAAAACAGCTGCAGCATCATCAGCCTCAGTGGCCCTTTTAAAAGCATCTGCTTGTTGCTGTTTCCCTCTGTAAATTAAATTGATCAGCTGCACTCTGCTCCACCTCACCCCCTCATCCCTTCCCTCCTCCAAATTAAGTAGAGCTTTTAATCAAGTGATTTATGTTGAATTCACAGTCCTGGATTAAACTCACAGCCCAGGCGGGGGGGGGGGGGGGGGGGGGAGCAGGGCTGGAGGTCTCCATAAATCACTGCTCTCCCTGGGACCCACTTGGCAAGGCAGCAGGGAAAGAGCTTGTGTTTACATCACCAGAAACTGCTGCTAGCACAATCTTCTGCTCATTTCCTGGGGTTACCACGAGAGTAATTAAACATGGTAATAGGCAGAGCAACTCCAGCAGCACCTATAGCTGGGTGCTCCCTTTGCACCCTCTGAGGACCCAGGATTTGGGGGCTTGGATGGACCCCCCTGCACTGAGCCCTGGGGATGCTGTGCTGCCTCTTGAGCCCTGGGCATCTGGGATGGTGCTGCCTGGACACTGGTCCTGGAGCTGGGAGACCTGGTTCACCTTTGCTCTTCCCATTATGGCATCCTCTGTGCGTGGAGAAGGAGATGGAGACACCCCAACACCCGAATCCTCACGGAGCAAGACCCCAAACCAAGGGCTGCAGGGAGCCTGGGGAACAGCGTGGCTCCTCAGGCGCTGCCAACACACAACCCTCCTCCTGCTGCTGGTGAATTTAGGAGGTGTGAGATGGGGACTCTCAGGAACCGATCCCAAAGCACCAGGGGATCCAGAGCTGCTGCCTACAGGAGCCGCCCTGAGCCGGGGCGGGGGGGGGTCGGGTGCTGGTTACCACGGAGCACTCAGCCTTTGGCTCTCTCAGCATCCTTTGTCTCTTCCACTCCTTGCCTTCCTCTTTCTCTCCTTTTAAAGCCCTCGGGCTGCGCAGGGCCCAGACAATCTCTTGGCCGGAGCCCAGGACCTGGCTGCTCTGCTCGGTGCTGAGCTGGGCTTTGTCCAGCTGCCAGCTGGGGTAGGAAACATTCCCTGCAATCCCACCTTGGTGCTGGGTCCCACAGCCCACAGCGGGTGCGTGGGGTAGGACAACCCCCCACACACACACCTTGCCCAGGGCCATCACCAGCCCCACACATCCTACCCAGCTGCGAGGGGGTGGGACCCAGGGGTCCAGCTCCAGTCCCCTACCCCCCTTCCTTGGGCCACCCACAGCTGAGCAAAGATGGAGCCAGATGTGCACAGCTGTGGTGGAGGCAACCTGCAAGGGGGCACGCAGACACAGACCCCCCCACCCCCCCAAGCCCCTCGCTGAACCCTGGAGCTATAGCAGCAAGGCCACACCAGTGGGCAGAGGGGGGTGCTGGTAACCCCCACCCCAGCATCACTTGGATCCACACAGCCCCCCTCGTAGGTGGGGAGGGGGAGATGGGAGGAAGCTCAGTGGGAACAGGGCCCTGGGGGGTGGGGGGGTGGGGGCTGGCAGCAGCCATCATCTGCCTGGGGTCGGGGCGGCGCTCCCCAAAACCCTGGGGATGTCAGAGCAGGTGCCCCCCCTCCCAGCACCCCAGCCACAGGGGTCTGTGCCCCTGCCCCAGCGTGGGCACCCAGCGCTGCAGTGGCTGCTGGTGTCCTGGCACCCGTCCTGGTCACATCACCCCCTCCAGGCCCTGCCGAGGTGGGAATTCGGAGGGGGGTGGTCTCAGTGGGGCTCATCACTGCCCTGCCAGCTCACACACCAGCCCCTCAAACGCCAGGGATCAGCTTTACTTCATCCAAACAGAACCTGGTTATGAGCTGGGGCAAACTTGGCTTGAGCTCAGAAGGGATCCTGCCCCCTCCACACCCACGGGCGCTGCCCAGCTCCACAGATAACCTCAGAGCTGGGCTCTAGGGCTGGGATGCTCCCAAATCCATACCAGGGCTGGGTGGCATCACCATGGCTGAGGTCCAGCTGCAAAGGGAAGCCCTGCAGCACGGGTGGTGGACGAGCATCCCCTGACACTGGGGCTCCATTGGGCACAAGCAGAGCACATGGGGGTGCAAGGATGGGCACCCCACCCCCCCCCCCCCCCCCCCCCTTCCCCACCAGACAACCCAGGGACAATGCCACCTGCACCCCACAATGCTCCATGCAGGGTCTGGCTGTGGAGCCCTCGCTCTCTTACTCACTGTGGTGTAAACCTTTATCTCCTTTGTTACAAACGTAGCAGAGGAAGCCTGCTAGGAATGCAAGGCTCGAGCAGAGGCAGCCATAAATCTCAGCCTTTGTTGTGCTTGGGCCCCACTAAATCTCTGCTTTTCCCTCTGAATATTAATCCCGTATAAAAGTGCTGACCAGTGCATCTTTTCCCAGCAGCTTTCTGGGGGGAAGAGGCTGATGGAAGGACCGGGGCTGGCTGTGGCACAGGAGATGTTTCTGAGCAGCATCCAGCAGAAATCCCCCCTTCTCCTCGCTGCTCCCTCACTCTGGTATGGCACCCAGGATGGCACCCAGGATGGCACCCAGGATGGCATCACTGGCAGGACCAGTGACATAAAACCCGACCTGGAGCCAGGGATGTCCGGGGGGGGGGGGTGGGGGGTGGGGGGTGGGGGGGGGTGGGGGGGGGGGTAAAGCAGTGGAGGAGCTGGAGCCAAGGGGAGAGTTGAAAGGGGCTTGGCACTGGGCTGGCTGGAAAAGCTCTCCCCAGGCCAAAGCACACACACAGCCCTGGATCCCAGCAGCATTTCATTTGCTGCCGTTGTGGAACAGAATCCGGTAATGGATGGGGTTCTGCTGGATTCTGCTGGGTTCTGCTGGGTTGGGTTCAGAAATTGGAGCAGATGCAGCCTGGAACACTGGGCAGGAGAACACAGCTTCCCCCCCCCACCCCCCACCCCCGCCCTGCACGATGTGGTGTAAGATGCTCTCCCAAGATTAAGGACCACTGGAGTGGCAGGCAGCCTTTCTAGGGAGCATCACCCATCTGCAGGAAATTAAGGGTGTTATCTCAGTCATTTCCTGCCCACCTCTTGCACCAGCAGTGGAGAAGCCCCTGACAATTTGAAGCTCAACTCTGTGTTCTCCAAACACCCCAAAAACTCTTCAGATATTGCCAGAATAACACAGCACTTGTCCCTCAGCCCGGCCAGCCATCGCCCTGTGCAGTGCAGAGGCATCAAGGATTTTGGTGGTGCCCCCCATGCTCTGAGCAGAACCCCTGGCAGGGCTGGGGAGGGGTGTGGGGAGTCTCCTCTATGTGCATCCCAGGATGCCATGCCCCCCTGCACCGCTCCCCCACAGTTTACAAAGTGGGAACAGTTCCCAAAGCAAAGCCCAGCTCATCCCAGGACCCCTTGGCTCAGCCAGAGTCCCCTGGGAAGGCAGATCCACAGCTGCAGAGCCCCCACCCCCAGGTGCTGGGTGGGGATGGGTGGGTCCTTTTAAGCCCAGAGCAGCAGAGGGGCTCCTGCCCTGGAGTCCTCTCCCCACCCTGCAGCTCCCAGAGCATCCCAGCCCCCAGGTAAGTGCTCCCTGGCTCCAGGGCTGTTCTCTACTTGTTGCCATCATCCCTGTTCTTGGGGAGTGGGTTATCTTCTGCATAACAAGGGCTGTGAAATGGGCTGGGAGGGGTCTTCTCCCTCCCCCCCCCCCTCCAGCTGCTTGTTCCTGCCTTGTTCCAGCAAGGCTGCTGGTAGTGGGGGTTTCTCTGGAGCTGGTGCTGCTAATCCCATTCCTGGCTGTTGGGAAGCTCGGTGTTGTTGCCTCTCCAGAGGGTGCTGGGCACCTGCTGTGATTCAAAACCAAGTCAGGTGCTGAGACACCCCAGGGAGCTCTGCTTTAGTGGCTCAGAAAACAACCCAGTGTTGATCCTACAGCTTTTCCAAGCCTGTCCTGGTTGGACTGGTTACCCCCAGGAGCTGGGGGCCTGATCTTGCTCAGGTGATGGTGCTGCTGGTGGAAGGCTCCTGGGCTGCTTGCTGCGGGGGGCCAGCTTGCAGCTGCAGCAGTGCTGAGCTGTTGGGAGCGGAGGAAGCAGGTCTGTGAACTGGGGTTGCTTCTGGGAGGGCTTTTGGGGGTCTGGGGCAGCCCCTGGCTCTAGAATTGGCTTCTGAGCCGGCTGCAGGAGCAGCGAGCAGGCAGTGATCCCAGGGGAAACCCATCTCTGATGTGCCTGTGCCCCGTGAGTGTGCTGCCCCGGGGGCAGAAGGGATGGGGCGGCTGGGTGGCAGCTCTCCCCAGGGGGTCTGTGCTGTCTCCGTGGGCTGGAGCAGGTCTGACTGCAGCTCTGATGCTCAGCTGGGGCTGCGGGAGTGGAGAAAGGAGCCCTTTGAAGCCTGGTCAGTGCTGGAAACGCTAATGAAGGGCTGATTGTGGGAACTGGGAATTCCTCAGCTGTGCCAGTGCCTTTGGAGGGGCTCGGTGGAGAGGGTGTTCCAGGGTACTGCTCCTGCTCTTGGTTGGTGTTGGGGCTAGAACTGCTTTCTCCACCTGCCTGGTGGGTTGTTGTGGCTGGATTGTGTGTGAGGACCAGGCTCCCCATGTGCCCCTTGGCTGTTCCATGGGCACAGCCAGCCCTTCACAGCAAGAACACGCCCCAGCACGCCTCACACACGGCTCTGACATGCCACCCAGGGAGCTGGGCCTCGAGCCTTGCATGTTGCTGGCTGGGTGTGAGCTGGGGGCACCTATGGCTGTGTCCCCACACCAAGGTGGGCTCAGGCCGCCCCAGGTTCTGGGGAGCAGCACAACAGTGAGTGAGATCCCAGCGCGATTACTGGTGTGATGAGTTGTTAGGGGCTCAGAGCCTTGCGCTGCTGAAGGCTGCTTACACCCCGGGGCCGGCATCCTGAGCTGCATCAGGCGGGCTAACAGGGGTGTGCACATTGATCTTTAAAGGCTTTTCCAGCTCTGCGCCTGGCCCTGCCGAGCCTCAGCTCCCCGGCTCTGGGCTGGCAGCCCTGCCCGCCGCTGCGGGAGCCCCGGGAGGGTGCACCGGCCGCCCCCGGAGCGCCGGGGCGGTCCCACCACCGGGGGCTGAGCTCCAGGCAGCCCGTTTTAGGGGTTTTCGGCACCAGAACTGGAATGTGCTGCTCTCTGCCGGTGGGAAGCGGCCGTGCCAACCGTCACCGTGTCTCTGCCTCACGCGTGTCCCGACTTGGGTTCGTGGGACCTGATTACGGCCAGCAAAGCCAGTGGCATCCTGGCTTGTGTCAGAGACAGTGTGGCCAGCAGGGCTGAGGAGGGGATTGTGCCCCTGGGCTGGGCACTGGGGAGGCTGCAGCTGGAGTGCTGGGTCCAGTTCTGGGCTCCTCACCATCAGAAGGACATTGAGGTCCTGGAGCGAGTCCAGAGAAAGGCAACCAGGCTGGGGAAGGGGCTGGAGGGCAAATCCTCTGAGGAGCAGCTGAGGGAGCTGGGGGTGTTCAGCCTGGAGAAGAGGAGGCTGAGGGGAGACCTTCTCCCCACCTCCCCTGCCCTGCCAGGAGGGTGCAGAGAGGTGGGCGATGGTCTCTGCAGCCAGGGGACAGGAGATGGGACAAGGGGCACTGGGCTCAAGCTGTGCCAGGGCAGGGGCAGAGCAGATGTGAGGGGAAAGTTCTTCCCTGAAAGAGTTGTGGGGCTGTGGAACAGGCTGCCCAGGGAGGGGCTGAGTCACCCACCCTGGATGTGTTTAGAAAAGGGCAGATGAGGTGCTCAGGGATCTGGTTCAGCACAGGACAGGAACAGTTGGACCTGATGATCTTAAAGGGCTTTTCCAACCTGGTGATTCTGTGATACTCCTGAAGCCACGTGCAGGTTACTCCAGCTTCTTCACCCCCCGAGCACCAATCCCAGCACTCACCAGCAGCCAAATCTTGTGCCAAACGTGGGTGCTCTTCCCTTTGGGGAACAAAACCCCCTGAGAGACAAGGCAGGTGCTGCAGCTGTTGGGTCACAGCTCTGCTCGGGTGACAGAGCTCCTTACCAAGGAGATAAGGCTTCCCTCAGGCAGCCAAAGGCGATGCTGTTGCGGCGAACAACAGCTACTGGCAACACCTCATCGGTGCTACACAGAGACAGGAGCCACGCTGCAGCCAGGGGGGTATTTTATTGAGATTCAGGTTTCCTTCACAACGATGAGTTAAGCAGGGGCGGCAGAGCGGCTGTGCCAGCGCCGCCGGGGTAGAGGGCGGTACAGGGGCCGGTACAGCGGGAGGGGTCTCCGGGCTGTCAGAGCCTGATGGCACCCGGCTAACGCGCTGCTAACGCCTCGGTGACCGGCTCTTTCGAGTCAGGAGCATCCGAAAGGCCAGCTGACCTCTAGCAAAGCCCCCTCCTTCTAATTAGCACCAAGTCTAACTTGACAGTAAATATAAATATAGATTTAAAACCCACGATGTAACATCTGAACATCTACCTAGGATAAAGTAGACAAAAATAAACCAACAAATCCTAAAAAGAGCTTTTCAGTTCCTCTCCTACAGAGCCTGCTGAAAAGCCAGAGTGTGTGAGGAATCATTCTGTAAAGCATTGTTAAGCCTGGAAGCACTTGCTGAAGGGTAGTTTTGAGCTGGATATGGTTTAATCAAGCCTTACATCAGACCTGGGAAGTGTTTGTGTGTCCCCAGGTTGCCATCTCACATCTCTGCCTCCTCTAACAGTGCTTGGCACCTGCTGCAGCTCTGGCTGGTGAAGGCTCAGTGCAGCTGGAGCTGTCCTGTGTGCTGCTCTCTGCTCATCCAGAGAGTTCTTCATGTCCTGAGCAGTTCAGTTCAACCACACCACTGAGGAGCACTGGTCCTGCCTTGGCCATGGTTATTCTCCTCAGGGAGAGAGGAATAAACCAGTTAGAGGTGACGTTGGGCACACTGGTTAGGGGTTTAAACCACACTAATTAGGATCCAGAGCTGGAGCTCGGAGCAGGACAAGCAGCAAGCCCTGGGGCATGTTCCTGTGGAGGATTTCAAACTGGAACAGGCTTTACTGGACTACAGCCCAGCTCATCCCATGCTCAAGCCTTCTCAACAACAAAAAGCTGCCTCTCCTAAGGTTTAAGAGCAGGCTGCCTGCTCAGGAAGAGCACAGCCCAGCCAGCAGCATTGTTATTAACATATTTACAAGATAAGTTAAGTGGTGGGGTAGGGGATCCAGTAGAAATGAGAAGCTGGTGCTGCCCTGCCAGTCTGAGGCTGGCACAAGCTGCTGGCAGAGGGCAAGGTGCCTGAGGGGTACCAACACCTTCCTGTGCAGCACAGCATCCTGGAAAACCTCCTGGAAAAGCACTCTGTCCTGTCAAGGAGGTGCAGAGATGAAAGTTGTTCTCTCCTGGGGTTGGATAGTCCTTGCTGGCTCCAGGCTAGGCTCCATTGGCGCCAGCCTTGCTGCTCTGAGATGCTTCCATTTTTGCCTAGGTGTAAGAGAAAGGGTCAGATTTTAGGCAATCCTGAAACAAATGCTGCTTAAAATTCAAAACCTGGGTGGGTAACTTTCCACTCAATCCAGGAAGCTGCTCTGGGGAGCAGCAGTTGCCTAAGAATAAAGTTATTTGGGGTAAAGGAGCTGTTCTCCTGGTGATAAAAGTCAGCCTGGAGCCCTAAACTTCCTCTAAGTGGGCTCCCATGATCTGTATGTAAGCAGCTAAATTGAAATCAAACATTCAGAGAAAAATAACTAAGCAAAAGGGCAAGTAGAAGGGTTTTTAAAGACATGAAGTGGCCCTGAACACTGTGGCAGTTCTGAGGGAAGGCTGGTCTGTCTGTCCTCGTGTCCCAGAGTATTAAGGGAGAACAAGGAAAGGAGACACCAGCATCTTCCCCCTGCTTTGGCTGTGGTTTCTTAGCCTCATGTTGGTGTTTAACAGCTCCCAGTGCAGTTCTTGCCCACAGTTTTTCCAGTTACTCCTTGGCTTTAACATTCAAGACACCCTGAGGCAGAGATTTCTGCTGTTTACCTCTGGTGGGGGAGGCTGAACTGACACGTCTGAGCCCAGCAATGTCTCTGTTGGCTGAGATAAGAATTCTTCATCCTTTAAGGAAAAAGCAGCTTTAAGTCACAGAAGCCTCTTGGAAAACAAAACTTGAGCTAGGTTTGTCCCTTGTCCTCTCTGAATAAGGCTACTCCCTGCAACGCTGTGTGTTGGCACTTCCATTGCTTCCCCTGTGATTTAACAGAGATCTGGAAATACTTCAAGCAGCTGACACAATACCCTCCTTTAATTTCTGCTGCTGCTTTTCTCAGGTCGGACTGATGGAAGGAATTCACTTCTGCTGAGAAACACATGCTCTGGCTTTCTTCCTCTAGGTATTGACCTGGCCAACTCAGCCCCAGTTCACTGAGAGAGCTGAAAACCAGTTCACCTTTAACAGGTTTCTCTGAGCTAAATGCACCTGGGCTGAAGTCTCTGTGTTTATGCAACCAAAGCAACTTGGAAGCTTGTACGTGCTCCTGCTGGAAGCCAGGAACAGGGTGTTGAATAACCAGAAGCTTCCAGCAACAGGACAAGATGTGCCACAGCAGATCTCCTCCTAAGTCAGAGGATGCAACTGGTCTCTGCCTAGCTCTGGAGAGGCTGTTCCCAAACTCTTCCCAAAGCTTACAGCACTACACACTCTTTTTCCTACTCAGGCTGCTATTTCCTAACCTTTCTTCCCTGAACAACAGGGGCAGGATCCAGGAGGGTCTCTTGGCCTTCAGGAAGGGTCGTTGCCATTTCAGCAGCTCCACCAATCTATGGGAGAACAGAGAGCTGGGTGCAGTTATAACCTCAGCCCACTTGGAGGACCAAAGAACAAGATTTGCATCATTCTGCTTTACTTTTTATAACGGTTAAACTATTAACCTGGAAGCTTCAGTCAAACAACTCACCTTATTTTGTGGGACTGGAGCAGCTTGTGGCTTTACATCTATTAAGTACAAGGCACGGGACAGCAGGAGCAGGGAAGGGGGAACGTTCTCTTTTAAGTGCAGATCCAGCCACTGTTGGAAGGAAACAGAAGGCAAAGTTATTTCATGTTTGCTCTCATTCAGTACTTACTTCATAGCACTCTTTGCCCTTAAGGACCTTAAAGCTATCTTGAGCTTGGCTACTGCAGTTCTGACAATGAGAAGAAATAGTTTTGAACAGTTTTGAGAAAGGAAATCTCCAGCTAGTAGTGAGGCAGCAACATCACTGAGTCAGCCAGCAGCAAAAGCTAAGTGCTCTGCCTTATCCACAGCACCTGAAAGCAGTCTGAATGCTTACTGACAGGAGTGTTGGCTCTACTTTAAGTCTCAGCTACTTTATAGAAGCTTAAAACATATTCCACACACCCCCCCCCCCCCCCCCCGTTTCATCTTGCTTCTCTCTGGCCCAGGTGCTACCTGGTGTTCTCTTTAGCACAGGACACAATCTGGACTCTTCTTGCCTTAAAGCTCAGCTATGCTGGAGAGGATCCATCTAGAATGACTCATGAATTCATAGAGAAACTGTGCCTGCTCTCTCTGAACACTGCATGCTGTCATCTTAGCAGAAACCCTATCAAACAAGGCCAGACCCTGGTGTACTTGCCTGTGTGAGCTGTTCCTTCAGCTGCTCCTCTGAGAGCCCCAGCGATCGCATTCCTCTGGCTCTGCAGGCACTCTGCAGCTCAGACACGCTCAGGCCATGGACTCCTTCCTTGGAGATCATCTGAAATGGAAAGCAAGGTTCCTACCTGGGCACAGAGTAACCAAAACCTTGATGGACTTGGTGAGTTTGAGCCCCAAGAACAGCCTGGTTAGGTAAACATGACCTACCAATACACAGATGAGACAGAACTGGCTTTGTAGATGATTCATCCCACCCATGAAAGGTGGGATTTCACAACCTCTAGACAATCTCTTCCACTGTTTTACCCACTCCCTGAATGTAGCTTTCTTTTTCTTAGCAAGTTGGAATTTCCCTTGCTGTGACTTCACAACTATGACCCATTGTCCTTCCCCCTGTGCACCTGTAACGCTTGTTCCATCTTCTAAATAACCCCACCAGCAGATTCTCCCTTCTACATTCCACCTGTCATGCTTGTTCCATCCTCTAAATAACCAGCAAGCAGGTTCTCCTTTGGCCTTCTCCAGGATGAATGAACCCAGGATGGGTTTACGTGGGTTTCAGTTGGTTACAAGCTGGTGTTTCCACACAATAATTGTTGCAGAACTGGGACATCTCTATTTTGTGATAGTACAACACCCAAATAGAAATGTAAGTGTGCTCTAAACAGGGGCAATAACCACAGTGCCATGCTTGGGAGGGTCACCAAAGGCAGCCAGGCTGCAGGAGGGTGAACTCTCACACTGTTTTTTCCCTGGAATCACTCATGGGGTGAATCCAACCCCCATCAATGACAAGGTTCACACCTGAGGATGAAGCGTGGGCAGCGACACACATCTCAGAGCAGGCAGAACCTGAGCCTGTGAAAAGTGTGTGTTCCACCCAAGCAGTTACCCCTCTGCTGCTTTAAACTCACCTCATCATCTGCCTTGATAGTCCTGAGTCTCAGCAGCAGCTGGAAGCGGAGCAGGTTGTTGGTGCCAATGGGCTGCAGCTCCAGCAGTTTGCAAAGAGCCACCAACTGGGGCCGTTCCAAGTGCTCCAGGGTCAGCTCGTCCTCAAAGAGCTTGGAGAAGCGCACGATCTCCTGGGTGCTGGGCTGGTGGCCAGTGTGAGGAATCTAAAGGAAGCAGAGGCATCAGAGGCCAAATGTAACTGGAATCAGCCTGGGAATTCTCTTCCCTGCCTGAGGAGGAAGCTCTTCCCGTGTCCCTGCCTCTGGAGGGAAGTGGAGTGAGTTCAAAGTGAAACTGTGTCTCTGAGTGACTGTTTGAAGGATTTCCCAAGGGAAGACTCTCACTGCAGGGTGGAAATGCTTGTCTCTGTCAGGCAGAGAAGGACCTGGGGGTGTTAGGTGACTGCAGGATGAGTATGAGCCAGCAGTGTGCCCAGGAAAGCCAATGGCATCCTGGCTTGTGTCAGAAACAGTGTGGCCAGGAGGGCTGGGGAGGGGATTGTGCCCCTGGGCTGGGCACTGGGGAGGCTGCAGCTGGAGTGCTGGGTCCAGTTCTGGGCTCCTCACCATCAGAAGGACATTGAGGTCCTGGAGTGAGTCCAGGGAAGGGCAACCAGGCTGGGGAAGGGGCTGGAGGGCAAATCCTCTGAGGAGCAGCTGAGGGAGCTGGGGGTGTTGAGCCTGGAGAAGAGGAGGCTGAGGGGAGACCTTCTCCCCACCTCCCCTGCCCTGCCAGGAGGGTGCAGAGAGGTGGGCGATGGTCTCTGCAGCCAGGGGACAGGAGATGGGACAAGGGGCACTGGGCTCAAGCTGTGCCAGGGCAGGGGCAGAGCAGATGTGAGGGGAGAGTTCTTCCCTGAAAGAGTTGTGGGGCTGTGGAACAGGCTGCCCAGGGAGGGGCTCAGTCACTTTCCCTGGATGTGTTTAGAAAAGGGCAGATGAGGTGCTCAGGGATCTGGTTCAGCACAGGACAGGGACAGTTGGACCTGATGATCTTAAAGGGCTCTTCCAACCTTGTGATTCTGTAGCTCTGACAGATGAGCTCACAAGCCAGAGTCAGTAGGACAGTAACACCCAACAGGCAGCTTCATGCTGCCAAATCTCTCTGTAATCTTTCTACAAATCCCACATTCTCCACCCAAACCAGCAGCACAGCCTGTTTTACCTGGTGCACGTAAGAAGAGAACTGTTTTCCTTGCCCTGTGTCTGCTTTGTTCCTTTTGGCCATCTCTGCAATGGTTTCCCGCAGGAATTTTGCTAACTCCAGCTTGGCATTTAACTTCTTTCTCAGCTTTTCTTCCTTCATTGAGGAAATAAAACACCATTAGAAAATGGGAAGGGAGGGGATTCTGGGAAAGAGCTGAGATAAGGCTTCAGTACTGAAAGCAAAGAGGCTTTGGATGCACCCTATGTATCCCTGTATCCAGTAGAGTCTTCAAATTCTCCTGTCCTGTACTGGAACAGGTGAGGAACCAGCTGTGTGTGTGAAGCTGATGCTTGTTCACAGCAGCAGGCAGGAAACAAAGGCTCCTTGTGCAGCTGCAGGAGTACAGCACCTAAGGCTTTCACCAAGGACACAGACCTTTTTTGACTCCGTCTCAAACGTGGAGGGCAGCATTTCAGGGAAGAGCTTCAAGAATACAGGTAGCAGGAATTCCATGAAGGGGACAATGACAAACACCAGGAAGGGAACCAGCCGGAAAAGATCTGCACAAGTTCTCAGCAACTGCAGAGAGAAGAGCACAGCAGGAAGTATTGCTCAACCAGAGAGAAGAGAAAGGGGTGAACTGAGTGGTTCAACTCCCTGTGCTGCAGAAAGCCCCTTAATGCAGCCTGGGCTGGGCTGGGAGGGACCCCAAGGGTCCCAGAGCTCCAACCCCCTGCCACAGGCAGGGACACCAACCTCCAGACCTGGAGCTACACAAGGTTGCCCAGGGCCCCATCCAACCTGGCCTTGAACACCCCCAGGGACGGGGCACCCACCCCCTCTCTGGGCAGCCCCTTCCAGCCCCTCACCACTCTCTCTGGAAAGATCTTCCCCCAATATCTCATCTAAACCTTCCTTCCTTTAGCTTCACTCCATCCCCCTTGTCCTGCCAGTCTCTGCCCTTTACCAAGCCCATTCCCCTCCTGTTCCTCTGCTCCCTTCAGGAACTGGAAGGCTGCAGTGAGGTCCCCCCACAGCCTTCTCTTCTCCAGGCTGACCCAGCCCAGCTCCCTCAGCCTCTCTCCGTAGGCTTTTAGCAATGGGTTCATTATGTCTGCACTTACCCTTCGTCTCTCCCTCCTAGTGAGGACCTGGCCATGTAAGAGCCTCCACACCATCCTGGCAGCCACCTTGGTGTCGATCCAAAGCAAGTGGAACCCACTGTAATAATGTTTCAGTTCATCCACGACCTTTTGGCGTAAAGACCTTTTTCCCCCAGGAGTCTCTACAACTTGTTTTGCTGGAGCTTTACCCAGCTTGGTGCCCTGGTTTGCAGCACTTGGGCGGGGAGGAGGTTCATCTGGGAGCTCCTGATGTGAGCAGGAGGATGTGTGAAGCGTTGGTGCGGCTTGAGGTGGTGGGTGAGGCAGGACAGTGCCCAGCCGTGAGGACAGCAGCAAGGGCTGGTTTCCAGAGTCTCTTACAGGAGTCCAGGTTGAAAAAGAACCCACTCGTTTGACAAAAGCAACTGCTGGAGAGTATGGAGGGCTGGAGTGCACCGGGAGAGGGGAGCCTCTGAAACTGGAGAGGTGTTTAAGCAAGGAGTAGTGTGCTGTGGCTCGGGACCGAAGCATTACGCGTTCGTGTTCTTAGTGCCCAGCTGAGCTCAGCATCTGCAACTCCCAACCTTCAGCCATGGACAAAGCACTGCGAGCCTGCCCCGTGTCGACAGCTCTGCTCCTGGGGGAGAGTCACCCCGGGCCTCGGCCGGCCTCGCAGGAGCCTGTCTGCAAGCGGCGCCGGCTGAACCTCACCGGCTGGAGTCAAAGAGAAAGCAGCAGCCCTTCCCCTCACACCAGGCCTCTGGGTACCCAGTTCTCTGTGATTCCTGCCCCCCCCTCCCACAGCGGCGCCTGCTGGAGCAGACAGGCTGCACCCTGACCAGGGGCGAGCAGGGAGCCGGCTCACGCCCCGTTATAAAGGGCAGAGAGCTCGGCGGCTGCCGGCAGCCCTGGCCAGCCGCTGGCAGCCCAGCTCAGCTGCTCGTGCTTGGCCGCCTGCCCCTTCCCAGGCGGCCCTGGAAACAGCCCCGCTCCGAGGCTGCGTTCGCGCCCCGGCAAGCGCGGGAGCCGCAGCCCCAGGGGAGAAACCTGCCGCGGGCAGCGGGGCCGGGCCCGCGCTCACCTCCGCCGGGCGACAGCGAGGAGCATCCTGCGGCCGGGCCGGGCCGGGCGCCTCATCTCCGGGAGCGGAGCGCTGCGGCCGGGCGCGGGCCCGGGCGGGCCTGTGGCGCGTCACACCGCTGCGTCACGGCCCCGCCGCGCCCGCCCCCGGGCCGGTGCCCCCCCCGCCCCCCTGGATCCCCCCCGTCTCGCTGCCCCTCCCCGGGCGCTGCCGCCCCTGCTCACCGCCGGTTCCGGTCCTCCCGGGCTGTCCCATCGCGCGACGCTCTAGCTCGGCCAGCGCCACTCTATGGTTCTTTCTCCTTCGCGCGTCACAACGCCTCTCCGGGAGCCAATGGGAAGGCAGAGCTGCCGCCGCGCCGGCGACCGCCCAATGGTAGCGAGGAGGGGCGGGTCTTGACCCGAGGTGCCCCGAGGACGAGCCTCTCATTGGCTGCGAGGGCGGCGGCGGCGACGTGCGAGAGGGCGGGCCTTGGCGGGTAACGTCACGGGGCGGTGCGTGACGCCATCGCTGGGCAGGGGAGGGGTTGGGGCGTGACGTAAGAGGGAGAGAGAGGAGGTGCCGCCGTCGGGCTCAGCCTGAGGAGATGTGAGGGGAACCAGTGATGGGCCGAGCCGCGCCGAGCCGCACCATGCCGTGCCGTGCCGTGCTGTGCCATACCATGCTGTGCCGTGCCGTGCCGTGCCGTGCCATACCATGCTGTGCCGTGCCGTGCCATACCATGCTGCGCCGTGCCGTGCCATACCATGCCGTGCTGTGCCATACCATGCTGTGCCGTGCCGTGCCATACCATGCTGTGCTGTGCCGTGCCGTGCTGTGCCGTGCCGTGCCATACCATGCTGTGCTGTGCCGTGCCGTGCTGTGCCGTGCTGTGCCATACCATGCTGTGCCGTACCATACTGTGCCGTGCTGTGCCATACCATGCTGTGCCGTGCCGCACCATACCATGCTGTGCCATGCCGTGCTGTGCCATACCATGCTGTGCTGTGCCATGCCGTGCCATACCGTGCCGTGCTGTGCTGTGCCATGCTGTGCCGTGCTGTGCCATTCCGAGCTGTGCCGTGCTGTGCCGTGCCACACACCTCATCAGCCCAGCCACAGCCTGCCCAGCACTCCCAGGACCAGCAGCGTGGTGCATCCACACGCAGGATGTGCCTGGAGCACAGCGGGGAAGAGTTCGGGAGCCACTCCAGGCCCCAAGGGGCCCCCTGCATCCGTGCCACACGCCTGCTGTGGCTCTTCACAGCCCCCTTAGCAATGTCACCCCCTTTCTCGTGGGAGCAGCACCAGGCACGGACTCATTGTCCAGGAACAGGCTTCGGCTCTGAAGTGTTTGGAAACACACAGGCAGCAGGAGTTGGGGCACTGGAAGCAATTAGCAGGGGAACATTCTTGGGGTAGAGCACAGCACCTCTTTGGTCGTTCCAGAGTATTGTTTTCCTCTTGCTTTGGGGTTATTGTAGAGCGCTCAAGCGTGTGGTGCATAAGGAATGCTGGGCTCTGTTACTGATGGAGCTGCGGTTGCTGGCTGGCTGGATCTCCCAGAGCTGGAAATGTGAAGGTCCCAAGGAACAGAAATGCTTATCCAAGGGCTGGGGTTCCTCAGGCACAGGCTGAGTTGCGATCCTCCTAAAGATAGCTAATTAACGTTGGGTTTCCTTTGCTCCACGCTGGGGGCTGGCCATGGCCATGGATCACCCAGCCTTCTTCAGGGGCTGAGGGAGGAGAAGCTGCTCTTTCCTCGTCTGCATCATTTCCAGTAAAGGCTCTCAGGAGCAGGAAGAGGTAACGTGAAAGGAAACGGAACAAGAGAGAAAATGGAGGAGACACTCTTAATTCCTGCCTGTCAGAGGGCACTTAGTTGGCCAAAGGAACCAGGAGGAGGATGTATCCCCATTCCTTGGCTGCTTCAGGACCTCCCCCATTAATATTAAACTTATTATTAATGCTTAATATCAAAGCATTTAGAGTTCACAGAAGGGAGGAGAAGAGGGAGAGAAAGCCTTTTTTAGATCACCTCCATTTTCGGTGCCTTATTGTCTTGAAGGAGGAGGAGAATCGCTGTTTAAATTCACTTTATTACAGCAATTCCCACCCCCCCTTGACAAGAAAAACGCCTCCTCGTCGTGGGCTCCGAGCCTCTGCAAGCCAGGAAATGCTGTGAATTTGGAAATCGTTGCTCAGTCTTTGCTCAGTGACTCGCAAAGCTCGTATCTCTCCGGCTTCCTCTTTCATGTTGGGTCATGTCTCTTTCTACCTAATTCTACTTGGTTCATTGCCTTCCCCCCCCACCCCGTTGCTCCTGCTGGTAGCAGACGTCATGTTATCTTGCCATCTTGTTTACTTTCCATTCCCTTGTGCTTTTCTTGCTTTCCATTCTCTTTTTTAGGGGTTGGTTTTCCCCTCCTCCCCCCCCCCCTTGCACATTCATGTGCTTTTTGCTGCAGGAAAGGATCTATTGTGTGCGCTTGGGTTGCGTTGTCTTCTGCAAAAGAACAGATCCGAGGCTTTGTGGAGGAGGGGAATTAATTGCAAACATCTCAGCGGAGAATTTTTCAGCCAAAACAGGATTAGAAACCACCGAGGATGACAGCGCTTTCTGCCTCCATCCAGCCCAGATGCCAAGCCTTGGGACCCAGGCTCTGTGGGCCACGTTAGCGTCTCTCCAGCTGAATTTGGGGTTGGTATTTTTTTATCCTAGGCCTTGCATTGCCTGGTGGTAATTAAAGATATGTCACATGTCTCAGAGTCACAGTCAGAGTTGTAGGGGTGGGAAGGGACCTCCAGAGCCCATGGGGTCCAACCCCCTGCCCAAGCAGGGTCCCTGGGACAGGGCACACAGGGCGGTGTCCAGCCGGGGCTGGAATCTCTCCAGAGAAGGAGACTCCACACCCCCTGGGCAGCCTGTGCCACTCTCGGCTGTGCCATGCCCGATCCCCAACAGTGGTGCAGGGGCACGGCGCGGCCTGGCGGGCTCCCTAACGCCCCGGCACACGCCGGGCTTCACAGGAACGGGTGCCGGTGTCCGGTGCTGGGCACCAGCCGGTGTCCTTGTTGCTCACCCCGCAGCCGTCGGTCGGGCCGGGAAGCGCCGGGCCTGCCAGACCCGCCGTCGCCTCACCACTCAGCGCCGTTTATTCGCGGGCCGCAGGCGGGCTTCGCGCCTCCCTGTCATTCCGGGCCGTGCAGAGCAACGCCTGGGGAGCCAGAAGCGCCCGTCCTGGGGAGCAGATCCCTGCAGCAGAGGGTATCGCCGAGCCTGTGCCCGCCCGCCTCAGCCTCAGCCGGTAGCCCGGGCCCGACCGGCGGGACTACACTTCCCGTCGTGCCTTGTGGCGAGCGCCATCTGGGCGGCCAATAGGAGCGCGGGGAGCGGCGAGGGCGCGTGCGCGCGCGCCTGCGCGGTGAGCGGCGGCCGCGGCCGTGGCGGGGCGCGGGAGGGGAGGGGAGGGGTGGGGAGGGGGGGGGGGCGGAGGCGGAGGGCGCGCAAGCGGGGCCGGGACCCGGGCAGAGCGGCACGGAGCGCCGCCTTCCCCCGCCGCCAGCGGTCGCCCGCGCCCGCCCGCGCCCCGCCGAGCGCCTCCCCTTGGCCGCACCGGCCGGGAGCGGGCGGTGGGGGGGCGGGCGGCCTCCCGGGGCGGAGCCCGACGCCAGCGGCGGGGGCGCGGAAATCGAGGCCGGGGCTCCGTCGCGGCCTATTGCTGCGGGAGGAGGCGGGGAGGCCCGCCGCTGCCGTCGCCCCCGCCGCCGGCCTTTGTCTCCGCTGGGCTGGGTGGACGCGGCGGGGGCAGTTAGAATGGAACAGACTGAAGGTGAGGGCGGCGGGCGGCCGCGCTGGCGGGCGGCGGGGGCGGCCGCGGCGGTGCCGGTCCGCCCGGGCTTAAAGGGGCCGCGGCCGCCATGTTTGCTGCGGCGGCGGCGCGGCCCCTGGGGCCGCCCCCGCGGAGGGACGGAGGGAGGACGGGCGGCGGTGGCGGGCCCCGGGTCGTCCCGAGCCGAGCCTGCGGGCAGGGCCGGGCCGGGCCGGGTCGGGTCGGGCCCGGCTGGGCGGCGGCGGGCCGCCGTGTCCGTGAGGCGCTGAGCCGGGCCGCAGCGGGCCGGGCCGGGCTCCCTGAGGCGCAGCGGGACCCGCTCGCTTGTCCCGCCCGCTGGGGTGTCGGGAAGCGGCGGGCCCCTGGCGCCTCCTCCTCATTCCCCGCTCCGGCCGGCGGCAGGTAACGAGCGGGTTTCGGGGGCGGGGGGGGGGGGCTGTTCGCGGGGCGAGTCGCTCTCTGCGAACCTCAAATCCTTTGGTGGGGAGAGCCGGGGCTTGGAGCCGGCTCCGCGCTCTCCCGACACGGTGCCGAGCTGCCCGCGGGACCGACCTGCGGGCTCGCCAACTTCTCCCGTGGAAAGGGCCCCGTGCCTGCTGTTGGGAAGGGAAGGGTTCGCTGCCTTGTGGATTTCGTGCGTGTGTTTGGTTCTGGGGACTGTTGCCTCGCGTTCTGTTTTGTTCTGTGCCTCGCTGTGTTGACTCTCAGTACCCTCTGGAGTTTTAACCCAGGTTTAAGATTTTCCATCTGTTGAAAAGAAATTTCAGTGATAACATAGCTCTGTGTGTACCAACCACCCTGAAAGACCACGTAAAGCAGCCTGTAATCGTGCTTGGAGGAACCCCCTGTAGCCTGTTTTGGTGCCTGGCTTGTTGTAGAGAATGTCTTGGCACTTAGGTTTTTATTTGATAAAGAATAAATGCTTGAGAAGCTTTTACTCCAGAAAGTGAGCGTGTGCTTTGTGAAGTTACAGGCTGAGAGTGGGGGGTGCTGATCAAAGGCTCTGTGTTTTGTTTTGGTGGAGCTGTGCTTTGCGTGTCTCAGTTTGCCTGAGTTTGGAGCGGTTCACGTGAGAGACGCTGCAGTTGTTAGGCTGGGTTTGGTAGGTGAAAGCACGTCATGACTCCTAAAACAGTTGGCATTGCCAGAGATCCCACTCCTGATTTTGTGGGAATATCAATCCCTGACCCCTCTCAAAGAATGAAAGGGGTTTGCCCACGTTTCCTATTTGAATCCCAAAGCTCTACAAGCAAATGAATACTCTTAAGTGCATTTTCAAGGCAAACTGTTTTCTCCTTTTTTTTTCCCTTTCCTTTTAAATGCACAGAACTCTTGTTCCTGCTGCCCCTGTTGCTTCTTTCCATGTCACCACAGGAAACTTCTTACAAGTGGCCTTACCCAAACAGACATGACTGTTTCTTCTGGCATTAAAAAAACCACCTTTAAATAGGTATACAGGGAAGTAGTCAGCCTCACCACAATGCTTTAAAGTTTGTCAAGAGGCCTCTGATTCACCGTCAGTGCCTGCCAGAAGAGACTGCTCGGCCCAGCTGAAGGCAGTAGAAATCCACAGGCTACGATTTTTCTGCTAATTCAGAAAAAACCCCAAACCTTGGCATTGTCTTAACAACATGTAAATCAAACTTGCCATGCATTTCTTAAGGACATGCAGAACAAAACAGGGCAAAGCAGACTGCAAAGAAGGAATGCAGGAATCAATAGGAATAATGATTTTATTCTTTGTCTACGGTTCATAGAACTTGGATGCTGTTACAGTTGATAAAGGCGGCTCCCTGGGTAGGATTTTGGCATAGCTGGTAGAAGGAGGGTGAGTATGTTGAGCTCTAGAGAGGAGTTGGGTGGCAGGTGTGTGTGCTGAACTTCTGTGCAAGCCACGTTCTGCATCTCCTGTGGTTCTGGCTCAGCAGTCGTGAGGGTTTGGAAAGGAGGAATGAAAATATGACAGAAATCAGTTGCATCACTTAAAAATCCTGACCAACCCAGCCTGTTCCAGCCAGATGTCTGTCTGTCTGTAGAACACAGAGCACCTCTGTTGAGAGTAGACCCAGGTCTGCCTGGGTTAGACCCTTGACAAGACTGGTACCAGTGCAGGTTAGGTTCAGTTGGAATGGAGCAGTGTGGAAAATGGCTGTAAACGTGTGTGTGGTGAGTTGGGTGCTGAAGGGGAGATGGTAGGCAGTGAGGCTTTGAACCTGTCTGATGCAGGTCTACGTGGGCAGGAGCTGGGTTGTCGTTTGTGCGTCAAGAGCTTCAGCTTTGAAGTCTTGTGACAGAAAGTCCAGCTCAGGGTGACCAGGCAGTGAAGCCATTCGCTGGCCACATAAGATCGACTCCAGTTACTGCTTTTTCAACTTGGGCAGTGAGACAGTGGGACAAGTTCTGTTCTCCCAGCAGATACTTTCCATCTATGTAAAACATCTTCCTTCTAACAAGTCCTAAGCCTGCTGCTTTAAGCAGGGCCACCCACATGGTGGCTGTCAACAGAGAAGGGGAAGTCAGTTAGAAAAGGTTTTGTGGAAACTTGGTTGAAAACAACGTTCATGCTACGCTCCTTATCAGTAGATGTGTCGGTGATCACCAGCCTCAGATTAACAGGCATCTGCGTTGGTCTGAGCGGGGTTTGCTGGCTGGTAGCAACGAGCAGGGGGTGCACACACCCCTCCCTGGGCAGGGGGTGCACAGACCCCCCACCCCGGGTCTCAGTCGTTTTGCTTCTGGCTGGGTACAGCCAGTTTCTCCAGGCCTGCATCCAGCAGGCTTTGGAGAGAGTCCTCCTGCCTCATGCTTGGAGTTTTTACCCCATGCTCCTGTTTGGTGGTGACTGGTGGTGGGTACTCCTGACATTTAGGAAATTCCTCTTACTCATTGTGAAGTTACTGCAACTTTGCTCACTTTTTTTTGAGCCTTTACTCACTGAGCAGTCATGGGAGGGGGATGGATGCACATTTGTGTGGTTCAGAGCTAAGTCCTACAGCACTGCTGTGTTTTGTGCAAACCTCCCTCTTTGGGAATTAGAAGAACTTCCATCAATAATGAATAGGATCAGCAGCATTCAGAATTGTTTGATAAACTGAGAAGCCAGGTATTGTTTAGTCTCCTGCAGCATGAAAGCAGTGTTTGAGAACCTCTCAGAAGCATCTGAGAGTGAAGTTGAACTTGCAGAATACTCATGCTAAAAATGGCTTGAAATAATTGCAGTTGTCAGTGGAAAAACTGATCCCAGAGGTTTCCTAATCTCTCTGAAACTTTCCTGTGACTGAGCACTCCCTGTTTAAGGTGTACCTTGAATTTTTTTTTTTTTGATTTACACTCAAACTGAGAAGCTTGGGGTGGGAAGTGAAACAGACTCTGTTGATGTCTGAAAGAGCACTGTAGGAGCTCTGCTAGCTTGACCTACCTTACCTTGTACTGCTTATATATTTTTTTTTTCCTCATTTCCTTTTTCCTCTGACACTTTGAATGTGACTCTCCTGTGGGCAACATGAAAATACTTGCTCAAACAGTGTCCTTCTGTTGAGTGTCCTGCGCACAGTCCTGTTTCCCTGCTCAGCCAGAAGGTCCCACAGCACTGGGAAAAGGCAAGGACAGAATGCTGGCTTCCTGGTTTTGGAGAACTAACTCTTCTTCCCTCACTGGGAAATTCAGTTGCAGTTTTGAAGGTATTGTTGATTTCAAGTTGTATCCCAGCTGCTGTAAGTATCTATTTCCCATAAACCTTGAAATGATTTGTTTCTTTAGCTGTTGGTAGAGCTCCAGTGTCCTATCAGCACGGTATCTCTTGTGGGCCAGACTTGACCTTCTACAGCTTGGAGGAGGCTGATACAGTAATTTAGTGGTGGGATCACAGCTGTAGTGAGAAGACTTTATTCTGAAATACTTTTATGAAAGGTTAACACATATGACTGAAAATCACATCCACGTGTGGTTTTTGGTAGCATTTCTCTGCTGAGGAAGGACAGGTACAACTCCTGAGCTTCTTGTTGATAGTTCAGTAATAATGGAGTGTTGTTTGTGTTAGAGCTTGGGAGTGACTCCTACAAAGTGAATCTTTCCTTAGGTTTAAACTTTGAGATTCCTGTGTGTTCAGGATTCATGGGTTCCTTCTGTTACTTGGTGTCTCTGGGGCTCAATGCAGCCCTGATGCCGCTTCACTGGGCAGCAGCTGAGAAAAGAACAACTGATGCAGAGGTTTGGAAAGGAAACTGGGTGGGAAAATCTGGGTGTGTTAACCCCAGTGACAGCAAAAGGCTAGGAAGGAAGAAGCTCTTGATGATGTAAGCTCTGTGGGAGGAGAGCAGCGTCGTGTGTTTTAAGACTGTTGAGAGTAGAAGTTGGGTGAAGCAATATTCCTTGCTTCTGCAGCCTGTAGAGGAAGATAATGAGGCTGGTGTATGAATTGTCCTGACTGTAAGGCATAGGCTAGCATCCAGGTCTGTTCTACACAGCTGAGTTCCAGAAAGGAATTACTTTTTTTAAAAGAAAACCTGTTTTCTTTCACTGGTGACTTGTAAACCCAGTGTGAGTGTTTTGAAGATGACTGATCCTCATCTTTTGTCATGATACAAAGTGCACTGGTGATTTCAGTTAGTGCCTGTGGAAGAGAGTGCAGGGACAGCTTTAGGAACTGTCACAGCAGGGGACTCGCTGCTGGGAAGAGTGGTACAGTGTGGGCAGACTTTGACCAGGAGGTCTGGATGTGGAGGAGATAAGAGGGACCCGACACTGTCATACAGCCTTTGAATTCTGTTAATACCCTGACTGGGTCTCCTTAATACCACTACAGTGGGATAGCTATACCAAGATACCAGCAGAGAACTTCTCAACACTTAGCAAAACTGCATTTTTGCTGCTGTACCTCATTTCAGCCCTTCTGAGGAAATAAAACTGTCCTGGTGAGAGCATTTCTTCTTTGTCTATGTCCACCAAAGCTTTTGCTGGCTGAGTTGATCAAGTTTTACATCTTCCTGTAGACCTGGGCAGACGTGAGCCTGTGGTGTTGTCACAGCTTAATGCTTTAGCCTTGTGACAGGGAGTTCTTCCTATTTGGAACAGGGCTGAGGCTCATAAACAGCCTTTGGTAAATCCCTCATCAACCTCTGAATGATGTTTACAGATGGAATTAGAATGGGTGAATGGGAATAGCCTGATACAGTACGTTGTAATCAGCCAGGTATACACATGTAGCATCCCAGAGAATAAATACACCTTCGTGTCCCAGTGCAATGCTGAGCAAAATGCTTTGGGGTTTATCCCAACTTTTTAAAGCTCTTTTAAAGAAGGATTGAAAGGTGCTGGTGTAGTAGAAAAAGAACTGGTTTTATTTCAGTGTGGTGGGATAGGGTGGTGCTTTTTAGGGCAGAAAACCCCTTGCCTAGGCTGTCAGTGTGGTTTTAGTGCTGCTCAGACTGAAATGTTTGGCTGGGATTGCACAAACAGTGTTCTGTATGTGCTCTCTGCTCAGTTTTAGAGGAATCCTTAGGAAGATTTAAGTGAATTCATACCAGCCCAGCAATGGCTCAGGATGTCTGTAAAGTTGTTCACCTGAACATGCAGTTAAATTGCTGCCAGGGGAACAAGCCAGATGACCAAATCGTGGTGATCCACAAGTCACAGTGGTAAGAGAGAGGTATTTTTTTCTCCCTGATGCAACAGTTAAGGCACAAGTTCTTAGTCTACGTGGTGAGTTGGATGACAAGGAGGTGGTTATACAGATGGACATATTCAAGGTGCTCTTCTGAATGCAAATGTCCTGAGAATGGGAATTTGTGGAGGCTCTGAATCTGATAGTGTTGGCTGGGTGAGTGTTAGTTGCTCTGGTAGTGGCAGTGAGGAGCTTTTTTCCTCTTAAACCAGGAGATACTTGCTCATTAGAAGAGCTGTACTCTAGTGAAATGAGTAGTCTGCCTTGATATTTGTTGTTGTAAGTAAGGCCAGAGAACCTGTATTTGGGGAAAAATGTCTTTTAAAGGAATTACCAACCTCTATTTTCCCCATCGAGAGAGAAATGAAAAGCACTAAGGTCACCACATCAGATTACCATCTTCCAGCACGACCTCATACATGGTTTCTACTCTTAGTCAGAGTTATCAGCCCAAAAACATAAAGCATCATTATTCAAATGCAGTGTGACATTAGCAGTTACATTCTGTGTGAAGCACAGAATGCTGCATAATTGGGGTGGGGTTTTTTTTTGGTTTATAGAGTTTCACTTTCTGCAAATTGAGTTTTGGTTTTTATAGTTCTGGTGTGGCCACACCAAAGGTTGGGTCCTGGTGTGATAATGCTTTAACAGATCCCTTATTTAACTGGTGCTTAGTTCTACTAAACTAAATGGATGGTCTTACTTCCAGAGTAGTTGGGTAAAGTGATTTAATTACTATTAAAACATCAGCAATAAAAAAAAGCCTGAAAACTTGAGACTAATTCTAAACTGTCTTCAACTGTTTCTGTGGTTACTCTGTCCATCCAGCAGTGGATCTCCTTCTCTGGAGATACTCAAGATCTGTATGGACACTTTCCTGTGTGCCCTGTCCTAGGGACCCTGTTTTGGCAGGGGGCTTGGACTTGATGAGCTCTTGAGGTCCCTTCAGACCCCTACAGTTCTGTGAGCCTGTGGATGTGTTAGCATGGCAGATTTTTTTTTTAATATTCAAAAGAAAAAAAAGCTTGAACCTGCATTCAGTAACAAACAAAAGCAGCCTAGCTTACAGTTTCCCACTAGTGTGAGAAATCAGTTGTTTGCTCTTCAGTTTGGCAGATGTAAATTAATTGGTCAATAGTACACACAGTCCCACTTCCTCTTCCTAGAATGGGTGGTGGTTTTGTGGTTTTGACCTTGATCCTCAGTCCTGCCTGCTCTGTGTACAGTCCTCTCAACAGTAACATGCTTTTGGTGTTAGTTTAGTGGCTGATGTGCTGCTGCTGGAGAGAAAACACGACTTTACAGCCATGAGATTGAAAAGTTACTGCAATTAGTGAATTTTGCCTTGTGCTGTTAAATTGTTTTCCTAAGTCACTTAATTACAGTGACAAATTTGCCTGGGCAGTAAAGGGGAATATGAGCATCAATATAATCTGAGGATGAAGTCCACAAAACAGAGAGCAAAAATCTGATGAAGTTCTTGTTAGCTTGTTCTAACTTCCCTTTCTTTTTGCAGTCTCAGAGGAGGGGAAATATTCTTAGTGTCTTGAAAACTATTAGATAAGGTACGGAGATTGCATTGGGAGGGTGAGAATTAGATGTGGGCAGGCTTCTATGTAGACTGTTCTTCTGAGAAGCATCTGTGGGATGTGTTAATGTCATTTCAAACCCTGACCAAAAGGGCACAGTAACCCTCCTTTGTGGCTACACGGAGACAGAATAAATAATACAGAGCTCTGTTGACTTTGGAAGGGCTAAATTGACCTTGCTTGGAAGCAAACTTTGTGTTTCTCACCTGATGGTTAGGTCATTGTATATCCCTTCTTGTTGAACATCGAGGTTATATAGGTGAACGCAGCAGCTTTCTCAGAGCCATCAGTGGAGCTTTGGAAATACTTTGCTTAGGAGGTTGGGAATTTTGGATTCAGTCTGATTTTGGTGGTTCAATATGCAATAGAAATTGGAAAGCATGTGATGGTTTTCTCAGCTGTGATCTAATTCTGTGAATAACCTCGGGTTTTGGGGGTCTTTCGACACTGAGGCTCTTTTTCTCTCCCTCAGAACCGTGTAGTGTTTAAGCCCCAAGTGTTTAATATTAAAATAAGCTGGAGGGGTGTGGGGGGGGTGGGGGCAGGGAGGTCCTGCTCATTTAGCTGCTGAGATGCAAACTCTCCTCTGCTTTTCTAGTGAGGGAAGAGGTTGGGAAACCCCATTGAAGTGGTACCCTACTTACAGTATAAACTGGTTTTCCGAGCAGCTGAGGTGGAATGACATACTCACTTTAATTGTTTCACTGTTGAGAAAAGCCTGTGGCTTAGGGCTCCTGCTGGCCTAAGGCCTGCTCCTCTGTTTTGGCAAGGAGGTGGGGAGGAAGGAGAGAGGTTTCTCTCTTTGAGTGGCCCTTCTGTGGTTTCTCTGGCTTGTTCAGTTTGCAGTGACTTTGGTGATATCAAGAGAACTTGAGCATCCATCAGCTGTCTTGGTTCTCTGCGTTAGAATAACACTTCCTAGCGCCACACTAGGAGGCCTGTAGAGAGTTGCTGGAATTTTTGCCATAAAGCCAGAGTTTCAAAGCATTTATGGGTGCTTATAACATTTCTTGAAATGCCTTGGAAAAGAAGAACGTGGTTGTGTAAAAAAGCTGTTGTGCAGAAATGCTTCAAGAGCTGTTTTTAAAGAGTCAGTAATGCCACTCTAAATCGTGAGAGGGTGGCTACTGAAGGGGGAGGGAGGATTTAATCTGTAGAGTTGGGGTTGTTTTCGTTTTTTTTTCTCCCCAGTGATTTAATTTGCTTAATTATTGTCTTTCAATTCATACTGACTTCTTATTTCCCTTCCCCTGCCTCTAGGCCCTATGAGAAAAAGGGAAAGCTAAGGATGCTGGAGCAGAACAATGGATTTCTCTTTCTCTTTCATGCAAGGGATCATGGGAAACACAATTCAGCAACCACCTCAACTCATTGACTCAGCCAACATCCGCCAAGAGGATGCCTTTGATGCCAGCAGTGACATTGCTGAAGATGGTGGACAAGCGCCGTACGAGACAGCCCTCCAGCAAGGCTTTCAGTACCCCACGCCCACCACGGAGGACCTCCCACCCCTCACCAATGGCTACCCACCAACAATCAATATGTACGAACCCCAAGCCAAATACCAGACATACAGTCAGTACCCCAACGGTTCAGCCAATGGTTTTGGTACAGTCAGAAACTTTAGCCCCCCGGAGTATTACCAAATGGAAAACTCTAACACGAGACCCCACGAAGTTCTGGAAAAACCTTCCCCTCCACAACCACTGCCACCTCCACCACCACCACCTCCAGTTTCACAAACGGGGATTCCAAAGAAGACTGGCTCACCAGAAATCAAATTAAAAATAACCAAAACTATCCAGAACGGCAGGGAATTGTTCGAGTCCTCTCTCTGTGGGGACCTTTTAAATGAAGTCCAAGCCAGTGAGTATGCTAAAGCAAAACACGAAGGGAGGAAAGAGAAAAGGAAAAAGAGCAGCAAGCACGATTCTTCCCGGTCGGAAGAGCGCAAGTCGCACAAAATTCCCAAATTAGAACCAGAGGAACAAAATGTAAGTGGAGTAATAGTTTCAGCCACCTGTATACCTGATATTGTTGATGGAGTATCCGTCTTTGGCAGTGTTTTCCTTACTTTTAGTTGTGTATGTACTTAAAATCACAGAATCACAAGGTTGGAAAAGACCTTTAAGATCATCAAGTCCAACCATTCCCATCCTAAGCTGATCCCTGAGCACCTCATCTACCCCTTTTTTAAACACATCCAGGGAAGGTGACTCAGCCCACTCCCTGGGCAGCCTGTTCAAGGCCCAAGTCCTCAGGCTTTATTTACTGCTAAGATACTCTGTGTTGGATTGCTAGGAATTCTTTCTAGGACAACACAGTTTTGCTGAAATGACTGAATATTAAAAAAAAAGGTGAATGTTAGGAAAGGTTATAGAATATTCTAAGGTATTAGATATTATTAAGTGTTTTAGCACGTTCAGAGTTTGCTCTGAACTGTCTTGATAATGTTGAAGGTGGAGCTTTTGGCCAAAAGCATACAAACCACAATAGCAGGCAAATTAGAAGTGTCAGTTGACTCAGCAAACTTTGGGAAAGTGTGTATAGATGTCTCTTAAAGTTTCTGTTGAGTTATGTACATGCACAGGGTATATGTCTGGTTGTAGATACAAAGGGTATATGGATATGTCAGTGACCTGGATGAGGGGATTGAATGTTCCCTCAGTAAGTTTGCAGATGACACTAAGCTGGGAGGAAATGTTGATCTGCTTGAGGGTAGGGAGGCTCTTCAGAGGGATCTGAACAGGCTGGACCAATGGGTGAGACCAGTGGGATGAAGTTTAACAATGCCAAGTGCTGGGTCCAGTTCTGGGCTCCTCACCATCAGAAGGACATTGAGGTCCTGGAGTGAGTCCAGAGAAGGGCAACCAGGCTGGGGAAGGGGCTGGAGGGCAAATCCTCTGAGGAGCGGCTGAGGGAGCTGGGGGTGTTGAGCCTGGAGAAGAGGAGGCTGAGGGGAGCCCTTCTCCCCACCTCCCCTGCCCTGCCAGGAGGGTGCAGAGAGGTGGGCGATGGTCTCTTCAGCCAGGGGACAGGAGATGGGACAAGGGGCACTGGGCTCAAGCTGCCCCAGGGCAGGGGCAGAGCAGATGTGAGGGGAAAGTTCTTCCCTGAAAGAGTTGTGGGGCTGTGGAACAGGCTGCCCAGGGAGGGGCTGAGTCACCGACCCTTGGTGTGTTTAGAAAAGGGCAGATGAGGTGCTCAGGGATCTGGTTCAGCACAGGACAGGAACAGTTGGACCTGATGATCTTAAAGGTCTTTTTCAACCTGGTGATTCTGTGATACACAGGGTGTATGGATACATCTGTGGTGGTTTAACTTGGATTCCAGGAAGCAAAGACACAAATCACTGGGCTTTGATACTCTCAGCCTTTATTTTTTTCTTCCCCTCTTCAATTTTAAAAGCCACTTCACTCCTCCTGTTTGTTTTTCTCTAGCTTATTCCTGCCAGCTCTGCGGTACTCGTGGTCCTGTGTTTCATGATTTGAGGGGAATGGGTAGCAGAGAGGGGTGGTGAGTGCCAGGAACAGGGAAGTTGCTAAATCTGGCCAGGGCAGAAATTCCCCAGCTCAGGCAGGGGAAACTCAGCTGAGTTTCTTGTGGCTGTGTAACCCCTTGATCCGTGCTGCTTTTGGTAGGCTTGGGAGCAGTTCTTGTCCCGTAGGGATCAGGACTCTGATCCAGTATAGCAGGTTCATGTGCTTGATTTATAATTATTATTATTATTATTGATGTTTTTAATGGAAGACATGCTGATTTCACACACACCCCCCTCCTTACCAGGAATATTAACAAGTTTTACAACTGTTCTATCTCCTTTCTAGTAAGAATATCTCTTCCAGAGGTCAAGTCGGTGATGTACCAAGATTTTGAGCTTCTGCTATACTTGGTCACTATAGTTCATTCTAATGAAGCTCAGTAAGGTCTTAATTAACACTGTAATCCAAGTGACAAATGGACTGTCAACTAAAAACCCAGCCACCCATGACTGCAATTTCTGTGTTGCTTTGTGGATCTCAGAAGTGCTGTTTGAAGCCACATTCAGTGGCTGTAGGAACTGTCGTGTCCAGTGTGCAGCCTGTACTGGGAGGCAGCTGTAATGGGAAGGCAGCGCCCCGAAAGGCCTCATGCCTGCATGTGGGTCTGTTCTCACAATCAGCTCTGCTGAATGCCTTGGCTGCTCCAGTGGTGTTTGTCCATCTGTCCTTCGTTTGTTGCTGTGATCGTTCATTTATTCCCCAAGTTTCACTTAAACTGCAGTGAGTGTGGTTCTTTCAGAGTTCAGCTAAAGACATTCTTTTGTCCAGGCCTTCTGGCCTCTTCGCCAGACTTCAGTCACCCTCACATCAGTCTGTCAGCTTTACCTTCCCATTTTGTCCTCCCTCTTACCAGTGACTCTTGAGTCGAGTCTTTGACACTGGTTATCACAAGGACACAATCTTCTGTCTCTTCCAGCGTGCTGTGTTTCCCAGATTAATCTAAAACCCCTCAGATTCCAAGCCTCTAGTCAGTGTGTCATCCAGAATTCACCAGAAATCTTGGCCTTGCTTCTGTCCCCCTCGCAGCTTCTGTTTCCCTTTCACAAGGTGGCGTTGCAGTCACATCTCTCACGTTGTTTGCGCTTCTTTCAGCCGGCAGATCGCTCTGACCCCAACAGGGTTCTGTGTTAGTGGGTTTTGTTATCAATTATCCAGTGCAGTCGCAGTTATTTGGCTTTCCACTGCATGATTTCATCTTCACATCTGTCTGTCATGTACGCTTTGGTTGTCTTTAGTAGTAATGGTATGAGACTTGTAACTTAGGAGCATCTTAATAGGAGCAAAGCAAGCTTCTGCTCTACCTGTGGTTGTTCTACACGTTGGTACTCGGCACGGCTGTTTGATCTGCGGTTGCTTCCTCATTCTGACACTGTAACCTCTCTGGAACCCCACTGACTGGTGGGGGGAGATGTTCAAACTTAAAAGGCTGGTTTGAAATGAAAATGTTATGAAAACATTGCTGAACTTTACGCTCTAAATACTTGTTTTAAACTGCTCGTTAGTTGTGTTCTGTGAGGAGCTGGAAGTTTGTGATCTGTCTCATCAGCTTGGCTCTTCCTGCCAGAGGTGGTTTCCACTAACTCACTGCTGCAAGAGAGAGGTGGGAGTCATTGCTGGACTGGGGAGAATGGGTTCTGGCCAGCAAATATTAATGTGATCAGCCTTAAATGATCGTTTTCTACAGACAGCTCTAAGTACTGACCTGCATTGTTCTGGATGATGTGTGCACGCCTGTTTCCCAGCTCCACCAAGCTAACTGACTAACCTGGGGTCTTTGTTTTAAATGGACAAGGTGTAACTTGGATTAACAGCATTATTAGTTACTTGCTGCATGTCTGGCTCCTCTTTTTGCTGCTTTTTGAGTCCTTTGATTACTGACATCTCTGCTGTGGTAAAATGTCAGGGCTCTGTCTCTCTAGAGAGCTCATGGCCCACCTCTTACCTGCTCACCTGCTGCATCACCATGCTCACTGTGTGTTAACATCTGCTGAGTGGTGATCCCTCTTCTGCCAAAACCTTTCCCTGTCCTACTCCCACAGAATACACTGCCTGTGCCTCAGCCTGGCTTGTAAATGCTCTCTAGGTTTTACATTGTTGACTTTTAATCCTCCAAATACATTTGTCAGCTAAATACAATTCAACATTGATTATACAACTTTCATACTGTGTATTTAAAACAATTTTTGTAATAGAGTTTAGGCAAATAACTGGCCTACAGTGCAACTCATCATGCTGCTCTGGATATGATATCCTTCATGTGTTCTACTCTGTTTCTTTGAAGATGTATAGTAATTTAGGTGGAAAGTTATTTGGGTTTACTGTCCCTGAGTGTGTGTTCTTCCATCATCTGCTACAGGAGAACGTTGTTTTACGTAAGTGTGATGGTAAAGAGCTCAGGGGCAAAAGGATGGGTTTTGATTGTGATGCTGCTATGTTTGGAGCTGGGCATAAGGAGCCCCCATACCCTTGTTTTCTGGGTTCATGGTTGCCTTTCTCTCTGAGTTATTTTTTCTGCCTGGTTCGTTATTATGCTTTTTATTTTGCTGTCCCCTTACCTTATTTGTGTTTGTTTTCCTTCTCTTCCTTCATTGTTCCCCATTTCCTAGAGACCAAATGAGAGGCTTAGCATGCTATCAGAGAGACCAAGAGAAGATACAGCGTTGGAGGAAGCCCCGGTTAGTACATACCCTAATTGACCTTCTATTGTGTTACTATTTTTGGACTAATTATTACATGGGTCCTTTACTTTGTCAGATAAATCAGTTTCTGTCTCTTGGAAACTCTATTAGTCATTACTGCATCAGAACATCTCTCATCATAATGTATTTCTTGCTTTATTTTATCCCCAAATCAACTCTCTTAATCAACTTAGGAAGCAGAAACTATTTCTTGGGGTGGTAGAGGTTGCTGTTGGGTGTCTTTGTTTGTCAGTGACTGTCTTGGGTCATTGTAACTCCTCTCATCTTTGTAAGAAATGTTTATCTCCTGTTAGGTTATCAAACATCAGGGATACCTGAGAGAAAAGTAACTATTCCCTGTGGATACCGTGCTCAGTTTGGTGACTTTAAGCTTGCTTTTTCTTTGCAGGTCCAGCAGTTCTTGCCTTCTCTCCCAACACAACTCACCCATGATGTAAAGTTTCAGGTTGGAGATCTGGTTTGGTCCAAGGTGGGAACATACCCATGGTGGCCTTGCATGGTTTCCTGTGACCCACAGCTTGATGTTCATACCAAAATTAACACGAGAGGTAAGGGAGGAGGATCTTTGCCATAATATATCAAGTGTCTGTAGTTGTTCCTGTAGTAAAAATATCTTCTCTTTGAACTCCTTTTGCAGGAGGAGTTGGTTATGTGTATCCTAAACAGGATAAAAAAGAAATATATAGAACTAGTGCTTAGTAATTTACCTCTGCAGATGAGCTTGTGCACAGATGCACCCACTCTTCTCAAGTCATTGTATTTACCCTGATAAGCTAGAGACCATTCAGTATGGGCAGGGTATATTTATCTGCCCATCCCACCTGTTCTAAGTGTAAGCCCATCTTATTTTTAAACTTCAGCCAGGCATTTCCACCTGCAGAAATTGAGTGATGTGGAAGAGGAGAGCCTAAGCTAAACCAGCAAAGTGATGTTGGTAAAACCACTGACTAGACCTTTCTGTGTTCAGGTGCCCGAGAATACCACGTTCAGTTCTTCAGCAACCAGCCAGAGAGGGCCTGGGTGCACGAGAAGCGGGTCCGGGAGTACAACGGACACAAACAGTATGAGCAGCTATTGGCAGAGGCTGCTAAGCAAGCCAGCAACCACTCTGAGAAACAGAAGGTATGATGTACACAAATTACCTGGAGGGTTATCTAGAGATAACAAGAGAGAGTGGTGAGGAGCTGGAAGGGGCTGCCCAGAGAGGGGGTGGGTGCCCCATCCCTGGGGGTGTCCAAGGCCAGGTTGGATGGGGCCCTGGGCACCCTTGTGTAGCTCCAGGCCTGGAGGTTGGTGTCCCTGCCTGTGGCAGGGGGTTGGAGCTCTGGGACCCCTGGGGTCCCTTCCAACCCAGACCATTCTATAATTCTATCTGCAGTGCCTGTGTAAGTGACACTCTCGTGGGGCAGTTCTGAAGCTCTGCAGCTCTTTACCCTGTAGAGGGTTGTCTGCATTTCACTGGCAGAAGGGTTTCTCACAAAGATAACCAGAATGTTTCCATACTCTTACGAGTTTCACATGAGCAGGCTGATAGCTGACCCTACTCTGTCAGTTCCTCATGCCAGTAGTCATCCTGGGAGATAATTTTATATCTGTAGTGGAATGTGAAATAAAAACAGTGCCTCTGTGTTTGCTATGAACTTGTTCTTTGGCAAATACAGTTCTTAAAGGACACTGTTCCAGCCCCTGATACCAATGAATATGTTCATTTCCATGATTTTCTTGGAAAGGAATTGTTTGCTTTGTAGATAGATGAGCTACTTCAGTCAAGAATTATGCTCATCAAAATACTGATGTGGAAGAAAACAAAGCATTTCTAGAAAACTAAGGAGGATTTAAAAAGTAGGTGAATTAGGATTAATTCTGTCTTGCAACAGAATTACCCCTTTGTCTTCAGTGAAGTTGTAGCTCAGGGCAGACTTTTAAAAATTGTTCAATGGTCTTATGATCCAGCTTGAGTATCTGCTTGTACTCTGTCAGCCTTTCAAAAAATACCCTGTAAATGGAAAGCACAGGTAAATCTGCTGCCTGAGAGATGTAGAGAACCTCAGAGTTGCATTTGAAGTGCTGTTATGTGGCAAAATCTTCAGTGTAATTAGCTGCTTGTCTTTGTTCCTTAAGATTCGCAAACCGAGGCCACAAAGGGAGCGTGCTCAGTGGGATATTGGTATTGCCCACGCTGAGAAAGCGTTGAAAATGACTCGGGAAGAAAGGATAGAACAATACACCTTTATTTATATAGACAAAGAGCCAGAGGAGCTTTTATCAAAAGCCAAAAAGACTGCTACTTCTAAATCAGAGACCAAGAAGAACCGGCGACCGAAGCCAGCGTTGAACCCCCAGCCAGAACACGCCAACGTGGCAGCGGCGTCGCCCTCAAACGCCGAGGCGCGAAGGCAGAGCCAACGGAGGCAGTCCAGTGTGGAAGAAGAGGAGCCACCTCCTGTGAAAATCGCCTGGAAAACAGCTGCAGCTAGAAAATCCTTGCCAGCTTCCATAACCATGCACAACTTGGATCTTCAAAAATGTAACATGTCTCCAGTTGTTAAAATTGAACAGGTTTTTGCCCTTCAGAACGCTGCTGGGGATGGAAAACTCATCGATCAGTTTGTTTATTCCACTAAGGTATGTACTCTGTGTAGCACCTCTGCTTTTCTTTATCAGTTATTTCAAGTCTTAACTGTGGAGCTTAAACCCATGTCCACCAGGCCTTCACAGTCCGTGCTCCTTTCACTGGAGAGATTAAACCTAACAAAACCAATGTGCCAACAGACCTTTTAGTGCACTGAACTCTTCATTTCGGTGCACCCAGCAGTCTCTGGCAGTTATTCCGACTGGTGGCAGAGGAGCTCCCTACAGGTGGTCACATTTTTACTCATAAAACCTTCAAAACAGCAAAGGTGTATAACACCAGCAAAATAATCCATGAATTGTCTGTAAATCTTCAAATCAGTGGATTGCTGATGAACAGATGAGGTGAAAAAACTGTTAATGTACTAAAAAAAAGAGTAATAACTACATTTTTGTGTAACAAAGTTTTTTAAATGAGTTCTGCCTCCTAGCTTCCTTCAGGTGCACAGCAGCTTCTCACAGTCAGTGTAAGGAAAAGGTTTAGGACTATTTCTCTGCCTCCTTCTTCTGCCTCTGCCCGGAGGGTATTTATTTCATCCTAAGCATTAGAGAGAAGGTAATGTTTAGAAAAGTCACTGGAATATGGGTGGGTTTTTTGCCTTGTGTGTAAGGGGAGATTGAGAGGGATGGAAAGTTCTGCGAGGGAGCAGCTCAGTAGTAGATACCACGCGTGTTTATTGCGTTGAAGAGTGTTGAATGTTTCTGGGGTGAGGCTTTGGGGGTGGATCAACATGCCTGTTAGCAACAGCACACGTGTAAATAGGTTAAGAGACTCTTTTCTCCTTTCTCTTTTTAAGGGAGTTGGTAACAAAACAGAAATAAGCGTCAAAGGACAAGAGAAACTTAATTCTTCCTCAAATCAGAGAAATGAAAAAGCAGCGGTGCAAAGCGCGTCCTCTCCTGAAACAACTTCTGGGTCAACAGGTAGGCCAAGCTGCAGAGTCCTTCTCTGCACATTAGCAATCAAAATCAAACAGCAAACCGGTTGTAACATTAGTTAAAAATTATTATTTAACATCGTTCTGTTGACATAATGGTTGTAACAAGCGTGGCTAATGTGAGGAACACAGGATGTCTTTGGGGTGGGGTTAGCTGGTTTGGCCTCTGAACTTTTAGCCTCTGCAACTTGTTGTGTTTAAATCAACATATTAGGAGGATGGGTGCCTTGTGGGGAGCAGATGGCAACTTGTTCTGGAAGACAACATAGTGGAAGTGTGTTAGCAGAGTATTGTGACAGCTTTTGGCACCAAAACGCAATGCTGGGATCAAAGGAAGAGGCTCTGGAAGTGAATCAGGATGAGTGCTTTCGTAGACTTTGTCCTTGAGTTCCTGCATGACTTTTGTGAAGGATAGAAAACCAAAACACCTACTTCAACTAATTCCATCAGCAAAGTGAGAGAATTATTGTCTTCTAAAGGGATTTTAGGGGCCCCGTTGTAAAGCACTAAGTTTTGAAGGATGCTGTCTGAGGGAGAAGAACCACTGAAGCACATAATGGATCTTGAGATTGAAAATGGAAAGCCTGAAACTGTTTGAAACTGAGTTTGTAGTGAAGTAGTATAAAAGAACAAGACAGACAAACTGGATGAGTGGCTTTTAGACTTGCAACAGAAAAACAAGGGGGTTTTTTCATGTTTTGGTTTTTGAGAAACAGCTAATGGGAATTCTGCCAAAGGGATTGAGCTTCTCCCCACCCGAGAGATCTGTCTGTGATATGTCCTCTCCTCCTCCTCCTCAGGAGGAGACAGATCCCCTTTGGTGGAAGGGTGGAGGTTCCTGAAAAAGGCAGTTTTGAGTCATCCTAAACCAAGAGCTTTTCAAGTTCCTTCAGACCCTAGACTGACTTCTGGTTTTCAGCCACAGGTTCTGTACAGGCCGTGTCAAATCCTCACTCCCTGTTGCGTGGCTTTGCTGTGAGTGTGATCCTTGGTGTGGGCTCAAACATAGTTTGGCATGGGGCATGTAAAAGTCAATTTAAGTTGCAGCAGAACACATTGATTTTTCTCTTGTGGTAGGATGTGGTGTGGAAGCACAAAAAGAGAGAAGACTGATTACAGTGCACATGCTAACCCCCCCCTCCTTTTCTTCTGGGGGGGAAACATCTCATCACGTTGCCAAGTGTCACTTCTGCCTTAACAACCCACCTGCTTGGTTATTTCTCCCTTTCCAAACACAATGAGATCCTAAGTTAAAAGCCTCAATGATCAACATATATGGATCACTGTTCTCTGCAAAGACCCTTTGCTTTCTGTCCTTTAGATATGAGGTAGGCTCAATTCTCTATGTGCTGGTTTACAGCCTGTGTTTGGGGACTTCCCAATACAGGCTGAGCACTCTGGATGTTCTGGTGTGCGGGGGGTTTCATCTGCTGCTGTCCACAGTGGTTCTTCTTTCCAGTTCTACTTGCTGTCCCTGTGTCAGGTTTTTTCAAGCTGTTTCTACTTTAATTCCCTCACAGCAGGAGAGCTGGTCACTGTCTTGTTTCTCTCAGGAACTAAAGGCTTCACCTTCCCAATGGCTCTTCAGTCGTAGGGGGGGTGAGAATTCTGAGCCTCTCTTTTTTCATTTCCTTAGGTTTTTTGGATACGTAAAACTCCACCTGATAACACCCTATAGAGTGCATGAGCTTTACTTCAGTATACACTCCAAACAGTCACTTTCAAAGCCATTTCCAGACCATTACCGGTCCCCTCTCACGGAACATAACTGCAAAGTCCTTTTTTCAGACTTAAGGTCGCTGGAGCTTCAGAATACCTTTACGGTAAAGTATGGTACAGCCTGACTCTGGGAGTCCCTGTTGATAACCTGCACTTAGATACACAGAATTCCATAATGCTGGGGAAAAAAATCATTCTATCACTTGAAATCTGATAAGAAGAGAACAACTGTGAGAATTCAGAGTGCCTCTGGTGTCCACATAGAGCTGAAAAGGGATTAACCTGCCCTGCCCTGGCCAGTAGTGAGGTAGATTGATGGTCTGGAATCTATCCTGAAACTCTGGATGAAAATAAGTGTGAAGATGGGATAGGAACGTTGTGGAGGTGATGCATGGATCCTTGGAGAGCGGGAAGAGGACAAAGTGCCATTGCATTGATACTATTGATACTATTGATCAGTACTAGATGTGCTGATTCTGGAGTTCCTCCTCTGTTACAGGACTTGCCTCTCCTTTCCTTTGCTACCCTGGGACAGCACAGGCAGAAAACACATCACTGGTTGAATGAACTGTTTGGTTGCATTGGTTCAGATTTACTTTAAGCTGCTTCCAGAGACTTTTGGCTGAACAGAAAGGTGATAAAAGATGGCCCTTAGCTTTAGTGTTGTGTGCTTCACACGATGCAGCTCATTGTTCCACGTGTGCCAACATGAAGGATGTTGAGCCCAATTACTACTTTCTGAATTTTTAATAGCTCCTTGCTATTATAAACTAGTTAATAAGCTAGAAGATTTTTTTTTATCCCTTGAAGAAAAAACATTTTTTTCCCCCTCAGAAATACAGTTATTGGAAAACAACAACTTTTTCAGCTGGGAAATTTGGTTACTGAGATACTCCTGAGCCATGTGTCCTTGATGAAAATGCTCATCTGATGTATCAAGATGAATCTTCTTATTCTTTTTTTCCTGGAGTCCTTGTAAAAGGCTTTTCCTTAGCATCTGGTTAAAGCCTGCCTAGCTCTCTTGTGATTTCCTAACTAGGAGAGCTCAGGTTTACACCTTCTGACAGTGGGTATCTCTGGCACAGTAAGCTAATTCCTGGTCCCAAGAGTTTGCATTTTTACTTGGAAGAATACAAAGTATTTTACGTCCCTGTCTTCTTCAGGTGAGACACCCAAACCTGCAAAACGAGTACTGCTTCAGGACAGATGATGGCAAATCTTCAGATTGCCGTTTTCTGTCAGTGCAGCTCTGTCTACTTGGCTTCAAAGGTTGTACGTGGTGTTAACTGGTGTGTCCATGTTTCTCAATATGCCCTTTCCAGAGGGATTGTAGCATAGGGAGGTCTTCTGATTTTGCCAAAATCCAAGCAGCTCCATCTCTTGAAACATCCTAATAACCTTCATTAATCTGAGTTTCTTTTTCCATGGTAGTGTTTTCCCTTTTCTTAATGATAATAACACGTCATGATCACTGCTTCTGTTTGTGCTGAGTTATTCTTTGCCTCTCCAAATGGTTCCCTGCATGTTCAGACCCCCTGTTGATGTGTTATAAGGAGTTTCTCACTTTGAAGCTCTCCTGTTAGCTGGTTCAGAGAGCAGATCGTGCCCCACAGAGCAGCAGCACTGAACTGCTGCTTGGAGGGAAACTCTGAAGCTGTATTTTGTGTCTTAAATCTCTAACTTGTTTTAGTTCAAGGAGTTGATGGTGGATACCTTTGGATACACCAAAGAATGGACTATGTGGTTTAAAGATTAACCAAATTAAAGACTGGGCTTGAGAGGAGCCTTATGGAAACTTGTTTGCCCTAAACTGGATTCCAGCTTTTTGTTTCCCTCTGTTACTGGTGTCATTTTTCTGAAGCTGATCTATCTCTGGAATCCAAACATGTTGTCTGCAACCACAGCACCAGTTGGCAAATAGCTTGGAACTGCATTTAAAAATAAAACATTGAAAAGAGGAAAAAAAGTCTTGGTTTCATTACTTTATCTGGTTTGGTGTTGAACATCTCACTGTACCTCAGAAATCTCAAGGAATCATGTAATGGAAACCTTTGGGAATCATGTAATGGAAACCTTTTTCCTTCTTCAGGTTCTGTAGAAAAGAAGCAACAGAGAAGATCGATTCGAACCCGCTCAGAGTCTGAGAAATCCACTGAAGTTGTGCCAAAGAAGAAGATCAAAAAGGAGCAGGTTGGCTTCCTCCATGTAGAGAGTTAAAATATATTGTATTCATAAATGTTGTGGCTTATATTGGTGCCTTTTTATTTTTCTCCATTTTTTCCCCCATCGGGTTTCGTTTTGGACTATCCTTCATGAAATCCCCTTGTCAATACCATTGCTGTGACTCTGCTACTGGCATCTTCACAGTATCAGTCAGGCTATGGAAAATGGGAACTCAATGATGCAAGACTCCTCTAATGAACCTGCCATGTTTGAGATTTCTGTTATGAGCAAAAATGATTTTGTTTCAGTAAGTTCTACCTGATGGAATTGCAACCAGGTTCCTTCCTTTCACTCTTTTGATTTAGCTGCTGGTTTGTATTGAGGTTTTGTTTTTCAAATGAAGTTAGACTGATTAATCTGACCACTTTTGAAAATGGACTTTAAGAATGATTTCACTTTAAAGATGAATAGTCAGACTTTTATGTTGGCAGACATCAGCAAAACAGATCTTCTGGGCTTTACCTTTTTTTTTTCCTGACCTCTTCCTTAAATAGATCTAACATGTACAGGGCATTCCTTTAATCTGGATGTCAGAGACACAAATGTTGTTGCTTTAAAAAACAAAAAAATATAAAATATTCCACATGGAAATGAGTAGGGAAGTGCAGTGGATGGATGTTAATATTAAAAACTGAATACACCTTTTTAACAAGTTTCTGAAAGTTGTTGGTTCTTTTCCTTACACGGTTGATTTTTCTCTCTCCAAGGGCCCCTCTGCATGAAACCTGAGAATTTTATATAAGAAAAACGCTTCATAGTATAGTTTTTACCAGTGAGAATTTTTAAAAAGGGACAGTCAGGCTAAAGATTTATATGGGAAGGGGAAAAAATTGCTTTTATCTCTTTATTTTAATTTATTCTTTGCCCTTTACACTTTGTTTTGCACTTCATTCACTTCAGAGACTGAAAGTGGACCCAGTTGGCATTGCTTTTCCTGCCTTTTTATTTTCCCCATGTTGTCCTTTGATACCATGGCATTTACATCTTGGGCAGGGGAAAGCTCTTAACTAGAAAGTTTCTTGCTGAAACTTCACAACAACTTAAATGTTGGGCACAAGATACCTGACATAGTCCCATAAGCCTCTTGTCACAAGGTGTTGCAGCCCTCCCTAGTTTCAAATGAGTTCTTTTCTGTTTGTAAATGTTTCTTAATTTAACGAAGGCATAAGAACCAACAATATGAACTTCATGGATCCCAGTTAGCTTTGCTTGCTTATATTATCTAGCTAAGACTATGAACATTAAAAGTGCTTTTCTCAGGAAAAGTATGGGACTAAAAATTAAACACAGATGCACTGTAATGAGCATAACCTTGAATGTATTAAGTTATATTAAAAAACCCACCAATCTTACTAACTTTTTACGATCATGCAACAATATTTGTTACCCAAAGTTAAGTTTTCTTGCACCTGATTCCCACGTTAGTCTGCAACAAGTTGGTATAAAAATGATAACTGGAAACGAGTACAATTAATGGGAAAAACAAAATGTTAATGCTACTGTTACAGTGACTAGTGGAGAAATAAAAGTGATTGTTTAGATTTTATATTTGTATTACGAAATGTATCCTATACAAATCCTTCTATTGTATGTTTTTACCTATTGTACAACAAAATAAAATATTTTTTAAAAAAATTAGAGAATAATCCTTAAATATTTACTAAATGTCTTTCTACATGCCTATTGTAAACCACATTGTAAAGGAATAACTTGTAATTCTTAACCTTAAAACCCAGGATTTTAGGCAAACAGCTTTCTTCTGTAACTCTGATGTGGTTGCCAAGTCCTCACGTGTTACGTGTGCGTTGGCAGAGCAGTTGCTAAGCTCACCCTCCTGCTGTAGGATGGAGAACTCGAAGCCCTTGTGCAGGACTGTAAACTGGCCGTGAGTTTCCAGCTGTATAGAGCTCTGCAGCGCCGAGCGCCACGTCCCTCTCGCCATGGCTGGGCGCCTTGCAGCGCTCTATACAGGGAGGAAGTCTCTTCCCCAGGAGCTCTCCAGTGCATGCTTGGTGGAAGCACCTTAGAAACCGCCGCGCATGAAGCCTCTTGCTAACCTGTTGTGCCTGTTGAGGGGAACTTGTGCTTGCGGAGGTGTGGGGTTTTCCCAAAGCTTCAGGGTTGTCTGCCAAAACGAAGCCCACTCCTGCCAGCTGGATATGGATAAAGCTTCCCTGTCATCTTCATGCCCTGAGGGAATGATTGGAAAAAGGACCTTGCTAGTGAACATCTGGCTGCCTTGTCTCAGCATAGGCAGCTAGGATTAAATCCAGCAGGACAAGAAGGCTCGCACTGAGAAGGGGATGACAGACTACATCTGAGTTCAGAGATGCTAATCGCTTAAACTTACATGTTTTCTTTTTAATACTAGGGAGAGAAATTCCTCTGGTTTTAACTGTGGGTTTTCCTATTCAAACAGGTTGAAATGGTTCCACTGGCAGCAGTGAAGACAGGATTGCAGAAAGGTGAGTCACAGACGAGAGTAAACATAGTTCACCCTGGTGCATCACATCTCAGCAGTGGGGTTTGTTCTGTGCAGACAGCAGAGGCCTTAATTCATTTTGGTGATGTACACGATAGGTGCTGATCTGAATTTCTCCTGTGAGGGCTTTCTGGGGGGGTTTTGGGGTTTGGTTTTTGGATGGTGTTTGTGAATTGCTAGTTGGAAAGAGTGTTAATACGCTCTCAGCACATAATATAAGTCCTCCTGCATGTCTTAAAAGTCTTTGCTTAGCTGTATGCTAAAGATGAAGGATGAAGAGATAAACTCCTAAGGGTTTGTCCTGGGACAGATGATTTAGTAGCGTTCTCCATGATGTCAAGTTTACCAGTTTGTCAAAATATTTTTTCCTAAGGTGAATTTCAACTAATTAGCTTTTCAGGGAGAAATAAGCACATATTAAAATAATTAAGGCTAGAAAATAAAGTACAGTTTCATGCTATCTCATCTTTTTTTCCTTTTCCTTTACTAATTTTAAGCAGAAAGGTAAGAAAATACATTAAAACTAATTTTAGTGTGTTGCATTAAGGTGCCAGCGAGATTTCAGATTCTTGTAAACCTTTAAAGAAAAGGAGTCGTGCCTCAACGGACGTAGAACTGACGAGCTCAGCTTACAGAGACACTTCTGACTCTGATTCAAGAGGACTCAATGATCTACAGGTAAAGGCATAATGTTTCTCATGGGGACTTGTTCCTTCAGACTCAGTATAGACGATTTTCCAGTCCCATATTTGTAAATTGAATGCTGTGTTTTCTACAAATTTCACCTCTTACTGTCTCAAAAATCAAGCCAAGTCTTTCTCTTTCTAGTTCCCTCATGTTGTATTGATGTTTAAAAAAAAAAGATACAGCCTTTCTTTACAAATTTTCCTCCTTTTTTATTTGGTCTGGCAAAACATTGGGTTGGATGACATTGGTTTGCTCTTTGGAAGCGTGTTAAATTCTTTGGGAATTGGGAATGCTGCTGTATCTTGGTGTAAGGTGTGTGGAAGAAGTAAGTTGGCTATCTTTATGGTACCCTCTGCCTGAGGGTAGGGAATCTCTTCAGAGGAATCTGAACAGACAGGACCGATGGGCTGAGACCAACGGGATGAAGTTTAACATGGCAAGTGCAGAGTCCTGCGCATGGGACAGAACAACCCCCTGCAGCACTACAGGCTGGGGAGACTGGCAGGAGAGCTGTCAGGCAGAGAAGGAGCTGGGGGTGTTGGGTGACTGCAGGTTGAACATGAGCCAGCAGTGTGCCCAGGGGCCAGGAAAGCCAAGGGCATCCTGGCTTGTGTCAGAAACAGTGTGGCCAGTAGGTCTGGGGAGGGGATTGTGCCCCTGGACTGGGCACTGGGGAGGCTGCACCTCGAGTGCTGGGTCCAGTTCTGGGCTCCTCAGCATCAGAAGGACATTGAGGTCCTGGAGTGAGTCCAAAGAAGGGCAACCAGGCTGGGGAAGGGGCTGGAGGGCAAATCCTCTGAGGAGCAGCTGAGGGAGCTGGGGGTGTTCAGCCTGGAGAAGAGGAGGCTGAGGGGAGACCTTCTCCCCACCTCCCCTGCCCTGCCAGGAGGGTGCAGAGAGGTGGGCGATGGTCTCTGCAGCCAGGGGACAGGAGATGGGACAAGGGGCACTGGGCTCAAGCTGTGCCAGGGCAGGGGCAGAGCAGATGTGAGGGGGAAGTTCTTCCCTGGCAGAGTTGTGAGGCTGTGGAACAGGCCCTTGGTGTGTTTAAAAAAGGGCAGATGAGGTGCTCCGGGATCTGGTTCAGCACAGGACAGGAACGGTTGGACCTGATGATCTTAAAGGTCTTTTCCAACCTGGTGATTCTGTGATTCTCCTTGCACAGGTAAAAGATAACATCAGGAAGGTAGCACCTCTTGTGTCATTCTGATGGAGTCCAGCAACTCTCAAGGACCTTTGTATCTCTTGGCGTATTGAAAGGTCTTTCAATGGCTGTAAATGTTTGTTCACAATGCTGCTGTCCTTTGGATGTGTCTTGTTTGAGTGCCTTGGATTTTTCCTCTTTGTAGGGTAGTTTTGGAAAGCGTTCAGACAGCCCATCAGCTACTGCCGACGCTGATGCTTCTGATGTGCAGTCAGTAGACTCGAGCTTATCCAGGAGAGGAACTGGAACAAGTAAAAAAGACACAGTTTGTCAGGTAAATGATGGTGCCATAAAGAAATGAATGGTGAAGGTGTGTCATCCATTTCTGTTAGTCTGAGCTTGACAGACTCTTCAAATTATGCTACTTTGTATTAACCATATCTCATAATTTGGTAACTTGGACAAAACAATCAAGGCTTTTGGAGAGTTTTTATGCTGTGGAAATGATTCCTAGCCTTCCTGCACATTGAAGAGCTCAAAAGCTAGACAGTGGTATCTAGTCTATACCTACTAGCACAAGGTGAAGAAGTAGATGCTATTTTCTGCCTTGTTAGAAGATTCCAGATGGCCTTTCAGGATATGGTGGAGGGAGACTTTCCCCATATTTTGGGGAGAAAATCCTGGAATCTTCAGCCAGTTTCCTGGTCAATAGTAAGGGGACAAGCTGGTCTTGCTCCGCAGGTGCATGAGAAAAGAGACCAGGCAGCTCCTGTAGTGTCTCTCCTATCACTGCCCAGTCTCATGCTGTTAGGAGAGCAAAATGTAGGAGGTGCTGGGATTGTCTTCAGCCCAGAGACTTTACCAAATCTGCTGTGGGATGTAGGCCAGTTCTCCTACCTGATCTCAGCTCTGAAGAGGTATCAGCCAGTTTCTATTCTTCATTAATATCTGGTAGTCGTTTGCATATAAGTATGTGGGATACCCTCTGTTCTCTGACTAGCTGTCTGCTTGTTTAAGATCTGCGAGAGCTCTGGTGAGTCCCTGGTGTCTTGTGAGGGTGAGTGTTGCAGCGTCTTTCACCTGGAGTGTCTTGGCCTGAAGTCAGTGCCTGAGGAGAAGTTCATCTGCACCGAGTGTAAAAATGGTGAGTGTGTTTCCAGGGCTGAAAACGGGGAGGGATTTCCTGCAGTCTGGTCAGAGCAAGCTGGAACAGTAGTTTCTAGGTGTTGGGAGTGGGTTATTCTATTACTTTTTTAACCTCAGGGGCCAGATCTTCATTTTCCACTTGGCAAATAAATGCCTGATTTAAAAAAAATAACAGTAATAAACTGCTTAGGGATCTCCTGAGAACGAGGGACTCTGATGTGAACAGCAATTAGGATTATAGTAACCAGCTTACGTGTTGGAGGGAAGGAGCTTTATTCTCAAAACAGTGTGGGTTTAATAAAATGAGGTTTAATGAAAGTAAGTGTAGAGTCTTGCACCTGGGAAGGAATAACTGCTTGTATCAGTACAGGCTGGGGGTGAGCTGTTGGAGAGGAGCAATGCTGAGAAGGACCTGGGTGGCCTGGTAGATGACAGGGTGGCCATGAGCCAGCAGTGTGCCCTGGGGGCTGAGAGAGACAATGGGATCCTGGGGGGCATCAGGAGGAGTGTGGGCAGCAGGTGACAGGAGAGGATCCTCCCCCTCTGCTCTGCCCTGCTCAGGCCCCACTGGAGTGTTGTGTCCAGTTCTGGGCTCCCTGGGATCAAACAGCCAGGGATCTCCTGGAGAGAGTCCAGAGGAGGGACAGAGATGCTGAAGGGCCTGGAGCATCTCCCCTGTGAGGAAAGGCTGAGTGAGCTGGGGCTGTTCAGCCTGGAGAAAAGAAGACTAAGGGGGGACCTTGCTAATGTTTATAAATATCTCAAGTGTGGGACACAGGGGGACATGGGCAGCCCCTTCTCAGTGTCTGTGGGGACAGGACAAGGGGTGATGGGCTCAAGCTGGAGCACAGGGAGTTCTGCACCAATCTGGGGAAGAACTTCTTCCCAGTGAGGGTGAGGGAGCCCTGGGACAGGCTGCCCAGGGGGTTGTGGAGTCTCCTCCTCTGGAGAGATTCCAGCCCCGTCTGGACACCGCCCTGTGTGCCCTGTCCCAGGGACCCTGCTTTGGCAGGGGGTTGGACCCCATGGGCTCTGGAGGTCCCTTCCCACCCCTGTGATTCTGTGACTGATTCTGTAGCTCTGTGTGCTTCAGAATGCTTTTTAACACCACCTGTACCTGAAAGAATTTGCCCTCACAGCCAGACTTCCTTATCCCTTCCTTCCCCAGGAGAACACACGTGCTTTTCCTGCAAGCTCCCTGGGAAGGACGTGAAGCGGTGTTCCGTCAGCGCCTGCGGTAAATTCTATCACGAGGCCTGTGTTCGCAAGTTTGCCACGGCCCTGTTTGAGTCCAGAGGGTTCCGCTGCCCGCAGCATTGCTGCACTGCCTGCTCCATGGATAAGGACATTCATAAAGCAAGCAAAGGTGAGAACAGCTGGCTTGGAACAGCAGGAGGAAACGCAAATGCATCATCCCAGTACCGGTGCATAGAGCTCTCCCCTGCGTTCCTTGCACGGCAAGGAATAAGGGCTTCCTTCTTAATGAAGTTGCCAACTTAAGTCTGTCGTGGGTGGGGAGCCAGCTAAGACCCTGAGCCTGCTGGATCCACAGCACTTGAATCGTGTTCTGTGGCTGGGTTTAATGGGAGCCAAGGGTTAGTGCAAGGCCAAGGAATGTTGATAGTGGCCTTTGGAACGAGGATATTTCAAGAGATAAAGAACCCTTTTAGAAATGAACCAGAATAATGAAGCAAAACAAGTCGATTCTGGAATGGTTAAAACCATGTGCTTTTTCCTAGCTGAGCTTTAAAGTAAAAAGTGAAGAGTTACCTTTAAAGATGTAAATGTTTCTTTTAAATGTAGTACTCTGATTGGGATAAAAACCAGCCTTGCATCTCTCTGTGGTGACTTCTCCCATATCCTGACTCCAGGGTGACATGGTGCATTTCTCTGCATTTTATATATTGAACAGGTCGCATGGTGAGATGTTTCAGATGCCCCATTGCCTATCACTCAGGAGATGGCTGTATTGCTGCAGGAAGCTTGTTTGTGTCATCCCACATTCTCATCTGTAGTAACCATTCCAAAAGGAATCACTCCTCATCAGCTGTAAATGTAGGCTTTTGTTTCGTTTGTGCAAGAGGTGAGCACACTTGGTTTTTCTTCCCCTGTTTTACAGTTCTCCTGTGATCACTTGTGCAGTTTAGTGATAAAAGTAACGTATTTCATAAAGAAAAAAGCCCTCCCTTAGGGCTCTCTGGGATTGAAATGCTGCCTGTGATGATGATTTTTTTGCTCATGAGACTTCCACTTGGTATTCTGATCTGTAACATTTGATACTCAGAAACAGCCAGAGGTACTCAGAAGGGCCTTACTTGTGTTGCCAGGAGGAAAAGCGGATGCTGAGCCCCCAGTTCCAGCCCTTGCAAGCTGGAAGAATGGATGCTGTGTTGTTACTCACTCTGTTAAGCAGAAGGGGGATTCTTTCACTGCTCACAAACTTCAAACTATTTAAATTGTTAAGGTTAAAAGGGAGGATTTACTCATGAACTAGAAAAAACCCTTTTAATTTATAACTACCATCACATTTGAGAACTTTGAAAAACATTCACAGTACCCTATAAACAAGTCTCTCATGCCAAAGTTCTCTTTTTTTTCCCCCTTTTTTCCCCCCTTTTTTCCCCCCACTTGTTATTTTTATGGCCCTAAAGTCGCTTGTGTTGTGCCTGATTGCAAGTTTAAAAGCTCCAGTGTGTCAGTTGCTTTAGTCACACAGTGCAAAATGCAATTAATCTCTCAGATAAATCAAAGCATTATATTAGGTGCTTGAATAACAACAAGATTTACAGAGTATTTCAGTACTTTGTTGGATGTATTCTTCTCAGTAGCTTTTCAAGTCACTAAGGAGGAAGCCAAAGTGAGATGAGTCCTGAAGTTACTTGTTTTCACTTTGTCTTCATTCAGTTGGAGGTTTAGTGTGGGCAAGGTTGCCTTGAATTTAGATGAGCAGAGCTTAAAGAGCTTTGAACAGGAAGGGAAAGATGGTACCAGAATAATTTCCTTTCTGCCTCTCTCCTTTCCTTCCCTTTCTTCATTTCCTACTAATTTAGGAGCTGTCACAAAGAACCAAGTTTAAAATAAATAATAATAATAATCAGAATCTCAAAGAGAAAATAAGTTTCAGAATCAGCCTTACAAAAGCGTAACAAGATGTTTACAGCATGTGTTAGTACTTCTATTTTGTGGGCTTATTCAAACATTTTTGGGGCTGCTCCAAAGCAGGATCTGTGTGGTGTGAGTCACAGATGTACACATGCAAGTTTGATGCTGTATGTGTCCTTTATGCTCTTTTAGTCTATGTTTTTAGCTAGCCTTATAAATATTCTGTGTTTGGTGTTTGTTTATAGTATTACACCTACAAATGCATAGCCTGACCAACAAAACCAAAGCAGTGGCACTGTCTTTGAAACAGAGCTATCAGAAAATGTGTGGTTCTGTTGGGAGATGGGTGCTTTGGGGTGTCTGCATCAGGTGCTTCCTCTGAGAGAAGCCTCCCCTCATTAATTTAACCCATAATTCCATCCTAAAGCCCAACTTAAACAGGCAGAAAGATGTTGATTGCTAGAGTAGACTCATTATAAACAATAATTTTGGTAGGTAGAGCCATTCCATACTATTTTCAGCACTTTGGTTTTATGTTTTTTATCTCAGTTGTCCGGAGTCAGTCTGGTACCAGGATCAGATATAGGTTTGAGACAGAAGAGTTTCTGTGGATCTTCCCTGGTTTGAATGTCAGATTAGAAATGTCTCTTGGCAAGGTCCAACGGTCCCTTGGCCTGCCCCTGTAAGTATAATGTGAAGAATTCTGTACAGTAGGATGATGTCAGGATGATGTCTTGACCTGCTGCTCTGCTGCTGCGTGAGGTAGGTCATAGGATCTTACAATAGATAGTAGGTCATAGGATTTGAGAGCCATGCTGGTGCCAGTGGGTCTCAACTGGGAGAGGTGTGTTTGTGCAAGATGTGAATGGAAAGCAATGACAGGCTTCTGTTGGATTTATCCTAAATATTTTGGTTCCTGCTGATTTCCAAGCACTATCATGCTGCAGTATGAACACACATAGTGTGATAGGAACAAGTTGTGCTCCTGTAGCCAGCTACTGCAGATGCTCCAAGCTCGAATTAAGATCCAGACATTGTAGAACAGCCTCCTCAAGCCTCTACACACCTGCAGTAGTTTGTTACAGGTAGGTATGAAGGCCAGTCTCCTTGGGGAAATTTTTCTCCTAAGATCTGGCTACTCTGACACAAAAAAAACCCCAGAGGCTGCCTCCTGCTTTTGGGTTGAGCTGATTGAAAAGCCTTCTGGAAAGGAATCCCTGCTGTTGGCATCCATCTTACAGCCACAGCACAGAAGGCAGAATTTAGGATTCAGAAACTCAGTAACAGGAAGGGAGCCTAGTGCTTGCTGAAGATGCAGACCTGCATTTGTCTGTAAGGATTAAAAAATGGAGTGCCAAAGGAAACTTTCATGCCTATTTTTTTTCTCCCATGCCCTTTATTTTCTTTCTTCCCCCTCCCCCCATTTGACACTGTTTTAGTAATTCCCTAAATCTAACTTCATCAGAGATGAAACTACACAAGTCTGTGTTTTCTTCTGGCAATATAAGTGACCTCTGAACTCCCAGCAGATGGAATTCCCAGTCCTGTCTATTCCCCAAGTCTTAGGAGCACTTGAAAACTTACAAACCACTGCCTGAATCCTCTGTATTTTACAGCCACAATGTACTTGTTCTTCTAGAAAATTCTTGTGGGGTTTGTTTCTACTAAGTGTAGCTGGAATCAGGAGCCAGTGTTTACATTTAGCAGAGGTTTACATTTAGCAAACTCCCCTGGATGGGTTGAATTGAGTCCTGGCTAGTCATATGTGGCCAGTGTGAGGAACATAAGGTGAGAACAGCATCTTGCAGGAGCACTGAGAGTCCCTGCTCAGAAAGAAAGGGAGAACCAAATGCTTTAGGAAGTACTTGGGTGTCTGTCCATGAGAATGGCTCCTGAGTTAGTTGCAGTTGATACCAGGAGGAGAAGCTTTGTATTCAGTGTGCAAAACATTACCACAGTGAGAAAATAGGGATAGGAGACACTCTAAACCCCACAGACTTGCCTGTCATGAGGTCCTTGCAATTTTAAGACGACTTACCTTCCCAAAATAACCTTCGTTAAGCATGTTATAGTTTACCTAATTGCATGTGCAAGTTGTACTCCTGAGGACACACTTTCCAGGTAGGCTGATGCCATTCTCCCTGCAGCAGGGTTTTAGGCACCCCAGTTCAAAAGCTTCTCTACAGCTCTCAGCCCTGCACGTGTCCCACAAGGGAAGGAACTGGTGGCTAGCTGGGTAGTTCATCTTTCCAGCCTCTTTGGCTCTCATTTGTTCTGCTCTTCCCACAAATTGCTGGCCAGATGCTTCTGGTTTGTAGCTACAGGGCTCTCCCCCTGGCTCTTGAAAACAACAGAGGGGAAAAACTTGATGGTGGGGAAGGAAGGAGAACTGCAAACACGAAGGCATGGAGGAGAACTAAGTGCTTGACTGCTTCCAAGCAGCAGTGAGAGGGCTGGTGGAGCTTTATGGAAAAACTGACAGTGTAGGTTAGAACTTCTCTCTGTTCTTTCCCCTCTGGAGCCTTGCAGAATCACTGACTCCCCTCACCTTGGTGGGGTTTTTTTTTCCTCTAAAGGCATAGGTGAGATCTTAGAGGCAGGTTGGGAGTTGGTGAGCTGGTGCATACGACATCTGCTTCTCTGGCTTGTGGCCCCAGCAGTGACCACCAGCCCCCAGCTATTCCCTTTAGCTGGAGTTTCCCATTTGGGAGGGAGGGTTGGGCACAGATTTAAAGGTGCTTGCTTTCCTTGTGCTTTTCTATAAACACACAAAGGGTAAAAGCACAGTTAAAATTCCACTTAGAAGCAGCTTATTCATCCTCAGTTTTCCCCAGTCTGGTTTAATTCAGTCTCCCCACACACAACCTCTTTCTTAGCGAAGAAACTTTCTGTCAAGACTTTTCTTTTTTTTCCTTCATTTTACCTTTTTTTCACTCACACATATATGCATTTAGAGGTGTTTTTGCTTCATTTTTTTTTTCTTTTCTCCTTTATGGAATCATGGGTAGTTTCATTGCAACTCATCTCTTTCTGTTTGTTTCGTATAGGGTTGGTAGTGCAGGATCATTCAGACCCCCTGTTCAGTTCATATGCCTATAAGTCCCACTACCTACTGAATGAATCAAATCGTGCTGAGTTGATGAAATTACCTATGATTCCTCCTCCTTCGTCAGCTTCCAAAAAGAAATGTGAGAAAGGTAACCAAATTAGTTTCTTTCTCTTTAATTTACTTTGGCTTTTTCTATTATTTCTCTCTCTTTAAAATCAAACAAGAAATGTCTGCTTGTCAAGCACCACTTACTGCTTTTCAGTAAACTTCACTCATTGATTATTGTGAGCGTGTTCATGTTGTTGGCAAACTTTTTCCTTTCTTTTTAATTTATTCTTTTAATTACAAAAGGGCTTAAAATAATTGCTGTCTCTAAATTCTCCTTGAAAGAGGTTAAATCATTTTGTAGCTGGCCCAGGCTCTTCCAGCTTCAGGGATGCTATGTACACAGCAGCGCAAAGAGGAGGCAAATAGAGCTTGATGTTGGTGCAGTTTCACTTCCCAGGTTGATGTAAACCAGCTTCTTAACCTTGATTTTATGTGTGGAAGAAGAGGGTGGGGGATGTTCTGTTTCAGACCTTGGAGAGGAGAAAGGGATTTGAGATGGAAGGGCGGTGGGTGGGTCCTGTGCCATCCAGGGCATGTCTGAAGGGGGAAGGCAGCGAGGTTTGTGTCTGTTAGTCCTCAGGCCTCACATTCCACCTCTGCCAGCCTGGGAAAGCCCATGCTTCTTCCCCTCTTCCTCCCCAAAAAGCAGCTCTGTGTGTGGGAGATGCTACGTGGTGGTGAAGGGGCTTTGTCCTGCTCAGAACCCCCACCACTCCAGGACTGATCCACCACTTCATTCCAGTGTGGGGCGTAACGAATACCTTCTGGGGGCAGAACTCTTGTCTGTACAAAATACTCAGGTGTTATATTTTATTCCCCACAGAAATTTGATTTCCTGAGAGTGTTCAGAAACGGTGCCTAATTATCCATTCTGAAAGTTAGGTTACTTTCAACCTTGCTAGATCGATGGCTTTCTGTAGTTCCCCTTAATTCCTGAAAACAAAAATTATTTTGAGCCCTCTGCTTAGCTTGAGCAATACCTTAACTACTGCATCCTCAGAGCGAAGGCTTGGGTTTGATTTATTTTCTTGCTTAGCACTGAAGAGTTTTGTGTTTTGATTTTTTTTGTTTGATTTTTTTTTTTTTTTTTTTTTTTTTTTTTGCATCTCTTGGCATTTTACCATGTTGGATGGTGGGTTTGGTAATTTACACTGGGTCTGTATTTCCTCTGAAACAACATTTGGTGTGGGGGGTGAATATATATATATATATCTTTTTTAAAAGTTAAAAATTCACTCTGGGTTTGGGGAGCTCTGGAAAAAAATCCACGTGGCTGGATTTGGGCTGGTTTTAGCAGAGGAAATACAGTAGTGGTCATGCAACTGATTTGTTTAAGGAATGCTGATGGTGACATGCAACAATCAATGCAATGATGGTTTGGAAAGTCTATAGGTGGATAAGATATTCTGATAAATGTTGGGAAGTTCATATTCACCCTTCTTTTGCTATTGATAATTGCTTGAAATACTCTCAAGCTGCTCCCAGATTTTCCATTTGGGATGCAAAAAAAGTGTTAATTTTTTGCAAAAATCTATAAAAATGTATATATATTTTATATACTTAGATATATAAAACATTACACCCAGTCTTACAGTATGAGCTGCCTTGTTTGCTGACGGTGCCTTAGAGATGTGCTGTGGCTCTCCACATTCCATACATCTCCAAAACATAAGCCAGCCAGAATGACTTTTATCCAAATCAGCAGAAATCCACGTTCTCCTCTGCACTACAATTCCCCTTTGTGCCCAGAAGGAGTTTTTGGGATGGGGACAAGCTCGTCTGGTGTCTCATTCTGCTTTGTGTACTGGGCTCATACTGGTAAACGTGGTTTTATTTGTGGAATAAGAATGATTATCATTAGCAATTCTTTTCTGATGTCCTTGCTACAGAAAAGCATTGATCAACCTATAGGCTGCGGGGGTTTGAAGGCACACAACTGACTGCTGGAGGGGATTCAGTCATAACAGTGTTGATTGAAAAAGCCTTCCTTTCAAAAATGGGCTTATTTCTCATTGTTTTGGCCATCACCAAATTAATAAACCCATGTTTGGACCTTCAAAGAAGTAAAAGCTTGTGGTGCTGCTTCCAGGTGTGGTGCTTCCTTTGGGAATGCCACTTCTCCTGCCAGCTTTTACTGCATGTTCCAAAAATCCCCAGCTACTCTTTATTGTATCTTTGATCCAGAGTCCCAGCTTGTCCATTAAGCTATTGCACTGCAGCCTTTTTTTTTTAACCAACATTGTTAAGTTTGACTTGATCCCTTTCTTTTTTGTGGGGTGTTTTTTAATTTCCCCTGGGGCAAATGAGAATGTAAAATGGGTGATTTTTAAAATAAACATTGATTGCTGTGTCTAGGGGGAAGCAAATCCTTACTTCTATAAACCAAGCAGGGTTTCTTTGTTTAAAGGTGGGAAACTCTTGTGCTGTGAATCCTGCCCAGCTTCCTTTCACCCTGAGTGTCTCAACATAGAAATGCCTGAAGGATGCTGGAATTGCAATGACTGTAAAGCTGGCAAGAAGCTTCGTTACAAGCAGATCGTTTGGGTCAAGCTTGGAAATTACAGGCGAGTTGGCAATTTGGGGGGGGGGGTAGTGCTTTGGATGGCTTTTAATGTGTTACAGAATTACAGGAAGATAACTCAAAGCAGCTCAGTCCTCATAAATGAGAAATAGAAATACAAGAATTCATCTACTTTGTGTCAGACATTGATGTCACCCCTGAAATTAAATTCTCCTGATTTTTCCAGGCAGTGATGAATGCACAATTGCATTTGCTCTGTAGAGAGCAATAGCAGCACAGAAAACTGGGGGCTGTTGTATAGCCCTGAGATCACAGAATCACCAGGTTGGAAAAGCCCTTTAAGATCATCAGGTCCAACCGTCCCTGTCCTGTGCTGAACCAGATCCCTGAGCACCTCATCTGCCCTTTTTTAAACACATCCAGGGTCGGTGACTCAGCCCCTCCCTGGGCAGCCTGTTCCACAGCCCCACAACTCTTTCAGGGAAGAACTCTCCCCTCACATCTGCTCTGCCCCGTCCTGGCACAGCTTGAGCCCAGTGCCCCTTGTCCCATCTCCTGACCCCTGGCTGAACAGACCATCGCCCACCTCTCTGCACCCTCCTGGCAGGGCAGGGGAGGTGGGGAGAAGGTCTCCCCTCAGCCTCCTCTTCTCCAGGCTCAACACCCCCAGCTCCCTCAGCTGCTCCTCAGAGGATTTGCCCTCCAGCCCCTTCCCCAGCCTGGTTGCCTTTCTCTGGACTCACTCCAGGACCTCAAGCCACGTATGTTCTCAAAAGGCTTTTCCAAAATCTGGAGTGAGAACTCCTCTCATGTTCTGCTCCCCAGGCGTTGTGAAGGGGGAGCCTGGGCTGCTTACAGAGGGAATTAATTTCTTTAAGACAGGAAAACTGGTTTTCATTGCTCAATCCAGTTAGGCAAACTCAGAAGCTGACGCTGTGGTTCAAGGATCTTACACTGCTCTTTATTTTCTCCTACTTCTCAGGTGGTGGCCAGCAGAGATCTGCAATCCCAGGTCTGTGCCTCTCAACATACAGGGCCTCAAACATGATATCGGGGACTTCCCAGTATTTTTCTTTGGTTCACATGACTACTATTGGGTACACCAGGGCAGAGTTTTCCCTTATGTTGAAGGAGATAAAAGCTTTGCTGAGGGGCAAACTAGTATTAACAAGACCTTCAAGAAAGGTAAAATCAAACAAAGTTTATAGTGGTTTATGACAAAAATTCCACGTGTTTGTGTCTCCATCACCACTTAACCTGCATGGGAATTATGTGACTAGTGTTCTGTGTTCACCTAAACTTGCAAATTTAAATGTAGATCCCTTGACTGCAGATTAAAATGTGTTTCTTTAAGTGCCTACTCATTGTGTATTGTCGTGGGCAAGTTCAGTTCTTCCACAAGCTGGGAAATGTTAAGACAGTGCGTGGGCTCTGCTGCATGGGATCATTGTTCAATAGCAATACCTCCTGAAGAGTACCTGATGCTAGATTCATGATATACTGCAATGTCTCATTTTTCAGCTCGTGTTGTTCTTTATAGAGTTCTATTCTTAGCTTTGAAAAGAATAAATTGTGCTGCATATATGTATGTATCCAATTAACAGCTGTTGGTGCTAATTGCTTTCTATCTTGAACTCCCTTGCGCAGCGCTTGAAGAAGCGGCAAAGCGCTTCCAGGAGCTGAAAGCACAAAGAGAAAGCAAGGAGGCATTAGAAATTGAAAGGAATTCAAGGAAACCTCCACCTTATAAACACATTAAAGTGAGTTGGCTTCTTTCATTTCCTGTTTTTACTCCATGCATGAAGAAGCTGTGGATTTTAAACTGATATTAACAGTTCAGAGAAAGGATGCTGCTCGAGAACCTTTTGTTCTGTCTTGTAATACCACAACACGTTCCTTTAGCTGAGTACTTGTGAAAGAGTGTTAAGGGGTGAAGACCAGTGTTACCTAAGGTAGGATATTGATGGTTCCCAGCTCATCTCTGGTGTCTTGGATACATGCTGGCTATTGCAACTTTGTTGGCACTGGACTGGCGTATACCGATGGCTCATCCAGAGTCTACCTCACCAGTGATTTTCATAGAATCCCAGACTGGTCTGGGTTGGGAGGGACCCCAAGGATCACGGAGCTCCAACCCCCTGCCACAGACAGGGACACCAACCTCCAGGCCTGGAGCTACACACGGTTGCCCACAGCCCCATCCACCCCCTCTCTGGGCAGCCTGTTCCAGCCCCTCACTGCTCTCTCTGTAGAAAACTTCCCCCTAATACCTAATTTAAACCTCCCCTCCTTTAGCTTTAATCCGTTCCCCTTTGTCCTGCCATTGTCTATCCTTTTAACAAGCTGATTCCCCTCCTGTTCCTCTGCTCCCTGCAGGGACTGGAAGGTGCAATGAGGTCCCCCCACAGCCTTCTCTTCTCCAGGCTGACCCAGCCCAGCTCCCTCAGCCTCTCTCCATAGGGGAGCTGCTCCAGCCCTCTAATCATCTCCGTGGCTCCTCTGACCCCTCTCCAACAGCCCCACATCTTTCTTGCTCTGGAGGCCCCAGCTCTGGACACAGGACTCCAGCTGGGGCCTCCCCAGGGCAGAGCAGAGAGGGACAATCCCCTCCTTGTCCCTGCTGCCACCCCTCTGCTGATGGAGCCCAGGATCCCATCACCCTTCCCAGCTGCAAGAGACATGTAGAGCTCAGTGTCTAGAGGAAAACTAATAACCTAGTCATTACTTTCAGTTGATTGTATCCTTTGTGTGTTGCCTCCATTGTTTACTCTTTGTTTCCTCTGTTCCCCAGTCCAACAAGGTAATAGGGAAGGTTCAGATCCAGGTAGCTGACCTGTCAGAAATCCCCCGCTGTAACTGCAAGCCGTCAGACGAGAACCCCTGTGGCCTGGAGTCCGAGTGTCTGAACAGGATGCTGCAGTACGAGTGCCATCCACAGGTGTGCCCAGCAGGAGAGCGATGTCAGAACCAGTGTTTCACCAAAAGACTTTACCCTGATGCTGAAATCATAAAGACAGATCGACGTGGATGGGGTCTCAGGACAAAAAGGAGCATTAAAAAGGTAGAACTACGAAGGATAAAAGTCATGATAGCTCTTTGTGGGGTTTACACTGCAGCCTTTGGCTACTAGAGGGCTAAAGCTTAATTCTTTTAGGGGAAGATTAGAGTATTTTTTTATAGGAAAGGCTTGTTTTCTGTACTGTTCTCCTTTTATCATCCTAAGACACAATGGGCATGGATTGCTTAGTGTTTCCTGTTCCTTTCCAGGGTGAATTTGTGAATGAATACGTGGGTGAGCTGATTGATGAAGAAGAGTGCAGGCTGCGGATCAAACGTGCCCATGAAAACAGAGTAACCAATTTTTATATGTTAACTGTAACAAAGGTAAATATTATGTCTTCTTCAATATAAAGTGTTTGTGGTTGAAACTAGGGGGGGATGTGCTGGTGGAAGCTGCGTTCCCCATTTGGGGTTTACCCTCCTACTCGCACCTGGGTGTCAGCGGGAGGATAACATGGGTGCTTTGCTGGGATGGAGTGGGTGAGGAGATGAAAGAGAGGCCCTGTGTCTTGCATTGTGCACTCTGGGCCTGTTTCCCTTCTGTAAGCACAAGTATTCAGGTGCTTTTTCACGAGACTAACTCCGCAGAGGACACTTTCCACTCTTAACTCGTTTAAAATAAGCAGGTCTTTGAGCTGCCTTAGCCATTAGTAGTCATTTGTGGGCAGGAAACCTTTTTGTGCTTACAAGTTCTAACTATGTCTTTGTGCTCTTATTTGAAGGACCGAATAATAGATGCTGGCCCCAAGGGGAATTACTCTCGTTTCATGAACCATAGTTGTAATCCAAACTGTGAAACACAGAAGTGGACGGTGAACGGCGACATTAGAGTTGGACTGTTTGCTCTTTGTGATATTCCTGCAGGTAAAAGGGTGGCACTGGCTTTACCTGGATACTTTTGTCACTTAATACAAGCAGCTTTCAAGGAGGTGATCCTCCCCCTCTACTCTGCAATGGTCAGGCCCCACCTGGAGTGTTGTGTCCAGTTCTGGGTTCCCTGGGATCAAACAGCCAGGGATCTCCTGGAGAGAGTCCAGAGGGGCTATGGAGATGGTTAAGGGCCTGGAGCATCTCCCCTGTGAGGAAAGGCTGAGGGACCTGGGGCTGTTCAGCCTGGAGAAGAAGACTAAGGGGGGACCTTGCTAATGTTTATAAATATCTCAAGAGTGGGACACAGGGGGACATGGGCAGCCTCTTCTCAGTGTCTCTGAGGACAGGACAAGGGGCGATGGCCTCAAGTTGGAGCACAGGGAGTTCTGCACCAACCTGGGGAAGAACTTCTTCCCAGTGAGGGTGAGGGAGCCCTGGGACAGGCTGCCCAGGGGGTGTGGAGTCTCCTTCTCTGGAAAGATTCCAGCTCCATCTGGACACTGACCTGTGTGCCCTGTCCTAGGGAGCTGCTTTGGCAGGGGGTTGGACCCGATGATCTCTTCAGGTCCCTTCCAACCCCTGTGAGTCTGTGATTCGGTGTGAACTTTGTTGTTTGCTGGAGAGGAGACAAATATTTGATTTCCAGTCTTAGCAGGGATCTTGGCTGGAAATAGTTTGAAGCTGAAAACTACTGTTAAAGCCAAGCATGTAGCTCAGTGCCAAGCACAATTAACTGTGTCATGTAAACGCTTACCAGAGCCTTTGTGCTTTCACCAGTGCTTGTCTGGTGCAGCATTATCTTTCCATGTTAAGTGTTCTACCTGATTTTCATTTTAATTGGGTCTGTGTGATAATACAGCTGCTGCTTCTGTCTGATCTGGGCAGAACTTGTTCCTCTCAAAGTCTGTGAAATCACTGCTCTATTTCAAGCTTTCCCTTTAAAACACACCTCTCTAGACCTCACAGGCTCCGAGGAGATAAATGCCAATGAACTGTTGTTGTCACCTATCTCTCCTCAGTGTTGGTGTGGGTGAACTGGTTTTCTTTACCTTTTAGGAATGGAGTTAACATTTAATTACAATTTGGATTGCCTGGGCAATGGTAGGACCGAGTGTCATTGTGGAGCAGAAAACTGCAGTGGTTTCCTAGGAGTGCGTCCCAAGGTACGTGGCTGAATATTGAAGCCTTTCTTCACAAATCCAGAGAGAGAGTAGGGCAAAGAGAGGTTTTTGGTTTAGTTAATTTGTACTTGGCTCTGTGTGACCCTTTCCACCCTTGAAAAGTCTCTCTAAAGGTTTTAGTTGCATGCTGTGGTGCTGTTGCACCTGGGGAGAAGGGAATTGCTCAAACAGCTTTATTTCAGGTACATGTGGATGGGCATTTCTGGTTTTTATAGCTGAAAACTGTTGGGGTAGGTTTAATTTAAATGAGGTTCATGCCCATAGCAACTCAAAGGTGATCTCCTCCTCTTCCTCCTTGTTTTCATGCAAGGGGTTTATAAAGTGACCTTTGTGTGCTCTGATCTTTGTGACTGCTAGACAGCATTTGCAACGGCGAATGAAGAGAAGGTGAAGAATGCAAAATTGAAGCAAAAGAAAAGGAAAATAAAAACAGAACAGAAGCAGATGCATGAAGACAACTGTTTCCAGTGTGGAGATGGGGGAGAGCTAGTCATGTGTGATAAAAAGGACTGTCCCAAAGCATACCACCTCCTATGCCTTAACCTGACTCAACCACCTTTTGGTAAGAGGGATCACTTGGCTTCCTGTTCTTCTCTCCCTGCAGCAAGACAGTGTTTGGGCTGAAATGCAGTGTTTATTGACACAAAAAGCAGTGCCTTTGCTTTTGCAGTTCCACCTTTACTTAGAAATACAGTTCCTAAACAAGAATTGATGGAGGGAGAGGCATTGTAATAATTCAGTGGTGGCCTTGCATCGCTTTTCTTGAATCAAGATGTTAACTTGGATTGAAATATGAACAGCATCTTGATGTCCCAAGGTTGCCAAGCACAAATCAATACGGAGACTTATCACCACCTCCCCTGCCCTGCCAGGAGGGTGCAGAGAGGTGGGCGATGGTCTCTGCAGCCAGGGGACAGGAGATGGGACAAGGGGCAATGGGCTCAAGCTGTGCCAGGGCAGGGGCAGAGCAGATGTGAGGGGAAAGTTCTTCCCTGGCAGAGTTGTGGGGCTGTGGAACAGGCTGCCCAGGGAGGGGCTCAGTCACTTTCCCTTGGTGTGTTTAAAAAAGGGCAGATGAGGTGCTCAGGGATCTGGTTCAGCACAGGACAGGAACGGTTGGACCTGATGATCTTAAAGGGCTTTTCCAACCTGGTGATTCTGTCTGATTAAAGGACGGTGCTGCCCCCAAAACACACTTAATTCCAGCTTGCTTTCTCTCTCTTCCCTTCCCCTCCCTCCCTCCCTCTCTCCCTCAGGAAAGTGGGAATGTCCGTGGCACCAGTGTGACGTCTGTAGCAACCCTGCAGTTTCCTTCTGTGAGTTCTGCCCTCACTCCTTCTGCAAAGAGCACGAGAAGGGAGCGCTGGTGGCATCGGCGCTGGATGGCCACCTCTGCTGCTCCGCCCATGACCCCAAGTCTCCTGTGGCACCTGAGTACTGGAGCAAGATAAAGTGCAAATTGGAAGCACAGAATCCTGTAGAAGAAGGAAAGGAGTGAATTGGGTTACAGAACAAACCCAGGAAGGGGAGAGGAGCAGCAAACCAGGCGATGGACTTGAAGAGGCTGCTCTGACACATTCAGTCTTTGTCATCGGAGCCGTCGTGTGTGAACTGGGAACGGGACCATTTAGTCTTAGCAAGCAGAAGCAGGCAGTGGTGTTTGGGTTTTGTTGTTTGGTCTTTTCTTTTACCCTTGAATGTGCTACAGCAGCTCTTACCGTTGGAAAACCAAAAACGTCTTGGCCTTCAAAGAAAAACCGTAGACCTGTTGCCAGTGAAAGGGATATTCTGTTGGAAAGATGTTTCTTTGGGGTGCAGAAAGCAAAGCATAGCAACATATTTATTTATTTAATTTTGAAAGGGTGTTGGAGACCTGGTTTTGATCACTCAGCGTGTCTTTTAAAAGCAGAACGGTGAAGCCAACCTTAGTTCTGTGTGTAGTTTATGGAAAGAATAAAGCCTCCTCACTCTGAGATGCCAAAAAGACACGTGTGGGGTTCAGACCAGGTGACCCTGACCATGCCTCCATTCCAGTATTTTACTTTCAGAGACACTTTGAGAAGGTAGGTTCACTTACAGCTACTATCTTAAAACGTGTGAGCAATCAGGTGTGTGGCATCTCAGAAGTGCTTGTAACAACAAGAGCTAGCGGTAAGGAGGGGAGAAATCGTGGTTCCTTGCTCCAGAGCTACTCTGGGTGTTTGCAGACAGCTGGAAATTCGGGAGGGGAGCTTCATTGTGCAGTGATTAACTTCTTTATCCCTGATTTGAAGAATCATTGTAGTTAGGAGAGCCCTCCTGGCTTCAGTCACACACTGCAGCACGCTCAGAACCGAAGGCTTAACCGTGCCAGTGGGAGCTCTGCCCTTGGCATCTGGAGATGGAGGGTTGTTTTGCGGGTGTGTATTGTCACCTGCCAGGTCCCTGCTTGTTTCATGGCAGCTTTATCAGTGGGATTCTTTATTGCCACCTTCTCAGGCTCCTGTTAGCTGCAGAGGAAACTGGAACCCAGCCCCTGTGCACGTTGGTTGGCTTGAGTGTTGAGATTGTTGTGCTGAGAGACCTTCTACCTTTAATCTTAGTGGAGCTAAGAACTGTCTCTGCATTTCTTTGAACAGGGTATTTTCTGTGTCTGGGTGACAGGCCATATTCTCAGCAGCCAACTTCAGGCTCATGAGACAGTTTTCTCTCTTAGATTTCCTCTGTTCATTGAGAGGCTACTCCAGTGAGGCTTTTTATGTGGCTTCCATAGGCTCCAGCTCTGTGTTTTCTTATCAAAACCTCTCCTTGTGTGAGGAGCCTGACAGGACAAGTTTCCCCAGGCTGGGATTGGGCTTTGGAGATCCTCCTGCCCCTGCCCTGGGAGCCTCAGAGCCTACTTTCACCTTGTTGTACTGGTGTTGGCTAACTTTGTGCTAGCATTCTGCTAACGTTGCTGGCATCTGGCTTAATTAAGCCTTTTGAATTAATGAACTTTGCCTCATAAACCTAGAGGAACAGAGAGACTTCTTAGTTCAAGGAAATAGTTGGCTGAAAAAGTCCAGGGGGGATCTTGGAGCATGTCATGCCTCTGGCTGGTGTCCTCCTTGTCCTCAAAGTTACATACAGGGGGGAGTAGTGGGGGCAATTTAGTGTGCAATTTAATTACAAACCACACTACAATCTCCTAAAGCAGCTACTGTGCCATCTAACTGACCTGCCAGTTCATCTCAATGCCTGCAGATGCCTTCCCTACAGATTTTGGGGTGTCTGGGGTGTCGTAACTGCAGCTGGGTCAGTGTGTGGTGCAGGGAGCGCTGGTGGGATCTCTAAAGCACTTCATCTTGTGGGCCGTACATTGAATGTCTGAAAACACTAATCCTGTTGGAAAGCAGTGCTATATTTTGGTATTTTTTTACAGAAAAAAACCACAAAACCACAAAAAAAAAAAAGAGGAAAAAAATTACAAAAAAGCATTTTATTTTTTTCTGAACAGTTTGTGTGATAAATGTCTCTTTTTAAGCTCTTACTGGGGGGGTTGAACCTCCTTTGGAAATTCCAAGTAGCTCCTGGGGCAGTGTCTGGGAGGCCTGATGTGTTTGTGTTGGTGTTTGTCAGGCTTGGTGTTGGTTAAAGGATTGAATTTGATTCTTCTCTTGGAGCACGAGCGTTCTGAACGTCACAGGTAGCGTGGTCCTAGGCCCCCCTTCCTGCCCCTCCCCTTTGGGTGTCCCCACGTGAGACCTGTGATGGTTCATGGGAGGCTCAGTCACTCCTGGAGTGCTGTGAATCAGGGCTGGCTGCCACCCCTGTGCCATGGCTCTTGATGTCTTGTTACCTTTGCTTTCTAACTTCTTCCAGGTGCTGCTTTTTCCACCAAAAACCCCCTAAAACAACTAGGCTTGGACTTAGAAGGGAAGATAGGAGGTTGGTTTATAAGCTCGAACAGCAAAATGTGAACTGGATTTGGAGAGAAAGTGAATCTTCTAGAAACTTTAATGCTCTGAGATAAGAAAATACCTGATTCCAGGTGCCCTGGTAAGGGTAGGGGCTTGTTTTGGATGCCAAACACCTTAAAAATACACCTTTTAACCCCATTCTGCAAACTAAGCAGTGGTAAGGCAGTTCCCTCTGTAAGGAAAAGAGGAAGTTTGATGAGTTGGCATCAGCAGAGGGGAGTCAGCTGCTCAGTGAAACCCCCTGTGTGGGCTCTGAAAGGAGATGTGTCCTTAGCCCTGATGAGTTCAGCTGAGGGACTGCCATCTGCTGCTTGAAGCCTGTCAGTCATTCCTTTAACCAGAAGGTTAAAGACATTCCCCCCCACACACCACCCCCAACCCTGTTCCCCTTTTTTGGTTTAAAGACAAGCTGCTTTGAGCACCCAGGGTGGGTTCTGGGGGGCTGAGCTGCTCCGCCATCGAATCGGGATGTGGTTGTTTACTTGGAGCTCTCTACTCTCCCATTCGCACCTTAGGGCAGCACAAACCTTCTCCAGACCCTGGCCAAATGGCTGGGTTTACTCCTGGCTTATCCTTAAATACGTGGTGCAAGCATTAGTTATTGTAGCTTTTGGGGGTTGTAGCATCCACTCATCCTCCCAGTGGACTCTTGAAGGTGGTTTGCAGCTCAGGAAGGAGGATGTCAAAGGTAATTTTAAGGAGCAAATTACCTTCTCTGGTCACCACCACGGGTCTGGGAGATGAAATGGAGTTAACAGGGCTGGAATATGTTGGAATTTTAACCTTTCTTTGAGGAAACCTTCTTGTTACCTTATTAATTTCAGGAGAGAATGGGAAAAGACACAAATTACTTAGACCTAATTAGCAGCGAGCATAAAATCTGTATATATTGAATCTTAACAGAAATATGGGGGGTGGGGAAGGGAGGGGAGGGGAAGGGGGTGGGGGGGATGCCTGATGCTGGTACGAAGTAGTCACTTTAACATTGAAACCTCTGCCTCATTGAATTCAGGGTTTGATGTACTTGAAGCTCTGCGGTTCCTTACACAGCTTGTTTTGTTTCTTTATTTATACATGACTCTTTTTTTGTATACTACATGGAGAAACCTCTCCAATTTCCCTGGAGTTCCTCTTCTTCTCCTGGTGAATCCAGGAAAACAGGAGAAGGGGTTTTTTTTTGGTGTGTTTTGGGGTGGTTTTTCTCCCCACCCCCCCCCTCCCCCCCCGCCCTCCCCGAAGCTGCTGTCTCAGACTCCTGTGTGGTGTGGGAGAGACCTTGGAGCAACGCTGGCCCTTGGCTTTCAGTTTGCCATCCACTTTAACCCCTTTATCCCCACCCTCCCCTTTGCCATTTCTCTTTGTGTAGCAAAGAAACATTTGCACTTAGCCTGGCACTCCTCTGCTTGGGATGTGTTCACGATGGTGTTCTGAGGAAATAGAGGGGGGGGAAAGGCCAAAAAAAAAAAAGAGGGTAAATTTAAAAAAATAAAAGCTGTTTGTTAATCTCTTGTATTCCTGAGCACCCAGCTCGGGGCGTTATTACCCCTGTGAGGGGCTGTGTGGCTGGGCTGGGGAGTAGCTCAGCTGAAGCCCTGTGCTTGGCATAGCAGGTTCCTGTGCTTCGTGTGGGATCCAGGAGGGGAAACGTGGATCCCTTTGCCAAAGCTGATCACTCAGTGGCTGTTTGGTGTGCGGAGGGGGGAAAAGGGGGTGTCCTGTGTGAGAGGAGAGAGGGGTTCTCCTTCACCATGCCTCTTCCAGCTCCGGGGGATGAGGTGGCTGCGATGGGGGAGGCAGGGATGAGACACCCATTCTGGGGGCACACACACACCCCACTGCACTCTCAGTTCTTAACTCACAGGCTGGATGGAGGGGGGGAGGAACCCAACCCCCTCCCCACCATGGTTCCTGTTCACCACCTGAGCTGTATCTTCATCCTGAGGTCACTTTTACTTCCCTTTTCTCTGCATTCCACAGCAAACGAGCCCATCACCAAGTGGTTCAGCTGGCTGGGGTGGGGGGGTAAGGGGGTTGGGGTGAGGGGAGGGGTGCCCTGAGACCCTCAACCCCTTCTGAAAATGATGTTGCACAGCACAGATCCCTGCAGATTCCGTTGCCATCCCCACCTCCTCTCTCTTCCCTGTGAGGATGACCTTCGTAGAGTCGTTATCTCCGTAGACCTTGTTTAATCTGTAACAAACTTTGTAGATTCTGTGAAACCTTATTTTAACGAAGGGGGGGATAATAACTAATTATCACTCGAGTCTTTCATAGCAAAGCATCAGATACTCACTGAAGTCATTCAAAGAGTTTTTGGGAGTTGATGATTAGAAGCTCTGGACGCTAACGAAGGGGTAGTGTTGATTCCCCCCTCGGCCGTGTTCCACTGGGCATTACTTGTATTATGACTTGATGTTGCCGCATAGACTTGGAGATATATGATATTTTGGGGGGGGCAAAGGGGGGTGGGATTGGGGAGGGGAGAGGGGGAGGGTGTTGGGGTGGGGGTGTGTGGGGGGGTTGTTTTGTTGTTCGGCCTCTGTTCTCTTTGCATAGTGTGAAGCCTGTAAAGCTTGGTTTAAACCTTGTACATAGCTAAGCTTACTGTCCCGACTAGTTAGACCAGTACCTAGAATTTGCCTGTAATATTTTAGCTTCTTACTTGAAACGTGCGTGTGTGTGATGGTAGAAACACCTTATAATTTTTGTACATTATATTTAATGAGATGTCGCCTTTTTTGGGGGGGTTTCTGTTGGTTTTTTCCCCTTTGTTGGGTTTTTTTCTCTTTTTTAATTTTTAATTTTATTTGACAGATCCTTTTGGGGGATTCAGATGTGGTTTTGCTTTGGGGGGAGGGGGTTGGGGGGGGTTGGGGGGGGAGGAAAAAGGGGGGTTTTTAAATGACATTCCACTGACTATTTTTTTTTTGAACTTTTGGGGTTTTTTTTGCTTGAGGTTGACTTCAATAAATCGTTCTGGATGTTCCAACGAGGAAAGGCTTTTTCTTTTCCCTTTTAGCGATGGAGGGAGGGATGGAGGGAGGGATGGAGCCACCCCCCCCCTTGCTCCGCCCCGGGGAGGCGGGTCGCGGGAGGGAGGGTCGGCGCCGCCCGGGGGCGGGGCGGGGAAGCGGTGGGGGGGGTGGCCGGTGGGGTGATGCGGAGGGTTGGGGGTGTCAGGGAGCTGGTGGTGGAGGTGGGGGTACGAGTCCTGCTCCTGGCTTCTTTCGCGTGAGTTGGGGATGGGGATGGGGATGGGGATGGGGATGGGGATGGGGGGGGAGGTTCGCCCTGGATCCGGCAACGGTTCTACCGGAACCCGCGGGGGCACCTCCGGAGCGGGGATGGAAGAGGCGGAGCTCCCGACTTCCCCTTTCCTCCTCCTCCTCTTCTTCCCCAGACCCTTTCTCCTCCTCTTCTTCCCCCCCTCCTCCTCTTCTCCCTCCCCCCTTTCCTCCCCCTTCCTCCTCCTCTTTTCCCTCCCTTCCTTCCTTCCTTCCTTTCTTCCTCCCCTTTTTTCCCCCCTCCTTCCTCCTTCTCTTCCCCCCCCTTCCTCCTCTTCCTCCCTTCCCCTTCCTCCCCCTCACAGCCAGTGCTCCCCAAACCTCCCTTCCCCCATCTGTTCCTCCCCAGGGTGATGGAGTTTCTGCCGCCGTTCCAGCGCGTGGTCCAGCCTGAGGAGATGTGGCTCTACAGAAACCCCTACGTGGAAGCAGATCACGTCCCCACCGTCCCCATGTTTGTAAGTCCAGCAGTTTTCTATAGCCCCTTGGTCTGGCTCTCACCACAAACCATCACCAACCACCCTTCCAGAGCCAGGCTGCAGCTCAGAGACCTGTAGTTTCCATGGTCTTTTCAGCCTTTATTATCCAGGGATTTTTTTTTTTTTACTGAGTTTATAAAAACTACTGGGGACTTTCCAGGGTTGTTCCTTAATCATGGCCAGGGGAGGAGGACTGCCAGGCACAGCGTCTCTCGCTGTCAGGGAGCACTTGGCTGGAAAGCAGCTGTCTTCAGCAAAGCTTTATTATCATTTTATCATGAAAACGTTCCCTCTGGGCTCTTTTAAAAGGGTTTCATGTAAAACTGTGAAGCCTTGGATTCTGAGCAGGGAATAGTCAGTCTGTGCCTCTCAACCAGGGCTGTTTTGGGGGGGTGCTGTGCTGTGTGGCTCCTGGGCTGGGCAAAGCATCCTCTTCCTTAGCAAGCAGCACTTGTGGTTCTCAGCAAGAGGTGGCCACTGAGTGTTCAAGGATAAACCCTCAGCGTTCAGATTTGGTGGGGTAAAGCATGACATGTGGCAGAGTTTGGGGGTGGCAGACCCCCACCCCACTCCTCCTGGAGCCTGCCTGGCACGTCACCAGCGTCCCCATGGTGAAACCCTGCAGTGACACTCACTGATGGGACGTTGGGAATGGTTTTCCCTGAATCAGCAGCTCTGGGATGTTTTGTGCTGACGAGCAGGATGGGTGCTGCTGACACAGAGCTGATCCTTGCCCTCACAGGGTGGGGAGTGATGAGGTGCTGTGGCTGGTGCTGCGAAGGGAGCAGCAGAGGCAGGAGGAGGAGTGAGCTTGCAGGAAGGAGTGACCTAACAGACACCTAAGGACCTTCTCATTTTGGCAGTTCATCGCTTTCCTGTCTCCCCTACTGCTCATTGTCCTGGCGAGGGTGTTGATGCACGCTGACCAAGAAGACACATGGGAAGCCTGCCTGGGTGAGCTGCTCCTTCCCACAGACACCCACAGCCCCTCCCCGAGGGGGTCTGCCCCGTTGCTGGGGTCCTGCAGTTGAGTCCTTCCCTCCCCTGCCAGGGGGTCTGGAAGCTGGGCTTAATTTTTGGACATTGCCTGTGCCTGGAAGCTGCAGGGCTGATGCTGCCATGACCTCTCTGCTCTCTCCTAGCTGCCAGCCTTGCTCTTGCCCTGAATGGGGTTTTCACCAACACACTGAAGCTTGTTGTGGGGAGGTGAGAAACACCCGTCCTGAGCTGTGCCACAGGGAGGGGAGATGTGTCCACACAGGGGTAGAGCTGCAGGAGCAAGGGCCACAACCTGAAGAAGGACATACTCAGCCTGCAAAGGATGTGTTCTGAGACAGATATTAGAACAGAACACCCGTGGGGACCTGCTGTCTCTGGGCATCTTTGAGAGGGGCTTGCTCAGCTGCAGCCTGGCTCTCACCCACCGAGCCCTCCCTGCCCAGGCAGATGCTCCGTTCTGCATCGCTCTGCGCCCAGGTCTCCCCTTGGCAGGACGCAGGGAGCTGTGTGGGGCGGCTGCAGCTGCGCTGGGACACGGGTGTTTGGGGGGGGGAGGGGGCTCTGGGTGCTCGGATACCTCCTGGGAACCCCTCACACCTGAGGGTTACACACTTTGCTCTCTGCCCCAGGCCACGGCCAGACTTCTTCTACCGCTGCTTCCCCGATGGACGAGCGAACGTGGAGCTGGTGTGCACAGGCGACCCTGGCGTGGTGACGGAGGGACGCAAGAGCTTCCCCAGCGGGCACGCTTCCTGTAAGCTCCCTCTGTCCCCCACAGCCCCTGAAGCTGGGGGTTGTTTTCATGGGATCCAAACCTTTGGCTGCGTTCCTGTGCCTGGGAGTTTGAGGGGGGGGGGCTTGACTTGCCCTCTACAAGGCAGTGGGGTGAGAAACCTGGAGCTGTCTGCAGCTGCTGGGAGGGGAGGACACTGTCTAAGTACCAACTTAAACAGCTCCTCTGTCGCTCTCAAGCTGGTGCTTCCCTTGGCTCGCACAGGCAGGGCAGATGTGCCCTCTCATCCCTGCAGTGGGGTGGGAGATGGAGGTCCAGCTGAGGGCCCTGGCAGAGCCTGGAGCCCTTTCTTGACATGACACAACACCTTTCTCTTCCAGTCGCCTTCGCTGGTCTCTCCTTCTCAGCATTCTACATAGCTGGGAAGCTGCACTGCTTCACTCCTGGCCGGGGCAGCAGGGCGCTGCAGCTCTGCGCCTTCCTCCTCCCCCTCTTCCTCGCCACCCTCATCGCCGTGTCCCGCACCTGTGACTACAAGCACCACTGGCAAGGTGGGTCTGCGTCTGGCTGGGGGGTGCAGCGGGTGTCTTGAGCGTGGGGGGGGGTCTGTGATGCTTCAGAGGAGTTCAGGAGCCTGTGGTGGCAACTTGGGGTTTTTAATTACTCCTCCAATGGTAATTTTTCGGCTGCCTACAAGGTGATGGAGGCCCTGGAGTGTGTCCAGAGAAGGGTGATGGGGCTGGGGAAGGGGCTGGGACACAAGTCTGATGAGGAGAGGCTGAGGGAACTGGGACTGGAGAAGAGGATGCTCAGGAGAGACCCTCTTGCTCTCTCCAATTCCCTGGAAAGAGGTTGTGGGGAGCTGGGGCTCAGCCTCTTCTCACAGATACCCAGCGATAGGATGAGAGGGAATGGCTGTGAATTGTGCCAGGGGAGGGTCAGGTTGGAAATGAGGAGACATTTCTTCTCCCAAAGAGCTGTTGGGCATCAGAACAGGTTCCCCAGGGAGGTGGGGAGTCACCGTCCCTTGGGGTGTTTAGGGAAGGGTTGGATGAGGGGCTCAGGGGTGTGGGTTAGTGAGTGATGTGGGTGTTCAGGGGATGGTTGGACTGGATGTTCTTGGGGGTCTTTTCCAGCCTCAGTGATTCTCTGATGCTGCCTTTCTCCTTGCTTTTGAACTACAGGCCAAGCTTAGTTTTTTACCAGGGGTCAGGTCACCAATCCAGCCCAGCTCTGAGCAGGCTGGAGAATTCACTGAGCAGGATGATGAGGGCAAAGGGAAGAAGCTAACTCTGCTCTGTCTCCCCTGCAGACGTGGTGGTGGGCTCAGCGATGGGCTTTGCGCTCGCATACCTGTGCTACAGGCAGTACTACCCTCCTCTGGCAGACTCTGGGTGCCACAAACCCCTTCTGCACCACTCCAAACTACTGCCAGGGCACCACGAAAAGCCTGGAGCTCCCAGCTTCCACCTGGTCGTGTAGTGACAGGCTCTGTCCTGCTGCTCCCTGAGAGCTCGGGCAGGGGGATGGCTTTGGGGAGGCTGGCCATGAGAAGAGGCTCAAAGGAGGGTGAACCTGAACCCCAGCCAGCGTTCCCCTCAGCACCGGTAAGTCCTCCTGCTTCACTGACCTGGATTTTGTAGCCACCCCTCACTTTGGGTCCACTATGAAGCCTGAAAACCAGAGGGAGGAACAACCCAGGTATGAGAAACCCTGAAGAGAGAACTGGAAGGATGTGACAACCCCGTGTGCCCCGTCCAGCAGCTGTCCTGTGTCGGCTCTGTCACCCTTCAGCCACATCCCTTCTCAGGGGGGGACACACATGGCAGAGAAGGGCTGGTCCTGCTCCCAGCTGGGTGTAAATCCATTCCAGCTGAGATCACCTGGAGCAGCGAGCAGATTAACTGAGGGAGAGAGGCTGGAACCAGCACTGCTTGCTTGCATTGTGCCAGCCCTGGTGGGGTTTTTCTCTAATTTGCCAAATAAAGAAGTTATTTTTTTTAAAACGAGCTGTGGTGTTGGTAACTTGACTTCAAGGTTTGGGTTGAACACTGTCCAAGCCCTTCCCTCTGGTGTCTGCGGGGTTTCTAGGTGGGTGCTCACTTCTCTCTCTTCCCTTGCAGCTTTAATGGGGCTGTAAAGATGATCAGCAAGAAATGAAGCACATCCCTTCAGAAGGGCTCATACCCCTGCATCCTGGTTCCTTTCCTCACACAGCAGCAGGGCAGATGCTGCTGGGACATCCCAGGCCCAGCAGGACTCTTGTAAGTAGTTACCAGTCACCGGGCTGCTCCGTAGACACGTGTGTCCTTGATCAAGCATCTCCCATTCACCAGGAACAGCACCAGTGAGGCTGTGGCAGAGCAAGACACACGTGCCTCTGCTGAGATCAGGAACCTGAAAGTACTGGAAATGCCACCCCATCATCTTCAGTTCAGGCTGTGTACACCCGAGAGCAGCAGGGGTGGAAGGAGCTTTATTTCCCCTAAAACTATCCACACGTGACTTCTTCACACCCCCCTCCTCCCCTCCCAAATGTGCCCACACCACTTCTTTATCTTGGCTTTTACTGGAAAAGACATTAAATAACATTTAAAACTTATTTAACTTGCTTTTTAACAAAGTGCATAACTTAAGAAGCTGCTGATGAGAGTGTCCTGTGTTAAGACTGTTCCTGTTCCTCCTCCTGCAGGAGATGCTTTAGTTCAGGCGCCGACCGAGCAGCGTGCGGGTTCTCTGTGGTCAGGTAGAGAGCAGCTTGTGTTCCTTTTGGGGGCAACAAGGGGTGTAGGCTGCAAATGAGACCTTTCCCATAGTGCAAATTATGTAAGGACAAGGAGGGACACACAACACGAAGGAATGGGCTGTGGAGAAAGGCCCCTGACCCCCCTGCAGGGCAATCAGGGAGGGGAGAGTGGTTTGGCTCTTTCCAAAGGCTGTCACAGCAGCACCCTGATGTGTCTCTAGCGTCCACATGGCTGGTGAGCCAGCCTGGGTGGTTCTGGGGAGGGATCTGGGGGCTCCCCACCCCCCTTGGAGCAGAGCTAGCACAGCACAGGCAGAGCTGGTGGTGGTTCTTCGGTGGGATGCAGCGTCTGAACCCCACGGCTTCACATTCCATCTATTTAAAACCAAAACCAATGCCTGGAGCTTGGCTGGTGGGACATCCCAGTAGCCACCCTGGAAGCCACACTGCAGCAGGCTGGTAGTGCTGCTACATGTCCCTGTCCAAGCACACGTCTGTCCCTCCTGGCCTCCAAACTGCTGCAGACAAGCATCCCCAGGTGAGTAGCAGCATGATCTGGAGGTGAAGCCTCCCCTCTCCAGGGTTACCCTGGCTGTGGTCCTATGGACAATGCTGGCAGCACCTCAGGGAAGTCCCTGGGTTGGTTGGTGGCCACAGGTTGGGTGAGGACATGGAGAAGCTGCTACTGAAGTGCTGCAGCAGGGATGAGCGATCAGGGTGGAGCATGCACCAACACGCTGCTCCCAAGAGCTGTTTCCTGGGGCAGTCCTGCCTGGCACGACCCATGGAAGCCCTGGCCATGCAGCAGCGACGTGGGGAGATGAGAAGAGCTGGTGGGATGCAGTCCTGCTCGCCTCACAGCGGATACCTGTGCCCCGGGGGGGGGGGGATCCCATCCCAGGGCTCCATGTTATGTCGATCTCCACTCGACAAGGCTGCGCCAGCTCATCCCCACGCTGCACACTTAAGGCAGTTTATTCCTCAAGGTCACCAGCTGCCAGTGTCCTCACTATGCCAGGAGCAGGATCAGGCCCTCGATGGCGGTTTGAGCCCAGACAGCTACTCTGCTTCGGTGCTAGAAGAGCTAGATGGTCACTTGTAAGGTGGAGGGTTAAAAGTACACGGTGCCACAGGGAGTCACAGTGTGTGTGTGTGTGTGTGTTTGCACAGAAGTGTTTCCCCCTAATGTCTTTTCCCCCTCCTGCCCCTCCCCAAACTGGAGGAAAATCATCCTTTATCTCCAGGCAGCAGCAAAGTACTTGGGAAGCGGCATGCGGGACACAGCAGCGGAGCAGAGGAAGGCAGAGAGGAAACCTGGACTTTCCTGGTGAGTACTCAGTGGAATTGGATCTAAAGAAGCAAAAGGACATGGGAGCAGCTGTGCTAGGGTAGACCAAAATTCCTCCCCTTCCCAACCCGGCCACCCCATCCAGCAATTCCCAGCTTCGAGGGTGAGAGGAGAGAGGGATGCTCCTCATCCTGAGTCGCCCCTCAGCCAGTCATGAGCAGTGGGAGGGGGAAAAGTGTGCTGTGAGAACCACAGGGGCCATGATCTGGTTTGCTGGCTGCCTGCAAGAGATGTTTTGCCCCCCGAGATGTGGGCTCCCAGCCATGGATCCAGCCAGTGGATCGGATGGACCGTAGCCTGACTGGCAGCCGGTTGCTCTCCTGGCATCTGACTACGTGTGGGGTAAGGGGAAAGCAGCCAAAGGTGCTGATGGGCCAAAGGAAAAACCCTGACCTGGCGCTGTGAATAAGGAATCTCATCCCCCTGGATGGACTGGGCATCCTCTGAGGTGTCCTAGGAACTGGGGAAGGTGTCAGCAAAGTGACTTACGTGAAGCAGCCAGAGCAGCGCGGGTTGTTCAGTGGCTCCCCGGCAGAGGCTGATCCAGTGTAACTCCCTGTGTCTGGTAGATCTCCTTCAGAACCAGCAGGACGGTGTCTTCTGACTCCCTGGGAGGGGAAGACACAGCAATTAGAGGGGCAGATGCTTCCCTCTTCTCCATCCGTGACATCCATGGGGTAGATACAGGCAGTACCAATACCCTTCCTCCATCCCTACCCACCCGCTACATCCGCACCGCCGGCAGGAGCACCGCTTGCATCCTTAGCAGAGCCTTTTCCTACTGATTTTAAAGGTGTCAGCGTTCTGCTTCCATCAGACACAGATCTGAAGCTGCAGGGTTATGCAGGTGCTTACCAGTAGCAGAGGTGCCCTTGCAGCGCGAATAAATACTCATTGAAGCTCTCTATGGGCTTCTCCTGCAGCACGTAGTCGATGCGATTCCCCCCGTTCAGCCTCCCCACGTTAATGGAGGTGGCCTCTTCCTTCACTGTCACTGGTGCCTCCTCTGGCTTGGCATCTGAAGGAGTGAAGAGGAGCGGTGTGACGGCCGCTGTGCCCTCCCTTCCCCCTCTGTCCTTCCACCCAGGGCTTTCCCTTGGGAAACACTATTGGAAGAGACGGCTTGAGAAGGGTGCCAGGCTTGGCAGGCTCAGAGTGGTGTGTGGGTGTCAAGACCCTCCCCTTCCCAGAGCCCTGGCTGCCTCTTCTCCCCATCATCAAGAGCCTGGCAGAGCCACAGCACCCACAGCCCAACAGGAAGCCCTTTGCTGGGCATCAGCACCTAGGTTTGGCACTGGGTGGCTGCAGGGAGCCCCAGCCCGCTGGTTCCACACCGTCCTCCCCCCTGACCTGGCTGCTTCTCCGTGCCGGCCTCTGCCTCTGTTTCGGCCTCAGCAGTCGCTGCCTCTATCGCTGGCAGCTGGGCGCGCGTGAAGGACTGCCAGGCCACCCGCAGGGACCCCAGCAGGTTGTTCTTCAGGTCCACGCTCATGCGGGTCAGCCCTTCTTTCAGCTCTGAAAGGCAGGAGGGGTGGGCGTCAGGTGGGGTGGACATCGGGTTGGGGTTCACAGCAGCTTCCCCAGGCTGGGGGGGGGGACACAAGGAGCTGCCTCCTCTGCCTTACCTAAGTGCATCCTCTTCCTGCCCTTGTGATGGGGCAGCAGCATGGGCTCAAACTCCAGGTCTGGGACGATCATGGGCTCAATCCTGTACGCCACCGGGTCAAACTGCATGGAAAGGGGGCGGGGGGATGGGGACAGGAGGCTGAGCTGGGGCTCGTGCTCCACACACCTCGCCCGGGAAGGCGCCAGGTCTTATACCTACGGGGTGGAAGATGTTGAAGAAGCCCTTGCAGGTGGGCAGGCTGTAGTTGGGGTTGATCCGCTTCACTCCTCGCACGGTGAGAAACATCCCGATGGGAGACCCAAAAGCAAAGAAGATGCTGGGCTTGTAGTTCAGCTGGGGGTAGTTTGCTGACACCTAGGAGAGAGGGAGAGCCAGTGAGACAAACCCCATGCTGGTGTTAATGAGCAGTCAGAGCTCAGTAATTACCTGTCCTAAGGCCACGTCCCGGTACTGGCAGTTCCTGCCCTCGTCTGAGCCATCTGGGTCGCGCTGCAGTGGGGATCCTGGCTCTGCTCCTCTCTCCCTGCTGTGCCCAGGACCTGCTGCGCTCTGGTCCTGCAGCAACACAACCAGGACACCCCATTAGCATGGCTCCATCCTACCCACCCATGAGCAAGCACACCCAGCTCCCCAGCATCCTGCATCCTCCAGAACGGTCCCAGCACCACCATCCTTGCCCAGCTGCCCACCTCTCCAGCTGGCATCACTCCCTCCAGCCCTTCCCACTCTGTGAGCATCCTCACAGGCCATGGGATGAAGCGATGCCCGGGGACCAGGGAAGGCTGATCCTTGCCTGAGAGCGATGGGAAGACAAACCTGCATCTCCACCTTGGAGCTCATGTAGTGAATTATCTTCATTCGTGGTCCTAAGGGAATTCCCATCTCCTTGAGGTTTTTCTCCGTGCACAGGGACTAGAAAAATCAGGAACCTGGGTGTTAGTGGAGGGATTTCTCTCCTCCCCAAGTCTGTCCTGCCACCCTGCTCGGAGAGGCTTCGTGTGCAAGTGGCTCAGCACAAACTGGGAGGGCTGCTGAGCATCTTTGGAGAGTCTTAGATGAAAGATGTTACACAGGCAGGAACACAGCTGTCTGTTTGGTGGAGTATGCAAAGCAGGGAATCAAAATTGAAGCCTTTTGCACTGTCTTGCAGACCACTAACCACAGAAAAGATACTTGGCTGGCCCAGAACTAACATGTGGTAGTTCAGTCATATCCAGACCAGGGATTTCTTACATCACTATTTTTAGGAAGCAATCATTTCTGGACTCAGGGCAGGATGATCGTTGTATCTTCTAAATCTTTTCAGACACTAGTTGTCACTGCAGTATGAAATAAGAGGTGCCTCCAGGGTGGTGTTTACTAGATGCATCTCATATCACAGCCAAAATCAGACATTTGTGGATTTTATAAGATTACCTATTCAGTGTAGAGAAGTATTTACACAAGTGTGTTTATGTCAGCAACAAGAATAAAGTCAAGCAGCACGTTTAGGCAGCTTTCAGACATTGGGCAGGGGGTTGGAGCTCTGTGACCCCTGGGGTCCCTTCCAACCCAGATCAGTCTGGGATTCTAGGATACTATGAAGGCTGCCCAAAAATACCTAACACTTAGCAAGCTGCAAAGCTTTTAAGACATTTGTCTCGTGCAGACAGCAGTAAGCATCTGAATTGACTTTGCAGCACGGAAGAGACAGTGGAATGGGAGAGCTCCTTACCAGTGCCTGCCTGTCCATCTTCTCCTTCTCAAAAACAGCACAATATTCAGACAGCTCCAGCTTCTTCAGGATTTCTTTTACTTCCTCAACACCCCCCTGGCTGGAGGCTGTCCTGCATCCCTGGGAACAAGAGCCAGCAGGAGGTCGGCATGAAAGTGCCGCAGGGGTACAGCGCGGGTCTGTGCAGAGCCCCTACCTCTGTGCTGTGCTCATCCTCCTCCTCCTCTTCTGGAGCAGCCTTCTGGTTCGTCAGGAGATCAAACAAAATGAGCGACCCTAAAAACCAGGTGCAAGGTGATGCAGCATCAGTGTCTCACTGGGGACAAGCCCCAGGCTGTCTCCTTCCTGGGACAACAAACCAGCAGCCTCTCTGCTCCCACGGTGCTGGGACCTTACCCAAACTGTGCCCTGCAATGGAGACCCCCCCTTTGAAGAGGGGGTTCCTCTGCATGAAGAGCTGGTAGAGGCGGTTCATTTCGGATGCCACCGTGTCCACGATGGTCTGGCAATAGGTGGAGCTGTTATAGAAGAAAACATCCAGGATGGTGTCGTTGATGAAGTGACGCAGGCGGTTGATGCTGGGCAGGGTGATTCGCTCCAGGTCGCTGGGGGGGTGGAAAGGAGAAGGAATTGCAGGACTTACAGACAGATCTGCCCATGATCCCCCCACCACGCACCCCCCCACGTTCCTAAGGCAAAGTGTGAGCTCAGAGGAGCCTGGCCTCTGTGTGCAGGGGAAAGGAGCCTGGCTCTTCCCTTCCCCAGGAGCCCAGCCTGCTCTCAGAGAATCACAGAGCAGTGGGGTTCAGATCTGGAGATCCCCCAGCCCCACCCCCAGAGCAGGGTCCCCTCCCGCAGGCTGCCCGGGGCAGCACCCAGGATCACAGGGTTGGAATGTCCCCAGAGATGGATGGAGACTCCCCAACCTCTCCAGGCAGCCTCTGCCACCCTCCCAGCACAGGAGTTCCTCCTCAGGGTTCGGTGGAGCAGTGTGAACACACACTGACCCCTCCTCCTGAGCCCACCCCGCAGGGGTTTCTCAGCCATCCCCACCAGAGGCAGGGGCTGCCCAGGACACTTACACATCCACCCCTGTGGAGTGGAGGGAGCTGTGCCAGTTCACAGGCAGGAATTCCACCCGTCCAATCTGCTGCTGCTCCTGGGCCTTCTTGAAGTGGGCCTGCAGCATGCTCAGGGACACGTTCCTGAAGTCATTCACTGGAAGAGAACACAAACTCTTACAGGGATCCCACCTGGCTGCAGGACAAGCCTGCTGCACCCACACTGCCTAAGAAGATAAAAGAAAAGGTCATTACCAGGAGGGGGAAAATCCCAAATCCCACCAGGGTCCTTAATCTGCTGCTGCTGCTGCTCCCCTAAGACCTTGAATCTTTAACTACAAGATCAGGGAAGGCTCCCTGTCCTTATGTGTGTGTTTACCATCCCGCTGGTGCATGGGCCGGGCTCTAACGCAGCAGCTGGGGTAAGAAAAGGGCCTGGAGGAATTATTTAAAGACAAAAATCCACTGGAAAGGTGCATAAGATGGGAAGGGAATCCTAAGGAAGGAGATGAACTGGGAATTACTTAGTTGGGGAGGGAGGGGGGGGGACCCATCTCCTTCATTTCCCGTGGTCAGCAGCGTTGGAAGTGGTCTCATCAGAGGAACGTGAAGGAGGAGGCACTGCCTGGAAGAGGAGGTGTCTCGTAGGAGCTAAAGCCAGCCTGCTGTGGGAAAAAATCTCAGCTCCCTTCATCCCTGCAAGTTAAATCGTGCTGGGCTTCCAGGCAGCTTCCTGAGTCCCACAGAACTCGGAGTGAGTACTAACTAACAGGAGTGCCTTGGTTTAGTACCCAATGTGGATCCTCAAGGGATGCTCCATGTAGGACCAGTGATGCTTCTCACACGCTCTCCTGACCTCCAGGCATTCACAACCCCGGGGGGGGGGGGTGTGAGGGGTGGATTTCCAGAGCCAGAACCAGCACCCCTGGGTTTGGTCCGAAATGGCTGGGTGGGGTGTTGCCTGTTTGGCTGCACCCAGCGAGATTAACCCGTCGCAGCAGCAGCCTGAGCAGGTTACTAATTAGTTTAACGGGTTTAGACAGTTACTTAGAAAAAATCTGTATCCAATTTGGGGAAGTCACTATTTTGGGATGCAGTGGGACAGGCGCAGCGATGGGAAGTGCTTGCCCAAACCTTTCCAGATGGTGGCTGGATTTAGGGGGTGAGCGAGAGTTGGGTCCCCAACAGTCAATTCAGCCAATGGGGTGGTTTGAATCATAGAATCCCAGACTGGCATGGGTTGGGAGGGACCCCAAGGGTCACACAGCTCCAACCCCCTGCCACAGGCAGGGACACCAACCTCCAGCCTGGAGCTACACAAGGTTGCCCAGGGCCCCATCCAACCTGGCCTTGGACACCCCCAGGGATGGGGCACCCACCCCCTCTCTGGGCAGCCCCTTCCAGCCCCTCACCACTCTCTCTGTAAAGAGCTTCCCCCTAATATCCAATTTAAACCTTCCCTCCTTCAGCTTCACTCCATCCCCCTTGTCCTGCCATTATCTCCCCTTTTAACAAGCTGATTCCCCTCCTGTTCCTCTGCTCCCTTCAGGGATGGGGAGGCTGCAGTGAGGTTCCCCCAGCAGCGTTTCAGGTGGTCTGTGCAGGTGCTGGGGGGTACAGGGTGGGTCGCTGCGTGGTTACCAGAGCAGCCCGGCTGTGCTCACACCTACCGCACTGGACGATGCTCCGGAAGCGGATGTCGCAGGCGGGGCCGATGCCGTGCACCACGAACACCAGGTGGTCGATCTGCAGCGGCTCTCCTGAGGGAGGAAAAGGGCAGTTCAGAGCCTGGGCCACCCAGGAGATGTCACTTCTGGGGCACCGACTCGCTCCGTGGGAGTGGAGCCTCCCACCCTCAGCTTCACCATGAAGACAAGCCCCCCCCACCCTTAGCGCCCGGCTGCCGTGCTGAGGGGTTGGTGGTTAGCTTCCAAACCTGGTAAACCCAGCTGCCCACCCTGGGATGGGCCCAGGACAGCAGAGGAAGGCGAGGTGGCTCATCCCCCTTCTCCTGTCACCATCCTCAGGCCAGCAGGACCGGGTGGTCCTCGCAGGTCACACCCCTGGGGCACAGGGAGAGGATGGGACCAGGAGGATTCGGTGCAGCTGCCGGTGCTGAGCCACCCAGCCCCGGCCTCGCTGCCTCTCGGGGGGGTTACAACCTGCACTCCACTTCCCACACGCTCCAGTTTGCCTGGGTACCACCCCAAAGGCAAGCACGTGTGCAAGGTGAAGGGGTTGATGGGAGGGACACACCAGGGACACGTCCTGAGGTCCAACCAGACACATGGGGACAGCTGGGAGGGGGCAGAGCATCAGAGATGGGGGGGAGCACATGCCCCCAAAACATCCACAGCATGTGGGTAAGCAACAAACCCTGTGTCCCTACTAGGGAAAGGAAGTCTCCTTCTTTACAGGGACCCAGGCCGAGACCTTGTGGGCGCTGCCTGCTCTGCTGTGCGTTCAGCAGCTCAGCATGGGAAGCACGCTGCCTCCTCCCCACGGCTTGCACGTCCAGCGATGCTGTGGGCTCTCTGGTGCTGGGGAGGTTTCTGGGGACTATCCCTTTCCTTTCAGCACCAAATTTTCAAATTTCAAGGGTCACAGAAGCTTCTCTGAGTCTTTTTGAGATTAAAGGGGCTGGAAAAGAGACCCCACAGCTTGGGGTGAGAGAGAGGGCGGGAGGGAGAAGCGAGCTCACCGTTGGGGATCTCAGCAGCGATGTTTTCCACTCCTCTCTTCACAGTCCGAGGGCGACCTTGTTCCGTGGGACTTGAGACCCAGTCATCAGAGATGGCAACGGGATGGTAGTGCACCATCAGCTTGTAAACAAGAAGAGCTGTCATTAAGCTGCGCTGTGGTTACACAGAGGAGTAGCTCTGCTGCTACAGCTGGTAAGTGCTACGGGGCGGTACCAGCCCGCAGCGTTTGGCTGTGTTGGCACCAGCCCTTTGCCCTGGGAGAGCAAAAGGTGTGTGGAGCAGACAAGCTGGATGTGCAGTGGGCTCAGCTGCATCACCCTCAGCTCTGGCACAGGGAATGCCCCTTGGACTGGCACCCTTCCGTGCTTCGGTAGAAGCGTGAAGCCAACCCAAGGGACAAGCCCCTGGGGATGTCCTTGCTGCTGAATGCAGAGATCACCCAGCCCCGCTCACCTTTGGGTTGTGCAAGATGATGATTTCCCTGCTAGGAGACTCTAGTTTCTTCTTCCACTCATCCAGGGTCACAGCGACCATGTAAGCTTCCTGGGGGAGGGACAGACCACCCTGTGAGCCAGCAGAGGGTTCCTGGGGGATGCTCAGCCTCTTGGGACACCCCCACCCTGAGCATTGATTGCTAGAGAGCTTCCAAGCAGCCCCCACCTCACCCCCCCCCCCCCCAGTTCAGAACTGTGCTTTGTTACACCAGGACGCACAGATCTCTCTACAGGTATGTTTGTATGTGTGTCTTGCTCCAAAGCAAGCTCTCCAGCCATCAGCAACGCAGCCCACCAAAGCCACTGGGTCCCTGGGTCCTCTCCTCGCAGTCACAGCTCCCTGGGCTTCAGTGGAACTCAGAGCACAGGGAGGCTGCGTTTCCTTAGGAGAAGTCAGAGCAGGCAGGGGCAGGAATAAAGCACAGCAAAGCTGTTAGAGAGCAGGGCTGCAAGGCCAGAGCTGCACGGAGGATGCCGACACGGCTGGACGAAGGCAGGGGGAAGGGGATGCTGCCTGGCTACGGCAGGCTGGGAGAGAGGGAGGGAGGGAGATGGCAGCAGGGGTTGTGGTTACGTTAATCAGCTGTGGAACACTGTGCCAAAGCCTCTTTGCGGTTCACGTCCTCAGGCCTGACTCTGGTGCCTGCTGGAGTTTGGGAGGTTGGGCCAGCGAGAAGCCAGGGTGCTTCTGGACAAGGTGGATGCTGCTGGGCAAGGCAGCGCTTACCTCCAGCTCTTCGCTGAAGCTCTCTGAGTAGGGGATGTACTTGTTGTCCTTGTCCCCCTTGTAGAACCAGGTGCAGCGCCGCACCTCGGACACCTCCTCCTCCCAGTACACCGCCACGCGCTGCCGCCTCTTCAGGTGCACGTCGTACCGGCCGCCCGACGTCGGGACCACCGCATCGTCCTTGGCCCTCCCTGCAGGGACCCAGGCCTGAGGTGAATCCCGAGGGGGGGCAGGAAAACGCTACCAGCAGCTGTAGATACACACAGGGATGGGACTGCATCGCCTTCCGTGGGCAGCACGGGGCAGTGGACACCGGTGTTCTCCGTAGCCAAGCACAGAGATCAGCACTGCTGGGTGTCCAAGGAGAGCCAGACCTCCCCTGGAGGCAGCAGGTAGGACACGCAGATCCCTCTCTAGTTTAGGCACAGGCTCACAGAGGCCCTCCTGCCTTGCTTAGATGGTACAACTTGAATCTGCGGCCCTGGGAAGCGCGTCCGAAGGATCCCCTGGGTGGATCTCCACATCTCCAAGCCATTTATCTCCCTCTAAAACAGACAGCTCCATAAAGACCCAGCGTGGACACACCATGCACCCAGCCGAGGCACTGAGGATCACTGGCACAACCTCAGATCCAAAGCTTCCTGGGAGAGGGAGGATGGGAACAACCCTGGGGCAGGGGGTGCCCTGCCCACAGCCGTGCTTTAGGCACAGCCCTGGCAGTGAGTCACACACACACACAGTCACACACAAGCACAAGGGGCTCAGCACAAGCAGTACCATGCAGAGGGGACCCCGCTGCCCAGGCAGAGCAGGAGGGTGGGCAGAGCTCCATGCGTCCACACCAGAGAAATCTCCCCAAGGGAATTCCTGCCATGGTGCCAGCATTCTCCTGCCCACACCAAGAAGGGTGCTTGGCAGCATCACCACAGGTGATTCAGGGCATCCTGAAGTGAATGAGGTCAGATCATTCAGTGCCTCCCAACACCTTCCTTACCGGTGTGTTTACCCCTTGTACAAGTAGGCACATTGCCAAAAAAAAAGTCCCAATTTAAAATCCCTGTGGGGAAAATTCCATGTCCCAGGTGGGTGCTGTGGATGCACTGGGAATTTCCCTTGGATACCCAGCCAGACATGCACCTGATGCTCTGTGGTTGACCTTCCCAGGCCTTACAGCGGTTCCAAGAGCAGGGGCTGGGGTATTTAAACTTGAAGGGCAGCAGGGCTGTGATACCCCCCACCCTCCAGACCCTTGGAGCTGGATGGGGGTGGGTCTGGGGGTTGCCAGGCGTGTCCCCCCCTACCTGCTCCGTGAGCCTCCTCCAGCCTGTCCGAGTCCTGGGTGCTGAAGGGGACCCACCGCTCCCGGGAGTCGGTGACCTTGCAGTAAAACCAGTGGGGAACCACCGCTTCGTATCTGTTGGCAGCGTCCAGCTCCGCAGCCTCGGAGGGGGCGGCCGGGGGGGGCTGCGCCTGTTGCTGCTCCCGAGCCGACATGATGCTGCTGCTCCTGCACAGGCGCGAGTGGGTCACCCCCGAAAGCCCCGGGGACCCCCGCGCCGCCGCCAAAACAACGCACCCCCCTCCCCATCCCCACACACCCCAAACACCCCATCCCCTTAACCCACCCGCGCTGCCGGGGGCTGGGGGGGGGGTGGCGGGGGACACACACACGGGGACGGGCCCGGTGTCACCCCCCCAGCCCGGCCGGCCCTGGCGCACACGCGTGCCGCCCCCCCCCCCCCCATCCTCTACCCCGTCCCGTCTCCCGACCCCCAAACCTGTCCGGCTGCTCCCGCGGCCCCCCCGCTGCCCAGGCGGCTCTCCCGGCGGCGCGGCCCCGGCGGCAGCGCAGGCCCCGGTGCCGGAGACCGCCCAGCCCGGGGCGGTGCCTCGCCCGGCCCGGCCCCGCTGCTGCCGCCGTCAGCGGGCGGGCGGGCCCGGGGCGGGCTCTGCCCGCAATCCCTGCAATCCCTTCCTGCGACCCCTGCCCACAGCGCCTGCACAAAGCCCCTGCCCGCAATCCCTGCCCGTGACCCCTGCCCGCAATCCCTGCCCAAAACCTCTGCCCTCAATCCCTGCCCACGACCCCTGCCCGCAATCCCTGCCCGCAATCCCTGCCTGCAGTCCCTGCCTGCAGTCCCTGCCTGCAGTCCCTGCCTGCAGTCCCTCTCCAAAACCCCTGCCCACAGCCCTGCCTTCCAGCCCTGCCCACAGCCCTCAGGATGCCTCCAACCCCCCCGTGCCCTGGGTGGCTCCCTGCCCAAATACCATGGCGGGCGATACCAGCACTAATTAGGGCTCCCCAGATCTAAGTCCCGACCTCAGGCTGGTCATTACACCCCTAAGCCGGATGCGGGGGGGGTAGGGGGTGGTAGGGGTGTGTGGTGCACGCGCCTTCGTGCCAGCTGCCTCCCACGTGCAGCGTGGAGTGATGCTCACACGTAGGGCAGAGCCCAGGAGATGCTGATGAAACGCCTGTTTCTCAATCCTTCCACAGCCCTTTCACCTCGTCTGATGCTGGGAGAAGCGACAGGCGACCCCGGGGTGAGGAGTTTGGTTGCTGTAGAGACCAACCTTGTGATAAACACTGAGATGTGCCTTGGAATTCGGGGGGGGTGGGATGTGGGGGATGCTGCAAGATAAACCAGCTGCCAGCCCAGTGCTCACCTCCACCACAGCAGCTCCAGTGAGGAAGATTAAGCATCCAGAAGTGCTAAAATCCTCGGGTTTGCATCTGTAGAGGGAACAGCTGCCAGCCTTACCCTGTGCAGGGCCAGCTCGGGGCTGGCACAGCTCCTGCTGCAGCATCTTTCTCCCTTGGGGTCCTGTCCGAGCTGTGACCCACTTTGGTCCAGCGTTGGAGGAGATGGAAAGCAGCAGGGGATGCGGTGGGGACGGATGAGGTGAGGACAGCAGGAGGTTTCTGTGGAGGCACAGCCTGATCCCTGCTCTCAGTTCAGCTCAGCTTTGGGTGGGGGGCACAGAAAACCCACCCGAGGGGCACAGAAACACAGGCAGCCACCTCTCCCCACAGAGCTGTCCCAGTAACCAGCCCCGCTGCACGACGCCAGCTCCTTCCAGCCACTTTTTAATGCTCCTTCCACGTGCTTTTAACTTCACAGGCTCCCACATCCCTCTGCCAGGTCCTTCCCACCCGCAGGGAACAAACCTCCGGAAGAGGAAATTAATGGCAAGGAACACATCACCTTGATAGGCTCCAAGCAGCAGCCCACCCCTCCTCCTCCTCCTCCTCCTTCTCCCTCCCTCCCTGATCCTCCCTGGCTCAGGTGCCACGTAGGTGCTTTCAGCCTCTCTCAGAACAGATAAAGGTGTCGTTCCCACATCTCCACAGCAGGAAACCTTTGTCCCAGCCCACAGAGCACTGGTGACACAGCAGCTGAGCGCACGCTGCTCTCCTCTCTCCTCCCCAGCTGCATTGCAGGTATCAGGGTTGTTCCCAGAACCTACTTACCTCTCATCCCTGGTGACTGGCAGGGTATGGAAACGAGTACCAGAGCAACTGGGATGCAACAGACAATCAGTTTTCTTCCCGATGCGGCTCTGGCTGCTGAAACAAACCCAGAAATAAAGTTCCAGAGGTTCTGGAGCTGGCTGGTGGCTGCTCCTTTTCATGTACCCATAAGCAGCGACTTGCTGTGGCGCCTTGGGCACCACCATGTCCTCAAACAAGCAGCAGGGTTGATGCATCCATCCATCCATCCATCCATCCATCCCCTCTTTGCTGTCACCTTACCCGAGCGACAGCGGGATGGTTGGTCCATGGCCAGGAGCAGCCCTGTCCTAGGGCTGGTGACCGCTCTGTCCCCGCTCCGTGTGCCAGGGGTAAAGCTCAGTGTTACAGAGGGGCTGTTTTGGCAAACCTGGGCTGTTAGGAGGGTGATGGGGGTGCTGCCTGCACCCCAAGCCATGCTGGCCAGCTCAATACGCAGCGACTGATGAGCTGGAGGATGTCACTGTCTCTGCTGAAGCCTGGATCCCGCACACAGGGCAGGATTTATCCCAACAGCCACGCTGAGCAGATTGAAGAACAAACGTGGTAAGAAAAGAAGAAACAAGTTCTTTGGTAATTCCCTCAGGAGCACAAACACCACAAGACCACAGCCTGGATCTGGTGCTGAACCAGGGAGCAAAGCTCTGGGGTCCCTCTGGGTACCTCACATCCCTCTTCTACGTTTCCATCACCTTCTGGAAACAAAGCTCACAGGGAATGCTGAAGGATCCAAAGAACGGGACTCAAAGGGTCTAGCATTGAGTCAGCTGGCAACCCTGCAGCACAAGGACTCAGCCTCCCACCCCCTCTCCAAGCGTTTCTTTGGGGGGGTTGATGGATTTTAGCACCCAGATTCCCTTTCAAAAAACCTAAATGAAATTCTTACTGGAGCAAGGTCGTTGAGTGAACCCACGGGAGGCTCTTGGGGAACATCTCAGGACATTACAGGCAGTGTTTAACCAGACTTTGAACCATCAGATAAAACAAAAAGGGGGAGAGACACCACCCTGCTGCTCTGGGGCTTAATGAGAGAGCAAGGCTGGCAGTGTGGGAGTCATCCCTAACCACAAAAAACCTTCACAAAGAAAAGGAGCAACACCAAAGCATGGATGAATTCCTGGAGATGCTGCTGACACTGCTGCCTTTGTCCAGGAAAGAAAGGTGCCATTCACTGGGACTCAGCCATTGCTTTCTGCACCCAGCACAGGGCTCAGCGTGCTCACTGGGATCTGCTGTGTCTATCCCCACAGAGCCACCCAGCCTGGCACCCCAGAGCTCAGGATGGAGAGCTAAGCCTGGCTGTTCTCTGCCCAGCAAGAGGAGGAATAAAACCCAGCCATGCAAACCCATCCTGGGACATGCAGCTCTTTCCTGGCTCCATCAGACAGGGCTGTGGCACCACGTGCCACCACGGACACATCCAAGGAGGCACAAAGGGCAGGCTCCATGCACCTGGGACCTGCTGCGTGCTGTCAGCATGCAGAGCCTCAGCCATGCCCAGACCCCTGTCAAAACACACAGCCCCCCAGCCTACAGCCAGAGCTGAAGCACCCTGGGACACAACCGGGGCCACTGTACCCCAGCACCACCAAACAAGGGGTGCGAGGTGCGACCCAGCTGCATCCATCCTTAACCCTGACTTTATGCCCCGTCCCTGGGGGTGTTCAAGGACCAGGTTGGATGGGGCCCTGGGCAACCCTGTGTAGCTCCAGCCCTGGAGGTTGGTGTCCCTGCCTGTGGCAGGGGGTTGGAGCTCTGTGATCCCTTCTAACCCAGCCCAGTCTGGGATTCTATGGGTACAGGCAGCTCTGAGCCACAAGGCTTCTCCTTGAAGCAGAGACTTTGAGACCTCTTAATTACAAAGCAAGGTTTAAAAGTCATCAGGGTTTATTATCTCACCACACACAGCAATGACTGGCTGGAGGTGGTGTAACCGGGCGGGTAACGCCGAGCTGGTCCCCTCCCTCCACACCACCCAGTGTCACCAGCACAGCCCCAGGGGACACAAAGCTTGGTGCAGAAGGACGTTACGATTAAGATGTGGATTCTTTTACCCGAGTGACCTGGGAAGCGGTTCCAAGCATCCTTCCTCCTGCATCCCAGCCTTTCCAGGGGCAGGATTGATGTCTCCAGGCTGGGTTCCATGGTGACACCAGGGATGGGCTTTTCCCATCTGCCACGTCGCTCCTCCGGCACACTGAAGCCACCCAGAAGCCCAGGAGGGCACACAGGTGGGTTCGGTGAGGAAGCTGAAGCTGAAGATGTGTGTGGTGCTGACTGCCCAGCCCGGAGTCGCAGCTGGTGGCCACACACTGCAGTCACCACATCCGGAGGCAGCTCCAGATCAGACCCAGTTTGGGGAGCTATGTACAGCGATTTCCTTCCTGCTGATGAAGAGGATGCAGCCCCCCTTCTTCCCCAAGACCTCCACAAGTACCTCAGGTGGGGCTGGAACAACCCAACCATTCAGTTCTCCCTTTTCAGGCCCCTCTCCATGCATCTGACGCCGGGTGAGCTGTGGGGCTGGGTGTCTGGGTCGGTTGGTGTGCTGGGGAGGGGGTTGTTTTGCTTCCTTTTGGCTTTTTTGGTTGGGTTGGGTTTTTTCCGGGTATTTGGGGGCTTATTGCTGCCCCACTGCCACTAGCACGCCTCAGAGCTGAGATGGACAGAGCTGAAACCCTTTGGAACCTCAACAAGCAGCTGTGTGTTGCAGGAGGGGGGATGGATGGGCTTTCACAATCCCTTTCTCTCCAGTTTTTCCAGTATGGCCTGAATTCTGTGGACAGACTCTTTCCTGGCCTGTCGAACAGCGTCCTGCCCACCAGTCTCAATGGAATCCAGTTCCAACAGCAGCTTGGTCAGCATCTCCTCCAGAAGCCGGTAGGATTTATCTGTCTTTCTCCCTACAAATTCATCCACCTCTTCCTCCAGCTGCCCAGCCTCCCCCATGACGTGGAGGATTCTCTGAATCTCTGGCTGGACGGCTGAGGAATGAGCTGGAAGCTGGTGGCTGGGTTTAAAGCCACCAGCTTCCCGGTTCCCAGCCAAAAGCTTGCGAGAGGCAGCGGTGTACAGCTGGGGCTGGGCGCTGTACTGCACCCTGGGAGGCTGAGGCTTGGTGCTGAGAGGAGCTGCCAGCCTGGGCTCGCTCCTCGGTGTCCCTGAGGGCTGGTGGTCACCATCAGGATAGTAGTCGTGGTGGTGGTTGGTGCTCGGCTCGGGTTTGTCGTAAGCAATGACATCCTACGGCCAGAGGGAGGAAGAGAAAGGGTGTTAAGGGGGTTCCTGCTGGTGGAAATGGGGTGGGAAGGGGACTTGGGCTCTGATCCTGCACTTGAGAGTTATCCAACCCCCAAGCAAACCCAGAGGAAACCAAGATGAACTGACCCCAGCAAAAGCATCATTTCCTTAGATTTTTTAGGGGATGGGGGGGGGGTTTGGGGGCTTAAAGCAGTCCTCAGGAGAGGATGCCCCTACCCAAACTGAGCCCTCATAGAGGGATGCTAGAGCCTGCAGCCTGCCACGCCGTGCTGGAGGATTTCTGACAGCGTTTGGTGCTTGAGAGAAGAGCTGGGCAAGAGGGACGAGGTCTGACCCACCTGCTCTGAGACACCTGGCCTCTCTGGCTCCTTTCTGGAATTACAGCTGTGGATTTGGGTCTTCTGGAGGTGAAGAGATGCAGCTGGCACTACGTCCCTACCTACACCGGCCGCGCTCAGGGAAAGGGGTTTTAAGGAAGGCTGTGTGATCTGGGGGGATCGAGCCACAGCCAGGACCCCACAACGGGCTCCTGGTGAGAACATCAGCTGTACCTTTGAGTCCCAGGTGGGGGCGTGGGAAGGAGCCCCGCTGCCAGCCCAGGGTGGGTGCGGGTCGGAGGCGAAGGGGGTCCCGTGCGCCGAAGCAGCGGCCCAGGCGTAACGCGGCTGCGCCCCGTAGAGGGTGGGGGGACCCCACGTGTCCTCGGTGAGCCTGGGCTGGGGCGGTGGTCCCTGAGGTGTGACCCCTGGGTTGTCTCCGTATGGATAGGGTGGGATGGGCATCGCTGGGGTCTGTAGGAAGAGAGGGAATAGGTGTTACTCCCAGCACTGCTCCCTCCAGGCAGCCCTGGGAGCGTCAGCCTCGCCTCCTGCTTTCCAGCTGGAGTCCAAACAATGGGATAACCACCACTTTTTATATGGATAAAGCCAGGCAGGGCAAGCTGCCCTCAGCACAGCAACCATCAGGACCTGGTGGATCCCTCAGAAGGAGCTCTGCAGGCTTTCCCTCCGCTGCATCCCCATAAAACAATTCCAGGTGCCCTGGGAAGCACCAGTTCAGCATCCACACCAGCACCAGGGCTGGGGATCACTGTGGCCCGTGCTCAGCCCCTTACCTCTGGTGGGGAATAGCCAGGAACCTGCTGCCTCCTGAGCGAGGAGCCTTCAGTGGGACAGTCCGGCGGGGTGTAGCTCCAGGGGGGAACAGGTGACGAGGACCGGTACATGCTGGTGGACTCTGCAGGGTAGGGGGGCTGCGGGGGCCCGGAGCAGTAGTACCCCCGGGTCTGCGGGAGGCCAGCGTAGTGTGGAGCAGCGCTGGGAACCGGAGGGTACGGGGGGCTGTAGGCTCCGTTCGCATAGGGAGAATCCATTGCCTGAGGAGGGAAGAGCAGAGGAAAGGGGAGGGGGTAGATGGGGCTGGGGCACAGAGCTCAGGGCTCCGGTCCAGCCCAGCAGCAGACTAGGGAATGGGGACCGGCCCTTCCCACGGGATTTAGTTACGGGGTTCCTTCATCCCAGGCTAATCACAGAATCCCAGACTGGTCTGGGTTGGAAAGGACCCCAGGGGTCACAGAGCTCCAACCCCCTGCCACAGGCTGGGCCACCAACCTCCAGCCTGGAGCTACACAAGGTTGCCCAGGGCCCCATCCAACCTGGCCTTGGACACCCCCAGGGATGGGGCACCCACCCCCTCTCTGGGCAGCCCCTTCCAGCCCCTCACCACTCTCTCTGTAAAGAGCTTCCCCCTAATATCCAATTTAAACCTTCCCTCTTCCAGCTTCACTCCATCCCCCTTGTCCTGCCATTATCTCCCCTCTTAACAAGCTGATTCCCCTCCTGTTCCTGGGGTCCCTTCAGGGACTGGAAGGCTGCAGTGAGGTCCCCCCACAGCCTTCTCTTCTCCAGGCTGACCCAGCCCAGCTCCCTCAGCCTCTCTCCCTAGGGGAGCTGCTCCAGCCCTGGACCTGTTTTAGCCTCTCCTGCTCCAACGCGGCTTTCTGGGCACTAAGTGCCTGGGAAGAGGGGGACGTGGCCGGGATCAGCCCCCCAAGCCCCGCGCTCACGCTGGGCAAGAGGCAGCGCCCTGTGCGGGTGGAGGGAGGGACGGGGAGCCCGGCCCGGGACGCGGCCCGGCTGGCGATGCGCAGCTCCGGCCCTCGGAGGATGGCAGCACCGGCCCGGTGCTGCCCCCGTTAGGGTAACACGGCCTCGAAACGTCACCTCGACCCGGATAGGGGGTAAGACTCGGCCCCGCTGGCCGGTTCTACGGCTTCATCCCCTCGGAACCCCGGGCTGGCGGGGCAGCTCATGCGGGAGCCGGGCTCGGGGAGACAAACGACACGCCAGGGCCGGCAGGGACGAGACGAGGCGAAGGGTCCCCGGCCGCTCGCCGCGGGCGCCCTCGGGGGCTGCACAGACCCCCCACCCCCTCCCCCCGCTGCCGGGCTCGGGCCTCCCGCTGCTGCCGCACCCCGGGCCGGGGGCGGAACCGTCCCGGTGGTGCCGGGAGGAGCGAAACCCGTCCGCCCGCTAGCGGGGGGTGCGCAGAGCCGCTGCCTGCCCCCCCCAGCCCTGCCGCCGCGGGACGGGCCCGGCGAGCAGCCCGCAGCATCCCCCGGCAAGGGCCCGCGCCCCGGGGCCCCGCCGCAGGCCGAGCGGATGGAGGGCGGCGGCGGCTGCTCCGGCCCCTCCGGGGACGGGCGGGTCGGGACCGGGGCGGCCGCTTTCCCCTCCCCGCCACCCTCCCCGGTACCTGCGCGGCCGCCGCCACCGGCGGGCGGGGGGACCCAGGAGGCCACACCGGGCCCAGCTCAGCGGCGCGGTCGCGGGGTTCCATGGCCGCCGCCCCGCCCCACCCCGCCGCCAATGGCCGCCGCCCCGCCCTGCGGCCAATCGGCGGCCGGGCCCCACCGGCGCTGACCAATCAGAGGCCGCCCTGCGCGCACGGGCGGTGCAGCTTAAAAGGGCAACGCCCCACCCTTAGCGGGTCCCGTCCGGCGGCCGAGCGGTTCCGGGGCGGCGGCGGCTCCGGCGCATGGCGGCGGTTCCGCTGGGGGCGGCGCGGCGGCACCATGAACTACATGCCCGGCACGGCTAGCCTCATCCAGGACATCGACAGTGAGTGCGCCGGGGCGCCCGGCCCTGCCCGCAGCGGGCGGCTGGGACCGACCCCCCTTCCCCTGCCCCCCCCGCCCCCCGCGGGGTGGCTGGTCCCCGGGGGGCTGACCCGGCGGGCAGGGGGTTCGGATGTCTCCTTTCCCTGGAGACCTCCCCCCCCATCCCCGCTGGGCCTCCCGTTCTCTGCGGGCGCCGCTCCCCGTGGGGCGGTTGAGCCGCCCCCGCGGGTACCAGTCCTGCGGGGGCCCCGCCGAAGGCATCCTCGCCCCCCTTGGCGCAGCTCGGGCCGGCAGCCGCACCGCCCTGCCGGCCCCGCGCGTGTCCGCGGCTGACCCCCCGGGCTGTAATTAGGGCGGGGCGTGTGAATCCCCTGGCGCGTGCCTGGCCGGCCCCCTCCTCTCGCTCTCTCTCCCCGCAGAGAAGCACCTGGTCCTGCTGCGGGACAGACGGACGCTCATCGGGTACCTGCGCAGCATCGACCAGTTCGGTACGTCCCCGCCTGGGGGGGCTGCGAAGGGTCAGGCCGGGCTCTGCACTCACTCTGGTGCCGGGCGGCTTGCAGGGGGGCTGGCGAGGAGGAGGAGGAGGAGGAGGAGTGTGTCCGTGCTGCCCTGCCCGGTGGCTGCGCTCGCTGCCCTCCTCCCGCGGGCTGTGGGAGCTGGAGGGCAGAGGCTGCCTCGGGATGCAGGAGCGGCCCCATCCGTGGAGACAGCCGGTGCCTTCGGTGCTGTAGTACCCTCCTCGCTGGGACAAGATGCTTTTGGCAGCTCAGAACCCCAGCACCACACAGGTTGTTTTCTTTCCCTCTTTCCTCTCTCTTGCAGCCAACCTGGTGTTGCACCAGACCGTGGAGCGCATCCATGTGGGCAAGAAATATGGGGACATCCCTCGAGGCATCTTCGTGGTGAGAGGGGAGAACGTCGTCCTGCTCGGGGAAATAGTGAGTAACGGCTCCTCCTGCTCGCTGCCAGGGATGTCAGCTGCACTGTGCTCCGAGCTGGGGGTGTCTGTGGTGCTGTGACCCCAAGCAGCACCGCTGAGGAGAGGCAGATGAGGTTTGTCTGCCTACTGTGATGTCCAGCTGCTGTCCTGTTGGGGGGGGTAAACCTTGAGCCCCATCCCAGGCCTGGGCCAGGCTGGAGCATCACAAAAATGCACACCTCACCCCATATCCATGGGAGGAGGAGGAGGGATGGAGGTGCCATCCTGGAGCTGTGGCTCTGGGACAAAGAGCACAGCGTGGGCTGTCAGGGGAAGCCTGTAGGGCCGAACCTGTGACTGTGGCCCTGGACCCCAGCGTGGATGGGGCCAAACCCCTGGGCTGCCTCTGAGCTAGGAAGCAGGCCCTGCCACAGCTCTGCTGATTGCTTTGGTGGCTGTCCCACACTGACAGCTTTGGCAAGAGCTGGCACAGTGATACCTGCTCTCCCCAGGAGCTGGGAGCTGGTAGGAAGTGCTTGGACATCCCCAAAGCCCAGGCAGATGGATTTGGGCGGGGGGGGAACACACGACACCCCAGAGCTGCCCCACCCTGGCGATGCTGAACGGGCTGTTGTCTCACAGGACCTGGAGAAGGAGAGTGACACACCCCTGCAGCAGGTCTCCATCGAGGAGATCCTGGAGGAGCAGCGGGTGGAGCAGCAGGCCAAGCAGGAGTCGGAGAAGCTGAAGGTGCAGGTGCTGCGGGAGCGGGGCCTCTCCGTGCCGCGGGCAGACACCCTGGATGAGTTCTAGGCCGGCTGCCCCTCGGACCCTCCCTCCCCGCAGACCAGGGGCTGCTCTGTCACCTGCCCGCCTGCAGGTGCATCTCTGGCAAGGCAGGAATTTGGTTTTGGTTGGTTTTGGGTTGTTTTTTGGGTTTCCCCCCCTCTCTGTGACTCAGGTAACTGCAAAGACACCATGCCTTCGGCTTCTCCGTGGAGCAGAGAAGGGGGCTGGCCCTTCTCTGAGGGGGCCAGGTGCTCTGGGGAGCAGGAACATTTGTGTTCAGGAAACAAATCACTTGGTCCTTTGGGTTGGTTTGATTTTTTTCTCCCTCCTCACGTGACTCTGGATGAGAGTTTTCCCTTGATGTGTAAATAAATCCTTCATCTCAACGGCTCTGCCTGTGTTCCAGGACCTGGTGCTCTCCTCTTCTCTTGGGATAACCACCCTTGTGCTGATTCCCATCCCCACTGGGTGCTGTACCCCGGGGGGAAATAGGACCCTGGGTTCCTGCCGTGGGGGAGGCTTGCTCTAGGGTGTGGTGATATCGCTCCTGCTGGGATGGGGAGCAGGACCAGGGTACTCCCTCACCCCAAGAAGGGCTGGCTCCCCTCAGCTGGGGCTGCTTCCCAGCAGCTGATCCCATTGCTGGTGAAGAGCTGCCACAGCGGGGCTGGCTCAGGACTGGCAGCATCCTGGGGCATCCAAGAGTATCCTGGAGCATCTGGTGGTTCTTGGGGCATCCTGGGGCATCTGGCAACTCTTGGGGCATCCAGCAGCATCCTAGGGCATGCGGTGGCTCTTGGGGCATCCAGGGCATTCGGCAACATCCTGGGGCATCTGGGGTATCCAGCAGCATCCTGGGGCATCTGATGGCTCTTGGGGCATCCGGCAGCGTCAGCAGCATCGCCTCACCCTGGTGCTCTGGAGGAGCCAGCCTGGCCGCAGCAGGTAGGAGAATCCTCCACATCAGGACTCGTCCCAGCCCCATTCAGGGCGCTGGGTGACGGCGCCAGGCGGGATCCTCCCGGCGCCGCGGCGGTGGCAGCGGTTGGGTTGGCTTTGGGCTGCTGCCAAGGCTGTGGGAGCCTCCTGCACGCAGGGAAGAGAGGGGGAAGAGGGAACCTTGGCAGCCAGCGGAGAGGGACGTCCCTGGGAAGCTTCCCTGCCAAACGCCTGTGCTGAGGAGGGAGGGAAGGGGAGGGGGGCTGTGGGGGTGCGTGGGCAGGAAGGGGGGCGTCCCCATGAGTGAGGTTTCTCTTCTGAAAGCAGCTGGTTTCTTTGCAGGATGAGCCCAGCTCTGCTCCCTGAGTGCGAACAGGTCTGACTGCAGCCTTCCTGGAAAGCAAACAGGCAGGGCTGCCCCCTGCCCCCCCCCCCCCAAAATCCCCAGCCCCCCCCAGAGGCATTTCCCTGCACCCTGTGGTGGGGGCTGCTCCCTTTTGGGGAGATAAATGTGTTCTCCCTGGGGGGTGTGCGGGCTGGGGGCAGTTGGGGGGTTTGGAGGTGTAAATAGGGAAATGGGGTTCCTCACTGTAACAGCAGAAGGTTTGGGGGGGGGGGGCAGGGGGATGAGGGGGATCCTGCAGCTGGGGAATCTCTGCAGGAGGAAACAGCCTGTTTGGATTTGGTGCTGTGGGCTTTGGGGAGCGGGGGGGCGGCTGTGCCGTGGCTGCGGGGTGTGTGTGGGGTGGGGGGGGGGGAGGGTCCGTTCCCGCAGGCTCAGCCCGGCGGTGCTGGGGGGGATGGAGCTCCCTGCCCTGTGGGTCTGGGGTCTGTGGGGGGCTATGCGGGGGGAGGAAGAGGTGGAGGAAGGCTGATGTGACGCAGCCCACTGCTGGGGGGGTGTCAGAGCCCCCACACCCATGGAGGGAGGGGGCGTAAGGAGGCGGCGCATCCCCCCCCCCCCGCCCAGGAAGCCCCGGGATGGGGGGTGGGCGGGTGGGCGCTCCCGTGCGGCGGGGCGCGGCGCTGCCCCTTACATAATCCCGTGACGCCAGGGGGCGGCCCGTGACGTCACGGCAGTGACGCACACCCCCCTCCCCTCCCCCGGAGGCGGCCGGTTGCGGGCGGGAGGCGCCCGGACCGCCCCGCGCCGCCGGCCGGGGCAGCGCCGCACCGGGCATGGTGTGCGGGCGGCGGGGCTGCTCCGCCGCCCCCTGCCCGCGCCCCGCGCCGCGCCATGGAGCTGGAGAACATCGTGGCCAACACGGTCCTGCTGAAGGCCCGCGAAGGTACCGCGCTCCCCCCGCGCCCCTTCCCCACGCTGCATCCCGGTTCCCGCTCCCGACGGCTCCATCACCCCTCCCTGGGCGCCTCCGCGGACCCTTCTGCGTTGGGTGGTGCTGGGTGGCCGGGTGGGCTCGTGGTGGTCGGCGTCGCCCGAGTCCCTCGGAGGGGACTGCTGCCTGTACCCAGCGCCTCGGGACGCGTCCGTCCGTCTGTCCCACCCACCCCGCAGACCCGGGGCTGTGGGGCAGAGGGTTAAAATAGCGATTTAGGTGTGTTTTCCCCAAGCAGCCCCTGCCACCCAGCCACCCCGGGGCTCAGGACGTGGGTCAGCCGAGAGCCGCTCCGCCTGTCCATCCATCTGTCCGTCTGTCCACCCGTCTGTCCGTGCTGGCAGGGCATGTCTGTCACAGAACGGGGCTCTCACAAGCGAAACTTTGCCCGTGCCAGGACAGCTGGGTGCAGGCCCCAGCGAAAACAGGCGCTGCCAGGAATCCAACCACGGCCGCTCCGGTGCCACCGCCCCGGCCTGAGCCGTGCCGGCAGCTGGGGTGAGGCCTGGGGGGCCGCATGGCTGCGGGTGTCGGCACCCCAGCAGCAGCCAGGCTGGGTTAAGGGCTTCCTGGGGCAGCGCAGGCGCCTTTGTTTGCTTTTGGTTTCCTTTGGGAAACCGTCGCCCTCGTCACTCTGTGACCGGACACACAAACGGCCTGGGAGTCACCGGCTCGGCGGGAGCCAGGGCGGTGCAGCGGTGACCCCCTGTGTTTTGGGACAGCCTGTCTCCTAAGGGGATCCTTCCCCCGTGGTGGTCCCCTTCCAGCAGCTGTGTGGGGGACGGAGAGGTGCCGGTGCCTCGGCCGGGAAGGGAGAGGTTGGGCGTTGGGAGCTTGTGGCAGCTGCAGGTCTCGCACCGGTGCTGGGCCCTGCCCTGGTCCCATGGGACAACGCGCTGCCCACCCCTGTGAGCTGGAGCTGGCGGGAAGGGGGGTTTGGGCCTCAGGAGCGTCTGGTGTCACGGGTGCCAAACGGGTTAATGTCGGTGTGCGACGGCCGCGCCGGAAGCCGGGAAGCAGAGCGGGATGAGGGCAGGGTTCTGGCTGGGTGGCTGTTTCCCTCCTGGGCGGCGTGGGGAACGCTGGAGCCACCTCAGCAGGGAGCTGGGACCCCGCCAGATGTGGCTGGGGGGTCCCTGAGTTTGGGGGTTGCAGGCTGGCCTCGTGCACCCCGGCACCCCGGAGCAGCTGTAATTGTGTTTGGCCAAATCTGCCGTTGGGGCAGGCAGGGGGGGCTCAGCCTGTGCCCCCAGTGCTTTTGGGGGTGCTGGTGGTCCCGTACATGAGTCAGGCTTTGGGTTTGGGGTCTCGATTGTTGGAGAGGAGCTGGAGCTTCCAAGGGAGAGCTGGTGCCCCCGCGGGCTCCTGGAGCTCAGGGAGCCAGACAGACTCACCCACCCACGGAAGTGCCCGGGATAAAAACCCAGGAGCATGATAACAGGTGGTGAGTAAGGCTTTATGGCTGGCAGGGAGGTGGGGGCAGCTGGACCCACACCCAGCTGGGCATCGGTGCCATCCCACCGCACGCCAGCCGGTGCTGGGGGGCCTGGGGGTCACGCTCCTGCCTGCTGTGGGGCTTTGCTCCTGCCTGTGGGCACCATGCTGTTTGGTACCCGGGCTCAGAATCCTTGTTGGGGGGGTCCCCAGTGTGGGTTCGCTTGCAGGGGGAGCTGTACCTTTCCTGCTGCATCCCGCTGCCTGGCAGGACACTGGTGCTCGCTTGGTGCTGGAGGGAAGAAGGTGGGATGCCCTGGCAGAGCTGCCCGCTGCTCCCAGCCTGTGGATGCTGCAGGAGAAGGGCTGGATGCTTCCAGGGCATTCCTGTCCATGCTCTGCTGCCCAGCACCAAGGGGTCCATGCTGGTGGGGTTGGGGGGCTGTTCCTGAGCCCCCTACCCTACCTGCAGCCCCATGGTGGGTCAGGGTGGGCTGCCAGCCTTTAGTGCGACTCAGCTGGGATCCAGCTCCATCCTGGGAAGACGAGGAGAGGGCAGCACCTTGGGGTGGGGGGAGATGGGGTGTGGGCTGGGGTGGTCCTGCCCAGCCCCCAGCGAGCTTCGGCAGAGCCCGACTGAGATAGCATCCCTGCAAGAGACGTGTTGGGGTGCAGGTGGCGAGCAGGGTGCCAGGGGCTGGTCCCTGCAGAGCCTGTGGGAGAGGTGGGAATTGCATGAGGAGCGTGCTATGGAGCACGAAGCCACAGCCTCTGAGCATCCCTGTGAGGCTGGGGGGCTGCCAGGGGTGTGAGGAGAGTCCTTGCCTGGGTATCCCCCCACCCCCCTTTGGCCAGGGAAGCCCAACCCAGGCCCTGTGGGGTGAGAGGAGCAGGTGCTCCTCTTCCTCAGGCGTTGAGTGCTCAGGAGCTGGTCCCTGTGGTGAGCCCCGTGGTGCCTGGGGACCCACGCCCTCCCGGTGCCGAGGCTGCTGTGAGGCTGTTCCTGCTGGAGGAAGCGAGGGCAGGAAGCTCTGCCCGGCCCAAACACCGGCCTCACCGGAGCCCAGCACCGCAGCGCCCCGCGGGCCGGCCCCCGAGTCACCGGGCTTGGCAGGGGTGACGCTGGCCGGCCCCCAGCTCGGAGCCACGCTGGTGTCAGGTCCCTGCAGGGATGGCTTCAGACACCAAGCATCCATCTGCTGTGGGATACATCCCCTCTGCTCCCCCAGAGTCCCCCATCCTCGTGTGGGATGGCAGGGGAGCAGCTCGGTGGGGAGATCAGGAAAGCAGAGGGAGGGAGCGGCACCAAGCCTGCTGCGTGGCCTGGGGGGGAAGCCTGTGCCCACCGAGCTCAGCCTCCTCCAGCACTGGGTGCTGCCAGGGGGATCCCACTCCTGCCCTGGGAGCCCTGGTCCGGTGGGGATCCCCGTGGCTGTTGGGGCAGGGGTCCCCACTGGGGTCACTGCCCTCTCCAGAGCTGCGGGTGTGAGCTGCCCAAAGCCCTGATGCTGTCGGTGTGCGGGCGATGGGTTTTGGGGGTGGGGGGAAACCCCAAAGCGGGTGGCTCTGCAGGACTGGGGCTCTGCCATCCGTTCCCCCACCCTGTCTGGGGCAGTGATGCCCATCCTCACCTCTCCCTCCCCACTGCAGGAGGTGGTGGCAAGAGGAAAGGCAGGAGCAAGAAGTGGAGGGAGATCCTGAGGTTCCCACACATCAGCCAGTGCGATGAGCTGCGCAAGGGCCTGGGTGAGCCAGGAGGGCACTGGGAAATGGCACTGGGAACCGGCAGAACCGGCTCACGGGGCCCCCAGCACCGCACCGGACATGGCACGTGCTTGGCACATCCCACCTTCCCTTGCAGAGCAGGACTACAGCAGCCTGTGCCAGAAGCAGCCCATCGGCCGGCTGCTCTTCCGGCAGTTCTGCGAGACGCGGCCGGAGCTCCTGCGCTGCATCCGCTTCCTGGACGCCGTGGTGAGGGACCCCACGGGGTGCCACCCTGCCGGCCCCACGCAGGGACCCCACGGGGTGCCACCCTGCCGGCCCCACTCAGGGACCCCACGGGGTGCCACCCTGCCGGCCCCGCGCAGGGACCCCACGGGGTGCCACCCTGCCGGCCCCACTCAGGGACCCCACGGGGTGCCACCCTGCCGGCCCCGCGCAGGGACCCCACGGGGTGCCACCCTGCCGGCCCTGCTCGGGGATGGTGACATGCCAGAGGTGTTATCCCCAGGATGGGGCTGGTTGGGGTTTTGCCCAGTCCCATGTTTTGGGATGGGGAGGGGGCTCGGTGGGGGATGCAAGGGCAGAGCTGTGCCCTGTGCCACCGTCTGCATCACTGTCCTCTCCCTGGGCATCCCAGGCAGACTACGAGCTGTCCCCGGATGAGAAGCGGAAAGAGATGGGTGAGGAGATCATCTGCCGGTTCCTCAAGCAGGAGGTGAGTCCTGGGGGGGCTTTTCCCCTCCACAGGCCAATGGGATGGGGATAGGGATGGGGATGGGGATGGAGATGGGAGTCCCTTACTGACCGCAGAGCCTCATCCCTGCCCTCCTGGCATCCCAATGGCCCCCATCAGCAGGGTGGGATCACGGGCAGGATGCAGGAGCGATGCACCCAGGGTGTGGGTGTGCATCTCCTGCTCTTCTCCACAGTCCCCTGATTTCCTGCCCGAGGTCGGCCAGCCCCACGCCAGCCGGTGCCTGCAGGACCTGCAGAAGAGCCCCTGCAAGGATCTCTTCAGCTGCTGCCTGCGGTGAGTGCCCTGCCTGGGGATGGGCATCCTGGGGATGGGGGGGGCTGCAGGCAGTGCTGACCATCCCCTCTCCCCCCTCCCCGCAGCCCCCTGCACGAGTACCTGAGCGGGGACCCCTTTGCTGATTACCAGGTCAGCATGTATTTCGATCGGTTCCTGCAGTGGAAGTACCTGGAGAGGTGAGCAGGGGAGTCTGGGGGGGGATGTCTGAGGGGTCTTGGTGGGGGGCCTGGGGGGGTGGCAGGGCTGACGTGCCCGGGGCTGTGTGTTTCAGGCAGTCCATCACCAAGGACACGTTCCGGCAGTACCGGATCCTGGGCAAAGGTGGTTTTGGAGAGGTACAGCCATGGGGAGAGGAGGAGGGGGGTGATGATGGGCTGGGGAGGGCTCACCCCATCACTGCTCCCCCCCGCCCAAGGTGTGTGCCTGCCAGGTGCGGGCCACAGGGAAGATGTATGCCTGCAAGAAGCTGGAGAAGAAGCGGATCAAGAAGCGGAAAGGGGAAGCGATGGCCCTGAACGAGAAGCAGATCCTGGAGAAGGTCAACAGCCGGTTCGTGGTGGGTGTCACGCTCTCCTGGGGGGGCTGTGGTGGTGGGGGGGGTGGTCCTGAAGCTGGCACTGACACCGGGGGTGGGTGTACAGGTGAGCCTGGCGTACGCCTACGAGACGAAGGACGCGCTGTGCCTGGTGCTGACCATCATGAACGGCGGCGACCTCAAGTTCCACATCTACAACATGGGCACCCCGGGCTTTGAGGACGAGCGTGTGGTCTTCTACGCAGCTGAGATCTGCTGCGGGCTCCAGCATCTGCACCAGGAGGGCATCGTCTACCGGTGAGTGAGGGACGGGCAGGGGGCTGGCGGGGCGGCTGGGTGGGGACCGCTCGGTGCTGAGCTGTCCCGTCCGTCTGTCCTTGCAGGGACCTGAAGCCAGAGAACATCCTGCTGGATGATGATGGTGAGGAGGGGATCTGGCTCTGCCTTGTAGCTTTGGGGATGGGTCTCTGGCTGTGTTTTGGGGGCAGTAGGTGGGGATTGGGATGGTCTTTCCCTGGGGTGATGCTCTCCATGCAGGGCACCTTCCCCGGGGGGTGATGCCCTCAGCCCCCTCCCTGCCTCAGGCCACATCAGGATCTCCGACCTGGGGCTGGCTATCAAGATCCCTGAGGGTGAGACCATCCGTGGCCGCGTGGGCACCGTCGGTTACATGGGTGAGCGTGGGGCCTGAGCACCAGCTGGGTAGCCCAGGGCTGGGGGGGTGGGTAGGGGGTGTCTCAGTGCCACATCATGCCTGGCTGCTGATGGGTTTCGGGGCTCCCTCACAGCCCCAGAGGTGATCAACAATGAGCGGTACAGCTTCAGCCCGGACTGGTGGGGCCTGGGCTGCCTGGTGTACGAGATGATCGAGGGGCAGTCGCCCTTCCGCGCGCGCAAGGAGCGGGTGAAGAGGGAGGAGGTGGAGAAGCGGGTGCGAGAGGACCAGGAGCCCTACTCAGACAAGTTCAGCAAGGATGCTCAGGCCATCTGCAAGACGGTGAGCGGCTGGACCCTGGGGTTTTGGGCAAGGGGGGTGTGATTTGGGCTGGTTCCATCCCCCCCCACCCCACGGTCACCACCCGTCCCTCCCTGCCCAGCTCCTGGCCAAGGACCCCAGGCAGCGGCTGGGCTGCGGGGCCGATGGGGCGGATGAGGTGAAGCGCCATCCCTTCTTCAAATCCATCAACTTCAAGCGCCTGGAAGCCGGCATCATGACACCTTCCTTCGTGCCAGACGTAAGGGGGTGGGCTCCTGCTGTGGGGGGAGGTGGGGGAAGCCCCCCCCTCCCCCACCTCCTGAGTGTCTCTGGCTCCTGCAGCCCCGGGCAGTTTACTGCAAGGATGTGCTGGACATCGAGCAGTTCTCCACGGTGAAGGGTGTCAACCTGGACCAAACTGACAACCATTTCTATGCCAAGTTTGCCACCGGCAGCGTCTCCATCCCCTGGCAGAACGAGGTGCCGGGGAGGGGGGGTGTGGAGCACTGTGGGAGAGGGGGGGTCCAGCCCCACTCCTGTCCCCTTGATGTCCTGACTCCCCCCGCCCCCATCCCAGATGATCGAGACCGAGTGCTTCAAGGACCTCAACGTGTTCGGACCCAGCGGGACCCGCTCGCCTGACCTGGACTGGAGGCAGCTGCCAGAGCCCCCCAAGAGAAGCCTTCTGCAGAGGCTCTTCCGACGCCACGTAAGAGATGGATGGGGGGGAAATGGGGTGAGGGGGTGCCTTAGAGTCTCCCTAAAACCCCTCTGACTCCCTGCCTGTCTCTCACAGCCAGCTGACTACAGCATCGGCACCGCCATCCAGCCCCCCAACCCGGCTGCAGTGAACTCCCAGCCTCCAGCAGCCAACCCCTCCAGCCAAGCCACAGCACCAGCACCATCCTGACCCGTCTCACCATCCCGAGGGACCTGCTGGGGCCCAGCAGCCCCCAGTTCCCCCCGTTACCCTCTCAGGGTTACCTCGCTCCAGGGATGCAGGATGCTGGCACGGGCTGGCCGGCGTGGGCAGGGAGTGACCGGGGGGCACCGGGGTGGGAGCAGAGCCCGACCCAAACCCTTGCAGCCCCCTTTCTCCCAGCCCTATGGTGTGCCCAACCTGTTCTTGGGGGGCTCCTGCTGCAGGACACCCCCATCTGCCCCCCCACCCCCGGGGAAGGGGCCAGGGAGGGACCTTTTTCTGCAGCGTCTGAGCCCGTTATCTTATCGCTGGCTCAGTGTGTGACCTCTGCGGGCGCAGGGGGAGGCTCTGGGTTATCTCTGCTCTCCAAATAGAAACAAAGGCAGCCTTGGAGCGGGGGGGGTGTCCCTGGCTCCCCCCGCCCCCAGCCATGCTGCGGGGTCCCTGCAGTGGGAGAGACGGGGTTCTGCCCGATACAACCCCCCTCCCCAAGGGGACACAGCCTCCCCCTCCCTGCTCTGGCCACCGCAATGTGAAACGGGCCCGGAGAAGGGAATTGTCTCCCATGTGGCTGGTTTGGGAGGGGGTGGAGGGGGGGGGGGGGGGGGGCTCCCTCCGCCCAGCTCAGGGAGCCTGGGGGTGTCCCAGCCTTGCCCCCTGGAGATGACGGGGTGCACAAGGGCACAGCGCCCGCGGGCTTGGGGGTGTGAGGGGAAGGTGGTGCCCGTGGGCGAGCGAGGGGGAGCGCACACAGGCTGGGGGGAGCCATGCTGGGGGCGCCTGGGGTCTGTCTGTCTGTCCCCACGCCTTTGGGCCCTGATGACCCTCTGCCTCCAGCACCTTTGGTTTACATTCGATCCCGTTTTGTACATCTGTAAAAAGCTGTAAATATTTGTACCTCGAGCACCTGGGTGTAAATTTTTAAGCTGAAAGCTCCAAATTGTGGTGGTGGTGACTCCATACAGGGGGATGTGGGGCGGCGCTTCCTGGGGGTCAGGGAGGTTGTGGGGGGGTTTCTTGGCTGTTTTACGTCCTGCAGAGGTTTCTCTTGCCCATGGGACATGGGTGGGAGGGTGCTGGGTGCCCATCCCATAGTGGGGCTATGCCATCTTCCTGGGCAGGACATCCCCTTGCTGGTGTGAAGGATGCAACTATGCTCCCCCCCTCCCCTCATACCCCCACCTCTGCAGGACCCAGCTCAGCATCCCCATCCAAGGGTCCAAGGCACTGCATCCAGGACCTCATCCTGCCAGGACTTTTCAGGGTCCCGGGTGTTTGGCACAAGTGGTTGTGGGTCTTGGTGTTGCCATTCCAGGGACCCTCTGGTGACTGTCCCTGTGTCCCCTCCTGAGGGGCACAGAGCAGCTTGTGCCCCCCCCCAGCCTGGAGCCAGAGGGGCAGCTCAGCTGGGGATGTTCTGATTCTTCCCCCAAACAACAGCGCGTCCTTGTGCCGAGGCCTTGTGCCTGGGAGCGGCTGCTCCAGCTGGGATAACAGCAGGCCTCACTGGTTCAGCTGGGAGGGGGGCAGGGGATCTCCCCCCCACCCTGGTCCCCAGTGCTGCATCCCCTGGCTGGGGTGCTCAGGCCACCTTGCTGGCCAGGTGAGGGTCTGTGGGAGTGCACACACCATCCCAAAGGGTCCCCACGTACTCTGCATGTGGTCTGGTGGGAGCTGCAGGCTGGGGGTTGGGAGCCCCAGGGTGGGGGTCAGGAGCTCCTGGCAGGGATTTCAAGCCCCCATGATTTTTTTTTCCTCCCTTCCACATACAGGAATGTCAGGTCTGGGCATGGAAACAGGGGGAGCAGCGCTGGGGCCCCTGGGCTGTGTCCCCACACAGGGCTGCAGCACCAGTTGGTGAGTGGGTGCCTGGCCACTGTGGGCATTTCCCAGTGAACTTTCAGGAAGGGGATGGTGCAGCTTTGGGCTTCCTGCTGGCATCCCCCCCACCCCGGTACCTCCATCTAATTGCACCTTGAGGGGTCTTATCTTGCACGTGATGGAGAAGCAGCAGCCAGGCGATGGAGAGGAGCCACCCTGGGGAGCAGCGGGGACCGGTCCCGGGTGGCAGGTAGGACCCAAGTCATCTCTGGGGCGGGGGGGGGCTTGGAGGGGAGGTGAGGGGGCTCCCCAGGGCTGGGCAGGCGGCACAGCGAGCGGCTGACCTCCCCCTTGGCCAAGTGGTTGCGACAGCGGGGAGGAAGGTCAGGCTCCTGGCAGGAGGGTGCAGGGGGCTGACGTCAAAGGAAGCAGCTGGTGATTCACGGGTTCTCGGGAGCGCCGGGCTCTGGGGCCGTAACTCATCCCGCAGATGTCATTTCATCCTTGAGCCTTATCGCTGGTGCCCACCGCGCCCAGCACCGCCGAGGACAGACCGGCCTGCGCTGGGGGTACGGGGCTGCCCCCGGCTCCCAGCCCCCTAGCAGGGTGCTGGCACGGGGTGAGGGGAGGGCCGTGTGCTGTCCCAAACGCTCTCGTCCATGGCACGTGTGGGAATTGTCCTTAACGTTCCCTGCTGCGCCGGTCCCACACACCTTGGTGGGTGCCAGCAATGCTGGGAGGTCCCATTCTGCTCCCCTGGGGTTCGGTGGGGGGTGCAGCGTGCCACTGCAGGGGTCTGGTGCAGGGGGATGGATATAGGCTGCCTCAGTTCTTGTGTCCTTAGAGCTTGGGCTGAGCCTGGCTGTTCTGGGGTGAGATGGTGCTGGTATTGCCTGTTGTTACCCATCAGAATCCATCGTTACCCGGTGTTCCCCGTGGCTGAGGAGCTGTGTCCCCAGGTCCACGCACAGCAGGATTCTCCTGCCTGCCCACGAAGCACTGTGGAGCCGGGCAGGGACCCTGCACCTTGCTCCCCTGCCCTCCTGTGCCCCCCCAGCTGGGGGCTGGCTGGGCTCCATGGTGCCAGCACGATGCACGAACACACTTGCGTGTGTGTTTGCTCACCGGGCGCAGCAGCAGTGACCCCGCAGCCCCGGCAGATGCACGAGGAGCTGCGCTTTTGGCCTTGGCCCCCAGGGCCCTGCCGTAAGTGATGGCTCTTATCTCGCTGCTGACAAGCCAGCATCCTTCAGCACGGGTACTTAAGGCAGAGCGCTCGCAGGGACGGGGCAGAGAGGAGCCCTCGCCGCAGAGACACCCGGCTCGTAGCCCAGCAGCTCCATCTAGACCAGGGAGATGATGCCTGCAACGTTCAAGCTCTGCGCTGCCATCTCCTACCGGCACCTGCGCAACATGACCGGTGAGGGGATGGGGAGGGGGGGACAGGGCTGGGGGAGCCCCTCTCTGTGGGCTGCCTGCGCTGGGCTGCGCTGGTGGGGCTGGGGGAGGAGAAGGCTGGAGGCTGCGGGGATGCTCTCCTCGCCCTGTGCTGGGTTGGTACCTGGGGTTTGTGTTTTCCCATCTCCACAACTCCTTTCTGGGGTCCTGGGGGGGGCGGGGGGGGCTATGTGCCCCTGCTGCATGGGGAGGGGTGCAGTAGGCAACGCTCCCACTGCCTGCAAGGGATCTGTGGTCTGGTACCCCACTCCTGTGCCTCTCCTGGGCATGGATGTGATTGCTCCTCAGTATCTTCACCACCATGTGTGGCTCAGGGCTGGAGCAGAGACAGGGAAGTTGTGGGGCAAAGGGGGAAAGCAGAGGCCTGTTGGACGCAGTGTGTTTAAATGGACCCCCCCACCCCCCCCCCCTCCACCCCCTACCGCAAATAGCAAGCCCTCTGTGGACCCCCGGTGAGTGATGCTTCTCTGCTCTCAGGTCTGAGAAGACAAGCTGCTGTGGCCCTCAGCCAGGAGCTGAGCAGGCTCGCCTGCCGCAGCGCAGGACCCAGCGCCTGGATCAGCCAGGTCCGCAGGAGAAGCTCCTTGCTCAGTAAGTGACCAGCAGATGGGGGTCCGGGCTCTCTCCCCCCTCACCCAGGGTGGTGACTGTCATGGGTCAGGGCACGGAGATTTCATGTAGATTAAAGCTCACTCTGGCTTTCATCTGCTCCTGGGCAGGCTCGAGGCTGGAGGAGAAGCCCTTCAGCGAGATGGAGATGTCCTACATCAAGCAAGGAGAGGAAGCCCTCCAGAAATCTCTCAGCATCCTTGAGGACCAGGACGGCTGGAAGACAGAGACAGTGGTGGTAGGTGCTCAGCGTCACGGGGGGGGGGTGCAGTTCTCCTGGAAGGACTTCAGGGGTGTGAATTTCACCTTCCTCTCCGCAGGGCAATGGAGACAAAGTGCTGAGCAAGGTGCTCCCGGACGTGGGCAAGGTGTTCCGACTCGAGGTGGTGGTGGACCAGCCCCTGGACACGGTTTACAGTGAGCTGGTGGACAACATGGAGCAGATGGGAGACTGGAATCCCAACGTGGAAGAAGTCAAGGTGGGAGCTGCGCATCGGAGCTGGTTCTTGATGCTCCTAGGGCTGCTAAAAGGGCAAAGAACCGTTTTGTTGGGGGGTGATGGAGCTGCTGTCCCACCCCCTTTCCCTGGGGATGGGGAAGCCAAAGCCCGACTATCTCTTGTCTGCTCCCTGCTGCAGACATGGAGCTTGGCATCGCAGCGAGCCTGCGGCAGGAGGGCTCCACATCAGCCTCACAAGGTCGTGGGCCAGCTCTGCTTGAGCTTGTGGTGTTGTACTACATGTGGGGAGGGGAAAAGAATGTTTTGCTGCTCCACAGCTTGTGTGGAATAGGAGAAACACGGTCCCAGTGAGGCCAGGGATGCTCACATGCCATCCCCTGGGTACACTGGCCATTCCCCTCCCTGGAAGCGCTGCGGGACACCTGCTCACACACACAGTACTCAGAAGCAGCTTTGACCCGGCTCCCCAGTAACTCCCTCGCACAAACGTTGGTGTTTCGAACCCTCCAGATCCTCCAGAAGATCGGGAAGGACACGGTGATCACCCACGAGAAGGCAGCAGCCACCCCTGGCAACATCGTCGGGCCCAGGGACTTTGTGAGCGTCCGGTGCGCGAAGCGACGCGGCTCCACCTGCGTGCTGGCCGGCATGGCCACCCAGTACGGGGCGATGCCCGAGCAGGAGGGCTTTGTCAGGTGAGCACCTTCACCAGCACGCAGGGGCTCCTGGCCTGGGCTCAGTCCTTAGGAACAGAGTCCCCCAGTAAGTGCTGGAGCAGGGCTGGGAGGCTGAGGAGCCGCCAGCTGCTTCCTCACCCCTGCCCTCCCGTCCTTCGCAGGGCGGAGAACGGCCCCACGTGCATGATCCTGCGCCCGCTGGCCGGCTGCCCCTCCCAAACCAAGCTGACCTGGCTCCTCAGCATCGACCTGAAGGTGAGGAGTGCTTATTTTCGGAGTAGAAAGCAGGGTTTGGGTTTGCCATAGGCTCCACTCACGGGCTCTGTCTGTTCCTCTCCAGGGCTGGCTGCCCAAGGCCATCATCAACCAGGTCCTGTCCCAGACCCAGGTTGACTTTGCCAACCACCTTCGGGAGCGCCTGGCCCGGACTGTGGCTGTGAACTGCTGACTGCAGGCGTAGGAACCTCCTGTTTGGGGGAGAGGAGGGAATCTTGGCCTTGGGGGGGGAAGTCAGACACCTTCTAACTAGAGCCTGTGCTCATTAGCCAAGGCCTTTAGTAGCATCACCCCTAATTAATACGTAGTTTCAGTAGCTGAGTGTTGAAACTGAGCACTGAGGGAGGTCACAGGGGCCCGAGGTGAGGCAAATCCTGTACTCGCCCCCTTGGCCTCCCTCACTCCTTAGTTTCAATTAAATAAAAAAGCTTTAATTAAAAAAGCCTTGACTAATGAGCTATGGGCAGACACCAGGCATAACCTCCCTGTCTTCCCCCAAAACAGGCACAGGGCACTTACCTGAACCTTTGATTTCCTTCTCCCCCCCTCTGAACCAGCTCTAATTTATTAGACACACAAAGTGTCACATTATTTATTCATTCAGAGCTCTGCAGTGGTAACTGGTCACTGCAGGGAGCAGCTCTTCAGCCTGAGAGATCTCAGAAGCTTAGCTACTCTTGAGTTTAAACTCCCCTTTACAACAAGGCATGTGACGAAAAACAACCCCAAAACAGAAGTAAGAGTTAAAAAGCTTTATTTTTTAAACTGGTTTCCAGTTTGGGGGGAGTGGGTTAAAAAAAAAAATAGAGCAGCCCCAATTTCAGTCTTACATGCAGTAGTCTTGTTACAACACAATCCTCCTGGGTGGAAGCTGCTGCTTACAACTGAGCAGAAGTGTCAGCGTTGCTTCTGCGAGGGGACACACAGCAGGACGGTCCAACTCCAGCCCACTCTCACTGAAGAAACGACTGCACAGCATGTGAGAAGTTACCTCAAGACAAGAACTCGCTGCTTTTTCAGCTAGCTACACTGGAAAAGGTACTGGAGACTCCAAGAGCTGCCAACAAATAGCACAATATACACTGGAACTGCGTTCACTCGGGCTCCGGGGTGGTGGTGGTAGAGTGTGGCTCTTCAGCAGGTGACAAACACAGAGTGCCTGGCATCAGGGGCTCTGGTGTGTCTGCTGGTTGGGTGATGGTTCCAAGTGATGCATGTTCCTCCAGAATAAAAGCCACTTGACTGGATGCCTGTTGTCCTTCTTTTGGTGCCGCGCCGCCCGCGTCGGTTACGGCTCCCAGGGTGGGCTTCGTCTGCCATCAACTTCTGTCTCTACATGGTAGAGGACATCTGCCAGCGTGTGCTCAACCACTGCTCCCCAGCCCATGTCGCTCATCTGCAAAGGGACAGACAGACAGACAGCCTGAGACCTGAAGCACAGGCTCAGGACAAAGGGGACAGCCACCTGCCAGGGCTGTTTACCCCTGGAGACATTGGGGTGGGGTGGGGGGATGCCCATGTTTCCTTCAACAAGATCTCAACCCTCTCAGTGACAGAGCAGGTGGGGACAGGGGCTCTACATCCCGCAGGAGGAACAGGACAGCACCTGCTCTCAGGTAAGATGTAGCTACGTGTTAGGCTGTAATTTTAAACACAATCCCTTCGGCTACACTGTCCAAAGACTGCAGAGGAGATACACAGGCTTGGTCCAGATCAACTCCCACCCCACCCCCCCCTCTTATTTACATACTGTTTGGAAATGCAAAGCAGGGGGGTAAAACCCTTTGGTTATTACTCACCGGGCGGTAGGTGATATCCCGAGGTGGATACTTGAAATAGGGTCCAAAGTTTATAGAAACCTGTGGAGAACAGAGTTTGGCACCAGCTCCAGAACAACAGGCAGGTTGCTGGAGTCTTCACCCTTCATCCCCTGCTACCTGCACCCTGTGCAAGACCCCAGGAACAAACACCCTTGGCACAAGTGTTCGTTAAGTGGTGAAGCTACTTCAGGCAAGGGAGGAGCAGCACCATCCCAGAGTCACCTCACTACACCAACTCCTCCCCAGCCTCTTTGCTTGCCTGACACGCTCCCAGAGCACCCACTAAAACTACACCAGAGTTCCAAATGACCTTTCCAAGCCAGTAATCAATAACCTTACTTACTGTGCAGCCTTTGTACAAAGAAATAGCAGGGAAATAAACTCCTTCAAAGATGTCTTTAAAGGCAATCCCTTGGCTGGCACCATTCTTGAAGAATATGATCTGAAAAGAAACATTTTAAGGGATTTTTTTCCCCCTATTGTTGCTAATTTTCATGGCCTTACTCGTGAGGTACAAAGTTATCCTGAAGGAGCAGCTTAACCTTCTCTCCCCTTTCCCTGATGCCAGGTAACTACTGATGTTACAAGCAAAGGGTGTAGCCCCGTTTGTTAGTCCAGGTTTAGTGTTGCTTTCATAAAAGCATTCTTCTTTTTTATTAAAGTAATAATCAGCCTCTCTTGGAGCTTGTTAAATGCAAGTGATTAATACACACTGTGAGCTGCTCTTCCTGGGCTTCTGCACCCTCCCACCCCTTAACTCACCTGGCTCCCAGGTGCTTGCTTCAGGCTCTTCTCTGCTTTGTCCACGAAGTCCTTCTCTTCAAAGTACAAGTAGCTTTTGAATTTGATCAAAGCCTGAAAGAAGAGAAACCCATCCCTTCAGAAACAAGGCAGAAAACCTGTTATCAAGCAACCTAAGAGCAGAACTCCAGGTCCCAGCAGCAGGATGGGAAGGGGACACACTCAAAGTGGACAAACATGAGGCCACAGCGACCCGTTTTCCACTCATCCGCCTCCCCAACAGCAAACTCCACACCTCACCTTGTCTTTATAAGTGTCAGGCAGGGATTTGGCAGTCTCAGTATCTTCTGGAAGGCTGATGTAAAACCCCAGCACATCCCCCTGGCCGTAGCCAGACGAATAGTGTTTCCCTATGGACTGGTGAAACTTGGTTCCCTTTTTGCTGCGCCAGGAGTAACTGAACTTGTCGTATCCCAGAGGGGCCTGGAGGTTCCCTGCAAGACACCAATGTTTCTTCATGAACGCAGCATGGCAGGGGCACCTCTGTGCACCCCACTTCAGAGCAGTGATTACACCTAATTAAGAAACAAGAGCAGCACTAGTACAAATGGGTTGATTAGAAAGCTAAGCAAGACCAAGCACACAACAGCATCAAGGGTCCAGCCCGTACGACAGATCCCCTGCAGAAAGAGTTTCCCCTTCAGAAAAGCAGAGAAGATGTCTAAATTACCTGGGAAACAAATCCAAGAGCCTAAGAAATACCTGGCAGAATTATTTACCTAGGGGCTGTGACCAGCCTAATCTGGCAGCTGTGTCTGGAGGCATCTCATCCATGGAGATTTCGAAGTACCAGGCTCCTTTCCTCACGCCGTGCGAGGCTCGTACCATCGAGTAGCCCTTCTCACCGACCACCGTCAGCCGGTCATCGGAAATCTTCAGCTGAGGAGCTGCAGAGGAGAGAGGACAAGCAATTCATTTGGGATGTCTAATGGGTAGTGATGTCAAAACACACCCCACCCCCCCCCGGGCAGTGGATTTAACATCTGTACCTCTTAAGGTAATTAGTGGGGAAATATTGATAATGGCTAATTAGAGGTGATAAAAGGCAGCCCCTTGTAAGAGGAGCTGGTGGTACAAGGTGGATACGATGAGGATGCTTCATACCTCGGTCGTGCAGTGCCAGGAGCACCCTTTCATACAGGCAGGCTCTGTAGAGGTCCCCAGGAATAGGCTTTCCAGCCCAGCAGTCCAGCTCCAGCTTTTCCGGGTCGGGAGCGTGGGGGTCAGGCTCAGCCAGGATGTAGCGATACCCATCTTTATTAAAGGGGTGCTCCAAGGGGTAACCGTGGGGTGGTAAGCGCTGGGCTGAAAACAAGGGGTCACTGGGGAACACAAAGAGGACAGGTCAGCGACACGTGGTGGCTGCTTCAGTCAGGAGCTGACCCAGGACCACAGCTCTCAGGGACGTGAGCACACTCACACCTATTTCAAGTGATTTCGGGCGTGTGAGCTGCCAAAAAACATCCCCTCCCTGCACCACAATTCCCCCTATACCTTCCAAACAGACCGAAAGCAGCTTAAAGCAGGAGAAGTAGAGCTGTCCCTCCACCCCACCCAGCTAGAGATGCCAGCACTGAGCCAGCACATCATCTTTCCTCTCACCTCCTGGTTTTCTTGGCTGTTCCTGTGGTCCCTCCGTCCTGCTGCTTGCGCTTGGCTCCCCGGCCCTTCCCACTGCCTCCTGCAGCCATTCCCCCTAAACACACAACCACAGGGCACTGAGCAGCTGCTGATCAGACAAAGCCTGTGAGCACAGCATCTCCACAGCCAGAGGGGCACAAAAAGCCAAACTAAAAGCAGCTCAGGTACCACCTCTCTCCTACTCCAACCCAGATTTTACTCAGAGCAAGCACAGCAAAATCCAGACCTTTTAATGCAGCTTCTGGCTGAATTTTGAGGTGTCTCCATTTGGAGGGGAAGCTAAGTGGACAAAATGAGCTCAGCTAAACTTAAAAGGTGACCAATCTTTTCTGCCATCAACAGGGAGCAGCATGGTGATCTGCTTCAGAAGCATTTTTAGGGGGCTTCTGGTGGAGATTCCAGTCACAGTTCAGCTTGCTTTCTGCAGGAGGAGCAGGAAAACCAAACCTACAGCACACACTAGGCAGTTCTAAGCCAAGTCACCATCCCTGTGACATGCTTCGCTGGAGAAACGCTCTGATGCCAGTAATAAACACTTAACATTAAAATTCCCCACCTATATAAAACAAAATACACCTAAGCTGAGGGGAAAATGAGAAGCAGTTGAGGTGTTTCTCTTCAGTGGGAGGAAAAAAATCAAGGCTGTGATGGAGCAGCACTGTCACTTTGTGTTCCAGCACTCAGTTATCAGTGGTTTGAAAAGGAATCGCTGCTAATTGGCAAGGAAAGGGGTGGAAGTTGTACACACTGGAAGATAAACACCTTCACAAACCACACACCCTGGGTTGTAACTCAAAATACAGTCAGCTTTTAAATTACCAGCATCCCTCCTTACAGCTTAAGGGATTCAAACATTGAAGGAACACCATATTCTGCACAAACCTGACACGGTCTCAGCCACACTTGGTAGTTTTAGTGTGGACAAAACAGTCTGGTTGGTCACCACTTATTTACCTACATGACCAGAATATCACATCAGCTCATAGATTCAGGCTGCTTATTTAGGCATCAAGATTGAAAACTACAATACTGGGCCAAAATATACAAAGTAAAACCAAATATAAGCAAAAACAGAACTTCAAAGCAGTCAAGCAGGGCAGAATATGATCATTAAAAGCTTCTAACTACTGAAGATTACAAGAGTGCTGTCATTCTGTATTAAAGTATTATTGCACTTGCATCAGGGCACGCTTTTGATTTGTAATTGACTTTAGCTCCTCAGCCAACTGAGCAAAAAAAGCTTTGCAAACAATAATACTTAAGTTTTAGAAGCTGAAAAAGGTTAAATATTCACCTCCCAAAGAGGCTCCACCTGCAAGAACAGAAGTGGCACCACATGTTTGTCAGTCTTCCAGGTATTAAGGAATAAAACACCCCAACCCCAGTGAGCCAGGCACAGCTGTTTGACAGCCATAAGTCCCCCAAGAGCCACGACAGTGAGACTCAAGCAGCTATTACAAAGCCCAGTAGTATAAATACTTGCCCCCCCAAGTGCTTTCAAGCCTTGGAGTGAGGGAAATAGGAAGTCTGAGTAACACAAGTAGGTAAATTAAAAGTCATTCTGGAGGAAAACTTGCTCAGCTTTCCTGGGAGCATCTTGCTGGAGCTGGTTGCTGCCAGGAAGGACCAAGCTGAACAAGGTGGGATTAACCTGTCTCTATAGGAAGGCACAGAGAGGCCAGGTGAACCTATTTTGCACACAATAAGCATAACCTCCACGTGACAGGGTTAGCCACAGCAGCTCAAGGGACACAACTGCATGGACACCCATCTGCAGGGCTGGGAAACCAGGGCTTAGTCCCCAAACCCCAAAACCACCAGGTCAGAGAACTTGCCATTCAAGCTCCCGCTCGTCGACACCGCGTTGTTCTGCTTCTGGTTGTCATACGCAGGACCAATATTGGCAAGATCCTGAAAGGCATGAAAAACCTGCCTGCTGTACAGACTCACAGAACCCCAGCCTGGGCTGGGCTGGGAGGGACCCCTGGGGTCACAGAGCTCCAACCCCCTGCCACAGAAAGGGACACCAACCTCCAGCCTGGAGCTACACCAGGCTGCCCAGGGCCCCATCCAACCTGGCCTTGGACACCCCCAGGGACGGGGCACCCACCCCCTCTCTGGGCAGCCCCTTCCAGCCCCTCACCACTCTCTCTGCACAGAACTTCCCCCCACTCTCTCCTCTCCCCCTTCCCTCCTTCAGCTTCACCCCATCCCCCTTGTCCTGCCAGTCTCTGCCCTTTAACAAGCCCATTCCCCTCCTGTTCCTGGGGTCCCTGCAGGGACGGGGAGGCTGCAGTGAGGTCCCCCCACAGCCTTCTCTTCTCCAGACTGACCCAGCCCAGCTCCCTCAGCCTCTCTCCATGGGGAGCTGCTCCAGCCCTCTGAGCATCCCCGTGGCTCCTCTGACCCCTCTCCAACAGCCCCACATCTTCCTTGTGTTGGGCCCCAGCTCTGGCCACAGGACTCCAGCTGGGGAGGGCAGAGCAGAGAGGGACAATCCCCTCCCTGTCCCTGCTGCCACCCCTCTGCTGATGGAGATTCAGCTGGATTTATCCCTCAAAGCCTGAGCACAGCACTTGCAGGCACTGAGTGCTCCCACACAGCACTTGCCACAACACAGACTCACACTAAGTCTCAGCTGAAGCTGTTTTACTCACTGAGTGAGTGTAAGCCACCAGGAAAAAGAGCCCACACCCCTTCCCCCAACTGCCCAGGTCATGCTTCCCCTTCACCCCTGATGACATACTTGGTCTAGAAGTCCAAACTTGGGGTAATCTTCTTCTGGGTCCTTACTCCCTGGGTCTGGATGCTCTTTCACCAAGAATACATCTCTTTCTTTACACTAAAATAGAGAAGTTGAAGTTGCTCAGGGTAAGACCACATCAAGCTCATTAAACCAGGGCATTTACTGATAGTATGGAGTTTGCACATCAAGTACACCTTCACCCTTTAGCTCTAAGTCCAGACCTCAGCAAACAACCAGATCTTCCACAGAAAATCCTCCAGGAACTGAACTCTGAATACTTACCATAGTTTTGACAATATTATTTGGCCAAGTCATTTTCCCAGGTCTCTGTCTTGTGGTCATACACTCCCAGTATTTATCAATAAACGGGATAATATCCTGTAAAATTAAAATAACTGAGTCTTAACAGTGTCTTGCTGCTGGCATTTGTCTGGATTTCTACTATGAAGTCGCAGTTTAACTTAAACTCACAGTGACTTTTTCACACCAGCCCTACCTTATCCTTTGAGAACATGGTTTTTGGGTGCTCATCTTGGGTCCTCGACTGCCACGTTAAGTTGGCCAGAGCACTAAGGCACATCTCCTTGAGATCTTCAAAACAAAACCAGACCAGAGCCTGAGTGAGGCTTCACAGGGAAGACCAAACACCCTCAAGTACTCAGCACCTACTACACCCCTGCTATCTTGAGTAACACTCTCACAAATTCTATCCCAACCCAGCAGCTCTCACTGAACAGAAGCAGCAAAACACCATCAGGAAAAGCCACACACACACTTGTTGCTGGTATTTTTGGGTGATTATGGGTAAGTTTCAGAAGCATCCCAATGAGTTTAGATAAAATGAAGCCTCTTGGACTGCCTCCCTGTGGTTGTTTAGCCCTGGCTGGAGGCCAGACACCCACCAAAGTCAGTCTATTACTCCCCTTCTTAGTTCTTAGCAGACTTTAGGCATGATCCTGCTCCCTTCTTCCCCCTGATGGCAGCACAGGGGGGAGGGACTGGGGAAAATGGGGTTCTGGGTTAATTCCTCATGAGCTGTTTTCCTTGTCCAGATCTTAAGACACCTCTAACCTCCCTCCCTGCTCCCTTCTTAGCAGACTTCACTCTAGCCATGATTTCACTCCCTTCCTCCCCCCGATGACAGCACAGGGGGGCAGGGACTGGCAGATGGGGCTTCAGTCAGTCCCTTGCAAGTTGGTTTCCTTCTCAGCTTGGGGTGGGGAGAGATTCATTGCACCCCCTCCCCCTGCTGCACCCTGGGGTCTCACCCACAGCAGACAGGCCTCCACAAACTTCTCCAATGTGAGTCCTTTCCCACAGGGCTTTCTCTCTCTATCACAGTGTCTCTCAGTCCCAGTCCTCCACGGGATTCCAAGCCTCCCCCAGCAAACCTATTCCAATGCAGATATTTCTCTCTCCTCTCTGTGTCTCTGATTCTCCTCATGGCTGCAAGTGCTGGCAGGGGCTTGTTCCAACGTCACAGCATCCCCTCTGTGTCTCCACCTGCTCCATCCAGCGTGGATCCTCTCCACAGGCTGCAGGTGGGGTCTCCTTTTCCATGGGTTTCTCCAGGGGCATCTTTCTCTCCAGCACCTGAGTCACCTCCCCCCCTGCCCTTGGTGTCTGCACAGCTCATTACATCTTCTCCCTCCCTCCTCCAGTGGCAAAATGCAGCTGCTTGCAGGTTGTTTTCTCCTATATGTTATTCTCAGAGGTGCTGTGACCATCCCTAGCCACGACTTTGGCCTTGAATTGCTTGTTGTTTATAGTTTAGGCTGGCAGAAAACTCTAACTGCTGCTTAAAAAACCCTTCTCAGCAGCACAGCCTCACCAAACTGCAACACTCCCCCAAAACAAGAGTGGTTTTATACTTACTGGCTTGTTTCCTTAAGAAATAGGTGTTCCCACTGTGATGGCAAACGTTGCAATGGAAGCTGTAGTTGGTCATGAAGGGCAGGCACGACCTGGAAGAGAGCATGCTGGCTTTTAGGGTCCCTGTGTACACCTTATGGTGTCAGGTTAAGGAATCAATTCTTCCAAGGTTAAGAAAATAATAAACTCTCTCTCTCTCCAAAACCAGGAACATTTTACTGGCTCAATGATATCTTCATCAAATCAGGTTGGCACTGAGAAAAGCCACGAAGCTCTTGCAAAGGAATCAAAGCTCAGTGTCACCTCACTTCAGAGGAGTCCTGGAATTCATTCAGCAAATTAAGAGGCATCAACCCAGAAGCTCTGGAGACAAGGAGCTCCACCTGAGTTAATGAATTAGTTAGGGACACAGTGCATCAGAAGACATTAAGTTTCTAAGCATTCTGAAGTCAGTTGCAGGCTCTGGAAAGAGAGTTGGCTTTGCTTTCCACTGACAGGAAGATGTTCTCTCTTGCTGACCATGACCAAAAATGCCTGTCAAAAGCTTTGCAAGAGCACTGTGAGCCACTAAGGCATTACATCCAGGGGCTCTGACAGTCCTGAGCTCCAACCAAGACGTTTTTAAAGCTAAAGCCTGCAAACACAAACACTGCCAGCTGTGTAAAGCTCGATGTTCTTCCCACAACACAACAGAAAACACTCCCCCACCGTGTGGCTTCCACAACACGCTGGATTCCAGGCGTCCAAGGAGCCAGATCCTGCTCCTGGGGAACGGAGTCTTTTTGCTCCCCCAAGTTTGGTGCCCAGCACTGAGCAGCCCTTACGCACGTGGTGTCGATGCCAAAGGTGTCTGCTGTGAACCACTTCGTGCAAATGCCACACTGCAGCTCTATCTCCCCGAGCTGCCGCCCGTTCTCCTCGTCCACTGAGCCGGCCTGAGCATCCAAAACCTCCGAGCTGTCACCAGCTGCTTCCTACAAGCAGAGATCAGACTTGGGAGCTGCCTTAGAGACTGACTGAATGAGACAGGACAGAAGCTTTGTGCAGTAACCTGTCAAGACAGGAGAGTTTAGAGGGAATATTTACCCCCCCACCCCGACAGATGCTGTGAGCTGGAGCTATTCTGTAGTTAGGTACAACTAGTTGGATAGGCCAGGCCTGAGTATAGCACATCCCGTGTGAATACAAGGAGGAACTTTGTCACTGTGAGGGTGACAGAGCCCTGGGACAGGCTGTCCAGAGAGGATGGGGAGTCTCCTTCTCCAGAGACATTCAAACCCCACCTGGATGTGTTCCTGGGGGATTTAGTCTGGGTGACCCTGCCCTGGCAGGGGGGTGGGGCTGGATGATCTTTCAAGGTCCCTTCCAACTCCTGATGTTCTGTGATTTTACTTCCAGACTAATTCTTTGCAGAACCCAAACTGGGGCCAGGGGAACGGAAAGTCCTTCTCCCCCCAACCACGGGAACAGGCACAGATTTTGCTCTCTCAGTAGCTACCTGCTCCCCTCCAGCGTCCTCCCCTCGCCCTTGGAAAACTGAGGGTGCTCATCACAGAATCACAAGGCTGGAAAAGGCCTTTAGGATGATCAATCCCAACCCCTGGCACACCAGCTGCTGCTGGGCACCTCTCTGTTACACAGAAACGCCTTCCCTCCCCCAGAGCCCCCTCGGTGCTCGCCCCTCTGCAGGGGCTGTGCCAGCCCCTTGCACCTCCCCCGCCACCTGCGCGGGCACCAGGCAGCGCGCCCCAGTCAGCATCCCTCGGGAAAGCGCCCGAGGGGATGGGACGGCAGCCCCCGGGCGGGAGCCGGGAGCAAGGAGCAGCCGGGCCACCGGGCCCCAGCGGCCGAGCATCGCGCCCCGCCGCGACCCCGGCGGGGAAGGCCGGAGCCCGGGTGCCGCAGCCCCAGCTCCACGGCCCGCGCCGCACGGGTTGTGCTGCGGGGCCGAGCGCCCCGGCCCCGGCCCCCCGCACCTACCAGCGGGTCCTTGCCGCTGGCGGACTCGGTCTCCACGGCGGCGCTGACATCCCCCGGGGCGGCATCTCCCCTGCGGGAGCACAAACGGGTTCCAGGGAGCGGCTCTGGGCGCGGAACGGGCCCCCCCGCCGGCGCCCGCCCGGCTGCGGGGCGAGGGGCGGGGCGGGGCGGCCCCGCTCCGTGCCCGGCGCCCAGGGGAGGCGGCGGGGGCCCGGCCCTGCGGCGCCGGGAAGGGAGAGGCCTACCCGGTCTCGGCGTCGGCAGCGCCCGGCTCGGGCGGGGCGGGAGGCTCGGCGGCCGGAGGCTCCGGGGCGGGCTCGGCGCCCTCGGCCACGGGAGGAGGGACCCCAGCCGGCGGCGCCGCCGCCATCTTCCCCCGCGAGACGGCGCCGTTCTCGCGAGAAGACGCACGCGCGCCGCCGCCGAGCCCCCGCGGGCGCGGGGATAGCGCCACCTGCCGGCGGCCTCCGGGAGCCGTGACGTCACCCGCCCCGCCGTGACGTCACGCAGCCAGGCACACACCAGACACACACACCCCCCAACCCCCTGCCCCGAGAGCTCGGGGGCGGCCAGCCGGGGCTGCGGGCGGGGGGATATCGGCGGCGGGACAGGGCCATGCCGGCGAGAGGGGGCGATGCTGACGGGGCGGGGGGCTGCCGGCGGGGGGGGCTGCCGGCGGGGGGGGATGCCGGAGGGGCGGGGGGATGCCGGCGGCGGGGGGATGCAGGAGGGGAGGGGGCTGCCGGACGCAGCTTCGTTCCCCGCAGGCTCCTGTCCGTGGCCGGAGCGTTCGCCCCGGACCCGCACGTTCCCCCCCGCAGCGTCCCCCCCACACAGCAGCTCGACACGAGCCTCTTGGTGGGAGGCCCGGCGGAGGCGGTGACCCCCCAGCCCGGCTCCTCACAGCCCCGGTGGCCGCGCACAGCTGTCACCGGCGCTGACACGCAGCCATGTGTCCCCCGCGCCGCCCGCCCTCGCCCCGCAGCATCAAAGGCCAAAGGCTTCACCTGTCGCATCCCCGAGCCTGGTCCCGCAGCTCCGCTGCCCCAGCCACGCCGGGTCCCCCGGGGGTGGTCCCTGGGCCAGGCGCCCCCCGGGATGCTGCCGCTCGCCCTCCCTGCGCTGCCCGGCCGGTATCCATCCCCCCGAGCCCCGCGCCCGGCGGCACGAGCCCCGTTGGCCTGTCCCGCACCCCGTGCGCTCGGCGGGGAGGGTCGGGGGCTGCTCAGCATCCCCCCCCCCGGTGCTGCTCCGGGCGCTACGAGAAGGGGAAACAAGGCGGGGGGTGGTGGTGGTGGGGGATGTGCCGTGGCCACCCGTCCCCAGGGGTCCCAGACAGCGCGTGGTGCTGCGGACAGCAGTGTCCCCGCACAGCGACGGGGTGGCCGCCACCCCCCCGGGGCAAGGCGGGACCTTGGTGTTAGGGACGAGCCCGGGAGAGGCGGATGGGGACGGGGAAGAGTAGAAGGATTGGGGGGCTGAGGCAGGGATGGATAGGGCTGCGGGGGGGGGAGGGATGGGGAGCAGGGAGGGAGCAAGGGAGGGGTAGCGGGGGGCAGATGGGGGGTGGAGGCGGGGGAGGATGGGGATAGGGACGGAGGGAGGGATGGAGACGAGGACGGAGGGATGGAAGAGGGACGGGGAGAAGTAGGGGAGGGCGGGCGGGCGGGAGGGGGCCGGGGCCGCGGGGAGGGGGCTGCCGGGGCGGCGCTCGGGGCTGCTGTACAAATAGGGCGGCTGCGGGCGGCCCCTGCAGCCATGCGGGACCCGCTGCGCTCCGCGCCCGCGCTGGCGCTCTGCGCTCTCGCCCTGCTCCGCCTGGGCTGCGCACCCGCCCGCGCAACGACCCGCGCAACGACCCGCGCAGCGCCCCGCGCAACGACCCGCGCAGCGCCCCGCGTCCCGCCGCGCTGCCCCGCGCTGATGCTGCAGCTGCTCCGCTCCCCTCCCGCCCCGCTCCGCGCCGCAGCCGCCGCTGCCCTCAGCCTGTCTCCGCACGGTGAGTGGGGCCGCGGCCCCGGGCATCCCTGTCCCAGGACCTACACCATCCCTGTGCATCCCTATCCTGGGAGTCACGCCATCTCCAGGCATCCCTGCCCCGGGACCCACACCGTCCCCGGCATCCCTGTCCCAGGAGCTGCGCTGTTCCCGAGCATCCCTGTCCGGGGACCTGCACTGTCCCCGGAAATCCCATTCCCGGGACCCTCACCATCCCCGGGCGTCCCTGTCCCGGGACCCTCACCATCCCCTGGTATCCCTGTATCCCGGACGCACACTGTCTCCAGGACCGGCACTGTCCCTGAGCGTCCCTCTCCCCAGGACCAGCACTGCCCAGTGCTCTTGCTGGGTCTCAGCCCTCGGGGCTGTCTCTGGCTCTGTGCTCCAACCCTCGGGCTCCCGCGCAGGGGTGGTGCCTGGCAGCACCAGGCACACCGTCCCCTCCAGCTCTGGCAGTCGCTGGCAGAGCCAGCGGTCCCCTCACCGTGCCCTTTGGCTTCCAGGCTCCCGGCAGAACGGCTCCCGCTGGGCGCTCTCCTTCGACATGTCCTCCCTCTCCAGCAGCCAGGAGGTGAGTCTGGCCGAGCTCCGTGTCCGCCTGCCCGGCCTTTCCCCATCCCACCACATCTCCCTGGACATCTACCACAGCCGGCGGCAGAGGTGCCGGGGTGCCGGGACCTGTGCCCACCAGCTCTTCCTGGGCACCGTGGCTGGCAGCCCCTCTTCCACCCAAGCCTCCTGGAAAGTCTTTGAGGTCACCAGCTTGCTCCGGTCCTGGCTGCACCAACCCACAGCCCCTGGGCATCACGAGCCCCTGGGAAGAGAGAGACGGGATGCCGGTGACGCCAGCTCCACCATGCCCACCTGGAGTGATGCTGGGCCCAGGGAGCCAGCCCTGCCCCAGGACCTGACCGACAGAGTCCTGCTGCTCGTCTTCTCCACGGACAAGTCTCCAGGAGACCACAGCCTCATCAGGACAGCGGAGACGTCCAAGCACGTCATGCGTGACAGCAGCGCCCAGGGCACAGGGACCCGCCGGCACCGCAGGAATCGGAAGGAGAAGCAAAGGATCAAAGTGAGTGATGCTGCTGCTGCTGCTGCCGCCGTCCCGGGGGAGGAGGGCAGGTCCCTGTGCAGGAGGGTGGACATGATGGTGGATTTCGAGCAGACAGGCTGGGGCAGCTGGATCGTCTACCCCAAAAAGTACAACGCCTACCGGTGCGAGGGGCAGTGTCCATCACCCGTGGATGAGACCTTCAAGCCCACCAACCACGCCTACATACAGGTAAGGGGGTCACTACACCCCTCCCTCCACACCCCCCGGTCCCACCAGCCCGTGGCAGCGGGGTGATGCTTTGCCCTCCCCGTGTCTCCCCACAGAGTTTGCTGCAGCTCTACAAGCCCAACCAGGTGCCCTGTCCCGCCTGCTCCCCGGTCAGGATGAGTCCCCTCTCCATGCTCTACTATGAGGAAGGCGAAATCGTCGTCCGGCACCACGAGGACATGATCATCGAGGAGTGTGGCTGCAACTGAGCTCCTCCCCTGCTGTCAAGGGGCACATCTCTGCCCAGAAAGCATCCCCAGGGACTGGCCACCCAAACCCACGACCAGCAGCCAGTCTGGGGCATCACTGAGCCCCCCCACACAGAGTCACCTCCGAATGCTACGTGCCCGTGGGCTGGTGAAGCTCTGGCTGTGCCAGGGGAGGAGTGGGGTGCCCAGGTGTTTAGCAGCTCTGTGGCACCACGGGGCTGTGGTACAGGGATGGATCCAGGCTCAGTGCTGGGAAGGCCATCAGGCACCTCCCTGTGTGCTGGGGCAGCTGAGGGCTGGTGCTGCTGGAGCAGGGCAGCAGCTGTGGCCAGAGCAGCAGCAGCTTGGTCCTGGGAGGGATGGACCCAGGAGGAACCAGCTGGCAGCAGGAGGGGAGGCAGCGACCTGCATCACATAACGCTGCTCGCCCTGGATCACGCAGGGAGTGATGTGAGACATGGACCTGGGGCTCCTGCATCCCTCTCCAAAGCATCACCCAGTCACCAGGAGCCGAGGAGGTTTTTGCAGGAGAGATGCTCCATGAAATAAGGCAGCCCCACAGTCGGTCTCAGTGGCTCTGAGCCCCCCCAAAACCCACCTACCCCCCCTGCACATCCCTGCTGTCCTCCATAAAACCAGAGCTTGGCTCAGAGCTTTCCCACGACTTGCTGGATGGGGCTCGTGGTTGTTTAATCCATCAATAAATTATATATATATATATATTTAACCCCCTTTGCAGACTCTGCTGATTCCCACACCCCTTTTTTTTTTGCTGTAGAATGGTCTCTTGGGGCGTCATTCCCCTCCCCATCCCTCTGTGATGGCAGCACCCAGGGGCTCTCCCTGCCCGGGGACCTGGGTGCAGCCTGCCCTGAGCGCTCTCACTGGCTGCTGTCACCAGCTTTGCCACACAACGTGCCAGCCAAGCCAGTGGTGCTTGGCAGTAACACCCAGAGCGGGTGCTACAGCATGGGGGGTCCCCTCAAATGATGCAAGAGATGCTCAGCAGCTCTGTGAGCTGAGGAAAGTTGGGGTGACAGGGCGAAGAAGCTGTTCCCACCCTGATGAGGGGGTGCTCAAGAGCAAGCAGGGAAGCACCTGCAGCCTTTGAGGAGGAGGGCTGAGGGGTCTTGCACCTCTATTTGCCCCTTGGAGACAAGGGGAAGGGCCATCCCATCTGGGGATGACTTGAAGCCATGTGTGGCAGCTGGAGAAGGCAGCTCCTGATTGGGTCACCCACCCAAAGGGGTGCTGGGGCTGGGAGCAGGAGAGCTCCAGCTGCAGACGATGCCCACAGTCGTGGGTGCCCCTGGGGATGCTCTTCCTGGGGCAACGAGGGTCAGTGCCCCTGCTGCAGCCCTGGACGGGGATACGGGCACCCCCACACTCACAGCTGCCCCTTCCCACTGCTGGGGATGGGGGACACAGCACACACGTGGGGTCCCCCGTTGCTGGGCTGAGCAGGAGGGGATGAGCAGGACCCCGGGTACCGATCCGGACACCAGCAGGCAGCCCGGGGGGGCTGTGCAGGACAGGGTCATCCCTTGTCCCTCCCCTCCTGGGACCAACAGCTGCAATTCCACATCCCAGCCCAGCCTGATTATCCCCAATCCACATCCCAGCGCTGGGGTAAACAAAGCGTGTCTGGTTCCCCGCAGACCCTCCCCTGTGCCGCTTACATATTCCGACAGCGTTTCACACTGGGACCAGCCCGGCATTAGAGGGTCATTTGCAGGACCTGTCAAGGGCAGCGAGGGGCTCACCCCGCCAGATGTGGGCAGGAATCCAGAGCTCCGGAATCTCCGTGAAATGAAAATTAAACTCCCCCCCCCTCCCCCTCCTCGGCAGGTTTTATGCTCCCTCTCCAAGCACTGTCCCCCCAGCCGGGTTTCAGTCTCTCCCACGCTCCTCACCGCCCCCTCCCCAGGGACCCCCTCACCCCCAACCCCCCCCAGACCCCCTCCCCACCCGCCAGCCTCTGGAAGCTGTATCTTTGTGATCTCAGCCCCTCCATCAACCGGTTTGAGACCCAGCAGTGGGTTCAAAAGTTGTCAGGGGGGTGGGAGGACAGGGGGGCAGGCGGGGGGGAGACAGGGGGGGCAGGCAGCAGGGGAGGGAGAGGGGGAGGCAGGCCCCCAGTTCCCTGGGAAGAGCCAAGAGGAAAAATAAAGGCTGAGATTCCAAGGAGACAGTAAGGAAAACATCAAAGTGTGGACGATGCCAATAAAGCTTCACCCTGTGCTCAGGCAAGGTATCTGCTAGCAAGCCTGGCTTTGTTAGGCTTGGGCTGTGAGTGGAGACCTAATCTGAGCAGGGCACCCCAATACACATCAGCCTGGGGACAGAGGGAGCCCAGACACGCAGGGCAATAAAGGGGAGGGACACACACACACAGCTCCAGCCTTGCCATGGGGGTCCTGCCCTCCTGCAGACAGCACCCACCCCCCTGCTCTGCACCTCTCCAGGGAGCAGCACCACCCCTCAGCATCCCAGGGCCGGGCCGGTGGGATGGGGAGGGGGGGGGCCCGGGGTGGGGGGGGGATGTGGAGGCTTCACCCTGCACGGGCAGGGACCAGGGTTGGGGAGCTGGGGGGGTGTCTCTGTGCGGAGGGGCTGCCTTGGCTTTGGCATCCTTAACGCCTCAACAGGGGCAGGATGGAGCCTTCCCAGTGCAGGGAAGGGTTTCTGGCAGGAAAAGCACCCTGGCTGTAATGGGAGCTCTGCCTCAGTGCGTGCAAGTGGGGGGGATGTAGGGGCAGCCCCTCACCACTCTCTCTCTGGAAAGAGCTTCCCCCTAATATCCAATTTAAACCTTCCCTCCTCCAGCTTCACTCCAGCCCCCTTGTCCTGCCTGCTGCAGCCCTGCCTGCCTCCTGGCTCCCTCCAGGCCAGACCCTCACACCCCACTCTCGCTGCCTGTGCTGAGCAGGGACAGGACAGGGGCTGGCAGCGGCGCAGGGACCTGTGGCTGCCACCTGCCTGTGCCCAAGCCGGTGCCCACACCTCGGGAGCAGCACGTGGTCAGGCAGGGAGCACAGGAGCACAGGCACGGTTTACTTTGGACACGGGAGGAAAGAACATGCAAGAACAAACAAGAGCCAAGGGCTTATCAAAGGCCCAGGGTGATGTTTGCACAGGCGGCGTGTTGAGGCACGAGCTGGGTCAGGCCAGCTTGGGCAGTCCCGTGACCGGGACGTGGAGCAGGATGCAGGCAGGTTGGGCCTGCTGCTCTGCCTGGGTGGGATGGAAAGGGGAAGGGACGGCAAAAAAACCGCAATGAGAAAGCCAACACTTGTCCCTCAGACCCCCCTGGAGCATCCCAGCCGAGGGAGGCAGCCACCCACCGCTTCATCCCCTCCTGCCGGGCTGAGCCCTGGCGAAAGGCTCTCAGCTGGGTGAGGAACAAACCCTGATCCGGCAGGGATCTGCCCTGGAAACGCTGAGCTGAGGGATGAGGCTCTAGCTGGGGCTGTCAGGGAGGGGGTTGGGCTGCAATGGTGATGCTGAGACCACGCTGCCCCACGCCACAGGCGGAGGAGGGCAAGGCACAGGTTTGGGACACAACTCCCTCTGCTCCCAGCGACTGCCCCGGGTGCTGGGAAGCCAGCAGGAGCCCTGACCCTCCCGGACCCCCTCCTTGCACCTGGCTGGGTGCTTCACAGGGTGCTCGCCCTCCTTTAGAATTATCAGCTATGAATTGCTCTCCCAGGCACCTGGTGCTTTGATGCTCCCTGGGATCTACATAAGCACGCAGATACCGATGCAAAGCTGGGGCAGGCATGGAGAGGAGACTTTAACACTTACAACACTTGTTACCCTCTAGGACGTGGGGTAGGGGGGGTGGGAGGGAACAGAATTTACAAGCCTGGCTTGCAATAGCTGAGACTCCCTCCCAAAACCCCCTGTGCAGTCGCCTTTCGGACCGGCACTTGAACCCAGCACCACGAGGGTCTGGTTCACACCTGGAGCCCCATGAGTCAGAGGCACGAGGCCACAGCCAGCTCGGTGCAGAGCCTGGCAGGCAGTGGGTGCTGGTCTCAGGGACACAGAGACACCCCTGCCCACTGGAGCGATGGTTGGGAACGTTGTGGTTGGGGCAGAGCAGGAGAAGGAGCTTCAGCGCTGAGCTGACACTTAGTTCTTGCCAACACCACCCCTAACTCTGTCATGGGGTCTTTTTAGTCTAAAGTTGGAGAATCACAGAATCTCCCGAGCTGGGAGGGACCCATCAGGCCCATCCAGTCCCACTCCTGGCCCCACACAGCCCAGCCCAGTCAGAGCTGCACTGAGCACATCATCCAGCTCCCTCCTGCCCTCAGCCCGGGGCTGTGACCCCTTCCCTGGGCAGCCTGTGCCAGTGCCCGACTCCCCTCTCAGCTCAGAACCTCTTCCTGACACCCAGCCTGACCCTCCCCTGGGGCAGCTTCACCCTGTTCCCTGGGGTTCTGTCCCTGGTCCCCAAAGAGAGGAGAGAGATCGGCGCTGCCCCTTCGCTCCCTCGGCAGGCAGCCACAGACCCCACGAGGTCTCCCCTCAGCCTCCCCTTCTCCAGGCTGGACAACCCCAGGGACTCCAGCCTCTCCTCAGGAGCCTTCCCCTCCAGACCCTGCCCCATCCTCCCTGCCCTCCTCTGGACACTCTCCAACAGTTTCCTGTCCCTCCTGTCCTGTGGCACCCAAACCTGCCCCCAGGGCTGGAGGTGGGGCTGCCCCAGCGCAGGGCAGAGCGGGACAGTCCCAGTCCCCTCCCTGGCCTGGCCCTGCTGGATGTCCCCAGGATGCTGGTGTCCCCCCCAGCTGCCTGGGCACGCTGCTGGCTCTCAATCCCACCCCCCCCTTGGCACAGCTTTGGACCACAGTAAAGCTCTGTAAGAGCCTCTCTGCTGCGATGGCCAGAGAGCAGGGGGGCTCTGAGGACACCCAAATCCAACCTGGGGCCCAGCAACAGGTCGATGGGGCAGAGCTGTCCCCATCTGAAAACCTCCTGATAGCAAGAAAGAGGCAGCTGGAGGGCACAGCACAGACTCCAGCAGCTCTTCTCAGGACACCCACCCCAGCAAGACCAGCAGCTGCTCAGGAGCTGCCAGACCCATGAGGTGACACCCTGCAGACCCATGAGGTGACACCCAAGGGCACTAAACTCGAATCTCTTCCCATTAAGGTTTCAGAGAAACACTTCATCTTATCTCCCCCCCAAACGCAGGTTTATCTGCAGCAATTGCTTTGTGTCTGTTTCTCCTGTTACTCATTATTAAAGGCTTGCATATCATAATGCCACAATTGAGCTTAATTAGCAGGTATTTAGATGCTATCTGCCAAGGGTGAGTGGAAGAGACAACTCATTGTGTTTTAGGAAGTCTGAGGTTCAGGCCCTGCCCCAATATGCATCCTCCTTCCTCGAACTGAACTTACACATCCCCACAGCAAAAATCACTTCTCCAGAGGAAAGCTTTCCTCTTAAAACCAGGCTTAGAGGGCCAGAACACTTAGATGACCTCAGAGATCATCTAGCTCCAGCTCCCAGCCATGGGCAGGGACACCCTCACCGGCCCAGGGTGCCCAAAGCCCCATCCAACCCAGCCTTGAACCCCTCCAGGGATCCAGGGGCTCCCACAGCCTCTCATGGGCACCCTGTGCCAGGGCCTCCCCACCTCAGAGTAAAGAATTCCTTCCTCAGGTCTAACCTACCCCTGCCCTCTTCCAGCTTGAAGCCATTCCCCTTGTCCTGCCCTGCACTCCCTGCTGACCAGCCCCTCTCCCACTCCCCTGTAGGACCCCTGGAAGTGCTGGGATGCTGCAATTAGGTCTCCCTGCAGCCTTCTCTTCTCCAGGCTGGACCAGCCCAGCGTGGAACAGAGGGGGCAGAACCTCCTCCCTGGGCCTGCTGGCCCCACTGCTCCTGAGCCACCCTGCCCTGCGTGTCAGCAGAGCCTCAGCACCATGAATAAGGCACACCAGCTGGATTTATTGCATCAATCTCCCTCTCAGGAGACTCAACAAAACTGATTTTTATTCCTCCCTTAGATAGTATTTCTGTAACTTTTACAGTATTAAAATGATTAACAAAAGCATTATCTGGAAATGAAAAGAAAACCAATCAGTGAGAGTGTCTCCTCCAGCACTCCAGGGCCCATGGGCAGCAGGGGCTGCGCTGGGGTAGTCACAGGCACGTGGAGAGGCTGAGACTCTGTCCCCACAGCAGGACACTGAGCTGTTCTTGGAAGGGGAGAGGCTGCCTTTCCCAGGAATCAGGAAGGCACTCAAGGCATGGGCTGCTTTTAAGCCTGGCTGGTGGGAATCCTCAAGAGAAGGTCCTGGTTCTTCACTGGAAAGCATTCCGGGCACACGTGTTAGATGTCCATGTCAAACTGCTCTTCCTCACCTGGCAGAGGGACAAAACACAGGGGGTGAGACCTCAGAGTTGCACCTGAAATAGCAAATGTTTTGTTGAGGAACCACCCCCCAGCTGCTCTCCACAGCTGTGGCAGTTGGGACTTAAAAAAAATCCACACTGGGGCACAAAGCCTGGTGAGGAACCCACAGCAGGGATCCCACTCCCAGACAGACCAGAGCAGAAGCAGGGCTGCCCTTTAAATAACTTATTTTTACCCCTGGATTTCCTCATAAAAAGGAATGTGAAGGCTGATGGTGATGACAATCACCCTGAGCTTGTGTTACTGAAGAGGCAAATGCACATTTCACAAGTCTGGATGGGAGCAGCTGCTGGGGCAGCTCAGGCAGGGAGATGGGATGCCAACGGGATGCCAGCGGGAGCAGCGATGAGCTGTTCCCAAGGACAGGGCTGCTTGGGAAGAGTCACCACCACCCTGGCACCCAGCCTGCACCCTGGTTTGCCCTCCCTGTCCCTGCTGCCACCCCTCTGCTGATGGAGCCCAGGATCCCATCGCCCTTCTGAGTTGAAAGTCCAGAAAGGGTTTGCTCAGGGCGAGCTCGGAGGCGGGCAAGGGGCACCCAGATCTCTATTTTTAGAGAAGTCAAGCAGCACACTTGGTAGTTTCAGGTCACTTTGAGAAGCAAATCTCAAGAGCTTGAAAAAACCCAAGCCTGTTCTAGAGTAACACTTGCTCCTGGTGCTGCTATGGTGCCTTTAGTGAAGGGCTGGTGGGAATGGAGTGACCTGAGATCTCCTTGGGGACTCTCACACACCCCCACGAGCTCCCGCACAGCCAAGAGAGTGGCTGGGATCACCGACACGCACAAGTTGGGTGTGAGGTCCCAGCTACGTCACTTGGGCACCAGGAGCTTCAGGTGTCAAAAATAAACCCCTCAAGTCTGAAGGAATTTACAACTCAGGCTGATACTAACCCCCCCCCTCCTCCCCACAACCCTACTCAGAGTTGTAACCTGATCGGTTTCAGCAGTGGAAAGCAGCTGCTGAGTGGTGCAGGACAGAGAGGCAGCAGCAGCTGCACCCCTTCTCTCACCACGGGACTACAAACCCAGTAGCAGTTCCCCAAAGACTAAATTAAAGACAATGAAGTGATTAGAAGCAGTTACACTCAGCTAACCAAGAAGTCACATTACTAACAACCACACGCAGCTAACTGCCTTGTAACTTCAAGCACACTGGTGCTGCAAGAAGTCAGAGTCCTGAGGGTGGCTCAGAGGGATCTCCAGGCTCCATCCCATGTGCAAACATCTGCCTTGCTGGGAACCAGCATCCCACTGCCTCCTCTCTGCTCTGCCCTCCCCAGCTGGAGTCCTGTGTCCAGAGCTGGAGTCCAACACAAGGAAGATGTGGGGCTGTTGGAGAGGGGTCAGAGGAGCCCCGGGGATGCTCAGAGGGCTGGAGCAGCTCCCCTATGGAGAGAGGCTGAGGGAGCTGGGCTGGGTCAGCCTGGAGAAGAGAAGGCTGTGGGGGGACCTCATTGCAGCCTCCCCATCCCTGAAGGGACCCCAGGAACAGGAGGGGAATGGGCTTGTTAAAGGGCAGAGCCTGGCAGGACAAGGGGGCTGGAGCGAAGCTGGAGGAGGGAAGGGGGAGAGGAGAGACTGGGGGAAGCTCTTTGCAGAGAGAGTGGTGAGGGGCTGGAACAGGCTGCCCAGAGAGGGGGTGGGTGCCCTGTCCCTGGGGGTGTTCAGGGCCAGGTTGGATGGGGCCCTGGGCAGCCTGGTGTAGCTCCAGGCCTGGAGGTTGGTGTCCCTGCCTGTGGCAGGGGGCTGGAGCTGTGTGACCCCAGGGGTCCCTCCCAGCCCAGCCCGCTCTGGGGCTGCTCCCCGGGCTCTCACCTGCGCTCGCTTTCTCCTCGCAGTGCTGGACGTGGCCACTGTCCTGCTTCGGCTCCTCCCCGCCGGGGCTGGTCACCCCTGGAATGTCTGGGAGGTCAGAGGGGGGTGTCCTGGCGCCCGGCGAGTTGCGACATTCCATCAGGAACTTGCGGTCGTAGATGATCCTGGTGCCTGGCGGGCAGGACAGCGCTGTCAGCGCACAGGGACGCCGGGAGGGCTTCTTGCTGCCCCGCACTGCTGCCCCTTCCCTGCTGCCTTACTGAAAGCCTGGGGCCTTTCTTTTTGGCAGCTCACAGACTGACAGAGCAGTGGGGTTCACAGGCACCTCTGGAGATCCCCCAGCCCCCCCCAGAGCAGGGTCCCCTCCCGCAGGCTGCCCGGGGCAGCACCCAGGATCACAGGGTTGGAATGTCCCCGGAGTTGGATGGAGACTCCCCAACCTCTCCTGGCAGCCTCTGCCACCCTCCCAGCACAGGAGTTCCTCCTCAGGGTCAGGTGGAGCTTCCTCTGCTCCAGTTTGTGCCCACAGCCCCTTGTCCTGTCCCTGGACACCCCTGAGCACACACTGACCCCTCCTCCTGAGCCCACCCCTCAGGGGTTTCTCAGCACTAGAAGATCCTGCTCAGGTTCCCATCTCCAGGCTGAGCAGCCCCGAGTCCCTCAGCCCCTCTGTGTCAGAGGGATGTTCAGTCCCCTCAGCATCTCCACAGCCCTTTGCAGCACAGAAGGCACACACCAAGTAACAGCAACACGCCTGTGTGCAGAGAGAATCCCACCATCTCCCGAGCTGGAGGTTCCCCCACCTCCCTGGGCAGCCTGTTCTGATTCCTGACAAACCTTTTGGTAAATCAATTCTTCCTGCTATCCAACCTAAAATCTCCCCGGGGGCAATTTTAAAGCCATTTCCTCTCCTCCTTTCTCTGCCAGGCGCTGGCTGCTGGCAGGGTTACACAAGGGGGAGAGCTGTTAACGCCTGTTTAATGGCTACAGACCTACTCTCCCTGCCCTAGGTGGAGTAAGCCAACTCCAGCACATCCCAGCCAGCCTCTGAGGGAACAGAGCTGGGCTCCAGGCAGGGATTTCTAGGAATACCACTGTACAGCCCGTTCCTTAGAAAGGAACTGTGCTGGAAAGAGCTCAAGAGCCACAGGAGGAGGAGGGATCCCTGCAAACAGACCGCAGCCTCAGCCCAGAGTGCTGAGAGAACCACCAGGCTTCTGCTTCTCCCAAGGGGCAGCCGGCACGTCTCCTCCGGGGGACGAGCCCCCCCTGCTCTGTGCCCCTTCTAGCAAGAGGGTAAGGGAACTCCTGCCCAAAAATCTAGAGCTGGAGGGAGGTACATGCAGAGGAACAAGGACCTGGGAACGCTACACCTGCTTCATCTGAAAGCAGAGGAGGGGAATGGGCTTGTTAAAGGGCAGAGACTGGCAGGACAAGGGGCTGGAGTGAAGCTGGAGGAGGGAAGGGGGAGAGGAGAGACTGGGGGGAAGTTCTGTGCAGAGAGAGTGGTGAGGGGCTGGAAGGGGCTGCCCAGAGAGGGGGTGGGTGCCCCATCCCTGGGGGTGTTCAGGCCAGGTTGGATGGGGCCCTGGGCAGCCTTGTGTAGCTCCAGGCTGGAGGTTGGTGTCCCTGCCTGTGGCAGGGGGTTGGAGCTCTGGGACCCTTGGGGTCCCTTCCAACCCAGACCAGTCTGGGATTCTGTGACATCACCTTCCAATTCAACTCTGCTCACGAGCTGCCAACCCCCCTGAGAAACCTTCTCACTGAAAGAGGTTGGGTTTCAGCTGCTTCACTAGATCCAGGGGGAGACCAAACCCAGCACCAACCAGCTGGATCCCAGCACGGGGCGGGGGGGCGACTGGTCTGGGAGCAGAAGGTTGAATTCCTGGGAGGTGAGGACAGAGGTTCCCAGAACTGGGGGGGGTGGTGTGCTGGGTATCTGGAGCACAGTTCAGGCAGAGAAGAGCTTCTATGCCTGGTTCCCCTTCCTCTGTGACTGTCACACACCCAGGTGCTGTGGAAGCAGACACCCCCCAGGCTCCCGAAGCAGGACGCTGCCCTGGCTGCCAGCAGGCACAGCTCCAGGGCAGCAGGGGCTCCTCCCAACACCCAAAACCCTGTCTGCACCAAAAGCTGTCCCTTAAACCAGGAGGAAAAGTACCCCACCCTGTGGGAACTGCTCTGAGCCCTAAAATACCCCAGCTACACCGTGGCTTCACCCCCACCCCAGGCACCTCCCTGCCCAGGTCAAAGCCCAGAGAGAATTGGGCTGAGTCCCCCCTTCAGGGAGAAACACCAGGTTTGGAGAAGCATCCAGCACACCTCACTCCTTCCCTGCTCCCCAGAGGAGCACAGGCAGCGTGGCTGTGCTGCTCTGAGCCAGCAGTGCCCACACAAGGCCCCAGTGCTCGCTGGGCATCTCAGCCAGGACTCCCTGGGTACTGCCCACACGTGGGTTTCACCCCAAGCCAACGTGTAAGTGTGCCCTGGGCAAGCAGGCAAGGAGCCAGGAGAGGCACAGAGGCAGCTCTGAGCACAGACTCTGCTTAAAGGTCACACAGCATCACCCTGATCTGTCCCTCTCTGCTGGGGCTGGGGGGGGTTATTAGACCACTGCTGCAGGGAGAACAGCTCCTGCCTCTGAGGGCAGCAGAGGGGGGATCTCATCACCCCAATATCCCTTCCAGAGGGGATGGCAAAGCCCAGGGACATCTGGGAAGGCGCCTGGAAAAGGAAAATCAAGGCTGGCACCAAACCCTGTCTCAGAGGGCACAGAGAAGGGAAGCTCGTTCACAAGCCCCACAGGGATCAGGGGGTTTGGAGCATCACAGGACAGGAGTGGCCCCCTGGGAAGGGCCCCTTCCCACCAGCCCACCCCTCAGGAGGCTCCAAAGCGACCTGCCCCACAACTCCAGCTCAGGGGAGCACCCTGGGGGGAAAGCTTGAGGGTCTGGTCAGCAGGAGCAGGGCCAGAGCAGAGGGAGGAGTCAAGGAGAAAGCTGACCTATGAGTGACTGCAAAGTGAGTGTTCCCCTGCTCCTGCCAAGTGACCCAGCGGGGCTGCTGGCTGCACAGAGCTCAGCACCCACCAGCAGTGCCCACCAAGAGCTCCAACAGCCCCAGCCTGAGCCAGCAGTGCCTCCAAAAGGCCCTCTGCACACCCTGGCTGTGGAGTCCACCTTTCAAGAAGCCTCCAGTGCCCCAGCCCCGCTGCTGGGGGTTTCCAGCCCTGGCACTGAGCCCTCTTCCCAATCACTCCCACCCCCAGCTACAGCCACGGGGAGGACTGCAGAGGTGACAGCCCCGAGCTGGCCTCCAAAACAAGTCAGAAGCTTCACACAACAAACCCCATTCGCTTCTGTCTCCTGAGGGTTTGGGTTTTTTCCAGATTAAACACACAGAAAAGCTCAGGCCACCTCCAGTGGGCTCCACACACTGCCTGTCCTCCACACAGCCACCTAAACACACCCCAGAGCAAAGTCACTGGGGGGTTACAGGCTGCACCCAAAGCCCAGAGCTGAGGGCAGGCAGCCAGCCCCTGGGGCACGGGCTGTGCCCAGCCAGGCTGCAGTCACGGGGGGGCTGTGGGCTGTGCCAGCTGCACACACACTGCACACCCCAACAGCAAACACACCCCAACAGCAAACACCCCCCGCGGGGCTCCCCGGGCCACTCATTAACTCCCCAGCAGACACAACCAGCTGGGACTCCTGGAAAGCTTCATTAAGCTGCTGTTAATGGGTCGTTCCTCTCCTGCTCCTCCCGGCTGAGGAGTGGAGCCTGCAGAGCTGTTCTCCTCTCCTCCAGGCTGGAGTTACCCCGGTGCTAGTCAGGAGCGTGGGGAAGACAGAACATCTGGCAAGAACAACACAACAACTTGGGTTCCCCAGCCCAGCTTTAGAGCCCAAGCACAACAGAAACCCCCCAGCAAGTGACTCAGGGAGGAAACTTCCCCTTCCCTCCGATGCTTAACCCTTTGAGTGCCGCGTGCTGAAGGGCTGGGGAGGTCAGAGGGACGAACCACACGTCACCCACCTCCTCCCATCTGAGCCTGTTCTTTTGGCTGCACTTCAAGAACAGTTTCATCACCCCAGCTGCTCACAAGGCTGGTTTGTGTAGCAGCAGCATGGGGAGGGAGGGCAGGGGGGTTCTTAAAGGTGCAGGAAAAAGAATAATAAATGACCTCAAAGCCCTGATAAGGGGGAGGACAGGGAGCTGGAACACACCCCTCACCCCATGCCACCATCTGGAACAGCAGCCACTTGTCCTGAAAGCCAAAGTACCCAACATAAACAGGCAGCTGAGGAGCTGCAGAGCCTTCCAGCCCTTTTGGGAGCTCTGTGTGTCCCATCCCTGCTGCGTGGGGGCAGGAGACACTTCAGGTGCAGCTGCCATAAACACAGAGCTCACAGGCTGTGGACTCACAGCCCCCCTGCTTCACAGCCTGGGCTGGGCTGGGAGGGACCCCAAGGGTCACAGAGCTCCAACTCCCCTGCCACAGGCAGGGACACCAACCTCCAGCCTGGAGCTACACAAGGTTGCCCAGGGCCCCATCCAACCTGGCCTTGAACACCCCCAGGGACGGGGCACCCACCCCCTCTCTGGGCAGCCCCTTCCAGCCCCTCACCACTCTCTCTGCACAGAACTTCCCCCCAGTCTCTCCTCTCCCCCTTCCCTCCTCCAGCTCCACTCCAGCCCCTTGTCCTGCCAGTCTCTGCCCTTTAACAAGCCCATTCCCCTCCTGTTCCTGGGGTCCCTGCAGGGACTGTTAGGCTGCAGTGAGGTCCCCCCACAGCCCTCTCTTCCCCGGCAGGCAGCGATCAGCTCTCAGGTTACTCCCCAAGAGGGAATCTCTACACCATCCAGCCCGGCAGCGTGGCAGAGGGGGAAGGACCAGCCCCGCCGGCCTCCCGGCCAGGGCAGGGCCACGCCAGCCCGCGCCGGGGCAGCTGGGGGCGAGGACAGAGGCCCCAGGGTGTGCTCAGTGCCCGGGGAAACTGCAAATGTCAGCGGCCAGAATTAATGAGTAACCCGAGCCAGGGGACGGGGCTGCTCCCAGCACCACCAGCTCGCTGCCGGGGCACACGCCGGGCTCCGGACGGCTCTTGGGAGGGGAACCCCCCCACCCCCCGGTTCTCCCCCCCAGCAAAGGGGCAGCACCGAACCCGGGACACCCCCAGCTGCTGCCGCCCCCCCCGCGGAGCCCCCCCCCACACCCTGCCTGTGCCCTGCACCCCCCCCCACCCTGCCTGTGCCCTGCAGCCCCCCGCACCCTGCCTGTGCCCTGCAGCCCCCCCCTCACACCCTGCCTGTGCCCTGCAGCCCCCCCACACCCTGCCTGTGCCCTGCAGCCCCCCCACACACCCTGCCTGTGCCCTGCAGCCCCCCCCCCCGCACCCTGCCTGTGCCCTGCAGCCCCCCCACACCCTGCCTGTGCCCTGCACCCCCCCCACACCCTGCCTGTGCCCTGCACCCCCCCCACACCCTGCCTGTGCCCTGCAGCCCCCCCTCACACCCTGCCTGTGCCCTGCAGCCCCCCGGCCGGAGGAGGGGCCGCCCCCCGCCCCAGGGGGAGACCCCAACCCCCCCCGAGCCCCGGGCACAGCCAGAGCGACCCCCCCCAAATGAGACCCCCCCAGCCCCCCTGGCCGCCCTGTGCCCCCAGCAAGGCCGCAGCCGCCGCCCCCCGGAGCCGCCCCCCGGGGCGAGGCCCCGGCCCGGGCCGCCGCTCACCGCCCGGCGTGGTCCCGAAGACGGTGCCCCCCGGCGTGGTGCTGTAGTCCCCGGGCGGCAGCGGGGCGCCGTCGGGCAGGGAGAGGCGCTTGCCGGGGCCCGGGATGGCGCAGCTGGGCGTCTGGCCCTGGCAGCAGCGGCCCGACATGGCGCGGGACGGGCAGCGCCACGGGCACGGGCACGGGCACCGGCAGCGCCGCTCCCGCCCTGCCCGCCGCTTCCGCCACAAGCCACGCCCCTTCCGCCGCGGGGCGCCACGGGAAATGCCGGAGGAGGGCGCTGCCGGGGGGGCGTGGCCTGGAGGGGAAAGGGGCGGGGCGAAGCCAGGCGCACGTTGGGTCCTTGTGCCCCCCGGTCCCGCGGGGTGTGGGGGGCGTCGCTCCCTGCCCCCTCCCCGTGCAGGGCACCCGGCGCCCTGCAGCCACCCCAGGGGGCTGGTTCCCCCCGGCGGGGGTCCCAGCGCCTCCCCCACGGCGGGGGCGTGCAGCCGGGTGGCCGTTGTGGGTGGTCGCGGGCGGTCGCCGTGTGAACCCTGCGGGGACAGATGTGCCCGCCCGGGAGGCAGACCCCCACCCCAAATGGCTCTGCCACCCCCGCGGCAGGCAGGAAGCAAACGCGGGGCGGGGCAAGGGGGTGACGGACGGGATGATGGGGGGGCCACACAGCGTCCGCACACATGTCCGGCATCCCCCACGCCGTGCCCCGGGTGGGGTGTCGGGACCCCCCCGAGCAGGGCTGCTCCGGGGCCCCGGGTGGGGTGTCGGGACCCCCCCGAGCGGGGCTGCTCCGGGGCCCGGGTGGGGTGTCGGGACCCCCCCGAGCGGGGCTGCTCCGGACGGGGCTGCCCAAGCCTCGAGGCATTGGGAAAAAATAGTTGTTTCGTTATTTTTCCTTAAAACTTTACTATCTAAAACGTTTACAGAGCAGCTGCAGCACAGAGGGAGGCCGGCTGGGCGGGTGGGCTCGCTGTGCGGGACCCCCAGGTTGGGTGGGGGGCAGAGCGCAGGTGGCTGCGGACAGAGCCCCGGCACTAGGTCTCTCCGAGCAGCCTTGGGCAGAGCCGGCTCCCCCCACCCCCAGGACCACCCTGCCTGCCGGACGGGGGGCGAGGGTCTCCCCGAGCCGGGAACGGGCAGACCCCAACAATGCCGCCGCTCCCGACACAAGGCAGCGGGGGCCTGGCCCTGCCCTGCTCCCGCACCGCCGGCCCGAGCCCTCCAGCTGCCCCGTGCCCCGCGCAGCGCCGCGGCCCCGGCCCGAGCCCGACACCTGCCGGCGGCGCGGGAGCCGCGGCCGGGGCTGCGGGAGCGACGGGCCCCGGCGAGGGGCTGGGGCCGCTCTGCCGCTGGGACCCTGCCCTGGCCAAACCCCCAGCCCCCCCCCCGGGCTGCGGCACAGCGCGCTGGGCCGGGGTCTCGGCGGGTACAGCCTCGCCCCCTTCCCTCCTTCCCCCCCCGGCTCGGGCATCCCCATCCAGCCGGGACTGACCCAGCTCCTGGGCACTGCCCCAGCCCTGGGGACCAACCTCAGTCCTGGGGAGCCGTGGGGGAGGGTGCTGGGGGGGGGTCCTGGAGGGGCTCTGAGCCCTTTCTCCAGGGGCAAACTTTGTGTGGCCAGGGCAGTGGTGTCCTGCCCGGCTGCGGTGTGGGGATGGGTGTTTTGAGGGCTCTGCTCCCCAGGGAGCCCTGGGGACCCCGGGAAGGCTGCAGTGCCAGGCAGGGAGCCCCGAGGACCCCGGGAAGGCTGCAGTGCCAGGCAGGGACCCCCAGGGACCCTGGAAAGGCTGCAGTGCCAGGCAGGGAGCCCTTGCCCTGTGCCAGCTGCTGGATCGATTACCAGGGCAGGAAAATAACATATCCGGCCTCACTGGATGACATCAGCAGTGACCCCCAGCCCAGCAAGGCATGCTGCCACCAAATAAAAAGGTCCACTGCCATTTCCTCCTCCTCCTCCTCCCAGAGAATGGAGCATTACGGGGTCAAGGAGCTGAGGGGGGAGGTCAGGGTCTAAGGGCACATCCTGGCCAGGGTGGAGCAGGGGGGGCAGGAGTCTCTGCTTCATCAGAGCCTCTGCCCTCGGTGCCCGGGGGGGGTGTGGGGGGGTGTGAGGTGTGTGTGCTGGATCAGGGTGTGGGCAAGGACTGGCTGCAAAATCCCATGTGCTCAAAATCCCACGAAATGCCCTTTCTGGAGATGCTGCTTCAGGGCACCAGCCCCTTATAGAATCCCAGAATCCCAGACTGGTCTGGGCTGGGAGGGACCCCAAGGATCACAGAGCTCCAACCCCCAGGAACCAGCTGGCACTGGGGGAGCTGGTGCGGGATGCCCAGCCCAGAGCACTAACAGTAGCCTTTCCTCCTCATCCATCTCTGGCTCCCATTTCCCACACGGGCTGGAGACTGGGAAAACAGAGCAAGGAGAAAGAAAGAGAGAAAGAGGAACCCACCTGGCCCCAGGGCCAGGGAACAACCAGCCCCAGGAGACAAGTCAGCCATGTCTCTGGGGGGGAGGGGGCAGGGCCCCTGTGCCGCCTCTCATGGGGACGTCTGAGGGTCTGTGCACAGCACCAGCACCAACACCCACTGGGAAAAGAGATGGGGGGGATGTGGGGACCCCAGCCCTGCCACAGCGCCATGGTCCCAGTGGAACTGGTGCTCCCAGCAGCACACAGGGGACCAGGGATGCTCTTGGCTGGGGTAGGGGGGTGTGAGATGCTCCCAAACACCAGCTCTTGCCTCTCTGGTGCTCCCTGCAAGGAAGAGGCATCGGCACCCCAGTGTTCATGCTGCCAGCACCAGCTCCTTCCACTGTGTTCGTCTCCAGGGCCTTTTACCTGCCCTTTCCCAGGGCTGGGAAGCTCGTTGCCCTCCTGTGACTGGAGGTTACGGACTCAGGGAGCAGGAGGGGTGCTCATCCCCCCACCCGGGGGAGCGGGGGGTGGCTCTGTGTGAAGCCCCTGCTGCCCTCACAGGCTCCCAGGGAGGGACCCGTGCCTGGTGGCTCTTGGAAAACACACTGTAAGTCATGAAATGCCCAATTCCACGCGGCACATGTGATGAAGGAGCTGCCAGCAGGGACCACACCCCCCCCCCCCCCCCTCCTCCTCCTCCTCCTCCTCCTCCTCCTCCTCCTCCTCCTGCCCTGCGGCTCCTGGCGTGAGAGCAGCCCCCCGGGACGGGCAGAGAGGGGCAGTTCCTGCCCATCCCTGGGCACTTCCACCAATACTAATGGGGCTGCTGATGAGTTTGCTGCAGGCAGGAAGAAAATAAACTGGGAGCTGGAGGGGATGTGTAAACCTCTGCGTGGTGGGCAGCGGGACTGATGGCTTTTGTCTTACCCCACCCCTCATCTCTCCCTCTCTGTGTGGGTTCCCCAGCGGGATGGTTCCTCTCCAGCCCCTCCCGTGGCTGGGAAACCCAGCTCCAGCCCCATGTGGGATGGGGTGATGTCCCTCAGGGCGCTGCTGCCCACTGCAGCGACCCCCCTGCCCCCCATCCTGCCCGGGTGAGGATGTCCCTGTGCTGTGGCATTTCCACTCCATCCGTGTTTACATTCCCCCCCCACCCGATTGCCAGGGGAGATAAGGACAAACCCACATCCCCTTCGCCTGCCCAAAGGGCTGTTTGTGCAGATAAAAGTTGCCCCTGGTAAACAAGCCCATCCTGCCCGTGGGAAGCATCCCTCCACCCTGCCTGCAGCCCTCAGCGAGGGAAAACCCTGCCCAGGGCTCAGCCAGACCTGTGGCCCCCGCTGCCTGTCCCCTGGGCACTTCCCAGGGGTGCTCAGTGCCACCCCAAAACACACATCCTGGGATGGGCCTTTGGCTGGCACCAGCAGCGAGCCCTGCCCGGGGTGGAGGGGCTGCAGGGGGTGGGGAGGGGGGGTCTCCATGGGAAAGCCCAGCAGGAATGGAGCAGGGAGAGGAAATGGTGCTGAACTGGGGTGCTGGGAGCTGGGGTGCATCGCTGGGTCGAGGAGGGGGGAAGCTTCTGCCCATTAGGCTCAGCCAGCATCCTCTGCCACGTGCCCATGGCTGCGTTTGCCCCTTCCCACACGTGCCCCTGGCTGCTGCCTGCTCTGTGGAGGGGGCTGGAAGGTGGGAAGCATCCCATGAGCAATGTGCCCGCATTTTGGTAGGGTGCTGAGCTCTGCCCCGGGGCAGAAGCAGGCAGGAGGCACTGGGTAGGCTGTGGAGAGGTCTGGGCTCCCTGCGCAGCCACCCTGGTTTTGGGGTCCCAGCACCCAGAGTCCCCTCCCTGCCCTTGTTCATGTTCTGGGTCCCTCCTGGGAGCCAAGAGGCCCATGTGCCAGTTAGGAAATCAAATGTTCACTGGGCCCTTCCTGACCTAGGAGGGGTTCGGTGCCTCTTCCAGCCTGGCAGTGGCTGCTGGCAGGCTGCCCCCTCTTACAACACCCTGCCCTGCCTGGACAAGCCCCCACTGCCCTTCACAACCGCAGCAATGCCTGGGCAGGGAAAGGGTTTCACTCCCTGCCCACGCTGGGAGCACCCAGCCCAGGGCATCTCAGCTGCCCCACGGGGCCTGAGTGATCCGGGATGCTCAGGCAGGTCTGTGGGAGGACCTGGGGCTGAGCTGCTGCTGTGGCTTCTGTCTTCAGGGCTTGGAAACGGGCTTAGCTTCTTCCTCCTCCTGGCTCCCACCACATCTCCCAGAGCTTTCTCTGCAGCCACAGGACCCCCCACTCAGCTCCCAGGCTTGGAGAGGGGGTTTCACCAGGTCAGAGCGACCCGGAGCCCCTCACACCTCCTGGGGGGGTCTCTGTCCTTGTGGGCTGGGAAAGGGGATGGGGCACCAGGGCAGCCTCTTCTCCCAGCTCCCGGATCCAACTGTGGGGAGGAACCTTTTCCCCATTTGCTTCCCTCCAGAAGGAGGTTTCTGAGAAGCACCGGGGAGGCAGGAGGAATGTGGGGGTTAAAAATAGCTGCCACGGCATGGGAGCCACCACAGCAGCCACCCAGACCCCCGGGAGAAGCGCCTGACCTCCTCCTCCTCCTCCTCCTTGTTGTCCTCAGTGGTGTTTTTCCACCCTGCAAACAGCACAGCTGGGGACTGGGAGGTGGGGGGTGGGGGTGTCCTGTGGGATCAAACACCACCCAGGGGCTGCACAAGGAGGGGTGATGCAGGGTGGGTGCAGGGTCAGGCCCAGGAGGGCTCGGGCTGCTGGGATGCAGGGATGCTGTTAGCCATACAGGGGTGGTACCCAGGCAGGCAAGGGGCAGAGGAGGGGTGGTGGGATGCCCCCGTAGGGGGGTCATGGCACCGAGGTGGCACGTGGCAGCTCGGCTGGTGGTGGCTCCTCTCAGGGATGCTGATGCTTTCCCCCTCCCCACCATCCCAGGAGCAGCATGTGCCTCCATCCTTGCCCAAAACAGCCTTTTTCTCCCCAAAGCATGGCCAGACCCATGTCCTGATGCTCCACAACCTGAGGGGAGAGTGAAGAGCCAGGACCCCCCCCCCAGGGGGTGGGGATGCTCAGCTCTTCCCCAGCACCCCCTCCCTGTTAGCCCAGCTCCTCTCCCAGCTTCTTTTTGCCTCTGGAATTTTTCCTTTCACGACAGTTTCCACACTTCTTTGTGAAATCCTCATCGATGTCACTGCAAACTTCTCCCTCCTTCCTCCTCCCCCCACACCCCCGTTTTCTCTTTAGCAACAGCTGCAGGAGAACCAGGGACGGTGGGGGAGCCACACAAAACCTCCTGGGATCCCAGCGGTGGCAGCACGAGGACTCCCCCTTCCCCGGGTACCCATGGCAGGAGGGAGATGGGAAGTGTCAGAAACAACCCCCCCTGGAAAGGTGTGTCCCAGCAAGCAGGAATAGCTCCCCACAGGCACTGCTGTAGGGCTTCCCAGCTTTACTCTTGGGACTCCTCTCTTGTTTGCTTGTTTTGTTACTGTTTGAAGTCTGAGAACAGGATCGCAGAGGGATTCGGGGGCAGGAGAAGGACCTGAGGCTGCTCGAGCGCAGCCTTTGGCACTGGCTGGGCGCCAGGGGCTCAGTGCCCCTTTCCCTGATTCTCACAAGGCTGCTGCAGCCGCGGGGCCGCGCTGGGCAGGGGCTGGGCAGGGGCTGGGCAGGGGCTGGGCAGGGGCTGTGCCCTTCGTGGGGCCGCCGGCTCAGGGCAGGGGCTGCCCCAGGAGCCAGGTCCAGCCCCCTGCCCCGGTGGGACGCGGCGCGGCTCATCCCAGCGGGGGCACCAAGCTGCCGCCACCCAGCCTCCCCACCCCTCCACCCCCTCTGCCTCCCCAGAGCCACCCCGGGGACCCCAGGAGAGGAGATGGGACCCCACCAGCCCTGCCAAGCCTCGTCCATCGCCCTGGGAGGCTCCACAGCTCCTTCCAGAGGGTAAAGCACTGTGGGAACGGGCTAATAAACAGCAGAGTGAGTGACCTCAGCCCTGCCCGCGCAGGCAGCCGGCAGCTGCGCCGGGTACCCAGGGTACTCGCTGCCTCTTTCATCACCATCCCCGGGTTTGCTCCCAGGAGCTTCCCTTGGAAAACAGGATGTGAGCGTGTGAGACGCCCGCTCACCCTCCCGAACACCCCGGGAGCGTGCTGGGATGCTCCCATCCATCCCCGGTGCTGTGGGAAGCAGGGGGATCCCTGCAGGCTGGGGATGGCAGCACTGGGGTGGCACTGGGATTACCCTCCACAGGCTGCTGGGGAAGCGACAGACCCCAGTCAAGCCCTGCTCAAGGAGGGATACACATGTTTCCTTAGGGGTCTTAGCATGCCTTGACTAACCCATGCTCTAAACCCCACACCTTCCCTGAGAACCAGGGGGAAAAAAAACCCATTTTCCTGATTTTTTATTGTTCTGACAGAGGAGAAGTTTCCCCTGCCCGTGCTGGACCCCTGGCTGACGCAGCACCACGGGTCCCAGGGCTGTGCTTGCCTTTACCAGGGGGCAGGAGAGTTTACAAAGAGCTGAGAGTTTATGTAGAGCTTCCTCCAGGCATCCTGGGACAGGCAGTACCCAGCGGGTTAAAGCTTCATCCCAGAGTGTTTATGTGCTGACAAGGAAACATGGTGACAGAGAAGCCCAAACAACTTCAAAGCCAGATTTGTGAATCTGATATGGAAACTATTCCTTCAATCCCAGGGCTGAGAGCCCCAGACTAATTACTGCTGGGGATATTAAAGGCAGAGCAGGACCCACGGCCAAAAGCACCCACCCCCACCCCAGCTGAACCCCACGCTCCCTCCTGACACTGCATGGGGGGGATTTGGGGTAGAAGGATGCTCCTTGAGCAGTGCTTGCTTAGGCAGTGGGTAGAGCATCATGTGGTCCTCACCAACCTCCTTTGCTGGCCCCAGGTGTCCATGGCAGCTCAGTTTAGGGACATCCCTGCAGCCCCAGCTCGCCCCTTCCCAGCTCACCCAGCAAGAGGAGGGTAGCACAGGCAGGGATTAAACACTGCAGGGGCTTTACAGGCCCTTAAGCCCACAGATACTTGCCTTAAGGTCAGGGTGGGTGATTTTCACCTGACAGGGGCTCAGGGTGGCAGGGCTGGCCAAACCAGGCTGCCCCTGGCCCTGCACCAGGGCTGTGTCAGCTGGAGAAAGGTGGGCTTGTGTCTGAACGCTCCCTGGGAAGCTGAAAGGGGGGTCTGAGTTCTTCTGGCACAAAGGAGGCATCTGCTGCATCCTCCCCTGCTCTCACTGCCAGGGTTGTGCTGGGCACCAGTGGGTGCAGGGCTGGATTGCAGCCCCTTGCCCTCAGCATCCCCCTCAGAGGGATCCAGGACCTTGGAGACACCTTGCTCTGGAGCAAGGTGAAGCTGCCCCGTCCTCAGGACCCCTGTGAAGGGCTCCATGCCTGCGCCAGGAGCTCTCTGGCCCCTCTAACACCATGCCTGGGCAGACCCTGCACCCCCTCAGACGTGTCTGGGACCAGCTCAGGCATCTGCTGCCTCTCCCCAGACACACCCCTGGGTACCAGCACTCCGTGTACAAGGAGATCCCTGCAGTTCATTCTCTGCATCCCAGCAGAGATCTTCCCTAATCCTCCCTGACTCTGTAAAATGAAGTATTTTTAAACACCCACTGTTTATCCTGCAGCACCAGCCAAAGGAGCTGCTCTGATCCATGGTGTAAACATCTTTTCCCAGAGTTTTCTAAGCAGCCACCTGACCCTCCAGCCACTTACCCACGGGGTCTTTCCAGGACCAGCTCAGCCTCCCCCTGCCCAGGGCAGCTGCAGGAACAGACCCAGGGCAGCGCTCCTGGCCCATGGCAGGGATGGGCAGTGGGAGAGGACGCTTTCCCTGGTGACAGCTTTGAGCTGGAGGGAGCAGTCAGCATCTCCAGCACTGCGGGGGTCAGTTGGAGTCCCTAGAGCAGTGAGGATGCAGGGCAGGGCTGTGGGAGACCCAGCATCTCTGTGCTTCAGCTTTTCCAGCTGGAAAACTGGGACAAAGACACTGAGCCACGTTACTTCCCCTGCCTTGATGAGATGCCTGGGACTCTCCCTTCCTCTCCCCAGTCGAGTTGGCTCCCTGGGAAGGGAGGAGGGTGTTCAAGTTCCAGAGAGAAGACATCCAAAGTGTTGCCTCCTTCAGCAGCTGAGGGAAGCCTGGCTGTTTGTCCTGCCACAGGCAGTCTGTCTGGTGTTCACGCTGAATGCCAGGGCAGGATGGTGTGGGGATGGTCTGAAAGCACCAGGAAGGGCTGTCAGACAGGGAATGCACTGCACAGCCCCAGGGCTGGGGTCTGCAGCCTCTCGCTGTGCCCAGGAGCCAGCGTGCAGCCCGGCTCTGCTGGGTGGGTGCACAAGGGGCTGCTGGGGAGCGGGGGTGAGGATGGGGAATGGGGGTGAGGATGGGGAATGGGGGTGAGGATGGGGAGGGGGGTGAGGAAGGGGAACCACCAGCTCCTCATCACCCAGCAGGGTCGTGACAGAGCCAGGCATCCTGCCCAGCACCCTCGTTATCCATGGACATTCCCACAGCATCTCTCACTTTACTCTTCAGGCACAAAATCCAGGCACAGCTCCAGGTGCTGACACACTCCAGAGCTCCCTGATGCCTTTTCCTGCTCACATCTCCCATGTACCACACACCATTCCAGCGGAGGGAGAAACCACCCCATAACACCAAGACCAGGGCAGGGGCCAAGCTGGCAACTGAAGCCAGAGCTGCATCAAAAGCAGGTTGCATCAAGCAGCCCTGACCTGCCTGCTGTGAAACAGCCTGGCAGAGATGAAGGCTGTAAGAAGGGGGCTCTGTTTTGCCTGTTCTGCTCATGAATGGGAAGAAATGCCAGTGGATCATTTTTTACAGGTATTTTTCCCCCTCTTTGTCAACATTCCCCCATTTGGCTGCGACTTCAAAACGCCCTATTTGGCAGCACCAGCCTTAGAACTAGTCCCAGTCTTTGTATAAATAGCTGATAGTGAAAAAAATGACCCGCTCTGGAGTCTGCCCAGGGAGCTTCAGGAGGAGCAGAGCCCATGTGGCTGGAGCTGCTGGGGCTCCGGAGCATCCCAGTGCCTTCCAGTCCAAGGTGGCTCCTCACTGCCATGTCCAGAGAAGGAAATGTGGGGTGGGGGGTGGTCTCCAGCACCCACCTGCAGTCAAGGTCTGCTCACTCTCCTCCCAGAGCTGGGAAAGGGGTTTTTTGGGCAGTAAATGTGGGAGTGAAGCAGTGACAGCGAGATGCCCCAGCTGTCACTGTCGGAACAGGGCTGTCCCTCTTGCTGTCCCCCTGCAGATTTCGGGGGCACAGGGGTGTCTGTGTCCTGCCCAGGGAGAGCCTGAGCATGGTGAGGGCTGTACGGAGAGGGGCCTGTGGTGAGGTGCCCCCAGCAAAGTCCTGGGGTGCAGGGTTTGGAGCGAGGGGTGTGGGGAGAGATGCTGAGACGCGTGGAGAAGGATGGGGTAAGAGGTGAGGGGGGCAAAGGGGGGCATGAGGGGCGAAGGGGTGTATCGAGAAGGAGTGGGGGGGGTTGTTCCTGCGTGCGTGGTGGGACAAGGGCAGGGAGCAGGGCGCAGGGTGAGAGGCTGGAGAGCACGGTGAGGGGCGGCAGGATGCGCACCGAGGGGACGCCGGGGATGGGGGAAGGGGGGAGGCGGTGCCGCAGCCCTCTCTTCTCTCCTCCGTGTCTGGAGCGGGGCAGCCCGGGGCCGCCCCGAGCCTTTAAAGGCTCCTCCTTCGGGGAGCTCCGCCGAGGGCAGCCCGGCCCCGCCGCAGCCCCGCCGGTCCGCCCCGAGGGCTGCTCCGGCGGCCGCGGGGTGCTCGGGGAGGGAGCGCGCGGGGTGCGCACGTCGGGGCCGCGGGACCCACGGTATCTCCCCCCACACACCCACCCCCCTCGCCCCCCGGGGCCGTCCGAGATGACCCCTCTGCCCGCAGGGAACAGCAGCGCCTGGGGGGCGGCAGCGCTGGGGAGCGGCAACTGCAGCGGGGGGGCCAGCCTGAGCCGGCAATGGGCCGTGGGGGCTGCCCTGGGCCTCACCGTGCTGGTCATCGTGGCTGGCAACTTGCTGGTGATCGTGGCCATCGCCAAGACGCCGCGGCTGCAGACCATGACCAACGTCTTCATCACCTCGCTGGCCTGCGCCGACCTCATCATGGGCTTGCTGGTGGTGCCGCCGGGGGCCACCATCCTGCTGAGCGGCCACTGGCCCTACGGGACGGTGGTGTGTGAGCTCTGGACCTCGCTGGACGTGCTGTGCGTGACCGCCAGCATCGAGACGCTCTGCGCCATCGCCGTGGACCGCTACCTCGCCATCACGGCGCCGCTGCAGTACGAGGCGCTGGTGACCAAGGGGAGGGCACGGGCCGTGGTGTGCCTGGTGTGGGGCATCTCTGCCTTCATCTCCTTCCTGCCCATCATGAACCACTGGTGGCGGGACGGGGGGGACGAGCAGGCAGTGCGCTGCTACGACGACCCCCGCTGCTGCGACTTCGTCACCAACATGACCTACGCCATCATCTCCTCCACCATCTCCTTCTACGTGCCCCTGCTCGTCATGATCTTCGTCTACGCCCGCGTCTTCGCCGTGGCTACGCGGCACGTCCGGCTCATCGGCAAGGACAAGGTGAGGTTCCTACAGGAGCCCCCCAGCCCCAGCTCCAGGAGCGGCCGGCGCAGGCGGCCCTCCCGTCTGCTGGCCATCAAGGAGCACAAGGCGCTCAAGACCTTGGGCATCATCATGGGCACCTTCACGCTCTGCTGGCTGCCCTTCTTCGTGGCCAACATCATCAAGGTCTTCTGCCGGCCGCTGGTGCCGGATCAGCTCTTCCTCTTCCTCAACTGGCTGGGCTACGTCAACTCAGCCTTCAACCCCATCATCTACTGCCGCAGCCCCGACTTCAGGAGCGCCTTCCGCAAGCTGCTGTGCTGCCCGCGCCGCGCCGACCGCCGGCTCCACGCCGTCTCACAGGACCTGCAGCGCTGCCCCTGTGCCTTCAGCCCCCCGGGGGGACCCTCTGAGGACAGCAAAGCGGCGAGCCCTGGGTGCCTGGGGGAGGATGGAGGGGCTCAGGGCAGCAGCAGCTGCTCCAGCAGCCCCATGGAGGAGACCAGCCCATCCCCGGGTAGTGGCCACCGGCAGCAGCCCCTGAACGAGTCCCGACCGCGGGGCACCCAGACCACGCTGTGCTCGCAGCTTGATGAGTAGGTACCCAGTGGGTGCTCGCTTGGGGGGCTCTGGGGGACTAACCTGGGGTGTGGGGGGGCTGTTGGTGGTGGGGCTGTGGTCTGATGGTGCAGCACAGAGCGGGAGGGAAGGTGGTGCCCAGGGTGTGTGGGAAGGCTGGCTCATCCCAGCCCAGTCTCCCGCCTTGTCCCTTCCTGGGGGCCACCCCAGCCCACCAAGATGGGGTCTGATGGTCCTGGGTAAGGGAAACACTGGTGGTGAGCAGGGAGGTGAACCAGCTGGATCATTAAGTCCAACTTAAAGCCAGGGATTTCCCTCCTTCTCCTCCCCTGCTCCCACTTTCTGTTGAAACAAGGAAACACGGGGAGCCCCCCTGCAGTGTGAGGCAGCTGGGTGGGGTGGGGGGCTTCTGTGGCCAGCCTGGGCTCTGCGGGTCACTTTGCCCTCTGACAGAGTGCAATTCTGGGAAGGGAATTCATTCTGGAGACTGGATTTTAACCACCTCCCCCTGTCAGAAAACCCCTCCCGATGCCCAGCAGCAGGAGAGGCTCCTGCCAGCAGAGCAGGGGCGGCAGACAGAGCTCCCAGAAAGTGTTTTCTGAGGGTGGGTTCCTCCATCCTGAGCCTGTGGGGATGGTAAATGGTGGGAAAGGTCTGGGGGCTTTTCACAGGCTGTGCTCTCCCCTGTTTAAGGTTTGCCAGTGGAGAGATGCCAGCAGGTCCTTCCATCTGACTGAGAGGAGCTGAGAGCTGGTAAGAGAGCGAGGTGCTTCCCCCTCATCTGGCATCGGGGCCATCGTCCCTCACTGTGTCTCCTCTGCCCGCTTTGGCTGCTGCCTTCCCTGGGGGAGCTCAGCCTTTGGCCAGCCCGTGGCAGCTGCCCTGCTTTTTGGGGCACGTGAGGCTGGCATCAGCGTGGCTGTCTGCTGACACCTCCCTGCTCTGCCCTGGGATGCTTTAACCCCACTCTGCTGCCTCGGATTTCGGGTTGCTGAAGCTCCAGACCTGACCCATGGTGCTTCCTGCCCAGCTGCAGTCCTGGGTCCCCCTCGGTGCATGCTGCTCCCCAGGGGGGTGTTTGGGGGGGGCAGATGCTCAGCGAGGGCTGAGCCCGGTGGGTGATGCTGCATCACATCCCACCCTCTTCTTGCAGGGCTGGGTGTTGCCAAGGGGATGGAGGAACGGCGCTGGGGGCAACGGTGCCAGAAGGACCCTCCACGGACACAGAGAGGAGAGGAGAGGGGCTCTTCGTGGCCACAGCCAGCTCCTCCATGCTGTTGGTGCTGGAGAGAAGCAGCTGGCTTGGGGAAAAGCCGCTCGTGGAGAGGCGATGCAGCCCCAGGGCTCCCCGTGCAGCTGGAGGATGAGCTCCCACCCCGGGGGTGCTTGCTGGAGATGGGGTGGCTGGTGGCTCCGCTCTCCCAAAGGACCCCATTGTCCTGGGCTTGGATGGGTATTTGGATGGCCCATCAGGAAGGGGGAAGAGCCTTTTGCAGGCAGGGGACCCTTCCAGGATCTCTGCTCCATCCCTGCCCTACCACCACATCCCAGGAGCTCCAATGATGCCTTTAGCAAAGGGAAGGGAGTGAGGGGAGCTCCAAGCAGGGAAAACTGGGCAAAAAACCCTGAATTAGGCTCTTGTCAAAGCTCCTCCTGTTCCTCTGCTCAGGCCAGTGCCCGTGTTCCCTGCCAGACAAGGATGGGGGGTGTTTCCATGAAGCTGGAGGAGCAGCCACGGGTTCAGCCGTGGGGTTTTTCGCCCCAAGGCCCCCATACACTGCTCTGGGTACGTGGGGCAGCACAGGGTGAGGCCAGGGAGGTGGTTTTCTCTGGCTTTAAACCCAGTTTGTGCTGCCAGAGCGGTGGGAAGTGGTGATGGGTGCAGCTCCTCTGCACCCTGCGGTGCGGGCAGAGCTCGGGGTGTGTGTACAGGTGGGTGCCCACAGCTCTGACCACCCCGCGCTGCAGCACGGCCCCTTTTTGGGGCTGATGCTGGTTGGAAGTAAAACCATCGTGGTGACTGCAACGTCTTTGCCCTGTTTTGTGTGTCCTGTGTCCCCCCCTAGTGTGAAATAACCCTCGGAAGCCCTGTGCTGCCTTCGAGGCTGCGCTGAGCAGCAGGATGCCTGCTGAGGGGCTGCCCGAGGTGCACCCCCCATCCTGGGCTCCCCAGGCACCAGCTGAGTGAGGGGGCAGGTGAAAGCCCCCCCTGCCCTGCCACGCATCCTCACATCCCAAAAGGGCCAGCACAGGGCAGAATGTCCCTCCCCAGGGCTGGGCACAGCACCCACCAGCACTCTGCCCTACGGGGGCTTTGTGCCCCCCCCCCCCCCCCGGGGTGGGTTTCCAGCCTGGGAATGCACCAGGAAGTTGGCGCTGCTCTCCCACCATAATTCGGGACTTTTTTACCAGTGTGAACACTTGCTGGGGGGAGGCAGAGAGCCCAGTGCCAGGATGATGCCCTGGGCACCCTGAGCACTCCTGGGGTCACCAGCTGTGGGGTGGGGGGGGTGTTTGCCACCCCTCCTGCTACAGCCCAGCATCTCCTCTCCCCATGGAAGCTGATGTCGAGTACTGAAGCCCCTGAGGAAGAGCTCTTGGAAGGATGAGGGTGATGTTGGAGCACCACAGAACAGCTGCAGCTTGGAGAAGACTCCGTGGCTCCAGCAGTGGAGCTGGTGTGATCCTGGGGATGCTCTATGGTAGGAGGTGCACCAGTCTCATGCCACATGGGATGGATCCTCGTGGGTGGACACAAAGCACATGCCCTGGGCTGGGCTCTGGTGCTGCTGTGCCAGTCGGCTCTCACCTGTGACCATGGTAACGCTGTGGGTCACATCTACCCCACCACTGCTGGGGGGCTGGGGGGTCCCAGCAACCAGCCCCTGCCAGCTGCTGGGATGGGGATGCTCTCCCTGAGGATGGGGGTGGCTGCTCTGGCTTGGGGCTCCCATGTCCACTCCTGCTGGAAGAAAACTCCTTCCCCCTGTGCAGCCCTGGCACTGATTATCCAGGGGGATCCTTTAGTTCCCCCTCTGTGTGTGTGGTCCCCCCCCCAGCTCAGCTCAACAGGACCCAGCTGTGTTACCATCCTCATGGCAGCCCAGGAACTGCAGCCAAAACCTGCCCAGAACAAGCAGCCACTGAAATGATGTAATTAAAACTCCTAATTGAGGAAAATTGCCTGCATCCATTACAGGCACGATGCTGGCTGGCTGATGCTCGGGGAGCCCTGGCTCTGCAGGCAGGGTGGGCTGGGAAGGGAGCAGTGGGGAGGGTGGGGGGGTCCTTCTTTTTATCCCCCCCTGCTTAGAATAGAGAAAGCCACTGAAAGAGATGGAGCTGAGCTAATCAGTGCAGGGAGGGAAGATTGCTGTCATCAGGCTGTAATGGCTTGGTGGCTGCTGGGGATGTGCCCGGGTAAAGCCAGCAGCCACCCGGTGATGGGCTGTGGTCTGGCAGCACAGGGCTGTGCCTGGCCCTGGGGACATGATGGGGACAAGGGTGCGGGGCCATCACCCCCAGCCCCTTCCCCAGGTGTGGGTTTGAGGTGTGCCCTGGGCTGGGGAGCAGGGATGCTCTGCTGTGCACAGCCCTGAGGGGCGGAGGAGCAAAAATACGAGTGAGTAACTTACCTGGCTTTTCCCTGCCCTCACCTTGCCTCCCAGCACACAAGCCTGTGTGTGCTGCCTCTGGAGAGGGGATCAGAGCCAGGACTGTTGTGTTTCCCACTGCAACGGGTGATTCTGGCTTATTTCCCCCAATGTGATCAGCTCTGGCACCTGCTGCTGCTCGGTGCCTGTCAGCGTGAGGACATGCTGTCACTGGATAGCCAGAGCCACCCACCCAAAACCTGGGGAGCTGTACCAGACACCCCCTCCAGAGAACCCAGGGGGCTTACCCCAGGGCTCCCTGGGATCAAACAGCCAGGGATCTCCTGGAGAGAGTCCAGAGGGGCTACAGTTGAAGGACTGGAGCATCTCCCCTGTGAGGAAAGGCTGAGGGACCTGGGGCTGTTCAGCCTGGAGAGAACAAGACTGAGGAGGGATCTTATTAATGTTTATAAACATCTTAAGTATGGGATGCAGGGGGACATGGGCAGCCCCTTCTCAGTGTCTGTGGGGACAGGACAAGGGGCGATGGGCTCAAGTTGGAGCACAGGGAGTTCCCCACCACTCTGGGGAAGAACTTCTTCCCAGTGAGGGTGAGGGAGCCCTGGGACAGGCTGCCCAGGGGGTGTGGAGTCTCCTTCTCTGGAGAGATTCCAGCCCCATCTGGACACCGACCTGTGTGCCCTGTCCTAGGGAGCTGCTTTGGCAGGGGGTTGGACCCCATGGGCTCTGGGGGTCCCTTCCCACCCCTGTGATTCTGTGACTCTGTGAAATGGTTTCAGGATGCACGTGGGGCTGTGGGTGCAGCTCAGGAGGAAGCTCCTGGTGGGGGTGTGTGGATTTTTACCTGTGGATGCTCAGCTAGGAGCATCCTTCCCTGAGCAGCAGGGGCTGGCTGTGGGGACAGGCAGTGGCACAGCTTTGGATTCAATGATCAACAAGAGGGACCAGAGTGCTGCTTCTGCCTCCCAGTGCATCCTTTGAGGTGGGGTGCCTTGCACACACGTGGGGTGAAGCCATCAGGGTGCATGAAAGTTGATCTAAAATCCCAGTTAATGTGAATTCAGACTGGGGAGGGGGTTGGGGGGGGCTGCTGGGTGCAGATCTCCTTTGGGTTCCTCCAGGGACATCTAAAATTTGCTGAGGGGGGGGGGTGTTTGGTCATATGAAATTGAGTGAGTGAGGTGAAATAACATCTGGGTACAGAGAGAAATAACCAGGGTGGGAAGTCCTGTGCTGGGAAAGAGTGGGAGATAATCTATGGAAATAGCCCAGGAAATGAAAGTTGGATGGCAGCGTGATGATTCAGAGGGTGGGAGGGAGGCTGGGCATGTGGGAGGTCTGTGCTGGGTTTGGGGCTCTGGGGGGGGGTCTGACAGCAAAGCCCAGTGTGCAGGACCCACCTGGCTCCAATATTTCCCCCTGAACTTCCCCCTTACCACCTGTCCCATCCCCTTCACAGCTGAATACATGAGCACCCAGCGCTGTTCTCAGCAGGACCCGTGCTGGGCTCTGTGAAAACACCTCAGCTGAGCCCCTCACGCTGGGCCAGCCCCCAGTCCCAGGCTGGCTGCTCTCAGGTTTGGCCTTTGTGAGAGCCCAGTTAATCTGGTTCTGGGGATGGATGAGCAGGGGCGCAGGCACACGAGGCTTTGAGGCAGCGCAAAAGTAGCAGAGCATCTTTATTGGTTTATCCATTAACGTCCTTTGTTATTTCCAGAAACATCAGGAGCTATTTTCTGGCTGGGCTGCCAGTTCCCTTCTCCTCCTGCCCCCGCACCGGCGGGTTGGGGCTCAGGCAGGATTGCTGCCAGCGCTCTGTTCAAAGGGGTGTTGATGAGACCAGATTTCGGTAAGTGCTTCCTCTGAGCCCGTGGTCTTCCTCTGCTTCGCTCCTGTTCCTCTCCCCCCACCCCTCCCTGAACCGTAGCTGCTGTTTGGAGCGGGGCTGTCTCTCCCTCCCAGCTGCTCGCCAGCATCACCCCCTTCTCCCAGCCTGATTTTCCCCTCCCTTTCCACAGCAGCCTGCAGGAAGAAGTCCCAAGGAGCCTCTCTGGGTGTGGGGACAGGGTCCTGCGCAGCGGGGTGCAGTGTGGGGGACACACAGAGCTGCAGCAGAGCTGCGATGAGGAGCAGGATGTACCCCGTGGACACCTAAAACCGGCGACTGGGGGATTTCAGGGTGCAGCAGCTCCCCAAAACGTGGGGTTTCCCAGGTCTCAGGCACAGCCATGGAGCCCGAGGGGGATGGGGATGTGACCAACGCCAGCGCCTACGAGCTCGCCCTGCAGAGCCGCTCCAACGGCAGCGCTCAGTTCACCGGGGTGCAGCTCATCCAGTCCTTCAAGCCCCTCATCATCCCCTGCTACGCCCTGGTCGTCATCATCGGCATCCTGGGCAACTACTTGCTCCTCTACGTCATCTGCAAGACCAAGAAGATGCACAACGTCACCAACTTCTTCATTGGCAACCTGGCTTTCTCCGACATGCTGATGTGTGCCACGTGCGTGCCCTTCACCCTGGCCTACGCCTTCAACCCCCAGGGCTGGGTTTTTGGGAAGTTCTTGTGCTACTTTGTCTTCCTGATGCAGCCCATGACCGTCTACGTCTCCGTCTTCACGCTGACGGCCATCGCTGTTGACAGGTGGGTGTTGGTGGGGCTGGGGGGGGCAGGGGGCTGGGTTTGTCACCCCTCAAGCTGCTGCTCGCTCGGTGTTCAGCGCTGAGGAGTTCAAATGGGGAAAGGGAAAACCCAGGGGATCATCACAGCATCTCCACAGCCTTTCCTTCAGCTGTTGGTTCAGCACAGGACAGGAACAGTTGGGACTTGATGATCTTTAAGGTCTTTCCCAACCTGGTGATTCTGTGGTTCTGTTGGGGTGTTCCAGTGGCTGCTGCTCCACATGGGGATGTGGTGCTGTGCATCCTCACGCCTGCATGGATGGAAGCCATCTCCACCCAAAGCCAGTCTGCCCACTACCAGCTCCATGCCCCCCCTGGCAAGCACAGCTCTTGCACAAGGGCTCAGCAGAGTTTGCATCCAGTTCATCATCGTACGTTGCACCCAAAATCATGCTGTGTTCTGGTCTCTTGTGCATCCCTGAGCGCACCCCTGGGGGGTTGGTGGTTGATAAAACCCCTGTTTCCATAGAGATCTCCTCTCATCAAAGATGCTCCAGACCCTGCGGGGACGGGTGGGATGCTGGCAGGGCTGAGATTGCTTCTGGCACTGGTGTGCCTCTGTGCCTGGGGTGGGGGGAGCAGGGCAGGATGGTGATGGGGAGGGCAAGAAAAAGAAGGGGGGAAAAATAAGGATGGTTTGAGTGGAATAGCTGAGAAATCTTGGACTGCTGGTCCCTCCAGATTGTCCCCAAGGTGGGTTGAGCGACAGGCTGCAGGAGGGATGCTCCGAGCCCCACCTCCCCAGGCACCCTGCTTCCCAAAACAGAAGTGGCCCAGTGCTTTTAAGGGCTGTGGAGATGATCAAGGGCTGGAGCACCTCTGGTCCAGCCTGGAGAAGAGAAGGCTGCAGGGAGACCTAATTGCAGCATCCCAACACTTCCAGGGGTCCTACAGGGGAGTGGGCGAGGGGCTGGTCAGCAGGGAGTGCAGGGCAGGACAAGGGGAATGGCTTCAAGCTGGAAGAGGGCAGGGGTAGGTTAGACCTGAGGAAGGAATTCTTTACTCTGGCACAGGGTGCCCAGAGAGGCTGTGGGAGCCCCTGGATCCCTGGAGGGGTTCAAGGCCGGGTTGGATGGGGCTTTGGGCAGTCTGGGCCAGTGAGGGTGTCCCTGCTCATGGCTGGAGCTAGATGATCTCTGAGGTCCCTTCCAACCCAAAGCACTCTGTGATTCTGTGATGCCTTGGCGCCTGTGGCAGGGCAGGGGGATGCTGTTCCCTGCCAGCCCTTTCCCAGCAGCCGCTCAGCACCGTGCTCCTGCCCCAGCGGCTGGCAGGACTCTGCCCCCCACACCCCCAGCCCCCCTGCCCCGGGGGGTGCTCTGGGAGTTCCGTCTCTCCCCGCAGGTACTACGCCACGGTGCACCCCCTGAAGAAGCGCATCTCGGTCACCAGCTGCATCTCGGTGGTGGGGGGCATCTGGCTGCTGTCCTGCGGGCTGGTGGCCCCCGCCATCGCCCACACGTACCACGTGGAGTTCCGGCAGGAGGGCTTCGCCATCTGCGAGGAGTTCTGGATGGAGAAGGAGACGCAGCGCTTGGCCTACGCCTACGGCACCCTGATCGTCACCTACATCCTGCCCCTCTCCGCCCTCTCCCTCTCCTACATCTGCATCTCGGTGAAGCTGAGGAACAGGGTGGTGCCGGGTCACCCCACGCAGAGCCAAGCAGAGTTTGACCGCCTGAGGAAGAGGAAGATCTTCCGCCTCGTCGTGCTGGTGGTGGCGGCTTTTGGGGTCTGCTGGCTCCCCATCCACGTCTTCAACATCATCCGGGACATCAACATCGACCTCATCAACAAGCACTACTTCCTCCTCATCCAGCTGCTGTGCCACTGGTTCGCCATGAGCTCCTCCTGCTGCAACCCCTTCCTCTACGCCTGGCTGCACGACCGCTTCCGCGGGGAGCTCCGCAAGATGTTTGCCTGCAGGAGCAAAATCATCCCTGCCAAGAGCTGCAGGGGGGCTGCCGGTGGTGTGCTCTGAGGCTGGGGTCCCGCTCCCCACGCCCTCCATGGCCGTGCGCTCCATCCCCGGCATGGCTGAGCTTCCCTCGGGGGATGCTCATCCTGCCCGTGGGACCGGAGGCAAACGGGGTCCTTCTGCCTGCCCAGGGGTCCGCAGCACCCACTGCTGTGTCCTTCCCTGTGTCGGGGTGCTCAGCTCTGCTCCCCACATGCCCTGAGCTCCTTTCGCCTCTGGGATGACCAGAAACACACTCGCTGCAGCTTGTCCCTGCAAAGTCTCTCCAGACGCCCCTGGCTGCGCAGCCCCCCAGCCCACCCAACCTGTGAGGGTCCCAAAGGTCAACCTGCACCTCTCTGGGGGCCACGGGCTCGGCTGCCTCTCCCCTTGCTACTGTGGGCAGCCCCCACAGCTGTCCCTGTCCCCAGCGTGGCCACAGGGCTGGCTGCTCCCCCAGCATGTGCCGCGGTCCCAAGGGTTGGGGTGGCCTCCTGTCAGGCTTTGGAGAAGGCGAGGCAGGGACCGGAGCATCCCGGCATCACTGGGTGCCAAGGGGAGGATGCTCATGGGGAGCGCAGGGTCGGGATGGGGTGGGGGTGTAAAGCTCCCAGAGGACACAGAGCCCAGCCCAGCCCGAGGGGGGGTGGCAGGGCTTCGCTTTGGGGACCTCGTGGTGTAATTTGGGATTAACGAGGTGGGGGCACAGGGAAGGACGGGGTGGGGAGGGTGTCGCTGGAGCGACGGCTGTAAGTAGCTGCCGGATGCATTAAACACATGGCACCTCTCACGAAGTGGATTCCAGGGGCTGGGAAACGGCATTTCGCCCCGGAGGCTGTTCCTGGAGACACGCGGCGCTTGTCCGGCAGCCTCAGAGCTGGGCACGCTGCTCAGCCCCGCACACCCCGCACACACAGCCTGACACACACAGCCTGACACACACCCTGCACACGCACAGCCTGACACACACAGCCTGACACGCACCCCTGCACACCCTGCACACACAGCCTGACACACACAGCCTGACACACACAGCCTGACACACACAGCCTGACACGCACCCCGCACACCCCGCACACACAGCCTGACACACACAGCCTGACACACACCCCTGCACACACAGCCTGACACACACACCTGCACACACAGCCTGATACACACCCTGCACACCCCTACACACACAGCCTGACACACACAGCCTGACACACACCCCGCACACCCCGCACACACAGCCTGACACACACCCCGCACACCCCGCACACACAGCCTGACACACACACCTGCACACCCCTACACACCCAGCCTGACACGCACAGCCTGACACGCACCCCGCACACCCCTGCAACCCCCCCGCACCCGCTCCCCGCACAGCCCCGCACACACACCCCGCACCCCCGCAAGACCCCTCCCGCACCCTCTCCGCACACAGACCCACACGGCTCGGCTCGGCTCGGCTCGGCTCGGCTCGGCTCGGCTCAGCTCGGCTCGGCTCGGCTCGGCTCGGCTCCGCCCCCTCCCACACCCCCCGCCGCCCCCCCGCGCACACCTGTAGGGCCAGGCCCCGCCCCCGGGCCCCGCCCGTGCTCTCGCGAGAGGGGCGGGCCGGGAGCTCACCGGGCGGCTGCGCTGCCCTCGCCCCCCGCTGCCTCCCCGCTGCCTCCCCGCTCCCTCCCGCTCCCTCCCGCCGCCATGTCGGGCCTGGCCCCGGCCTGGGTGCCCACCCATGTGCAGGTGACGGTGCTGCGGGCGCGGGGGCTGCGGTCCAAGGCGGCGGCGGCGGCGGGCGGCGGCAGCGATGCCTACGCCGTGATGGCGCTGGGCCGCGTGAAGTACTCCACCTCGGTGGCGGAGCGCTGCCAGGGGCAGCCGCTGTGGCGGGAGGAGGCCACCTTCGAGCTGCCGCCGCCGCCGCGGGCCGCCGCGCTGCGCCTCACCGTGCTGCACCGCTCCCTCGTCGGCCTCGACAAGTTCCTGGGGCGCGCCGAAGTCGACCTGGCCGCCCTGAGGGCCGACGGCGGCCGGCGCCACAGCAGGTGGGCCCGGGGGCGGCGGGGAGCGGGGGGGCGGCTGCGGCACCGGGGGCTTGGGGGGCTGCGGGGAATTGAGGGGGACAGCTGGGGTCTGGGAGGGGCCAGTGGGGAACATGGGGGACATCTGGGGCACCGGGGCATGGGGAACCGGGGGGACATTGGGGTCTGAGGGGCTGTAAGGAGCATGGGGGATGTCTGAGGCACCAGGGCTGTGGGGGGCTGTGGGGGACCAGGGGGATCTCTGAGAGATCTGTGGCACTGAGGCATGGGGAGGGAGAGGGGGGCTGCGGGGAACTGGGGCTGCAGGGGAGATCTCTGAGGCCCTGGAGAGAGGGATGGGGGCGGGCTGCGTGCCCCACAGGGTGCTGGCAGGGTACTCCAGCTCCCCTGGGGTGTCCCTGCTCCCCATAAAACCTCTGTGGGGATTTGGGGTGGGGGGAACCCTGTACCCCAAGGGATTGGGGGACCTCTATGCCCACCTCAAGCCCTGTGAAGTGACCCCCCAGGGCAGGGCCGGGCCCCTCCTGGGCTGGAAGAGCCCTGCAGTGGTGGTCCCTGTCCCCTGGGGGAGGCCGGGGGTCCTGGTGCCCGCAGCTGCCTGGGTGGCGTGGGGAGACAGCCGGTGTGTTTTGGTTTGACACGTCTCTGTGGGGGTGCTGACACAGTCCCACGCTGGGGCTGCCAGGTTGACCCAAGAAATGACAGCGCTGAGTGCAAGCTACAGCCAGCTGCTCCTGTGTTTTTCTTAATAAACACTTAGCAGAACCTGACCTCCTGTCAGAGCAGGTAATTCAGTGTCCTGTGGTCTGGCTTCACTCTTGTCGGCCGCACGCCGGGCTGGGGGACTCTGCCTCTAATGCCTGGGCACCAGCTCTGTGTCATACTTGCTCCTTTGAACATAAACACTGGGATGGTGCCCTGTAATCCCAGGGGTGGTTACTGGGAGGGTTTTACTGGGAGTCAGCAGCCTTGTAATGTGGCTTGAGATGGCAGGTGAGTCACCTTCCTCTTGCTCACCTGAGCACATCCAGGTATTAACAGCGGCTTGGCCAAGGTCTGCCTCGTGTTTCTTGACAAAGCCGTGGCGGCGTGTGAAGCCTTAATTACCAGGTGGCTGGTCATTAAGGTTGTGTCAAGGGCTAATGTGTTTACACGCTGCAGTCAGTGGAGTTCAGGTGTCAGTCCTGAGGGCCACGGGTCCACCCAGGCTGGGCCCACAGAAAGAAAAGGGGCAAAACCCTCACAGCTTGGATGCTCCTGGGAAAACCTCTGATAGGAGACGGTGCTGAGCCCCCAGCCCTCAATTCTCTATGTGAAGCCTGTTTCTTTTAGCATCCCTTAGCTGCTGTGGGGATGTGCAGTCATAAAGGGATGGTGAGAGGGGATCTTATTAATGTTTATAAATATCTCAAGAGTGGGAGACGGGGGGACATGGGCAGCCCCTTCTCAGTGTCTGTGGGGACAGGACAAGGGGCGATGGGCTCAAGTTGGAGCACAGGGAGTTCCCCCCCAATCTGGGGAAGAACTTCTTCCTGGTGAAGGTGAGGGAGCCCTGGGACAGGCTGCCCAGGGGGTGTGGAGTCTCCTTCTCTGGAGAGATTCCAGACCCATGTGGACACCGACCTGTGCAACCTGTCCTAGGGACCCTGCTTGGGCAGGGCCTTGGACCCCATGGGCTCTGGAGGGCCCTTCCCACCCCTCAGACTCTGCAGTTCTGTGAATATGAACTATTCCTACAAAATACTCCTTTCACCCTACTCAGTGATGGGAGGGGAGGTTGTCAGTGTGGTGTTTATTTCCAGCTGCTGGAAGCGAGGTGGTGACCTGTGTGGCTCAGCACTAAGCTGCCTTTCACTGAGCTCAGGCCCCGTGTTTTGGATGCTGCTGGAACGGGACCTGCTCGTTTCCCCTGGGGCAGAACGGATTGTGGCACCAAAACCCTATGAGAGCAGCGATGCTCCCAGAAGTCACACGGTTTAGAACAAAAAAGGGCCCAGTGCTGGGTTGCACTGAAGGGAAAAGGGATTTGTGTTTCCCTCCTGCTGCGGGGCTGCAGCTCCGGGGACCTGACGAAACCTGACATCTCCGCGTGCAGCTGCAGCACTCCTGATGTGTTTGTAGCAGATTGCTGACTTCAGCTCCCTCACCTGATGAGCTTAGAGTTTTCTCTGAAGCACCTTGCCTTTTCCTGCTCTTCTTCCATTGCTTCCAGCGTGCCTTCCAAGGGACAAAGTTCAGGTCTGATGGGGAGGCAGATCTGCAGGCTCTGCTCACCTCCTTTCTCCTCACCTACCAGCCGGTGAGGAGGAAGAAGCTGGTGGTTTCCAGACCACCTTTCCTGTGGGTTCTGTGGAGTCAGGATGTCTGTGGCCCCAGCACTAACAACACAGCGCAGGCACTCGGTGCTGATAATTCTCTTTGCTGGCCCTAACGAGGTTTGAATGTCATTGAGTGGTAATTGAGCACGTGCAGGGCTTGGTTCTGCTGTTTGGGTGAGCTGTTTGATAGGCAGAGCCTGATACTGCAGAGCTGCATTTCAGAGCTGGGGTACAGGTTCAGTCTGTACCCAGTGTCCTTCCTGGTGCGCTCCAGTCACGAGCTCGGGGAGGTGAGTGGAAATCCCCAGCCGGCCTGTTCTGTGAGGCTGGGCTCTGCTCAGGCTGCTCATTAGGCTCTGTAGCTTAAGAGGCATTAAGATAGCGACTGAGAGGAGCTGGAATGAAAGGTATGAGGGCGTGGGACGTGTGTGCAAGCTCTCTGGTACCGGTTTCAGGGCTTGGAGGCTGCTGCTTTTGCAGTTGTGTCAAAGTCTGAGCTTCTGTGGGTTTTGGGAACCAGGTAGAAGTGCAGAAGAGGACGGCTGAGCTGAAATACAGGGATTTGTGTTGTGCTGCTGCTTCTTTTAAACCCTTCCTGGTCTGGGTTTTAAAACAAATTTTACTAATAACTTTCTGTTTGCGGTAAGAAATGTGTTCCTTGGGACCCAGGGCCACTAATTATGGTGCAGTAGATGAAAGGCTTTTTTTTGTTTTAACTTTCCCCCCCTACACTGTAAGCTTAATTGGTTTTTAAAACATAAACATCATCTGTTGTTCTAAATTACCCATGCCCCTCAGGAGCTTGCTTGTGAAAGAAATCTCCTTTCTGCAGGTGGTACAAGCTTCGCTCCAAACCAGGGAAGAAGGAAAAGGAGAGAGGGGAGATTGAGGTGGATATCCAGTTCATGAGGAGCAACATGACAGCCAGTATGTTTGATCTGTCCATGAAAGACAAGGCTCGCTCCCCCTTTGGCAAGTTCAAAGACAAGCTCAAGGGGAAGAGGAGCAGCGGCCTCTCTGACACAGCGTCAGCCATCGTTCCCAGCACGACCCACTCCCCTGATGACAGCGAAGATGAGGCAGTGGAGAAGGAAAAGAAGAAATCCAAGTTCAAAACCTTGTTTTCCAAGCCTGGCCTGCAGAAAACCTCCCTCTCCCAGTCCATGTCAGTCTTACCGACGCAGCAGCCTGCCACCCAGAAGGTTCGGCTTCGGCCCAGCGACTCCCTGTTGCAGTGGGATGACGAGGAGCCTGAGACCTCTCCCACCTCAGAAAGTGAGTATTGGTGCTGAAAAGCCTTTCTCCAAAGGCTTCTTTTCTTGCTTTTTAGAGTGCTAAACTCTTCTCACTGGACATATCGTAGAAAGCCACTTCTGCCTGCAGTGACAGGCATGTGTGTAGGGCTTCAGGCGCTCACAGTAAGGGGTCTGTGGTGGTTGCAGGTCCTTGGGCAGCCTGTGTTACCCAGGCTGCTGGGAGCTGGCAGTGGTGGGAGACCCAGAAGGTTTGGAAGCAGCTGGTGTGGTCACACTCATGATGTTTCTGTTGCTGCAATCTGTTAATGACTCTGAAGTACCGAGGCTGTTGGTAGCCAGTGTCAGAGGAAGGGACGTTCTTAGATCTTGAATTTACTCCTGTTTCTTGTTTTTCCCAGAATCCTTTGGAAATGCCCTGCCAGAGAAGTCCTCACCTCCTCCTTTATTTAAATCACGTAAAATGGCAACTTTGGACAGCAGGCAACTAAACCAAGTAAGCAGCCACACCAAGAAGGAAGGGCTATCTTTATTCAGTGGTCTTAGATCCAAAAACGATCCCATTTCCAAGTCTAGTCTGTGTATCAATGGCAGTCATGTTTATATGGAAGAGAGCACGACAAAGGACAGCACTCCAGCCTCTTCCCCCTCTCCACACAACTTCAGGAGGAAGCAGCACTTTGCTTCAGAGGAGAACCTGTCCTCCAGATCTACTAAAGGGCCCGAAGAGACAGGAAGAACATCTCCTAGTCATGCTTTCTCTGGCTCTACATCCTTGGAGACTTTTAAATCTATGACTTTGCCATCTTACAAACTGCTTAGCAGTGAAGAATACCCAGAAACCAGCGTTCCTACTGCTGTGGAGGTTAAAGAGACCAAAAAGCCAGACCAGAAAAAGTCTGCCTTGCTCTCTCTGGTCACAGGGAAGAAGGAAGCAGTGAAGTCCATTGATGCTGAGAGTACTCATGACAGGACCCAGCAGGATGAGGAAAACAAAGTTCCAGAAGAGAAGATTGAACAGGACACCAAACATCTTGAGCTTCCAGGAGGTGTAAACAAAGGGAATCCTCCAGAAGACAACCATGCAGAAGATGTCTTTGCAAATAAGCAGCCTCTCAACCCTTCTGAGGAGGAATGGAAGCCTGAGAAAGCTGCTGTGCCAGCCAAGACCAAAGCTGTCAAGCCCAGGTGAGTCGTGTTTGCTTCGGTGGTCGAGGTGTGTGGTGATGCACAGCAGCAGTGGAGAGCTTCACCTGGGCTGCCACAGAGCAGCACCCCGCAGCTTGGGGTGAAGAAGTGTGTTGCTTCGTGGGGTACTGGGTGGTTTTGAGCTGGCTCTTGGGCCCTTTGACAACAGATAAGAGGTCTCAGTTCTTCCTCAGTACGAATAAGAGACGGATAGAGGGATGTTCCTTGTAACTGATGCTGACACAGCAGTTCTCTGACTGCAGGCATGTTTACAGGCACTGCAAGGGTCATTTTTCTTGCTGGATCTCTCACAAAAAACTAACTTCTATCTGAGCTGTGCCACTCGAACAGACCCAGGGGCTGAAATCCCAGTTCTAACATCTCTACTCCTTCTGTATTTGGCTGTGGTCTTGGGAAGTGTTAATCTTGGAGCCCTTCTGCTTTTGGTGGTGTTCACAGCAACGGGGAGAACTTGGTGTGAGTTTGTACACGAGGCTTTTTCGAAAACTCTGCTCCTTTATCCTTCATATATATATATATTAAACACAGAGAGGGGTTTTATATATATGTGTGGGTGTGTCCTACTAATAAGGCTACATTTTGTCTTTCTAACTCCTTCCTTTCAGTGCTTCTCATGTTTAAACTCTGCATGCAGTGTCCTACGTGCTAATAAAATTGCTTGGGGTAGTGCTGGAAAGCAGACACCATGGTAACCTGTGCAAACTCTGCAGCAGAAGCCTTCAGAGTGCTTTGTAGAGCCACGTTTGAGTATGTAAAGCCTGTCAGATAGGCTCTGAGGACTCTTGCAAGTATAAATCCTCTCCAGTGTTAGGAGTTGATGGAGCCTGGTGCTTGTCTGTTCCTGCCTCGTGTTGCATCTGCAAGTGACATGCGAGTTTTTTGTCCCTTTTTGCAGACTGGGCGTGCCTTCAGAGGAGGAAACCAAAGCCACACTTCCTACTCTTGCACCTGATTCCCTTCCTGCTTTTCCCTCTGTACACCGTATCAGTAGTGACAATAATCCTTTTATTTCTAAACCAGGACAGAAAGTCCAAGTGCCAGACTCTGAACATGTTCCCAGTTCTCCTGCATCTCTTACTTCTCCTGTTGCTGCAGAGTTTTTGCATGGCAAGAACCCCTTCACTGCTGAGCAGGGCAGGGCATCCACAGCCCTGGATCCCGAAGGCATTGCCCGTTCATCCCATCACCTTGCAGCCTCTGTTCCCCAAAGGCCTCTTGCTGGTCAGGGCTCTGGTAGTGGTAATAATCCTTTTGCTTCTGACTGGGGGCAGAGCTCATGGGGCCAGCGTCCTGAAAGCTCTGCTGCGTGGGCTTCCCAGGGTCTCTCTAGTCCACCTGCACCTTCTCTCCCCTCTGATTGTCATTTTAATGATAATAATCCCTTCGTATCCAAGCTTGGGTGGGAAGCAGATGCGCTGGGTTTCAAAGCTGTTGCTAGTTCTTCCCCTCTCTCCCTGCCTTGTGATGAAGACTGTTCCTCAGCAGGACGTCCTGCTGAGCTGAAACACTCGGGTCATGAAGCTTCAGGGACCCCTTCAGATGTGGCTTTAACTAGTGATGTCAAAGCCACGTCAAACCCTCTTGGTGCCCTTTCTGATAACCCTCCTCTGGCTCCAAAGAAGCAGTGTGACCCTCCCCAGCTTCAGGTTGACCCTTCTTTGAAAAGAAGTAAGCTAGACAACAGGCAATCTGTGTCCTTTCTCCTCGGTGGATCAGAGGGTGTTACATCAGGGGAGGAGGATTTGGGTGGGCAGGAAGGAGAGAAGCAGCACTCTGAAGTGTTGCTGAGAGGTTCAGATGCAAGAGGAGAAGGAGCAGGGTCTGCAGGGTGCTACTCACCCTCAGAACTCTCTAGCAACAGCATAGGTCCCATCCGAAACAGCGAGACCCCTGTTCGGGGTGGTGTGGGAGTTGGTGGTGTGAATGCTGAACCCTGCACAAGGGACAGCAAGCCCTCAGTGTCTGTCTCCAAGCAGAGTACAAACCTCTTGGCAGAGCCCCGTGCTGAACAGCCACCTTCCCCTGAGAGCCAGCTGAATGAGAAGCAGGAGATCCGTGGTGAAAGGAGACCAGAGGAGTGTGCAGCCACATTACAGCCCCAAGCAGCTCCACTTGATAGAAGCAGCTCCTTTTCTCAAGTGGGATCTGCCAGCCCACCCCTGGGAGCTGGCACGCTGTCCCCTTGGGAAGCTGATGCAGGGAGGGCTGGCAGCAAGCCGAAGCCGGCGCCGCGGCGGCTGTTAGCACTGAAGAAGTGCCCACCAGCTTCTGGGGCTGATGAGTTAGGTGGTGATGTGCCTTCTTCAGGCAACGCTGTGAAATCTGTGCCTGGGCTCCCATCATCTCATGCTGAAGCCCCAGGTGCTGGGGGGTCCCTCCCCCAAAGTGGCTCGTTTGAGACTGTCACTCCCCCGGTGACACTCAGAGATGGTGACACTGATAGGCATTTAAAAGGTGAAGGTGGTGATGGTTTATTTGGCTGCCTTACAAATGTGAAGTCAGCTGTTCCCCTTCCTGCAGACCGTGGTTTGAAGCTGGCCAGTCTTCCAGTCATTCCTGAGGGAGGCTCTGATGATGAGCTGCTGGGTGACTGTCAGGAGGACCCTAGTGTCACTGCAGGTGATAAAAGCGTGTTGGAGGCTGGAAAGCAGTCCCTGGGTTTAACACCTTTGCATGAAGAACTGAAAGAGCACACTGATAACTCTGCTGCAGCCACCATAGCCCCAGCTGCTCGAGGAGGAGGAAGAGGAGGAAGTCCTCCTGGTGCCTGTGAGCCGAGCCAGCCACCCGTGCTGCAGGCCAGAGTAGATGTTCACAGTGTCAGTAACCAGGTAGCTGACTCAGGCTTAGGCATGACAGCTCATCCCAGGGGGTACAGCAGTCCCTTCGTGAAACAGGAACGGGAAGTAAGTGCAGGTGTTGAGGAGCATGAGGAGCGTGACTTCTTTGAGCCTTCTGTTTCCTCTTCCTCCCTGTCAAGTCCTTCCCAGCCCTGCTCTTCCTCTTGTTCTCTCCCCTCTGACACCCCAAGTCGTAGAGCAGAGTCTCCGAAAAAGCCAACAGCCGAGGGCTTCGCAGATAAAGCAGGACACTCTGGCAAGAAGAAGCTTCTTCAGGCATGGGTTTCACCCTCTGAAACATACCCTAACCAAACCCAGCAGAGTGGTGAAACCGTGTCTCCTAAGCACAGGTGAGAGAACATGGGGAATGCACAGCAAGTATCTCAGTGTGGATGTGAGCCGTGTGTTTTGTCTTCCTGCCAGCACAGATCTGCCTCTCCAGCCACAGGAACTGGCCTTAACTTTCTCCAGCTTGTGGATTTGTCAGGGTCTGGGTCCTGTTGTGCTGGTGCAGGGTCTTTGCTGGCACCAGATAAATCTGTGTGGCTATTAAGGATGCCCAGAGTGCTGGAGGGGCCCTGCCATCCATCACAGTGCTGCCTCTGGAAAAAAACAACTTAGGAAAACTTGGTGGCAGCTTAAGAAATTGGGTCATTTCATCAAAGTGGAGAAACCCACTGCAGCTCATCCATTCTCAGTCATGGGAAGCCTGATAAACTGGGGTCCTTCCTTTCCTGGCCGAATGGGGCTCCTGAGCCTCCAAATGAATCGCAGCAAGCGATGCAGCTCAAGTCCCTCTCTCAAGAACTCACAGCTGCTTTCTGGAGCTGTCAGCAGCTCCTCTGCCTGCTGTGGTGCTGTTGGCAGCAGAACAGTGCTGCAGACCCCTCCATCCTTGATCTGCAGGACTCTTGTCTCAGGTCTGGGACGCTTCTGGGTAAAATATTCTTCCTGTGTTTAAAATTTACAATAGAAATCCTGCTGGAGCAGATGAGGATAGCACTTTGTGGCAGCTTGTGGCATGAGTTTGCCTTGGAAAGGGTGTAATGCTTGTCCCAGGATAGTAGAAGTATTTGGGGTGTTGCAAGAACCGCAAATATGTTCTTGTTGGGAAAGTCAGGCTCCAATACTAGCACGTGAGAGACCAGAGTAACTGCCACTGTGTGCTGCTTTCTTGTATAGACTGACCTGGCTTTGCTTTTGTGACATACAGATTTCCCTCCTTAATACTTCTTTATCTCCAATGCCTTAAGTCAGTAAAGACAGTAGAAAAAAGCAGAGTATGCTTATACAAAGCCTGTGGCTTAAGAAATGCCTGTCTTCCTGAAGCTGAATCTCTCATCCCTCTGGAGGCAGAGACAGGGAGGATTTTTTTCCCAGTTTCTTGCTGTATTTGTTTGTAGTCTGGAGATCTGTGTAGCCCTGGTGTTAGGCGTGCTGCCTAAATAACAGAACCCTCCTTTAATCTTGCAGGCCCCATCCTGTGAAGCCAATGAATGCCACAGCAAGCAAGCCCCAGAGTAAAAACCTCAACGTCATCAGCACTATGAATGAGAAGCTGCTCGGGGCCAATGTGAAGGTATGGAGGGAGAAGTGGGGCTTTAAACCAAAGCTCAGGCAGTAAATTGAGCAGAGTTTGGATGCTTTGCCTCTCATTTATCCCAAACAGTGGCTCTTAAACCCTGGGGGGTGTGAACTTCCTTTTTGTCAGTCCCCAAAGGTGAGGATGGTCTTCAAAGAGGATTTTTTTTCCCTTCCAAAACGATCTATAATGGAATGGGTGTCTCTTGTTTGCAGAGGGGATTCCCAGTGGAGAGGAGCATGGGGTGCTATCTGCTCCCTGAGGTGTGGGGTGGCTGTGAGGGGAGTGGTGCTGCTGGAGGTGGTCCCACCGGTGCTGTGTGGGAGCTGTGTGACCTGGCTCTGCACAGAACATGGGACAAACCAGCCACAGGTTGTTTTCAGCCACGATGAGCCCCTGCAGCTCATTTTCACCCTGAAATAAGTATGTGGCTCTTAAAGCAGAGAAGGTGGGAGAAGTCACCTCGGGGTGGCTGCTGCCTTGTGATGTGCTGATTAATACCCCACATGGATTGAGAGGCCCAGTGCTGGCTGTGAAAGCACAGAGCTGTGCAGCTTTTGGGATTGCTCAGAGCTGAAGGAGCTTTTGGGATCACTTGGAGCTTGGCCTCAGAAGAGACTTCTAGGCTGGAGGTGTAGGTGAGAAGTTGCATTGGTGGGAATGGCTGGAAGCATCTGGGAAAAGCCCTGGCTGCTGTTATTGCCTCTGAGGGGTCTGGGGGAAGAGTCAGTACCAGAACATCTGCAGTGCCTCCTCCTGGTGTCACTGGAGAACAGGGGTTGGGTGCTTCAGACTGGGCTGCTGCTGCTTTGAATGAGTTGACAACCTGTAATTAGTGTTCTGGTCTGGTGCTCTGATTCCACGTGAGAAATCACACTGGGTGCAGCCTGGGGAGCCTGTTGAGAACGGACCTGGAGGAGCTGGCAGAAGCTGCTGAGTACCAGCCAGCTCTGCTTCTGGGTTAAAAGCAGGTTTTTCAGAGAACCCATCTTGTGATGTGTTTTCCCAGTGACAACTGCAAAACGAGGGGAATACCAAAGGCCTCAGTGGGTGTTTCTTGTGGTTTAACCTGAATTTGGCTTTCCTGGTCTCTATTTGATGTGTTTTTAACAGTGGCTGTCCCAGTGCTCGACTGTCAGTGAGGGTAGTTGATGGTGGGTGGCTGTAGCTTCCATGTATCTTCGCTGAGCTGGGTGGGCTGCTGCCTGGAGTCAGCATGACATTCCTTCAGCATAAATTCCAGCTGAGTTGAGCTACAGAACTGACATTAGGCAAAGAGTTTCTGTTAAAGCCAGTGGCCTGGTTACCTTCCCTAACATCACACTCGCTCTGAGCCTGCCTTCCACCCTGGAGCCAGCTGCCTAAGCAGCACACACTGACTTCCAGGCAGCTGCTCTCTTTTTACCTCTGAGTCCTTTCAGAAGGCTCTGGAAGTGCATGAGTAGCTGGAGTTGGGTCTGGCTTTGGCTTTTCCCCCGCTGGGTTTGCCAGTGGCCTGAAGGTGCTGTGTAGCAGGAGGCTGGGCTGGGCTGCCAGCCCCTCCCTGTCCTCCTCAGTGCCCTGGCTCTGAGCAGCCTGCTCTTCCAGATCCCACAGCTCCAGCGGCCGCTGTTCTGGAATGTCACTTGGCTGGAACTCGCTTGGAAAAAGCTGGAAAGCACAGGAATCAATCACAGCCCTTTAATCATCTGTGTAATACTTGTGAAGAGCAGCTGTGGTTCTGTGAACACCATGTGGAAAGCTGTTCATTGGTGTTTTCACACACACCCCAACCCAGCTACCATTCTCTTGCTGCTTTGAGATGTCCATGTGCCTGTAACGACCCTGTCTGTCTCCTCTCTCTCTCAGAAGTACGACCCTTCAGACCCTGCCTATGCTTATGCTCAGCTAACACACCACGAGCTGATCCAGCTGGTCCTGAGACAGAAGGACACAATTGCCAAGAAGGATGTCCAGGTGAGGGAGCTGGAAGACTACATCGACAACCTGCTTGTCAGGGTCATGGAAGAAACCCCCAACATCCTCCGAGTTTCCACCTCGGGTAACAAGAAGGCAGGAAGGATGTAACAGCAAAGCTGTTGGTTGGACTGGAGGACTGAATTCCCACCAGTGGAGTCTGGTTGATAAGGAGACCGTGTGAAGTAGGTGGCACTGGTTGTGCTGCCCACTGAAAATGACTTCTTTCCTCTTTCTGCCTTGAGCAACTCTTGGGTTGATTAGTAGTTAACATCAGATCTTGTGTGTGGAGTCTGGAGGTGGAGTCAGCTTATCATATTTATTTTCCTTTGTTTCTTTCCATTATTTGGGAAGATTCCTTCAGGCATCTAATCCAAAGTCTGGTTGTGACAGGGAGGATGAAGGGTTTTTGATGTGTTTTGCTCGCCAGCAGGGCACTGATGATCCTTTATGAAGATGTGTGGGTTTGGTTTTGTAGCAGCTTCCATAGATCAGTTGCTCTTCTTTCCATTTCTGGAGTTGTAGTGCAATATGAAACCTTGGATGGTAGAGCTTGAGGATTTGATTGTTTTAAAAATAATTAGTAATAATTAATAATAACTACACTGGAGAAGTCCAAAGGTGCATGCTTCAGGTGAGGGCTGTGTAGGCTGTATTCTAAGAGTAATTAATGCCCTAAAAGTTCAATGTGAGTTAAACTTTAGGTTGGAAATGAAGCAGCAAAGCTCAGTTAATCAGATAAAGTACATGCTGTTTCCAGGGGGTTCTCCAAGGAGAAGGCTTACAGGCTGTTTGGTTACAGGGAGCCTTGAGATGTTGTGGTGTGCTCACCTACCATAGGAATGGCAGTAACAGATTTGGGCCAAAGGTGTGTTTTAAGTCAGAAACCCTTCTCCTGGAGACTTCAGGCTCCTGATTCGGAGGTGGTTCAGTTGAAGGAGCCCCAAGGACGCCTCTCTTCTGTTCTGTAGCCTTACCCAGGTGTGGATTTCATGTGCTGAAGGTTGTTATGGTTAAATACCTTGAGTTTTGGAGCTGAGGTGGAATGAGGAGTCTTACCAGGCCTTTCCTACATTCCTTGTACAACCAGGGGGGGAAGTGACCCCCCTCCCCAGGCTCCCTCCACCAAAACCAGAGAACTCTTGTCAAAGATCAAAAAACCCAGATGCCTCTCTGCACCTCTGGGATCCGTTGGGGTTGTGAGGGGCTGTCAGAGGCTTAGAAGAAAATTGAAATCCTGAAAATGGGAAGCAGGGGGACCAAAGTGAGGTTGGGAGGGTCTGTTGGGTCTCTTAGGAGGGCTGAGCTGCTAACTGGGTTTTTCTACAGCACTTTATTGAGGTACTAGACCAGCTATCAACCTGTAAGCAGCATGCTCACTGGTATCACAACACTGGAAACGGCTGGAGCCTTCTCATACTGTGGTGTTGTAGTGGAGAGTAGCTTAATATATTTGCCTAGAGATGTATACATTTATTGGAAAATCCAAGAGATTCTTTTAATTACATTTTTATCACTGTAAACTGACTGACTAACCAAAGTCTGGAGCTTCTCTGACAGTGGTGCCTGAGGAAGCCTGAGTTGAAACAAGCCTTAGGTGTTAGGAGTCTCCTAAGACTTCAGGTACTTTTAATTCTCATTTTATTTTCAGTTGAGCCGATGCCTTCAGCCAGAGGGGTGTTTGTCCCTGCTCTACTCTCAGCAACACCTTTGGCTTTTGGCTGATGGTTTAATTTTGAGTGGTACTGGGTCAGCCTAACTGGAAACTGCTGCTTGCTTCTTGTGCCTTGAAATAGTGAGGAAGATGAAGGATTAACTTGTTTCCTCCTTGTGCCTCGATGGATCTGTGTAAAGAAAGGGCTTGCCTATACCTCACTGATAAACTTTGTCTTCTAGACTTGATTCCACAGCTTTCTGATGCTGCAGGTCAGAGAGTTGGGACAACCAGTTGTGCCTTGGAACGCTGGCTTAACGGGAGATAAATAAACCTGGTACTACTGGTAGCAATAACTGGAGATGTGGGAGGCAGGGCTGGGCCTGTGCTTTCTGCTGGCCTCGTCTGGGGACCAGAGGGGTCCTGCTGCCTGGCTGGCTGCTGAACACACCCTGGTGCTGCGTGTGTGATGCTTTATGGGTGGAGCCTTACAACTTGCGATGTCCGCTCCTGGCAGTGGGTCTTTGTGCCAGCTGGTGCTGTCTCTGTGCAGGTAGACAGGGGTTGTGCCTGGCTTTGTGCCTCTGGTGGCTGCAGGGGTCTGGCCAGCAGCACAGGCGCTGCTCTGCGGGGTCACAGCCCTGTGCCAGCCACCCTTTGGCTCACACCTCATACCTCAGGCTGTGATCAGCAAAGCCTTTCTTTGGTGTAAGGACACTGGAGTTTTACACCCAGCCAGGTGCTTCACCTTGACATTAAGGGCCTTAAGGATCAAATATGTTTTATTATTGAAGGATCTGCATGTATTTTTCCCCTGTTTATACAGTCTACTGTTATCCTGGGTACCTGTTGGGTTTTAAATGCCTTTCGGTTTCGTAGAACACTAAAATACAACTAAAAAAGCCCTTAAACCCTGTGTTCCGATTGATTTATTTCCCTACTTCTCTCCCCTCTCCTCCTCAGCCCCAGCTCTGCTGCCTGCACCCCCATCCCATCCTGAGGGGAGACACCTCCCGGGCTGGGGAACCTGGAGCGTTTCCGGGAGAGGAGATCAGCCTCCCGCTGTGCCGGGGGACGGGGGCGGCCCGGAGCCGGGGCCCGGGAGGCGGAGCGGGGCTCTCGGGTCCCTCCCTCCCTCCCTCCGGCGGCCGCTGTCTCCGCAGGGGCGGAACTCGGGGAGGCCGGAACGCGGCGATCGGGGGCGCGCGGCGGGGCCGGAGCGCGGGCGGGGCCGGGCGGGGCGTGCGCGGCCGCCATGGCGGCGCGGGGCTGCTGCCCGGGCTGCGGCTCCGCCGCGCTGCTGGAGGACGCGCACTACGCGCAGCAGCAGCTGGTCTGTGCCGCCTGCGGCTGCGTCCTCGCCGAGGGGCTGCTCACCACCACCTACACCGAGGAGGAGCACCTGCGGGGTGAGCTGCGGCCCCGGGCTCGCGGCCCCGGCACGGTGCGCGGGCTGCGGGGTCCTCGGGGAAAGGGGCAGCGCCGGGGGCGGCCGGCGTGGGCCCCGCCGCGTCCCCCTCCCGCCAGCCCTCCTGCTTCCCCCCAACCTCCCTCCAGCCCTCCTGCTTCCCCCCAACCTCCCGCCTTCCTCTTTCCCTCCCTTCCTCCTTCCCTTCCTTCCTCCTTCCCCTCCCAACCTTCCTCCATCCCTTCTCCTCCCCCCCAACCTCCTTCCCTCCCCAGGCAGGGGCCCAGCACCAGCATCGTGCCAGTGACGCTCCTCTGCCAGGTGCTGGGCTCCGGGCGCAGCTCTGGGGCAGCCGGGTCCCACCTCAGTGTGGTGGAGCAGCGCTGAGGGCTCTGTCTGGGGAGGGGTGACGGCTTCAGGGGGTCCTGCCCCTCGCTGTTACTTGACCTGCCAGCACCTGTCTGGGGGGCTGGCAGTGCTGGTGGTTGGGATCGGGTACAGCAGGCATCCCTTTGCTCAAAATCTGCTTGATGATGCCATCCCCGCGGTCGCTGTGAGGTTACCTGAGCTGACACGAGTCTTTTCCAGAGGTGGCCTATTCCCAGAGCACCGGCCAGAAGGAGCAGCTGAGCCGCTGCCTGCAGCGAGGTGAGAGCTTCCCGGCCGGGGTCCTTCACACCCTGGTTCCCTCGTGCTGCTGCCCTGCTGTGTTCAGTGCCTTTCTGAACGGGTGGAAGCCCCTGGAGCTGGTGCTGGGGCCGGAGGAAGGCTGCCAGTCCTGTCTGGTGGTGGCTGCCTTCAGCACCCTGCCTCCCCCGCGCTACGGGGTGGAATCACGGCATGATGGGGGCTGGAAGGGGCCTCCAGAGGGCCCTGCCAGGGAAGGGTCGCCTAGATTAGCTCACACAGGAACACATCCAGGTAGGTTTGAATGTCTCCAGAGCAGGGAGACTCACCAGCCTCTCTGGGCAGCCTGTCCCAGGGCTCCATCACCCTCACAGGGAAAAAGTTCCTCCTTATATTCCTGTGGAGCTTCCTCTGCTCCAGCTTGTGCCCATTGCCCCTCATCCTGTCGCTGCCACCCCTGAGCAGAGCCTGGCTCCAGCCTCCTGCCTCTCACCCTTTACATATTGATAAACATTAATAAGCTCACCCCTCAGTCTCCTCCAGGCTGAAGAGCCCCAGCTCCCTCAGCCTCTCCTCACAAGGAAGGGGTTCCACTCCTTCCATCATCTCGCTGGCCCCGTGCTGGGCTCTCTGAGGTAGTTCCCTGTCCTTGGACTGGGGGGGCCCAGAACCAGACACAGGATTCCAGATGGGAGATCTCTTTGCACCGTGGGAGCGGGGCTGCTCCCACACCTTTCCCTGGGGCAGGGTGACAGCTGGCTGTGGGTGATGCTGAGGGGTGGAGTGTGTCAGGCCCTGAGCTGATCCCTGTGTCTTCTCACAGGGATCAAACGGGTCCAGGATCTCTGCAGAGTCCTCCAGCTGCCGAAGGTGTTCGAGGAGACGGCGGTGTCGTACTTCCAGAGAGCTCTGCAGCACCCCTCCTTCCGCCTGGTCAGCCTGGAGAAGAAGGAGCTGCTGGGGGGCTGCTGCGTCTTCGTGACGTGCCGGCAGCACACCTGGCCCGTGACCATGGGCACCATCTGCTCCCTCCTCTACGCCAAGCAGGAGCTGTTTGCTGGCGTCTACCTGAGCCTTCAGAAGGAGCTGGAGCTCTCTGTGCCGGCCCTCAGCCTGGCAGAGCTGGTGACGACACACCTGAACAGGTAACGGGGTCGGGGGGGTCTGTCAGCTCTTTCGGAGTCCCTGGTGGAAAAGCTGCTGAAACGAAGCGGGGGCTGGCGTGGGGCAGCACCAGGTCCTGGGAGTAAGTGTTCCCTTGGGCATGGGAATAAGCCTTCCCTTGGAGAGAGTAGCCCTGTGTGCTCCAGAGCAGTGCTGGTCTTGTCCCTGAAGTCCATTGTGTCTTTGCTCCCTCAGATAGCCCAGTGGTGGGTGTGAGTGGCCAAGGGGAGCAGGACCCCCCCAGCCCACAGGCTGTGTGATGGAGTTTTTCCAGACTCCTATGGCTTTTTACCTCCCTTATCCCAGATTCCTCTCTTCCTGCCCCTTTCTCCAGGGCAGGACGAAACAGGAGCAGAAGCCCAGGGTGAGAGCAGGATGTCCTCATCCTGAAGGAGCGTGCTGGAGGCAGCTCTGGCGTGGAGAGGCTGGGTTATGGAGGCTGCCCCAGGCCCTGCTGCTCATGGTAACGGGGCCTCTCCTCTGCTCTTGCAGCTTTAGGCTGTTCCAGCACGCAGACAACATCCCTGCCCAGTACGTGGAGGACAAGGAGCAGCTGATCTCCCGCACCATGCAGATGGTGGAGCTGGCTGGTGAGACGTGGCTGGTGACCGGCCGCCACCCCGTCCCCATCGTCACAGCAGCAGCGTTCCTGTCCTGGCAGTCGCTGCGGCCTGCGCAGCGCCTCAGCTGCCCCCTGGCTCGGTTCTGCAAGGTGGCAGGTGTGGACCTGCCGCCGCCGGCGCACCTGAGGCTGCGGGAGCTCCTGGGGATCCTCCTGAGGATGGCTTCCCAGCTCGCCTGGCTCAGGGTCTTCAACATGGACAAGAAGACGGTGGTCAGGCACATCGGGGACCTGCTGCAGCACCGCATTTTCCTCCTGAAACATGCCTTCTGCTTGGAGGAGGAGGAGGGGAAGGAGGAAAAGGAGGAGCGGCGTGTTGCAGCTCCAGGAGAGGGGTCCCCTGGCTCCCCCCTGGCAGGAGGAGGGGCAGCACAGGGGGAAGGCCAGCCCACGGGAAGGAAACACCAGCAGAAAGGCCGGCCTGGACCCTTGCTGCCACCATGCCTTGCCAACCCCAGGAAGAGACTGCGGACAGCAGCCCTGAGCACGTCGGACTCTGCCCTCACCGGCGACGAGCCCATCTCCGACAGCGACATCGAGCAGTACCTGCGGAGCCCGGAGGAGATCCTTGCCTTCAGGAAGGCCAAGGCCTGGCTGTGAGGGCCTGGCAGTGGGGGCCTGGCTGTGAGGGCCTGGCAGTGGTGGTCTGGCTGTGGTGGTCTGGCTCTGGGGGCCTGGCTCTGGGGGCAGCTCCAGCGTGATCCGGCCAGAGCGGGGCTGCGGGGACAGGCTGGGGAGTGATGTCCCCTTGGACCAAATCGGGGTTTTCAGTGTCTGGTTGCTTTGGGTTGTGTTAGAGCTGTTAGGAATAAAGAATTCTGTCTGGGAAAAGGTGTTTTGGTGAGTCCCAGTCCTATGGGATCATGTCCAGAGCTGGCTGTGCTCGCAGCCTTACCCTGGGGTGATGATGCCCACGGGAAGGGCTCCAGCATCATCCCTGTGACTGTTTATATTCCCTGTAGCACTGTTCCAGCTGTCCCAGGGATGGGTTGTCTCACCTTCTCATGTCTCTGCAGGGTGGGTTTGTGAGCAGGTCAAGGAGAGCCCTCAATTGGGAGAGAGGAACTACTTCCATCCCCATTAAATACAGGATGCAGAGCCCCTGGGTGGGTTTGGGCAGCACCTGTGCTGTCAAGCCCTGGGTAAAACCTCACCCTCTCCACACCTGGGGACCTGATGGAGTTGGAACACAAAAGTCAGTGAGAAATAACAGTAGATTGTGGCAGATTGGCAAATCTTTAATATATTAAACACAACATATCTGCTGGAAAGATTCTATTTATATAAAAAAATGCAAAAAAGAGACCCCTTTAAAGGCATTTCTTTGGCATACTTTCCCCTCCCTCCCCCAGGTATAAAGCAGGAAGCTCTCTGTTGATATGTCATTCGCTTGTAATGTAAACAGAACCCCCCACCCCCCCCCCCAAAAAATAAGTGTAATTAATAATACAAAGCTTTTTGTGTAATACTGTCACAGTGCAGCAAGCATATATAACAACTCGGCATCAGCGAGGCTGCAGCGTTAAAGGATTAAATTAATTAAAGGACTTTAATTGTATTAAACACCCAGGGTGGGGAAATTGTGGTGGAAGCTGGGGGGGGAGTGGGGACAGAACTGTGTTAAGTCCCCCAGGTGCCCCAGCTCTGAGGGTTCCCCTGGGGGGGGGCGGGGAGTGCTGAAAGGGGGGACAAATCCATCCCTAAGTGCTTTTTCCTCCTCTGCTGCCTCCTGCCTCCAGCCCCTGCCTGGTCCTTGAGATCCCTCAGGAGGTAGCTAATTAATTACACGTAGGGATGGGGGGCACCAGCCTCTCCTTTTTGGGAACCTTTAAGGGGATGGGTGCTGGGTACAAGGAGGGGCCTTTTGGCTTTGAATGGGGTGGGGGGGGGGGAAGGAATATAAGTGCTTACCCAAATTCTTGTGGGTCCTGTCCAAGGAAGGGCCCTAATTAACTGGCATTGTGCCCCTGGAGGGGGTTTCTTTGCCCTCCCAAGAGCAAACCTGGGGGGTCCTGAGTAGGGTCCCCACACCCAGCTTGGCTCTGCGATGCTTTGGCAGAGAGGGTCGGTCAGGCCCCCCCATTGCATAGCTCACCCCCTGAGGGCTTGGGAGCCTTTTCCAGCCTTTTTAGTGTCTGCCTTTCAAAGGGCACAGACAGTCAGAGCTGGGGAGGGGGCTGGGGGGGGCGGGCTCCTCTTCCCTTGTGCTTGCCTTAGCAATATGGCTTTAACTTTGGCAGCTGCCCGACCTGTGGGGCGAGAAGCTTTTTGCACGTTAAAAAAACCAACCAACCCCCCCCCCAAAACACCCCCCACCCCCTTTCAGTCAGAGAAGCTGCTGTCTGTCTGTCTCACAAGCAGCTTGCCCAGGCTGGTGGGGTACACAGGCATCGGTGCCACGGTGAGGGATGCCCGGTGTGGTCCCCTCGGCGGGGATATTGCAGTCGCGGCACGAGCCGGGGTATTGCCAAAGCAGCCAGGAGCTTGTTGGCTCCTGGAGAACACTGGTCGGTAACGAGGCACTTGCATCACTTACTGATCTGTCTATACATTATATATATATATATATATACATTCAATAATATAGCTTTGAAAAATAGACATTTGTTTCCTCTCTGTGTTATAAAATAGCATTTAGGATCAGTCTGAAGTGACATGCAGGAGGGATTAAAGCGCAGCTGCAATGCAGGCTGCCCAGGAGCCGGGATCCCCACTCACCTCGAGCCGCCTGGGGCTGCTGGGGAAGCGTTGAGCCTCCTCGGGGGGATGGATGGACCCGGCCTCAGCCTCCACCCGGGACGTGCCGCCCATCCCCGCTTAGTGCACGTGGCGATTCCTGCAGCGTCTCCTCCTCGCAGACACCCCGAGTTGGCTCCAGCTGCGGCTCCCGGAGGGAAATACCGGGGTGCTGCAGCCATCTGGTCCTTCCCCACCTTTACACGGTGGTTTCGCTCTTCCAGAGGCCGGTCTTCATCCCAGCCCCGCTGTCGGCGCTGGCCAGGTTGATGTCGTACTTGCTGCCCTTGAGCCCGCCGTTGTGGCTGGCCACGTTGAGCGGGTAGGACCGGCGCTTGGCTTCCTTCTCGGCGACGCTGGCTTGCCGCAGGTTATCCCTGCTGGCACTCCTCCGGCGGGCCTCGCCGAAGTCAGGCGCCCGCCGCCCGCCGTCGCTGCCTTCCGAGTGGCTGGGAGCCGTCTCCCCATCCTGGGGGGAGCGTGGCCCCGGGCGGCTGCTGCTGCTGGGGCTGTTCCTGCCGCTGTGGTAGCTCTCGGAGTGGCTGTTGTGGAGGCTCCCACTCTCACTGGAGGGATGCTCCGAGGGGCCCCGCAGCATTTTCAAGCGGTGATGCTTCCCGTCCCGGCAGTGCTTAGTTCTGCCGCGGTGGTTCCTGCGGCTGTGGAGGTTGCTGGCGTGCCTGCCGGTGCCGGTGAGCTTGCCATCGGCGGGATCTGGCTCCGGGCAGGCAGCTGGGCGAGCATCTGCCTGGCTCTGGGCTACCTGAAGGTTGGTGAGCTTGCAACGGCCCCCAGCTGAGCCGGCGCTGCTGGGTGAGGAGGAGGAGGAGGCACCGGAGCGAGCTGCCTCCGGATCGCAGCCGATGAAGACCTGCGAGCCATCCTCCGGCACCAGCCCGGGGTGGACGTACGCCTGCATGGGCAGCGCGTTCCTGTAGGAAGGGCAGCAGGAGAACCAGGAGTTGAGGACATCCCGGCGCCGGACGCAGTGGTGGATGAAGATAAAGAGTCCCAGTGCCACGGCGGTGATGCCGTAGAGGCAGCTGAAGATGATGTTCAGGTACCAGCGCTGGGACACGGCCATGGCGCCGAACGTCCAGAGCGCGACGTACAAGGTGTGGGTGGTCACCAGCGCCCAGAATTGCACCCGCAGGGAGTAGAAACCGTCTGCCTCAGGGCAGGGTGGCCCCGAGTTCAGAGTCACTGAGATGGACCCGGAGTCTGTCAGGAGGTCACTGGCACCCCCCAGCCGTGGCGGTGGCTCCAGGGGCTCGGGGACGTCTTTCCGGCGCGACGGGCGGCACTGGAGGCTGAGCCCGGCGCAGAGGAAGTAAATCCAGGTGACGAGCAAGACGAAAGCCACAGGGACGTAGAAAGCCCCCAGGCTGGGCCGCCACACCAGCCAGCAGCTGTGTATGGGAGGAAAGGGGCTTCCATCAGCAGAGCTGGGTGCTGGCACAGCCACGTGCCACAGCGCCGCACTGCCCAGCACCCCCTGCCACAGCGGGATGGGCTCTGTGGGGCCAGACTGGCTGCCAGGGGCTGTTGTGTGCCCCAGTGTACGGATAATTCATGGGAAGGGTCTCACCAGCCTCTCCCAAGCCTGTCTGGGGTGCTGGCACTGGCAGTTCCCCTTGCCCAGGTGGAAGAAGGCCACCGGTTTGGGGAGGAGGGCATGGCCAAGCAGGGACACTTACTAGGGGTTGTTGTCGTGGTAGTTGTGGATGTTGACAGCTGCTGTGATGCCGCAGATGATGAGGGGGATCCCACCGGCGATCAGGTAGAATCTACACCAGGACAGGGGGTGGTGTCACCGCGCGCCCGGAGCGAGCCCACGGCACGGCTGCCGGTGGGATGGGCTTGTATGGCAGAGCCAGTCCTGCCCCAGCCTCTGGATGTGGGGCAGGGGAAGGTGCCCTGGCTCTCTGCTCCCCCGTGGGCGAGGGGAAGGGGTGTTCGTACCGCAGCATGGGTCTGGGGGCTGGCTGGGATGCGTCCCCGTCTGGCTGCCGCGGTGTCTTCCAGGTCACCTCCTTGTAGAGCACTCTGGCTTTCACCGCCATCCACAGCAGGGTGGAGAGGGAGGAGTAGTGCAAGATGATGCCGACCTGAGGAAGGAAGGAAGGTGATGGTGGGCAGGCAGGGGTGCTGCAGAGGTGGCTGTGTCCCCGCTGGTCACCGTCCCCTCTGCCCTGGTCCCTACCGCTTGGCAGACGATGAGGTACCCGGTGAGGGTGATGCCCCCGGCGAAGACAGCGGCCGTCATGGCGATGTGGAAGCAGAGGTTAAGCAGCATGTGCCAGCCCTTCCGGGGGATGAGAATGGTGCTGGAAGAGATGCACAACGGGTACCCATGAGCCCCTACCCAGCCCCCAGATGGACCTTGCAGCACCCCTCTGCTGCCCACCACCCTGCTGTTCCCCCCTCACCCGGGAGCTCACTGGCCCCAGGTTTGGGGGGGACCCCATCCCCGAGCCTCAACTCTCACCCTTTCTGACCCAGCAAGGTTGTAGAAGGTCTTCACACCAACCCTCAAAGTGAGTCCCCCTCACCTCCTCCACTCCTCACACCGCAATATGAGGCACAGAACGAGCCCAAAGGCAGAACACCTCCAGCCATCACCCCAAGACAGGTGCCTGTGGCAACACCACTTGCCAGGCACCACATTCATGGATGTCAATCTCCTGAAAAACCCATGTCCTAAAGTGCCATGTCCCCTGGCTGTCCATCCCCTGAAATCCTGTCCCCTGGACGTCCATCCCCTGAAATCCTGTCCCCTGGATGTCCATCCCCTGAAATCCTGTCCCCTGGACATCCATCTCCACATACCTGGCCACTGACAGTGCCTGGGGAGCTCCTCCAGCTGCCCACAGAGACTTTTGCCCAAGCACAGCCCTTCCAACCATCGCCACAGCCGGTGCAGGGCCCCCCACTCACCCGTGGTTGACAATGTAGGTGATGATGGTGGCGAAGAGGCAGAGCAGCAGCACGGCCGTGCAGGTGTACATGGCTGGGTGCAGCACCTCCACAGCACCTCGTGTCTCGCTGGGGAATCCGCTCAGCTCCTGCGCCACACAGCCCATCAGACCCCCACACCACCCATCCCCGTGTCCCTGTCCCCCCCCCATGCCACCCCCAAGGCTCTGCACCCCCACTCCCCCGGGCAAAAGCTCCCAGCCCCATCACTCGCCCCCCACCTACCATGAGCACAGCCACGTTGCTGAGGTGCCGGCAGTGCAGGGAGGTGACGTTGGGCTCCCGGGCGGCGAGCTGGCAGCCCTCAGCGCTCCAGCCCCCCATGCCCCCCAGCACCTCGAAGTTCCAGTACGCAGCCACCGGGTCTGCCCCCTCCCCAGGGTGCCGCAGCGACACAGCCACCGGCTCCGACAGGTTTCCCACTCCGCAGCCATCTGCGGTGACAGGGAAACACAGTCAGCAGGACCACCTGTACCCCTAAAATGGGCTGGATGTGGGGAAATCCCACCCCACCCCATCCCATCCCACAGGCGTGCTGCCACCTCCCCACGAGGGATGGATCCGTGCTGCAGGAGCACCAGGGCTGCACCCCGAGGAGCCCCAAGCACCCCAAGGAACCCCCAGAAAAGCCCCCCCGAATACACAGCCCTTACAAGTCCCAGCATAGATGACCGGCGTGGCAACGCTGCGGCGCTTCCCATCGTCAGCCAGGCGGGAGGAGTTGCCCGTGCTGCAGAAGAGCTTTCCATTGCGGAACACCAGCAGCTGGAGCTTGCAGTTATCCAGCGGCGTGGCCGGGATGGGGCTGGAGAAGAGGCTGGGGGGCAGCTGGATGGAGGCCAGGGCGATGCTGTTCTGCGGGCACATGGTTGCTGGTGAGCAGGGACCAACACCCCCCACACAGAGGTACCCCCCACCATCCCTCCAGGCTTCCCCGTACCTTGATGTGGAAGCTGGTCAGTGAGATGTTGGGGCGCCCCGTGGTACAGCGCAGCCTCAGCTGCTGGTCGGGGAGGGGCTCGGCCCCCCGCTCAGCCTGGGGGGGATGCCCAGCTGGACCCCCGTCCCGTCGCTGGAAAGCCACACAGCTCAGCCCCACGTAGCTCTCAGGCTTCACCACGTACGCCTCGAAGGCGATGTTCCGCGAGTTCTGCCAGGCACAGCACCTCAGGGTGACCCTCAGCCCAGAGACATCACCCAGAGACCCCACATTAGCAACCCAACTACCTCCTCATGCCCCCCTTAGCCCCCCCACCCCAAACTCCCATCGCTGCCCACTGACCACTGCCATGTGCTGGGAGTTGCTGCCGAGCGTGTGAGCGGCGATCTTCTCCAGGGAGCGGACGATGCTGGTGCAAGCCTTCTCCTCCTTCTGAGACATCCACAGGATGTGGTCATCCACCAGCATGATGTTGCTGGCCATCTCCACGATCACATCTGTCAGCTGCAAGGACAGCAAGCGGCTCCACAAAGAGCTACATTCCCAGCCATCCCCAGTGGCAAACACCCCAATTCGTGCTTTTCCACCTCAAAAGCACCCAGGGCAAGGGTGCTGGGGCAAGCAAGGGGCAGGAGCAGCGCTCGGTACCTGTTTGATCTGGTCCACGTAGCCGATAAACTTCTCGATCATCTGGGCCACGTAGAGAACATCAACCATGTCCGAGAAGTTGGCCGCCTCGGCCGTGTAAACGCGGAGCTGGTGAGCCAGGGTCAGGGCGTTGGAGGCGTTGATGGGCATCTGCCGCGTGCGCAGGGACAGGGACGGACAGACGGTCACGGGCTGCGCCGAGCCTGCCGGCGCATCCCAACCGCACCCCCACCCCGGCCCTGCTCTCACCAGCACGAAGGTGTAGAGGACGCGGGTGATGTCGTTGGTGTAGAGGCAGCGGGAGTAGTTCCCGTCCTCCCAGCGCCCGGCGCGGTCGCAACGCCGCCACGCCTGCTGCTCCGGCACCGAGCCCCCGCCGGCCGGCGCGGCCGCGAAGGGGTACTGCAGGCAGGGCTGGTAGGCGGTGATGCCAGCCAGGGTGCGCGGCCACCTGCGGGCACGGGGACACGGGGACCGCGGGGACACAGCGACCGTGGGGCATGCGGCACCACCAACAGCCCCTCCCGCTGCAGGTGGGCACCCCACGCCTCCCCCAGCCTGCTCCTCCCCCCTGCGCAGACCTTGCCCCCAACCCATGAGCACTGCAGCCCCCCCAAAAGCCCCTGCATCCCCTTGGGGTGCTGAGGGTGATGCTCCCCAGAAAGCTGCTGCCTTCCCACCTCCCCCCTCCACCTCCAATCCCGCATCCCCCTCGGCTCAGCGCAGCCCGGGGGGAGCAGCAGGCGGGGTTGGAGGGTTGGGGGACACACACCCCCCCGCTAATTTAAGCCACATTGACTGCACCAGTAATTTATATTCCATAAGGGCCCCGCTGGGGTTACGGCGGGTGCCCGGAGCCTTTCGTCTTGTGCCAGAGAAATTCCAACACCTCTGCTGCTGGAGCCGGGCTGCGCCACCGGCACGGGAAGCGCTTCAAAGGCACCCGCCCTCCCTGCAGCCGCTAATCGCTACCAGATCCCGGTCACCTGCGGCGAGCCCCCCCTCCCGGCACAGCACGCACCGCTTGTGCTGTACCTGGCATGAACCACCCAACACCCCCCCATCAATCCCCCCCCCAAACCCCACCGTGGCACCCACCCTGCGGCTGGGTGAGCTTCGGTCCCTACCTGAAGTCCCCGCGGTTGTTGGAGACGCGCTCGGCAGGGCAGTAGGATGCTGAGGTCTCCAGCACCACGATCTCCACCTTCTTGCTGACGTTGCCCTGGGAGGTGGAGACAGAGCACTCCCACTCGCCATTGGCAGAGACGTGGATGTTGGAGAGGATGAGCTCGCTGCGGGCAGAGGGCAGGGGGGCTGGCACGGTGGGGGTGCCCCACTGCCAACCCACAGCTCTGGTGCCCCGAGCATGGGGGCACGGGGACATGCACCGTGAGGTGCCCACGCTTGGCATCCCACCCATGGAACTTGGTACCCACAAACCAGAAAGCACTGCAGCCATGAGTCTGTCCCCATCCCACCTCCACCCCTGTCTCCATCCCCACCCCCATCCCATCCCATCCCCACCCCATCCTCATCCTCACTGTATCTCCATCTCCATCCCCATCTCATCGCATCCCCATCCCATCCTCATCCCCATCCCCATGTCATCCCATCCCCATCCTGTTGCCATCCTCATCCCCTTCTCCCTCCCTGCCATCCCCATCCTGTTGCCATCCTCATCCCCTTCTCCCTCCCTGCCATCCCCATCCTGTTGCCATCCTCATCCCCTTCTCCCTCCCTGCCATCCCCATCCTGTCCCCATCCTCATCCCCTTCTCCCTCCCTGCCATCCCCATCCTGTCCCCATCCTCATCCCCTTCTCCCTCCCTGCCATCCCCATCCTGTCCCCATCCTCATCCCCTTCTCCCTCCCTGCCATCCCCATCCTGTCCCCATCCTCATCCCCTTCTCCCTCCCTGCCATCCCCATCCTGTCCCCATCCTCATCCCCTTCTCCCTCCCTGCCATCCCCATCCTGTCCCCATCCCTATCTCCATCCTCATCCCATCCCCATTCCCATCCTCATCCCCATTCCCGACCTGGTGATGAAGGTGCAGTCATGGATCAGGCTCTCCTCCACGATGACCCCCGTCTGCTCATCCTCCTCCACGGGCTCGTGGTTGTGGTACCACCGGATCTGGGTGCTGTTGTCCAGGTAGGTGGCCGTACACTGGAAGGGCAGCCGGTCGCCCTGGAAAACCACCTGGCGCAGCGATGGGATGAGGTGGTGGGTGTGCAGCTCCGGGGTACCCGCTGCGGGGGGGGGGGACACAGCCGGCTGGGTGAGCCCGTGCCCCCTGCCCGCCGCCGCCGCCCCCTCCCCGTCCCCGGCTCACCGCAGCGCAGCTGGCTGTCCCGCAGGCTGCGCAGGGGGGAGGTGTGGAGGTGCCGGGGGTAGACACACGCCGTCCGCTCCGAGATCTGTGCCGAGCGGTTGCGAGCCCAGGGCAGCACCCAGCGCAGGCTGCAGTCACACGTCAGGTACTCGGTGGCGAAGTCCCTGCAAGGGATGGTGTCACAGGGCGCTGGCAGGGATGGGGCACAGCCCTGAGACCACCCATCAGGGAGCTGCTGAAAGGCCCCGGGGGGGAGGCACAGACTCACACGACTTTCAGGGAGGGGAGCTCATCGAAGACGCCGGGTGGGAGGCTGGAGAAGATGTTCCCAGACATATTCCTGAGGGATGGGAGAGTAATGGTGTGGAGGGGATTGGGGACCTGCTGTCCCCTCACTGGGCCTGCATGTCCATCAAGGTACATGGTGAGGGTGGGGATGGGGCAGCCACAGCCCAACAACCCCCCCCCACACCAACCCACAAAGCGAAGGAGCGGCTCAGGGACAGCCCTGGGCATGGGAGAACCCCCAGGGGCTCCTTTCAAGGGGGATGGGGGGGGACACAGGGCTGGGGGGGGGTCTTCGGGGAGCTACGTACAGCCTGAGGAGGCTGGGGAGCCCCTGGAAGACGCTGGCACTCAGGCAGCCGATGCGGTTGTTGGAGAGGTCCCTGGAAGGCAAGTGGAGGGGTGTCAGGGCTGGGGACACCCCACTGACCCTGGGGGGTTCCCGGGGGGGGCTGCGCCAGCACTTACAGACGTTTCAGCTCAGAGAGGCCGAGGAAGGCACCTGGCTGGACCGTGCTGATCAGGTTGTTCTTCAGGTCCCTGCAGACAAACAGACAGACAGACAGACAGATCTGTGTACCATGGGGAGCCTGCCATGAGGCCCCTGCCCCATCCACAGAGACCCATGGCAGTGGGGATGGGGGGGGATGATGGGTGCACCCCGATCTCCCCAGCCCCATCTCCCTCTCTGAAGGGGCAGAGGGATGGTGTGAGGCTCCCCACTGCTCCCAGGGGGAGGGGGGGATGCCAGCAGCCCCTCTGCACGCTCCACATGTGCACCACAGAGTGTCACACACCTGGGCAGGTGGCCGTGGCTTGGTCCCCTCCTGCACCTCACCCCCAGAGCAGCCGTGCCCCGGTGGGGTTTATCTCCAGCACGCAGGATAAGAGACAGCACAGCTCTAAAAGGGCTCTGCAGCCTACAGGAAGCTCGTTTGGCTTATTAGCTTGATTGGGAGCACCTATCTAATCAGAGGCTTGCCCGGCACATGCTGATGTGGGGCAGCTGCTGGCAGTGTGGGGCTGGGGAGTGCCGGTGGCATCAGCTGCTCCATCCAGCCCCGGGGACCAGCCAGGCAGCTCCTCCGGAGAGGAAATGGGATCCACATGGCAATGGTGTGTTTATTTACAGCCATCCCCATGGTGCTCATGGATGGGCTGCCTGCTGCTCCATGCAGGGCCCAAGGTTCACCCCACAAAGCACAGGCCCCCTCTCCCCACCCCGTTTCAAGCCCACAAGCTGGCACCCATTGCAGGGGAGCAGTGTGAACCCTTCCAGCAGACTTGGGGGTCCCAGCAGTGAGACACGAGGGGCCATGAGAGGTGAGGAAAGCTGGGTGATGCTGCCTGCACACCATGGACACACAGCCAGGCTCTGCTTCCCAGCTAAAGCTCACCTCCCCCTCTCTGGGAGCTGCTGGGGGTCCCCGAAGGGGCAGGGGGTGCCTGGCCCCACGGCACAAACCCCAGGGGTGGCACACGTGGTGTGACACCAAGCGTCGGTGTGACACCAAGCATCGGCTTGGCACAGCTCAGCCAGCACAGCTCCCCACACCAGCCTTCCCCAGCCCACCCCAAGGGGGCAAAAGCGTGTCCCATGCACCTGGGGGGGTGCAGGCAGGTGTGCACGGGGGCCAGGTGAGTGGTGATGCTGAAGGAACAGCTCCTCACACCTGCCCATCACCCCACCCCCTCTCTGCACCAAGACCCACCCCCACACACCAAGGGGGACCACCACTGCACCCCACACCCCCACCCAGCACACCCCCCACCGCCACAGCCGGGGATGCAGCGGCCAAAACACGTCCACTGCCAAAACTCGGTGCCCCTGGCTCTGGCACGGCTGGGGGCTGCAGGGGACCAGTGGCCAGGGATGGACCCACTGGGGACCACGCTGGGCTCTGGGGGCTTGGAGCCATCCTGGTCCCCAGCCCGGGGAGTCTTCCTCGCTCAGTCCCTTCCTCCCCACTGGCTGGGGGCCCAGGGCTGTGGCTGCTGATGTACGATAAGGCTCTTCTCTCCTCACCACGCTGTTTGTCTTCCCGTTTCCGTCAGTCCCGAGCCCCCTCCTCCCCCTCCCGGGGGGGGTGACACGCTCCATGCGCAAGAGCCGGCCACGCGCACGTGGGGACCCCCCCACCCCACTGCCAGCACCCCCGGGCTGGTCCCGCAGCCACACCAGCAGCAGCACCCAGTGCAGCCGGACAGACAGACAGACAGACAGACAGACTCCATCCATCCCTGTTGCTGACACACGCTCAAAGCCCCCTCGCAGCCTGAAGCTCCCAAGGCGGGATGGGGGGGCGGGGGGGCGCTGCCCCCCATCAGAGGGCAGGACGTTCCCAAGCGGGGGCTGCGCTAATGAGCCGCCCCGGCCACATACCGGCCCCGCTCAGGCTCATTAATCTCATTAGCCCGCCACAAATCACCCGAGATGCCAAAGCCGCGGGTCCGGAGGGGTGCCGGGGACGGGGGCACTGCTGAGCCCCCGGGAATGGGGTTTTCCCCCATCATCTTGGGACACCAAAGCACCCACGGTGGGCAGGGGTCCCGTGAGCCCCAACACAAGAAGCGAGCGGCCCCTGGAGCCCCCCCCGCACCGGCCCGGCCCCTCCACGGGGCAGGTCTGCGCCCCGGCCCGAGCCAACCCCATGAAAACAATTACAGCTCCTGTCGAGAGCAATCAGGCACAGCACGGGGTGATGCTGGCTGGCCCGGGGGGTGGGGGGAGCGCTGCAGAACCCCCCCTCCTCTCCCAGACACGCTGCTCTGCCCCTCTGACCCACACAGGGCTCCAGCTCGGGAGTGGGAGGTGACACCAGGCAGCTGCTCTCCCAGAGCACCAAAGGCTTTTAGGGGGACCCTGGGTGCCCCGGGGGCTGCAGAGCCGTGGCTCCCCCTACAAATGTGCCTCCCCCACCCCTTCCTGGCAGGCACAGTGTCCATGGCTGCCCTGGCTGCTCCCTGCGTGCGCAGCGTGTCGATCCCCCTGCTCAGGAGAGCTCGGTGACACACAGCAGGACTTGGGGACCCCATCCCAAAGTGGCTGCCCCTGAGGAGCACCCCCCAGCAAGCCTCCCAGCTGGCAGTGCTGGGGCCGTGCCAAACCCTCCCCGGACCCAACGCCAGCCAAGTGCACCAGTGGGGATGCAGAGTGGCACAGGGGAGAGGTCCCCGAGCCCTGGGCACGCTGTCCCCTGCCCTCTCCTCCCTGTGGCCCCACCACCCACCTGCACCCACAGCGATGCCCTGTGCGGGGCAGGGACCCCATCCCCCAAGGGATGAGGACCCCCCCCACCACACCCCTGGCACCACAAAGGATGCTCAGGGTGGACACAGACTTCAGGGTACAACATCCGATGCTGACACAGCGGGTGAGGGTCTCATGGTGGGTGCCCACCCAGCCCTGCTTGGGGCAGGAATGTGCGAGACCCTCGTGGGGCCACGGTGGGGAACAAAACGCCCTCAGTGCGCCGGTCCCTGCTCCTGCATACCTACAGATCAAACCCATATGGGGGCCATAAATCTCCCCTTATTACAGCTCCCTCCATAGAGATGCCTTTCATGGAGAGATAAGAAAGTTGACTTTGTTCGGGGGGACAATGTCGCTTTTCATACCGGCCCCCACAGAGCGCAGTCCCCCCCCCCACCACCCACCCACCCACCCAGCGCCTCCCACCCCAGCGGGGTCTGTGGGATGCCTGCGGGTGCCGATGGCAAACCCTCATGCCCCCAGTGCCAGCCCTGCTGCTGCACCCAGGAGTGATGCTGGGAGCAGGACTGTTGCTGTGCTGCTGGTGCTTGCCCTGCTGACACCCCCAGGAGCACTGCCTGCACCCCGCTGCTGCCCACCCCTCCTGCCCCAGCCCCCCCCAGCTGCCCAGTGGGCACTCACAGCTTCTCCAGAGCCCGCAGCCCGGCGAAGGAGCCGTTCTCCAGCACCCTGATCTTGTTGTTACTCAGCAGCCTGTGGGAAAAGCAGAGGGAGGGGGGTGGCCCTGTTACTCCACCTGCCAGGCAGCCCCCCCACCCCATACCCCAGTGGCCCATGGAGATGGACAAGGAGCAGCCCTGGCCATGCCACCAGCACGGTGATGGTGACCAAAGCTTGGGCCAGGTGGGGATACAGGAGGCAACAGCAGCATTGGGATGCCACGCCATAAGGCAGCACCATGCCAGTGCTTGGGGCATCGCTCTGGTACCTGTGTGGAGAGCTGCAGATGGGACCCCCTATCCCCCCACCAGCCTGACCCTCAGTGGTCTCAGCATCACCAGCCATCCCCAGCAGCTCCCGGCTCTGAGGTTTTATCCCAAAATAAACAGCTGCCCCAGCCAAAGGGGCCCTTGCAGGGTGGTGGGACGGCACAAGCACCCCACAATTCAGCCAGGAGCTCATTAAAGGCGTCAGTGGCAATTAGCAGAGCCAGGCCCTGGCTTGGAGACAGGAGCCGCCTCTTGGGGACCAGAGGCACCCCCGGGGTTCCTGGGCAGCTGCACAGGCACCGGTGATGCTCCCACCAGCAAACGTGACCCCAAAGCAGAGGCGGGAGGGGGAGGCAGCTGCCAGCCGGGGCCAGGAGGATGCCCTGGAGCCCCGTGGGTGGGGGTGTGGGGAGAGGTGCAGGAAAAAGGGCTCATTGAGGGCCGGAGCAGGGGCTGTTTACACACGGGGGGCGCGGGGGGGGCTCTGCAGCCCGGCTGAATGGCGGCTGTGTGCTGCTGCTGAGCTCCGCTCCCCGCGGCCGCCTGGCTGCGGCTGCCCGGGCGCGGGACACGGCCCCTGAAAGGGCGCTGGGGGGGGCAGGGCTTAGGGGAGGGGTCTCACCCTGCGCTAATGAGGAGCCGCCGGCGGGCACCGGCCTGGCCGAGGGGCCTCCCGCCCCGGCGGGGGAGCGGAAGCGGCCGCCAGCTCCGCCAGCCCGCAAATTGCTTCCACACGCCGGAGCCGCCGCGGCCGGGGCCGGATCCTGCCCCTTTCCTGCTGCAGGGACCTGCTCGCACCGGGCCCGGATCTCCCCGGCGCAGCAGCAGCAGCGAGCCCCGGTGCTGGGGACGGTCCCGGAGCCACAGGGATGGTCCCGGAGCCACAGGGATGGTCCCGGAGCCGCAGGGATGGTCCCGGAGCCGCAGGGATGGTCCCGGAGTGGCATCACTCCCATAGCAGCCCCAGCTCCGGCGCACAGCACCCCCAGGCACGCTTTGCCCCCTGTCACGGCATCAGCAAGGGCTGTTGCTCCAGGACGTGCCGGCTTCAGAGGCTCCAGAAAGTTTGAATTCCAGCAACAGCAAATTTCACAACCCAGCAAAGCCTCCTCAGGCTGCACATGGCGGGGGGGGGACACACAACACATCGGGGGGGCTCCCTGCTAAGCCAGGGTGAGCAGAAACCCCCTCGCTCAGGGGGGCCAAGCCAGAGCACACGCCAGACCCTGCCAAAACAGCCCTGGGAGCCTTGTGAGCTGCAAATGCAGAATCCAGACAAGCACAGGAGCCTCCAGCCTTGGACCTCCCGCGTTTGGCCCTGTACCCTGGCCCCAGGGTGATGGGGAGGTCTCTGGCACAGCCAGGGACACGCAGGGACCTTTGGGCAGGGGACAGCCAGAGAAAGCAGGACCCAGACACTCCAGAGCATCCCAAGGCACACACAGACTTTGCAGGGGGATACAACCACGGCTGCATCACCAGCACGGCAGGCAGAGAGCTGGCAGCTGCCCACACCGGGTGCCAGGGCAGTGGAGAGCTGGGAACGCAGCCCCCTCCCCTCCCTGACCCCCAGGGCTGAGCCCCAGCGATGCTCACTCTGCCGGTGCACCCATGGGACCATCCCCTCCTCTGCCACAAACCCAGAGCTCCCCTCCTTAAAAGGCAACGCCGGGATCGGCCTCCCCCTGTGATGTGCAGCCAGGCAGCTGGGCCAGCACCCCACACCCCCCAACAACGGATGGGAAAGCAGCTCCAGCATCCTTCCCCACAGGGTGTTTCAACCGACAGCGATGACACCCCCAGAGCCCCCAGCCCCTTGGGATTTGCCACTGGGGAAAGTGGGAACAGCTGGGACCCCAACACAGGGCAGAGGAGGGGGGGCACCCCCAGCCTCAGGCACTGCCCACCCCAACACTCAGTCCCCACTCTGCCCTTCCTGAAGGAAAAAAGGGTCCTCGACCCAAAACAAGCCTTGGACCCACAACAGCAGCGACCATGGGACTGGAAGTTTCCTTCCCAAGGAAAACTCTTCCTGGGCAGCCATCCTGGCTCTTCCCTTCCCCATCCTGTGGAAGCCATGGGGGTCACGCTCCCCCTGTTCCACCACACATCCCCAAGCACCTTTTCGTTTTGTTTTCTCTAGTTTTTTTATGGATAGAACATTCCAAAAAAGTGTTTTCCATTGGCTTTCCCTCCCCCCCCTTCCCAGGAAGTTCTGGTCAGGCTCCACAGGACTTCCCGGCCCCGTGTGTCTGTCTGCAGGCAGCAGAGCTGCCTGTGGGTCCCCGGCCCTGTCCCCATACAGGAGATTAACTGATTCATCCCCAAATATGATGGAAGGAGCTGGGAGGAGGGATCAGCCAGGGAGGGAGAGGGAAGGTGATGGGGGGGCTGGAAGTAAGCCCCATCACCCCCTCCTTACCCTGGCCAAGGTGGTGGTTGCCACGGCAGCGTGCTGGGCAGGGGCTGTGGTGGCTCCGGGGGTGCTCGCTGCGGCTGTGTGGGCTGGGGGTGCAGAGGGGACGCAGTGCCCCCCGGGTCCAGCCATGCACGGGGCCTGAGAGGCCGTGGAAGCTCAGCAGCGCTCCTCGGCGTGCTGCGCACCCTGCCCTGGCTGGGACAACTCAGCTCCAGACTGGGGAGGGCTGGGGACCCCGCAGACCCCCCCAGCGCCCGATGTCCCGCCGCCCTCGCAGCTCCCCCGCCTCCGCCTGTCCGCCCCGGGACGCGCCCGGGCTGGCAGCGCGCGGGGGGCTCCGGGACAATAATCGCCCAATTGAGCGATGGCTGGAAAAGTCTCTCTGGACAATGTGGGGATTAAGGGCCAGAGCGGCGAGTCAAACGGAAACGGGTGCGTGGCAGGGACGGGGCAGGGACGGAGCACCCGAGGAGCAGCCGCCTTTTCTAGCGGGGGGGAGCACCCTCCTTTACTGGGGGTGGGGGCGAGCATCCATTTCTTGGGGGGCAGAGCATCCTCCTTTTCTGGGGTGGCTCCAGCTTTGGAAGGGGTTCAGCATCCTCACTCCAACCTGCCTGCTCTGGGGCTCTCAGGGCTCAGACCCCACGATGCTGCAGGCGTGGAGATCAAGATCCCTTCTTCTTCTTCTTCCTTTTTTTTTTTTTTTCTCCTCCTTCTCTTTTTTTTTTTTTCCATCTCAAAAAGAGGAGCCAAAAGCAAAAAAAGAAAAAAAAAAACCACCCAAGATTGTTTTTTCAAGCGTGCTGGAATCCACTTGGATAAATAACAGCTCCAGAAACTGGGCTGCTGAAACAATAAACTTCCTCTGGACCCAACCAAAAAAGGACTAGGGGAGACGATGGCTCCCTGGCCCGGGTGTGCGGGGGAACGGCGCAGGCAGCAGCGTGGAGGTTAATAAGGGGGGGCCGTGGTGGGGGCGGGGAGGCTGGCTATGCTTTGCTCTCTCCAAGTGCATTAATTCAAAGCATATGCTCCCAGCAGATACGGCGCAGGCTGCGCCCCGAGCAGAGCTCCCTGCCTCCCAGAGGGATCGGGGGAAGAGAAAAAGAGGGGCCTCCGAGGCTGGGGAGAGGTGCTGAGAGCTTTGGCGTCAGCACCCATCAGCACCAGGGCTGGACACGACCCCCTTCGGCTGGATTTCAAACCCCTGGAGCTGCCCCCCCCCAATCTTGCACCCTCTTGGGAGGAGGGATCAGCCAGGGAGGGAGAGAGAAGGTGATGGGGGAGCTGGGATCCTCTGGGATGGGCTCTGGAGGTGGCAGCAGCATCCTCAGCGAGGGTCTGGGAGGTCCCAACCCAACGCAGCTGGAAACCCCCCCAAACACAACCCCATCACTACTCTGTTTGGGTGCTCGGGGGGCTCTTCCCCTCCCTGCACCGTGCCCGGGGCGTTGCCTCCAGCCTCACGTCACGCTGGGCTATTTCAGATGCTGAAAATTATTGTTCCAACCCTCAGCTTTTGTTAGCACAGGAAAAATAAACCCCAGAGAGGAGGAGAAACTTCCAGAGCCAGCGCGGGGCAGCAGAGCCGGGATGCTCCCACTGCCACTCACAGTCCCCCCCCACCCCAAAAACAACCCCAACCTGCTGGAGAAATAACAAATAAAAACCTGGAAGGGGGAAAAAGAACCCTCCTTGGAAAAGAAACCATCTGCTGAGCCCAGGATACTCCGGGCTCGGAGAGGGGAGTTCAAGTAGAACTGGAAATTGGTCATAAGTCAAAGGCCTCTATTCCCTGCAGACAATCTGTAATTTCAGTGCAATCAAGCTGTGCTCAGAAATGAGGCCTGGGCTGGGATTCCACATCTGGAAGAGGTTTGGGCTCCCGCCCGTGTGACAGCGGGGCCGGCGCGGCTATCTGCGCCTCGTTAGGGGGACGGGGCTTTTTTCCATTAGGCGATTAGCACGGAGGTCAGCGGGAGCGGGAGGGAGTTAAAGGCTTGTTCATGCGGCTGCAGAGCCCCTGGTGCGGGAGGGATGTCCCTGAGAGGGTGCCAAAGCCCCCAGCCCCAAAAATACAGGGGGAGACTCACAGTCCTGGGAGGCTGGATGCTGATGGAGAGGCTGGATGCTGATGGAGAGGCTGGGAAAGGACCATGCCCCGGGCTGCATCACTGCAAGTTCTGCTGAGATGGCTACAGGGCTACAACATCCCAAACCCCAAAATGGGGTGAAAACCCACCTCAGCGTGGTTGGCATCCCTCCTTTCTCCCCACCATGAACTGGGGGCAAGAATTAACCTCTAAGTACAAAAAGGGGCAGGTGTCTGAGAGCACGTGCCTTGTAATGACTGCTGGGTGTTGCATGGGGATGCTGCACCCATAGGTGCATCATCCCACTGGCCAGACCCCGCATGCGCTCCCACGCTGGCTCCCTGCACCCCACGGCACAAGTTCCTCAGGCAGGACCAAAGATGTGGGGGAAGACCTCTGGGATGGCTGGGGATGTTTAGGTGAGAGCCAAAGCACCCCTCTGCCTGAGCAGCTGCAGCTTGAGGGGCTCCAGCCGGGTCTGTTCCCCACCACCACAGCTTCCCACATGGAGTTAATTCCTGCAGCTCCACACCCACGGGTGCTGCCTCAGCTCTGCTTTGCTCCCTCCTGCCAGAGGTTGAGGGAAGAGGGAAGGAGGCTGCACTATGGCAGATGGCTCCCCGTGACCAGGCATCACATCCCCTGGGATGCTGGGATGGGATGCTGGGATGGGATGCCATGGCCAAGCCCAGCGCTGGTTGCCATGCAGGTCCCCAGGGCCACGAGCATCCCTCATCCCCTGCTCTGCCCATCCACAGGCTGCAATGCCAGCCAGCATTTCTCAGGCATGATGGGGGGGTGGGAGGGGGTAAATAAGCAGCAGCTGTCAGAGGCAGCCTTGGATTCCTCAGCACAGGCCCAATAATTAAAGATAAATAACGAAGCAAACCCCGAGTATGGGAAAAAGTCAAACAAGAGCTGGGGTGAGGGAGCTGGCAGGCGGCCTCTGGCTGCCCGTGTGTCCCCCCGGCCATCAGCCTGGTGACCAGAACTGTGGCTGAGACAGCAGCAGTCCCACACAGCGTCAGTGCTGCTCGTTAGCACTAACGAACGCCTGCTTCCAGGCCAGGCTGGATGAAGACTGGGATAGGGCTCCACTTCCAAGCATTAAATCTGCACAAACCCCTTTCCTGTGGCCAGGGCAGTGCCCACACTGAGCATCCCTGGGGGATACAGGAGGGACCTGAGCATCCCTGGGGATACAGGAGCGACCTGAGCATCCCTGGGGCATGTGTAGGAGCCTAGGTCACCAACAGGGCTCAAAATTTGGCTGTTCCCAGCAGGACATTCCCTGAGGCACATGGAGCCCTTGCCACGTCCCCACACCCCGCTGCCTCCTCTGCTCCCTGCCCGCACCCCAGCAGCTCCAGGAGATGCTCCCGAAGCCGGAGCCTCTGGTTTTGATTGTTCCATCTGGAAAGGGTTTAGAATAAATCATGTTTACTGCGCCAGAGCAGAGCCCAGGGTCACCACATATTTGTAGGTTTCTGCCTACGCCTGTAGGTTTCATGTCACGTTTTAGTGGGATCATGTAATGCCCTAATGCTTCTGCACGGTCATCCCAGCCCTGCCGAGGGAGCCAGGCCCGGCACAGACAGCTCCAACCCCCCCCTGGTCCCACCAGGCACAGCCCACCTTGGCCACTCCAGCTTCACAACCCCCTGGTCCCACCAGGCACAGCCCACCTTGGCCACTCCAGCTCCACGTTGCAGTTCACGCTGGAGGAAGCACCCTGACCAAGTGACCCACGGGATGCTTTTCCCAAACATCAGATCCACAAGGGACTCCAACATCCCCACAGGGTATTTGTGAGGGGCTGGTATATAAGAAAGGACCATGGGAGGGAAGACACGCAGAGTGAAGCCTGCCTGAGAGACACTGTGACTGGGAAGCCCAGTGTCCACCTGCCCTGCAGCACCCAGTGACTCCCCAGCAAGGGGGACACACCCGGTGCTGTTGCTCCAAGGGTGATTTACACTTTGATTAATGCCCATCACACCCTGCACAGGGAGCAGCACGGCAAGCAGGGACCAGAGAGGCTTCAGAACCACCAGCGGCTCCGGCACGTGAGCAGCAAGGCAGCCAGGCTGGCTCAAGCACGTGAGAGCAGACAGGGCTGGGGGCATCGTGGCCCAAACAGACCCCCCTCTGCATCCAAGAAAACCCACCCCAGGAGCAGGAGGTGGAGAACGGAGACCGTGGGTCTGTGGGGTGGGTGGATGGGCCAGGCCACCCCTGCGGGACGATACTCTGGGTAAAAAGCGACGTTCCTTCCAGCTCCTGGCCCTGCCCTCCAAACCAGATTTTAATTCAAACGTCTCCTCTGGAGTTATAAATAAACCCCAGGATCCGCTGCTGCAGGGAGCAGGCGCCAGCTGCCAGCACCAGCCGAAACCCCAACCCTCCCCAGCACTGAGGAAGCTTTCGGGACCCTCTGCACAAATTGAAGCCCACCTACCCGCTCCCCATCTCTTCCCAGCACATATTTCCAGTACATATTTCCAGTAAGAGCCGCTGCTTTCAAACAAAAACATCCTCCCCCCCCCCGTCCCGTCCCGCTCCCTCCCCGCCCCGGCACTCGGAGGGAAGCGTGGAGAAGGAGCCGCTTCCTGGAGCTCCAGCTCACGTCCACACTTCAAACCCGTCCTGCCTTCCCGACGTGGGGGGAGCGGGGTCCTTCCCGCTACTCTCCGGCCCCGACACCCCACCCCAGCGCGACGCAGAGTTACACAGAACCCAGCGGCGCTTCTGGACCCAGTAAGTATAAAAATAAGGGGGAAAAGCAGCTGCTGGCACCGTCCTCCCCGACACCCGAGGGGCTTTGCCCCCCCCCCCCAGCATCTCCCCGGTCCCCACCAGCACCTGCCCGCTCGTAGGAGCGCGGCCCCGGGTGGCTCCGGGAAGCGGCTGTGCGGTACCCAGCGGTGCGGGGAGATGCGGGGGTCTCCCCCCTGCTCCACCCCCCCCCCCCCCCTTCCCCGCCTCCCCAGGACCATGGGAGAACTGGAAGCCGGCTCAGCGCGCCCCAAACGTGGGTTCCCCCCCGCCCCGTCCCTCCCAAAGCACCGAGGCGCAGGGATGCGCGGCCGGAGCATCCCGAGGCGCGGAGCGGAGGCGGCGGGGGGGGGACGATGACCGGAGGCGGATGGGGGGGCTGAGGGGGCCGTGCCCGTGTCGCGGTACTCACAGCGTGGCGGTGCCGTCGGGCAGCAGGCGCGGGTCGGGCGGCACCGGGAGCCCCCCGCCGCTGCAGACCACCCGCCGTCGGGGCGCGGCGGGGCCGCCGGGAGCCTTGGGCCGTTCCGCCGCGCACTTGCAGCCCAAGCTCTGAGCGGGGCAGCTCCGCGCCGCCCCCGCGCCGCTCAGCGCCGCCGCCAGCAGCACCAGAGCCGCCGCCGCCGCCCGCCGCATGGCCCCGGCCCCGGGCGACGGGCTCCGGCTCCGCGCCCGCCGCCGCCCCGCTCCCCGGGGCGGCTCCGGCGGCACCGCCTCCCCCGCTCGCTGCGCTCCGCCGCCGGGCCTGGCACCTCCCCCGGCCCGCCCCGGCCCGCCCCGCCCCGGCCACGGCCCCGCTGGGGGCATCGGCTCCTTTTCCATCCCTGTCCCGGCCCGGGAAGGAGCCTGCGTGGGAGAGGGATGGAGTCCCCGCCGTGGGCCGGGGCTTGGAGCGGTCCTGGAAAGCTGGAGCCTGCGTGGTGGAGAGATGGAGACCCGCACGGCGCAGAGCTGGAGCCCCGCGGGGTCCCACGGGACCAAGAGCTACAGCCCCCATGGACCGGAGCATCCTCCCGGAGGGGGAGAAGCTCCAGCCACCCCCGACACTGGTCCCCAGCCACAGCCCTGGGTAGGAACAGGGAAGACGGAGCCCTGCGTGGTCCAGAGAGCACATGGTCCGTATCGGCCACGATGTGACACCTCACTGCAGCATCCCAGCTGCGACCAGCCCAGGCTGCTGTGGGGAACACACACGGCCCCACCAGCCGTCCTGCACCGAGAGGGGGGGGGGGATGTTCTGCGGCCTCCCCCCTGCACAAACTCACACAGTTCACTTCATGGTCACGCTGCTCCATCCCCTCCTGGCCCCTGCTCTGCAGTTAACACTCTTCCCATCGTGCTTTCCCTGTTTGCTTCAGCAGTTTGCACACCAAGTTCAATATTTTTCTTCCCCCCCTCCTCCCATGTCCCCTCTGGCTCCTGCACTGCCCCCCCAGCCCTCTCTTCCCCCCGGGGGGAGCTCGGCTTCGCCGAGGCCACGGCTCACTGCAGCTTCAAATCAAAAGGGATCAAAAGCCAGCAATGAAGTCTCCAGGACCCCGTGCCAGGCAGCAGAGGAAGAGGGTCACTGGAGGCCGACAAGAGACGGCTCTGGGAATGTGGTTTCCCTCCAGGACCAATAGTTCCTGGAGGGGGAGAAGAAATTTACTCCTTTTCTCCAAACACATACAGCTTGCTGCAGCGGGGGGCGGTGGGAAGAGGAGATACTCATCAGCACACACTCCCAGGCTGGTTCCACATGTGGGTTTGTTCTGGAGCAGCCCTATTCCTGCACAGCAGCTCCTTAGTTGCTTCACCAGCCTCATTTCTCCAGCTCTTCTCTGCCCACACCAGGCACTCGCTGCCTCTACCCAGGCAGGGACACGGGCTCTTCCCTGGCAGGTTGTGCCCTCCCATCTCCAGGGTGGGGGGTCAACCATAGGACCCCAAAGTCCTGGAAACAAACATCATCACACTAGTGAAAAGACAATAATTAACAGAACAGTGTACCCCCATCTTCCCCCTCCTCCTTTTATTTGTCTTTTTCCACTGACAAATTTTCCACTGCAAAAATGACTCTGGTGCTCAGGGCTGCAGGATGCTGGTCCCAGATCCTGCAGCTGAAGCTGGAAGAGCAACAGGAAACTGCTTGTGTCCAGTATCCGCCCAGAGATCCTGTGAGCATCAGCACAGGGCAAAACCCCTCCTGAAGAGCCAAACGGGGAGCTGCACCTCCCACCTTAAACACTGGGGAAAGCAGGAAAGGCTTTCCCTCTGTCTGCTGGGGAAGGTGAACCCCCAAGCTGGAGCCCAGGGTGTCCCCAGCAACACGGAGAGGTGACTGCTTCTCTGGTGGGTGACTGGGACAACGTGTGCTCACAGCATGCCCGACCCAGCCCCAAACAGGGCTGTGATCCCAAAGTACCACAGTACACAGGGCTCAGCTGCCTCCTTCTGCTGGATGGAGGGTCTCAGTGCAGAAATCCCTGTCTCTCGGAGCTCCAAGGACCCTGGGAGACACCCTGCAGCACCGCTTACTGCTGCACCCATCGGCTCAGAGACTCAGGATTTCAGTGCTTCATCCCAGAGGGAACATCCCAGTGCTGGTGGGTCCTTGGGCAGGTCCCCAGCTCATGCCACATGTGGCCTGGCTGCTCTGGAGCACTCTCGTCCCTGGGTTCTTCTGCGCTGCCTCAGTGGCCCCTTTGGTTTCTCCTCCGCAGGGAGAAGCAGGGAGCTGTTCCTGCTCCGGTTCCTACCCAGAGCAGCTCTGACCCTGCTCCAAATCAAAGCTGCTGCCCCTCTTCCTCAGCTGGGAAACCCCAGGACCAAGCCAGGAGCTGCCCATGCATGGACAGGAACGGGGCTTGGCACGATCTCAGGCCCTGGAGGATGCTGGTCAGTGCTGGAAGCATCCAAGAGCAATCAGAACCCTGGAGTTGCCTCCATGACACATTGAAGCAATCAAACCACTGTACGTGGCCTTCAGAATTTCAATCTCCTATAAAATTACCTCCAAGAACAGTCAGGACCTTGTCCAAACCAGTAACAAATGTGAACTGCCCGGCCCCAGCCTCGCTACGAGGAGAGGAGCTCAAGCAACACTTCCCACACGCCCCCAGCCCGATGGAGCTCAGGTTCTTTCAACTGCTTCCAAGCCCCACTCCCTGCTCTCCCAGCCCGAGCCCTCCTGATGTCTCCTGCCCAGGAGACAAGAAGGTAACCTGTTTGAAACTCCATCACCACAGACGTGCCGGTGCTGGCTGCCAAAATCCCCCTTCCCCTCGCTCCCATTCAAAGGTAGAGGCTCTCCTTAACCACGGGCAGGCACAGGGAAAAGACAACAAGAGCCCAACTCTAAATTCCTTTCACCAGGATCCAATAAAAACCTTGGCAGTTGCTGGCCTTCCTGCCGGAAACCCGATATCCCAGAAATAAACACGTTCTCCACTTTGAAGGGCTGCAGCAGGCTGTGCCCTGGCTGAGCCGCTCCTGGCTGCGCCCCCCAACCCTCCCTGGGCTCTCACCTGCCCCCCAGCATCCCCCATCCAGGAGGCAGAGTGGGGGAACTGACCCAAATCTCTTGATTTTCCCCTGCAAAGCGGCTGCAGAGGGTGGGGAACCGGGGAGCAGACGCTTTTGCATCCCTTCCCCCCCAAGAGCTGGGCTGGGCACCCATCGCCTCCCTGCACATCTGCTGCGTGCATCGTGCAGCCAGCCCGCGCTGCGGTTTGGCAGGGGAGGCCCCTGGGCTCCAGACACTTTGCAACACAAAGGATATTATCTGATAACAAATAAATCAAGGCTGGCTTTGTGGAGGAAGGGGAGCGAAGGATGCACTCTCACCTCACAGGGAACTGGAGCCTGAGGAGCTCAGCAGCTTCAGAGTGCTTCTAACAGGGGGAGGCTGATGCTGCAGCATTGGCACTTCCCTGAGGATGAGGATGGGCTTAGGCAGCCAGCCTGCCTCCCTGCAAGCCACAACAGGAGACACAGAGCCACAGAATCACAGGGCCTGGAAGGCTCTGAGCTCCAGAGCTCATCAGGTCCAACCCCCTGCCAAAGCAGGGTCCCCAGGACAGGGCACACAGGTCCAGATGGGTCTGGGATCTCTCCAGAGAAGGAGACTCCACACCCCCTGGGCAGCCTGTCCCAGGGCTCCCTCACCCTCACTGGGAAGAAGTTCTTCCCCAGATTGGTGCAGAACTCCCTGTGTTCCAGCTTGAGCCCATCGCCCCTTGTCCTGTCCCCACAGACACTGAGAAGGGGCTGCCCATGTCCCCCTGTGTCCCACTCTTCAGATATTGATAAACATTAATAAGGTCCCCTCTCAGTCTTCTTTTCTGCAGCCCCAGTTCTTTCAGCCTTTCCCCATAGGGGAGATGCTCCAGTCTAGACACAGCAGCACATCACCCTGCCCCGCATCACCGATGGGTTCGCTCCTGTCAGTCTGCTCCCAGACGCTCCCCAAACCCCTGGGAAGAGATTTTCCTCCACAGCACACACCAAGTCCTGCTCCACGCACTAGCACGGCAGGAGGGGTGTCAGCCTATCCAGCATCTCCCCCCCATTCAAGGGACAGCATGGAAATGCCTGTCACCTCAGGGCACTGCTGGGAAAGCCAGAGCTGTGCCTTGGCTCTGGGAAGCGACGGCGCCTGCGCCATGGGCAAGGGCTGCGAGTCACGAGGGAGGAGGAGTCCCTCCGGCCTGAAACAGGCCCTGGGCTGCTGGACACATTCCTCCAAGGCAAATATTGACAGTGACATCGCCCCGAGCGAGTGCTGCTGCCTCAATAAACCGGCCAAGTGCTTTAAGAGATGTAAATAAAGCTGGTGGTGCAGGGGGCCGAGGTGCCTGCGCGGGGAGCGGTTCATTAAGGGGCCAGGGAGCCTTTCATCTCCAGCTTGTTGGCTCCACTCCAGTGACCAACAGTTACCATATGCTGGGTGACCTCTGCGGAAGGAGTGGGTGGTCTGTGTCCTGTTTCCACATCCCCCCACCCCAGGACAGGTGTCCAGTGTCACCAACACCCCAGCTCTGCACCCTCAAGGTGGGCAGGTTGGTGTGAAAAGGGGGAGCAGAGCATGGGGTCCTCAATCACCCCCCCAAACTGCCCATCCTGGGGCTGGGCTAGCTCTGTAAGCTCAGGCACTGCATTCCTCCTTCACTGCACAGAGGTCCAGCTGACAGTTTCCAAGCCCCAGATGAACAACACAGCCTTTGCAATGCTGGTGTCAAACCCAGGTAGAAGGAGCATCCCTGCTCTGCTCTGCAAAACAAACCAAAGGCCGTCAAGTTGGGGACCACAAGGACCTGCAGTGGTGCTGAAATTTGGGGAGGAAGGAGGTGGAAGAGGAAGGGATTCACATCAACCGTCGGATGGAAAAGAAGGGAGTTTTTCAGACTCGATGACCCCCACAAGCAGCCGAAGAAGCCGGTGCCTGCGCGGGGCCTGGGGCGCAGTGCCGCCCAGAGGGCTTCTCCAGAAGTACCTCTCACATCGGCCCACATCACCCATCACAGCACAGATTGTTTTCCCCCCCACTCCTGATGAAAGCAGGCTTCCCTCCCCTTGCCAGCTCCCTTCCAACCCACTCCCCTCCATCCCCAGACAGCCAAATCTCTCTCAACAGCAGCTCCAGGTTGGGGAAAACGGCTTCAACAACAACTGGACCATAAAAATAACATCTTTAATAGCTTTAGAGCTGGCACAGATGGCAGTAAAACTCACCACTTATTTATTAACAGACTAAGAAACAGCACACGGTGCAGCGCCGAGGAGGGCAGCCCAGACTGCATGTTGCTTCAGAACCACGTAGCTATGACAGGGTGGCATGACGAGCTGACTCTCTTATTTTCATTTACATTCAGCATTTAGAGTCAAGAGAGTGAAACCAACAGCTAGATTTAAACACACACACACACACAGACAGAGAAAAGCCTGGGGAGGAGGATGGTTCTGCCGGCACCCGATGTCTCCTCCTCGTAGCAGCGCAGAGAAACACAGCTGGAAGGTGGGTGACAACACTTGGTGTAGCTACTGTTGGGCCAAACAGAGTGTGACATAACATAGGAGCTCCTACTCACCACTGAAGGAGACAGTTACTACAGAGAGAGTGTGTCCTGTTTACTTCTTCCAGGAGAGGGGAAGGCTGGAGCAGCGCTTAAGGAATTCCAACACCCAGGAGCTCTGTCAGGGGCAACTGGATCACTCAGTGAAATGGAATAATGGTGAGTAGATTGATTAGGTGCAGCTTAAGGGACAATTAATATAACTTTAATAGAAGAATTTTCATGTTTTGAGAATAGATTTGGTCTGGATTTTAGTAGAATGTGGCTGTAACTGTGTGAGCTGTTCTGCGAGGGCAGCTACAAAACTCAGCCATGAGACTGGGACAGCCTTGAAGCTAAAGAAGGTGAAGACAGGGGAGCCATAATTAATGAGACTGACAACCAATTAAGAGACAGAGTATATCTTGTTTTCAGCTAAAAGGGGTTCCTAACTAGTCTGGGCAGGAATGTGTTTTGGTAATTATGGAGAAAAACATAAAGAGCATGTGCTGAGAGAGAGAGGAAGACATCCAGCCTTCATCCCTGAAGACCACGGGAAGACCCCCCGAGTGTCACTGAGCATGCCCCAGCTGGGAGGAGTTAATGACTTCCTGGGAATAATTTGTATAACCCTGCCTCTTCTTAGAAATGATAATGAATACATAGAGTTAATCTGTATCAATCTGAGAAATTTGGCTTTAATTGGGGCACACATCAGGAGTGATACCCTGTGTGCCCAGCACTGCACTAAATACCTACTTCAGAGTCACCAAGGCTGGTGGGCTGTGATTCCAGCTTTCTGAAGCATCAGAACCTAAAACACATGGGAATAATAATAATACTACCTCACTTTCTGAAGTGTTTTTCCCAGAGGGTCTCCAGCCAACCTCCCTGCTGCCCTGTGAGGCACACAAGTGTTCTCTTCCTCCTCCAGACACAGGCAGGATGGTGGAGGCACCCAAGGGTTGTGACTTGCCTTGGAAAGCGACAGCAAGCTGATGGGAGAGCAGGGGCCTGGTGGGAAAACCCCAGCCTGACCAAAAAACCAACCAACTTACAGCATCAACAACTACTGCACTGAATGAAGGTAACTCCTGACAACACTCCAACAAGAGGGGAAGGGGGAAAACATCCCAGAAGATCTGAGCAGACACAGAACCAGTGGGGAAGAGTAAGCAGTGTCAGCCTGGGAACAACTAGAAACTTGAGTGAAAAGACGCTCCCAGGCTCATGATGTACATCCAAACCATGATGCTGTGAACTTGTGCTGGCCACTGTGCTCCTTATCCATCCTCCTGTGCTCCTTATCCATCCTCCTGTGCTCCTTATCTCCAAAGGGAGATGGTCTCTCTGGTGTGGCAGTACATCTCTCTCCCAGTTTCTAGGTAAAGCATCCCATGACCACGTGCAAACCTCTCTTTTGGGGAAATATTTCTAGGTCTCTGGCAGGGTCAGAGCTTGTTTCATGAAGAATTTAGTCCTCAGTGAAAACACAGCAACATCTCACTCATTAGCAGCTCCATCCTGACAAATACTGAGCTTGGGGAACCCATGTTCTCCAAAAGTTGCTGTTCTTAAATCACCCCAAAGCAGCCAAGACACCGCAGCCACTTCCAGCCATCGATTTTCTTCACCAGTTGGTTATCCAAATGTCCAGTTTCTATGGGCACTCTCTAATCACACTAAATTCTGAGGCATTCCTGGCCTGCTCTGTTAGGAGGAATTCCCTCTCACAGTCACAGAGGGAGGTAAGAATGCATAGTGAGGTTTCCCATCATCTGTCCTCTGTCGAGGTCACTGGTTTCCTGTCCCATCTAGTGGCCCTGCCCTGCCAGGGTCTCAGTTTTGCCTTCAGGTTCAGCAGGGACTTTGCCACCAGCTGCTTTGTTGGAATAATCTCGCTCTCCAAAAATAGTGCTTCCAATCCTGACGTTTGTGGATCCCATCTCTATCTAGGAAGAGGCAGAAAGGAGGAGGTCAGGGCAGGGCTGCCACCCGCACAGCCCACTCACCATCTCACAGAAGGATGGTTCCCCACATCCTTGCCACACACAGCTATGGCTAAGGTCTGTTTTCATCCCCAGAAACTCTATCCCAGCACCAGGAGAGCTGTTTTTCACCATCAGCATCTCCATTCAGGGGTTGGGTGACATCTGGGTTGTGTGTCCAGATCTGGGGCCCCCAGTACAAGAAAGATGTGGGGCTGTTGGAGAGGGGTCAGAGGAGCCACCGGGATGCTCAGAGGGCTGGAGCAGCTCCCCTATGGAGAGAGGCTGAGGGAGCTGGGCTGGGTCAGCCTGGAGAAGAGAAGGCTGTGGGGGGACCTCACTGCAGCCTCCCCGTCCCTGAAGGGAGCAGAGGAACAGGAGGGGAATCAGCTTGTTTAAAGGGGAGATAATGGCAGGACAAGGGGGATGGAGTGAAGCTGGAGGAGGGAAGGTTTAAATTGGATATTAGGGGGAAGCCCTTTACAGAGAGAGTGGTGAGGGGCTGGAAGGGGCTGCCCAGAGAGGGGGTGGGTGCCCCATCCCTGGGGGTGTTCAAGGCCAGGTTGGATGGGGCCCTGGGCAACCTTGTGTAGCTCCAGGCCTGGAGGTTGGTGTCCCTGCCCGTGGCAGGGGGCTGGAGCTCTGTGACCCTTGGGGTCCTGGGCTGGGCTTTGGGGTGCTAGCTGCTACTGCTTTTGGTTCCTGAGAGAAGAAGAAGGGGCAGCAGAAGGCAAACAGACTTACTGCATGCTGGAAGTCCGTGGACATGCCCATGCTCAGCTCCACCTTCTCAACGGGGAGATTCAGCTTGTCACACACTTCCTGCCTCAAAGACAGCAGCATCTAGGAGGGAGGAGGAAAGGAGAGGGGAGAGTACAGGCTCGACAGCCACGCCAACGCAGCTGCAGGGCTTTGCAGATCACGATTTCTGCCTGTCTTAGAAGCCTCCTTCACACAGAGAGTGCAGTTCCCACACCTCCCACTGAAGCTGGCTCTGCAGCACCCTAACAATGCCTGGAGATTTCCCATTACACACTGTGTTACTGACAGAACACGCACTTACAAGTCTACACATCTTCTGATGCCACCCAGTTATCACAGCAGCCTGGCAGAGGAGGAACACAGAGCCCCGTGCACACAGCGTGCAGAGGAAAGGCTGACTGATACCTCAGCCAAAAGCTGGCTCAGAGAGGTCAGGACAAGCTGCCCCCACTAATGTCCTGGCTACAGAGAAGGGACAGCACCGAATGCACCCACAGCCTCTGCAGAACCGAGCCCAACCTGCACTGATGCTGCCACTTCCAAGCTCTCTACTACCCTGAACCAGGTGTTCCTGTTGGCAAAATACAGTCAGACTGACAGCTTGACTGCATGCTGGTTCAGCTGGGACAGAGAACGACGAGTGGACAGACAACAGATGATGTTTTCTTCCAGACAAATCTCACCTGGAAGTCAGGATTTGGCCCCTTACTAAGGTCATGCCCGACGCTGCCGATCGTCATCAGCCCCACAAATTCCAGGCTGGGACACTTGTTGATAACATGCTCCACAGCAGCCGTGGTGTCTCCAGGAGGAAGGCCATGCTTACCTGGCATAAAAACAGGGAGATCTCTGCCAAACTCTGCCAGAGACCTCCCATCCCCACAGCCAGGCAGAAGCCAACAGATGAGGAACCTCCATCCTAGCTCGGAGTAGCACTTTAGCAGTGCAAACCAACCCATGCCGCTCAGGCTGGTGTGTCAGGTCAGCAGGACCACCCTGCTTGTCATCAGAAAAAGCCACTTACTGTCCTCTCCACTGGTGTTAACTTGCACCATGACCTTCAGCTTCTGAGATGAGCCTTTTTTCTGCCATGAGCTGTTGACTCTGTCTGCCAGTTTCACAGAATCCACCGTTTCCAACATGAACAGGTTGGGGACAGCTGGGGATAAAACACAGGCTGAGGGCACTTGTGCTGGCACAGCAGCTTTCATTCCTACAGCCAAGCTCACTGAACAGGTAATAGCAAGCTAATATACATGAGATTCATAATATTTGGATGCTGGAAGACTATTTCCCACAGGTAACTGCAGATAAAATTAGACAGAGCTTACCAATCAGCTTGTTGACGTTGTTTTTCTGCAGGTGGCCAATAAAATGCCACTTGATCTCTGGACAAGAGGCCAGAATCTGAAAGCAGAGAGGAATGGTCAGGTCTGAATGACAACTCCCTTTTCCCCATGGAGGACTTCAGCCTCAGACTGTCCACAAACAAAACACCAGGCACTCAAATCTCCTTTTGTTTACCCCAAAGGACAGAGATTTTGGTGTGTACTGAGATTGCTCCACAGCCTGGAGAGGAGCAGAGCTGTGGCTGCAGAGTGTTGCAAGGTGAATCACAGAATCACAAGGCTGGAAAAGACCTTTAAAGATAATCAAGTCCAACCATTCTCATCCTAAGCTAAATCATATCCTTAAGTACCTCATCAACCCTTTTTTAAACACATCCAGGGTGGGTGACTCAGCCCCTCCCTGGGCAGCCTGTTCCACAGCCCCACAACTCTGCCAGGGAAGAACTTTCCCCTCACATCTGCTCTGCCCCTGCCCTGGCACAGCTTGAGCCCAGTGCCCCTTGTCCCATCTCCTGTCCCCTGGCTGCAGAGACCATCGCCCACCTCTCTGCACCCTCCTGGCAGGGCAGGGGAGGTGGGGAGAAGGTCTCCCCTCAGCCTCCTCTTCTCCAGGCTGAACACCCCCAGCTCCCTCAGCTGCTCCTCAGAGGATTTGCCCTCCAGCCCCTTCCCCAGCCTGGTTGCCCTTCTCTGGACTCACTCCAGGACCTCAATGTCCTTCTGATGGTGAGGAGCCCAGAACTGGACCCAGCACTCCAGCTGCAGCCTCACCAGTGCCCAGCCCAGGGGCACAATCCCCTCCCCAGCCCTCCTGGCCACACTGTTTCTGATACAAGCCAGGATGCCATTGGCTTTCCTGGGCACCTGAGAATGAGAAAGCCAAAGCTCTTTTGTAACCAAACAGCCATAAAACAATGTTTTCCCCAAACTGAACGTTATCTTTTATTTTTTTCAAACAAGGACTGTGCACCTCCTACAGCAGAGAGCACAGAAGGCGAATCACTGATCAGACAAATACCTTACAACTATGGTGCAATCTGCTGCAGCCAGCAAGGCGAGGAAGGGGGAAAGGAGCAGAGGCACAGAGCTAAGAGCAACCCCACCACTTATTGAAAGGACAAGGATCAAACAGCCTCTGCTGCCAAATCCCCAACAAAAACCCCAGGGCTTGTGCTGAACACAAACACACAGCTACACAAGGAGAGAGCACACCTACAGAGCTGTGTACTTACTCTGGAGTCCGATGCCTTCTCTAGCAGCTCTTGGACCTAGGAGAATCCAAGACAATCTCTTGTTAAAGCCAAGAAGAGTAGTACCAGCGGCTTCCCCGGGAAGGGATGCTGCAGGGAGCAACGTCCCCCCCAGACACGCGGCCGGGGCCTCGCGCTCCAGTCAAGCCTGGCCCCCAACTCGGGTGTCCCCGCGCCTCCCCTGGGCCCGGGGACCCGCCCCCCGACCCGGGGGCACAGCCAACTCACGTAGTTCTCGCCGAAGCTGCGCTGCCCGTGGCTGTAGGCGTCGATCACCATCTCCGCCGGCTTCGTCTTGCTGACGGCCACCAACCGCGGCCGCACGGCCGGGAGCCCCTGCGGAGGCACCCGAGGGTGAGGGGGGACGCGCGGGGAAGGCTCCGACCCGCCCCGGGCTCGCCCCGGGGCCCAGCCAGGCCCCCCCAACCCCGGCCCAGGCACCCTCAGAGCCCGCGGCCGCCCCGGGCAGGGGCCGGGGGTGTCCGCGGTGAGGGGGATGGCGGGCCCGGCGCCAGGGGAGGAGGCGGCCGGTCTCCTCGGCCGGGGGAACGGACAAGCCGCCTCCGCGGTGACGGCGGGGCTGCCGCCATGGCGAGCGGGCCCACCCCAGCGGGGTCGGGGTTCCAGCCCCGCCGCGGCCCCGGGCCCCTCACCTGCGGCCTCCGCGCCGCCGCCTGCTGCAGCTGCTCGGTGACTGCGCGCAGCGCCGGGCCCAGCCCTTCCCCGGCGGCCATGCCCGCTCTCCACATCCCAGGCCGGCCCCGCCGCCTTCCGCCACACGCATAGGCGCGGCACCGCCCCGCCACCAATAGGATCGCTCCTTCGCGCGGCGCTGACCAATGGCAGCGGAGGGGCGGGGATGAAGAGGGCGGGGCGGGGATGAAGAGGGCGGCGCCATGTTGGGAAGGTCGGCGGGCGCCATAGCGGGCAGGGGGAAGGCGCAGCTGAGGCGTTCGGGGGCGGCCAGAGACGGGCCGCGCTCCCCCAGTTCCCCCTGGGCCGGCCGCCGTCGTCACGGCTCCGGACGGGCACGGCTGGGGCCGGCCGCAGCGCGCAAGATGCCGTGCTCTCCTTGCCCTCGCACCTCTGGACTTTACCCGAGCCGGCGGCCAGCGGCCCCCTCTGCCCCACAGAACCGACTGACCTTGGTATGAGGCATACCAGGGCCTGAGTCTCGTGTACCTTGTGTGCTCCGAGGAACAAACCCAACCCCAAGGCATAAGCCCATAACACACCCCTAAACAACCACGCTCTCCCCCCTCAGAGGTAGAACCAAGGGCCTGGGGTGAAAAATCACAGGAATGGGGGAAAAAAAACCCAAAACAACCAGCGCAGACTGAGCAGGGGCCATGAAGGGCCCAGTGACAGACAATGCCGGCCTTCATCCCGGCTCCAGCGCGGGCAGGCAGCTGGGAGAAGGGGAAAACTGCCATCTGGAGCCCATTAACCAAAGGGTTTCCCCTCATGCACAGAACTCGCCTCTCCCCTCATCCCCAGCACCAGCAGTATTGACACAGCTGCTTAAAAACACCCCGAAGGCTCCTTGCCCTGTGTCTGGTAGAACACGACTATGATTTTCTGCAGACTTTTCCAAATCCTAGGTTATTTGCCACCAAAGCCTTGTTCCTGTATTTGTCACTGAGAAGAGGCTCACGCTGTTCCTCAGGCCGACACCGAGCCCTCCGTCCCGCTCCTGCTGCCAGAGCTCTGCTTTCCTGGCTGGAAAAGGACTGGCAGATGTATCTATCCATTGCATTAGTCATGGAAAAAACCCCCAAACAGAGCGGTATTAAAATCGAAGGCCATTTTATTGTCATAGCAAATACCAAAATAAAAAGGCTTTTTTTTTTTTTCTCTTAAATTCGATACATAAGAAGATCAAAGACTGTACTGGTAAAGCATTTCCATGCTCCCACCAGCAATTCTTGGTTCTCAGCAGTGCCACAAACTTGTCTTTTCTTTGTTATACAGAGTGGGTTTAAAATTCAGATCTTCAAGATTATAGAAATTAGGGTAAAGTATCAGTTAGAGATACAGATGGGATGAAGACACATGTGTAGCCACAGATCTCCTCTGGAAAAATCAAGGGAATTATATATATATCAGAGAAATGTGAACAATAACACAGCAATGGATTGTGGCTTGCAAAGACTGGTATGATGTCAACTTTGCTTTTTAACTCTTATTACAGTTTAACTGAATTACAATAATACTTCAGCAGTAATGCTTTCAATTAAAAAAATCCAACATAAATCATTAAGACCTACTTAATCCAAACTATTGTCTTACCATGAGCCACTCAACACCACACTCTATAATACCACTTTGGTTTATTTGGGTCTTTTCATTAGTGAAAAAAATACTCACATAAAAGTAGGTTTTAGTTAAGAGTGGAAATCTCTACCATGGATGTAAAACAAGCCCAAACGAGATCATCCTCAAAGCTTTAGGTACTATTGCCTCATTCCTGCTATTCCCTGTTTGTAACCCTCCTGCAGAGACCTATTTTTAAGGGTCAGCAATATTACTGCTTCCCTGTCCACACAGGTTTTTGAACCACTGTGCTAATAAAGTACATAGATCTGGAGATGCCACATCCCTCACCTTGTGTTTTTTCCAACAAATATGAAGACAACACATAGGAGATGGGACTTTTCTCCAGCAGAAAGTAACGCTTCCCTTTCGTTTTGCATTTTCAAGTCTCAGCAGTCACTCTAACAGGGAAAAGAAAACTGAAGCAAAAAAAATACTGGAACCAGCAGCAGAAATTCATCATATTTCCATCTTAGTGTGATCACCTTATTAAAGACTAATAAAGTATTTAAAACACTGAAGAGTGAAACCAAGTGTAGTAGGTAGCAAGCGTTGGGGGCACAGGGTTGTAAGTGCTGGTCTCTGACAACTAAACTAGCACTTAGACTTGCATCATCTCATACTGGTATGTTGGCTGCACGTTATGATGGCAATTAATAAACAGGCTCTCCTGCCAAGTGGCAGATGGATTAGGGAGGAAAGAAAATAAAGCTCTCTCTAGACCTGAACTTTTTAACAGCCCTCAAGTTTTGCATGGACGTAAAACAAAACCCCATTGCCTCTTTGCATCTGGTATGTGGGTTAATTGGTTTGCTGAAGTGAAAGGTACATTGTATATAGCATTGCTCTGAGCAAGAAAGGAAGAAATTCTCTTTGGACAGTTCAGAGATTTTTTTTCTTTGCCCTGTGTTTGAATGTTTTGTGTCCTTTGCTACTAGGAAATCTTCCTATTGCAAGGTCTGTTCAGGGAAAAAAACACAACCACCCAGAAAACAACATGAACTTGGTTCCATTCATTTCAGTTTGCCTGAATATCTTTCTGGTAAGACACTGTAAACACTGAAATCCAGTTGGTCTTGCAGAGGCAGGTACCATACTGGGACTAGACTATGGGACTAGTTATTCAAGCAGTTACTTGCCAGCAAAGGCTTTTTCAAAGTCAGGGTCCCTGAGACAAAACCCCTCTTCTCTCCCTAGTTTTTCTAGCTGTGACAACTGACAAAGTACAACACTGGCCGTCTGGTGTTACTGAAAATCAAGTCCAATTAGCTGCTGGCAGGACACTGCCTCATCAGCTCACCTTCTCCCCTCACCTAGCTGCTGAACTGCTGGCAGAGGCAGCAAAATTCAGACTCCCCTTTGCCTTCCCCAAATATGATGGATGGAAAATGAAGCGGTGTTATGATGCAGGAAACAAACCTGCGTGAAACACGGTCTAAGGCTTAGATACCTCCCTCCCTGGTACCTGGGTAACGAGCTGGACTGCTGCTGAACGTTCCACGTGCGCAGTCTCAGCTGCAAGGCAAAACTGCATGGCACAGATCTCACTTGAAGGTGGTTTCATGCATTTGCTACAGGATGGGCCCAGAGGTCACCCCACACCATGAGCAGTCAGCTGCCATGGGGACACAGTCCAGGCTTTCAAGCAGACAAGCACAGTGTACAAAAGTCTAGCACCTTTTTTTGTTTGTTTGTTTGTTTTTAAAAGGGGTTTGGAATAAAGGACTCAAAACTTCAGACAAGGAAAAAAACAAAACCCAAAACACCATGTTGTAGCAGCAATTCCCCTCCCTCTAAAACCTCAAAATGTCTTTGCTCCCAACCACTACAAACCACCTCAATCCGCAATGAAGCGCCCATCCAAGCTGGCTGCAGGACAGGCAGTCCAGCTAGCCTCTCCAGACTAGTTTGGTCAGTATGTCCAGGAGGGAGGGGTGCATCTAGAGGACATACCTGGAGTTGGGTGCTTCCGAGTCACCAGAAAAAACCCACCCCATAAATACCAAAGTCTTTGTGTCTAATTGTCATACAAAAGATCAAAAGAATTAAGTCTGATTCAACTGTTTCAGTAGAGGGAAGGGGGGGGGGGGAGGGTGGAAACAAAGAGGAACTTCCCAGTTCATGTTTCTTTTAATATAAAACACATAGAAATCTTTCCTTTCAGTTGACGTTATGAAGTAGTTTAGTGTCCTCACTGGTTCCTGCCCCATCCTCCTCTTGGATTCCTTCTGCCAGTCCCTCTGCAAATTTGGTCTGGCCTCCTGCATAGTCCATGAACATGTTGGGAATATCTTTGCCAAAATATATCTTGCTGTTTGCTGCAATAGCCTTGTATTTCATCAGCTGCAAGTACTCGGGAGTTAACTTCAGCTGCACAGAAAGAAAACACATCACCAACAGCTCCACTTCAGCCGACAGCAAATCTCTGTCACAAGCAGAGAAGGAAATCTACTTTCCCCAACACTAGCAGGCATGCTTGTCCTCCCTTTCAGCTGCACACATGGGCTGTCCAGAAGAAGGCTCTCTTTCAGTACTGCTAAGCCAAGCTCTAAATCTCACGGCAGAATGAGAAAGTGATGGAAGCAGCTGGGTCAGCGTTCAATCCACACGTACCAGAGATGCTCCAAAGCACGTAACTCCCTGCCAGCCCTTGCAATACAAGCCACTGGAAAGAGAAATACAACTGGCTTTTTTCCAGCGAGCAGACTGACGGGTCTGTTTCGGAGAGCAGGGCTCATTCGTTCAGGATAATGACATTATAGCAGAGAGAGGATAGAATAACTGGGACAAAACTTGGCACAAACATCCCAGACCTCCATCCAGTCTCACTGACCCTTACCAAACAGAAGGTCTTCCTGCTGGGACGTCCCAGGAACTTGCTGTAGGCAGCAACATGCCTGGCAGCTCCACTGACTGTGATTTTCTGTTTCTAGAGGCTGGATTTTGCCTTATCAGGCTCCTTAGTTTGGTATATAAGATCAGCTCATTCGTTCTTTACCTGAACACTTTACTCTAAGCCTGCCTGTCACTCCAGACATCTCTCTGCTTTGGTTGCCTGCCAGCTTGCAGATTGGAATGAATCGACATTTCTGATTACAACAGCATGAAAGGGCATCACTGAAACTGATATTCTGTCTCTGGAGGGAGCTGCAGCCCCGTTAAGTGTCTCCAGAGATGAGCAGGTATTTCATGTACCCTGACCGAAATTTCTCTGGGCAGAGAAGAAAATGAGTTTGCAAATAAGGTTCTAATTGTTTCAGTCTTGGTGAAGAGAGGAGATGGCACTGCTCTGCTTTGTGACTTAAAGCAGTGAGTCACAAGGAGCAAACGATAAACAGACTGCCCTCCTGCTGAGGATTTCTATACAGCCTGAACAGACTGCTCTTCTGCTGAGGATTTCTATACAGCCTAATGTAGAGAGCCCTGCTTCAAGACCTAGCGTAAGGAAGCAACAATACCTTGTTAGCCTCAGCTACTTTCATAGCAGTGTAGCATTCAGCATCAGCTCTTGCCTTCTCTCTTGCAAGAAATGCAGCATCTGGAAGAAAACACACAGAAAACACAGGCTCTTGTGTTTTTATTTCCAGCCATGTTAGCACCATTCCCAGCTGGAGAGGTTTTGTAAGCAGCCAGCACCACATCTAAACTGCATATGAGGAGGAGAAGAGGGAACAACATGGGAAAAGCCAAGAATGGGATCTCAATTTACATCTAAAACACTGCAGGATGATAGCACCAAATAAGTAAACTGCATCTGGGGCTACAGACCTCAAAGCATTTTATAAACAGAAGGTTTTTATTACCACCCCTGTCACAGGGGCTGAGAAGACTCTTTCTTCTCTAGCCAGCTGCTAGCTTTCGTGCTGAAGCACAGCAACTGTTCCACTGCAGAAGTGGTATTTACCCACACCATGTGCACCCAGAACCGCACAGCACCCCGCTCTGAAGATGAAGCCTGTGACCACAAATGCAATTCCCCAGCTGGGATTGTGCCTGGGATACTGAGGTTACGATTCTGGCAGGGAGAAGCAGGCGATTTTAACCTTTACAGGCTCTGCCCCTTGGACAGATGTGGGAGGGCTGTTACTCTGCAGTATCAACAAGTTGCCTAAAGGGCCTAATCCTGCAGGATACTGAAATTCCCTGGCTCCTAGCAAAGAAGTTTAGGGAAAGCAGCACTTCCCCTTTCTGTATTGCACTGGGTTGGGATTTTCCCCCTCTCCTTCCCACACTTCTTATCTATCCAAGGCTAAGGATGTGATCTCATGCCACCACTGAACTGGCTGGTTCTAAGCACTCTCCCAACATTCCTTCCACGACTGCAATACACACAGCTGGATAAACCACTTGTTTGTCTATACTAGCAGAGAGTCCTGTGAGCTTCAAAATCCTGTAAGCAATTGGATGGTTTGGCCCACGACTCCCTCCCTTTTGGCTAAAGAGAGCCGTTCCAGGCACGAGAAAGGAGGAGGGAGACAGGAATCCTCTCTGCCAGCACAGAACTGAACTCATGCCCTGACACCTGGTGACACTCATTTATAAGACATAAAACCCATTGTGTTTCTGCAAAGAGCTTCTTATGGAGAATCTGCTGATCTGTAAACTCTTAATTGGCTCCTCAGTGGCCTTCTGCAAAGCCTGACAGCACCAGTAATGAATGGAATTGAAAATAAGGCCTCACACTCTGAGCCCTTTTCATGTCCTGGAATTTCCTTGACAAAACACCCTATCAGATGGGTGGAGGGCTTGTTAACGTAACAGGACAGCCTCCTGGAAAGATCACCTTGAGAAAGAGAGTTTGAACCACAGCCTGCAAAGAAAAGGCTAGAAAGCTTCCACAGCCCTATCCTACTGCAGATCGAGAGATGTGGCTGCCCCCACAAAACTGCACAGTAATATTTTAGGATGCTTCAACTTCTCTGAGAGTCAGCAGCATTTATGCAAAAACTGGTGTTACTTCTTTTGGGAAGAGCCCAGAACCTGGAGTCAAGCTTCACCAACACTGTCGTTACCCAGTTATCATGAATGCTTTCTGCTACCCTGACTGTTCTGTGTCCCTCAAAAACTCCCCTGCAGAACAGGCTGGGAAAACACTGGGAGAATCTGAGTATTCAGACACATTTCCTCACAACTGCACTGCACTACACAGAGTATCACGTGCACAGGCTGAAGACTTCAGAGCAGTAAGCCCACCCTTATCACCGCCAGCTCGGAGTGAAGAACACACTCAGTGAACTAAACTGAGCTGCTTCAGGATCTTTACATTAGAATTTTACAGAACCTTTACTTACTGGAAAGCTCACCACTCACCTTCAATCTCGGAAATCCGCTTCTCCGTTTCCTTTTCCATCACTTTCTGCCCATAAGTTATTTCAGCAACTTGGGCGATTTTTTCTGCCTCTGAAAAAGAACAAATCCATGCTGTCCTCACACAGTCTTCTCATGCCAGAAGCAGCTTCACCCATTCAAGTCCTCACCACCCCTTTTCTGGTGGAAATGCAGGAAGAATTTCCAGCCCTCGGAAGGCATCAGTCGACGTGTGTGGGCAGAGCTGGAGCCTACCTGAAAAACTTTTTGAGCTTCTCTGGAAGAGTTTCAGATCAGCAGCAAACAGATGCAGCAGAGGGAATCACCCAGAAGCAAACCAGGTGCATCCCTCCCTGGTGCCTGAGTTTTTTTGCTGCCTAACCTCAACACCCCCCTATAGTGACCACCTTCAACTGAAGACATACAGACCGATGAGGGCTTTCTTCCGTTCTGTCTCTGCCTCCTTCTCAACCACCTTCTGCTTCTGAGCTGCAATCAGCAGCTTCGTCTTCTCACTCTCCCTAGGGAAGGCAGAAGCAGCCAGTTACAAACCATGACCTTACTGAGGTGGTGTGGCCCAGACATCCTGTAAGCATGTGTTTAGGGCAGGCAGCAATCAGGACAGTGAGTGCATGTACCCACACACACAGAGGGGTTCTTTTCCTAAGCCAAAACATCTCTTCCTTCCTCCCCACACAAAGCAGGGGGACTTTTCAGTCAAGTCAGCATTGACACACGTGTAAGATTTTTTTGGGGCTACTGTTAATGAGGGAGTGATTTAAACAAAGAAATGAGAACCCTGTAGAAGCCTTGCCCTCATAGGTGGCTATTCCTCAGGGCTTTGAAACTGCCCTTTGTTCAATCCAATGGCTTTGTACATTTTACAAGCTAAAGCTTTTTCTATCTTGCCATTTTGCACACACTCTTGGAAGTTTTAAAAGCACGTACATCAATAAAACACCCTGCTCCTGCTCCCAATCAGGGAAGAGAAGTTCGAGCCAAAAACAAGCCCCTCTCAACACACACCCTACTGTATATATGGCAACAGGTAACAGGCTGATTTGAGACCCTGCAGCCATGCCACACGTGACTTAGGATGACACCAAAAGGCTGCATGAAATGGTAGGGAAGCAAAATGGATGAGAGAGATGAGAGCTATCTTATTCTGGCCTACACAGGCTCTGCTGGCAGAGTGCTGGGGGAATATAAGCATTTTGGAATGATCAAGTGCAAGAGAAGGCAGCTGGCTTGGAGCACTGAAAAGGGATCAGTATGTCAAGTGCTATTAAAGAAAGTTATTTCAAAGCTTTGCAAGTCTTCAGCCTGTTGAATCAACAGTTTCTCCACCCTACTCAAACAACAGGATTAGCAGTGGAATCCATCCACCTGCCACTCACTCGCATGCTCTGGGAGGCCCCTCTAAAACAGGGCCAGTGTCAAGAGGAGGAAGCCTCCCCCCCTCCCTGGCAAATTATTTCCATGCTCAAGTGTTCCAAACCAGAGAAATCTAACTGAGCAGTGACCTGCCAGCCACTCAGAGCCACAGCCACACGCTCATCTTGCTGCGGCAGCACGAGGCGGGCCTGGCAAGAGGGCACTGGGATCGCTCCACGCTGTGAAAACACATTAATCTGGGTGAACGATTCTTTTTGGGAACACAAAGGTACAAGTCTCAGGCACTTACATGAGCTCATAATTCCTCCGGATTGTTTCAGGGATGTTTGGCTTTGTAACTCGAACTGCCTGGAAAAGACAGACCGAAGGAAGTTATAGGCAAGCAGCCAACAATCAAAAGCCAAACGGCCCCTGGGGGCTGCAGAGGATGGGGGAGCCTGACACTTAGGGCATGATGTGCCACACAAAGCATTTGCAGGCTGCAGGAATTGTGACCAGCTCCAAACTGCACAGAGCAGATGTGGCTGAGCCATCTCACAGAGTCACAAGGTTGGAAAGGACACAGTCCTTGTTCCTCAAGTTAAACAAAATCTGTATTATAAAGCAATTTTGCAACTTTCTAAACAAGTTTAACAGGTCCCTGTTTTGTTTTAGCCCTCACGCCTCTACGATCAGCACCTCTGACATCTCAAAGTGGAATCCTGATTACCTGTATAATTAATCCAGGGGCCATTGTAGTTAGGTCTTGCTGCAGGGCCAGTTTAAGGTTTTCATCAATCTGATCTGATTGGGGAGAGAACAAAAACCAGGGTAACTAAAAACCTGTAAGGCACCTTGCTGTCAACACATACAGAATTAGCTGGAACAGCTTGGATTTCTTATTCCTGGAAAGCAAATACAAATGTGAAGTTTCATGTAAAAGTGCTGGGCTGGGAAAAACCATTCCTGACCCCAAGGCAGGTTCCCATATCTCTCAGCATGTCAAGCAGCACTGATCAGCACCAGACACTTGGACAGGCTATAGGAACACGTCAGGCCTGAAGTGAAACTCGCTCCAGTTTCACATAACCTGAAGCCTGGAATCTTTCTGAGCCAGAAGCAGCATCTTTGAGATAAAGAATCTGGGCTCTGACCCACTTCCCCACTGATATATTCCCAACTAGGACCAGCTAAAGCGTGACTGATTAGGAAGGGCATCTGTGCCAGCAGAAAATGGCAAGGCAGAAATGTGAAATGGCTGCACTGGTTATTTTAACAGGCTGGAAAAAACAATCAAAATCACTGGTAAAATGTCTGTTTGGCTCAAAGAGTAACAGTTAACTCCAGCCTGGTTAAGAAATTTCAAAAGGAAATAAACCCAAAGCCCTGTTTCAGTGAAAGCTCTGAGGAGAGCAGTGTTTCCAGTTGGGGCCCGTTGAGAAGGGCAAGGGCAAAATAAAACCGTAACGGCCTTGAAAGCGATCACATCACACTCCCTGATTATTTGCTTTGGTCCCAGATTAGCTATCTGGAACTCACACTGGTAATGAAGTTCAGCCAGGAGTTTAGGAAGCAGCTGTTATCAGTTTCCTGCACCTGCTTCCAGATGTGAGGGCAGGGAATGACACAGGTCTGCTCGAAATGGGCCGTGCCCCACGTCAGAGCTCCTGAGCCAGAAAACATTCAGCTCAAACAAGGAGTTACATGGGAGTTTATACAAGTTCCTCCTGGGCAAACCAGTGGCTTTGAGTCCATTTCAAGCAGTTGTCAGCAGCAGCTGCTGACATCTGCAGCCTCCATCGGTGAAGAACCAGCATCCCTGCCAGCAGTCCCATCAAGGAACTGGAGGGGAACTGAGCCGCGGTCCTGCGCCTTGCACACAGGCCTGTCAGCAGGCAGACAGCCGGGCTTCTTGGAAAGCCCACTTCGAACAGAACAGGAGCCTGCAAACAGCCTGTGTTCCTCCAGGCACAAATCCTGCCCATCTGGGGTCCAAAGCCATTCCCAGCCATGTCGCCCACCGCACCGAAACGCTGGAGGGGATTTGTGGTCGGCCCAAAGCCATAAAGGAAACACTCCACACTGCCAGTGGCCGGTCCGTTTCTAGCAAGAACCCACAACTTCTCTTCAGGATGCAGGGTGTTCTCCCAGCCTCTGTACTGCCTGATTTCCCAGCGGCCTGAAGCAAGGGGGGCTCAGGAGACCCTCACCAAGCAGCTGTTTTCCAGCGCTTGCTGGCAGTGCCCAGGCGCTGCCATCACGGGCGTGACACAGAGCTCAGGCTCACAGGCCAGGAGTGTTTGCTCATACCCTAAAGAGCAGAAGATTGGCTTTTCCATCTGGACTAAAAAACCCTGATTGAACAAGTCATGTTTGCTAAACACACAAGTTGTGCTGCAGAATTACTGCTCCCTTCCCTAAAACCCTCTGCTGCTCCTGCTGGCAGCTTGGGTTTGGGTTTGTTTTGGGTTACAACACAGCCAAACACCCAGCTCCAAAATATAACAAGGAGTAAGTGACAGCAGCTGGTTGACAATCCTGATTCCAAACAGAGCAGATGCTGGGTTAACAGGTAAGAAGCCCATCAGCCGGGAGAGGTGACTTCTGCACCAACAAACTGTGCAAATAACCCTCAGAAGCATCACTCAGGGAGCCAAGGAGCGAAAGGTCAGAGGGGCAGCTCACCGAACAGCTCAATGTAGACCTCCTGCAGAGTGTGGACGCTGCAGAACTGGTTCAGCTCGTGGTGGATCTTGTTGAAGATGAGAGCTTTGTCATAGTCAGCAGTATAGTTCTTCACTATGTCATACACTACAAAAGAAGAGGAGAAACTGGTGTTGACAGCTGGGACAGAGGGATGGATGCCTCGGGTTGGGCTGAGCACCTGCAGCGCAAACCTCATGGCTGAAACAGGGAGCAGACTTTGTTCAGGGGAGTTTTGGTTATTGCTAATATTTTATAACACCCAAACCAATATTCCACCACGTGTGTTGCAAACAGAAGGACATCCCACTAGCAACAGCCCCCTCCAGTCTATCTGCAAATAGCATGAGCTGTTTTCTGAGACCTTGGGCTGGGCACACCGAGGGAAAGGCCAACGATGAGGCAGGTGGTTATACCACACCTGTAACCAACAGGACACTAAAACCAAGCAAAAAAACCCCAAACCTGGCCTCAGGGCCAGGTTTCTGCTCACAGGCACCCTGCCTCCCCTATCTCTTGCACACCTCATTATTCAAATCAGAAGCATACTGCCTGGCAGGGTCATGATAATACAGCCAATAAAATCAACGGACGGTTTTCAGGCCTTAGCAAAGCAGCCAGCAGCTCAAACAAATATGTGCAAGAAATAACAACGCCATAAAATAGCTGGGATTGCTCTGCCCAGGAAGTACAGGGGCTTTACAGGTACAAAGGTGAATACACAACTCTTCCAAGTGAGGAGAAGCAGGAACAGCTCTGGATTTGCAGGGTCACAGGACAAGAACTCACCCGCGCTCTGGATGAGGAAATTCACCACTTCAATTCTGTCAAAATAAATCATCACTCCTCCACTGCGAAGGGAAGAAAACAGCAAAAATCAAGGGGTTTGCTGGGGCCCAGGCGTTCTGGCTGCACGGCAGGGCAGCTCCGAGCAGAGGATACTCCCCTCTAGCGGGCTGAGCTCGGCATCCCTGCCCGGCACCGCTCCGGCAAACCCCCAGTCCCTTGCAACAGGCTCCCGGTTTCAATCACACCCGTTTCCAGAGACTGGATTGTGAAATAAGGGGCCAGGCATGGAAAAGGCAGTGCAGGCTTTGAGGATGGCTGCACATAAACCATCCCCACGGGGCTCATCAGCTCAGGTGATTCACGATGGAGCCTTCCACTGTTTTCCGTTGGGGTGGTGGTGGGAAAAGCAGTCCAGGAAAGCAAAGCTTCACGTTTTAAAGCATGCTGGGACATGCAGTGGAGGGAAAGGGCTGAAGGGCTTCTAAAACTGAAGGAGTACAGGGGGTAAGAGCCAAAGGCCTCACCTGGTACCACAAGGAACATTTTTCACCTCGTCTGTCTGCAGCGTGGTCTGAAGAGAGATTTAAGGAAAGAGGCTTAGGAGACAGGACCCTCCCTGCACTAACCCCGCTTGCTTACAGACACCCAAACACCCGCAGGCTCCTGCCCACACCCGCCCCAAGGCAAAGGGCCGAACCCGCCCCGCTCCTTCCCTCCAGCAAAGCCCAGCGGGGCCGGTCCCCAGAGCTGCTTCTTCCTCGGTACCGGGCTCAAGCAGACGCCGCCAGCCCCGCAGCACAACGCCGCTCCCGCACGGCCCGCAACCCCCAGCCCAGCCCAGCCCGGGGGGGACCCGCGGGACCCGACCCACCCCCGCGGCGGAGCCCCGTTCCCGGCGGGCGGGCAGCGGCCCAGCAGCACCTGCACTGACTTGTAGGACGTGATGAAGGGCAGCATGAGGTGGAAGCCGGGCCCGCTGGTGGAGGTCAGCAAGGCGCCGCCGCTGCGAGAGGAAGCGAGAGGCGTGAGCGGCGGCCTGCTCGGGCCGGCCCGCGCCGCGGGGCACGGCGAGCGGCGCCCGCCTTACCGGTAGTAGACGCCGATGTGCCCCTCCTCGATCTTGTGGATGGCCGAGAGGAAGGCAGCGGCGAGGAAGCTGAGGGAGAGCGCCGCGATGGCGCCCAGCTGGGCCATGCCCGGCAGCGGCTCTCCCCGCCGGCGCGACCCGTCCCAGCGCCCCGGCCCGCCGCCGCCGCAGCGTCATCACCGCGCGACCGCCCCTCCCGCTGCGGCTGGCGCCGCGTTCCCACCAGGGGGCGGTGGAAGCGCGGGAGGCGCTGGGCCGCCGGTTCGAGACCCGCTGCCGCCGCCGGGGGGGGACGGGGACCCGGCTCCGCGGGGTGCGGGGTGCAGGGTGCGGGGTGCCACCCGCTCCGCCCGGCCCCTCGGGGGTTCTGCACGCACGGGAGCTCTGCACCGAGCTCTGCGTCACGCGTAGGACAGGGTCGCACTCAGCCCCATGATGGAGCCCGCACCCCGCTACTCATTACATCCCTTAACTTCCAAACCACGGGAGAGACGTGAAAAACCACCAATAACGGAGAGTAAATCCATCTCTACAGTCGATAGACCCGAGGGTAGAGAGACTTACAGAGAGAGTGGTGAGGGGCTGGAAGGGGCTGCCCAGAGAGGGGGTGGGTGCCCCATCCCTGGGGGTGTTCCAGGCCAGGTTGGATGGGGCCCTGGGCAACCTTGTGTAGCTCCAGGCCTGGAGGTTGGTGTCCCTGCCTGTGGCAGGGGGTTGGGGCTCTGGGACCCTGGGGGTCCCTTCCAACCCAGCCCGGTCTGGGATCCTCTGAGGGTTACATGCACCGAGCCAGCAGATTCAGCGCTGCTTGGAAATAAGGGATGAAAAATCCATGATATTCATCAATCCCGATTTTATGGCTCGTAAACAAGCACTGGAGATGAAACACACCCCACGTTAGCCTTGGGTTTTGTTGGGGTCCTTTAAAAAAACCCCTCATGCCCAGATTTAAGGCCGTGATAAAACATATTAAACCTTTAAAGGTTTTAACGAATCCAGGACGTGTTTCATAAATCAAGAACCTCCGCTCGGCCCCCTCTCAGTTTAATAAGGGTAAACTAGGAAATTGCTCCGAGCTGAAAGCAAAATACGTTCATATAATATTGAAAAGTAATAGATTTTTAAACGTGGGGTGTTCTGGCTCGCAGGAGAGGGGTGGGTTTTTTTTGCTTCATAACATCGGCGCTATATCATTACCCTGAATGGGAAACCAGCTGCAGCCACGTGTTTAACAGCATCAAGATGTGAACTAGCACAAAGGTAAATATTATTTGTAATAATCCTGGGGAGGGAGGGGAAAAAAAAAGCCAAAAAAAAGAAGAAAAAACCCCAAGAAAATCATTACTTCTGGACCTGGGGCCAGGAATATTCGGTGGTGTCTGCGCCGCGGCGGCTCTCTGGTTTTTAACAGCAAGGGGTTTTTTATATGAACAAATGGTTTATTACACCCACTTCTCTCCGACACTTGAAAACTTTTTCATCCCTGCCCTGTTCCTGCCTGCCCCGCTGCAGCCCGTGTAAAAATATCTCCTGGGCTTTACTGAGAAGTTAATTGAGACAAGTTGGAAGGTCTCTGAGTGCTCCTCGTTAGCGCCGTGGTCCCAGCCTGGCCCCGTGGGGGACCGGCCTGGGGCTGGCAGGTGGGCAAACCAACCCCCCTGCCCTGAGATGTACCCAGGCTTGATCACTGCTGGGGACCGGCCTGGGGTACTGAGCCCCCCGGGGCTGCTCCACTGGGAACAGCGTAAAGCGCTGTGTAAAAGTCTGTCTAACCTCATTAGCTGTCACAAGTAACAATGCCCGGCTGGCAATAAAGGCAATTTCGAGCCTGTTGGCCATTAATCACTGCCTGACAGTTGTGAATAGGGGTGGAAAAACTCCGTCCCCGCTGTTCCTGCTCCGGCGTTTAAGGTTACCTCCGTGCGCAGCCGGAGCGGTGGGGTGGAAAGCTGCTGCTCACCAGTCCTGCCCCATTGCTGTTCCCATCTCCATCACCATGCCCGTTTTCACAGCCATTCCTGTCTCCTTTCCCATCCCCATCCCATTCCATCTCATCTCCATCCCATCACCATCCCATCCCCATCCTCATCCCCATCCCCACCCCATCCCACCCATCGATGCTCCCAGCACCATCCAGCACAGCCCTACTCACCCCCCAGAGCTGTGCCGCCCCGGCACTCCTGGGGGGAGCACTAGAAAGCTGTTCTCTAGAAAGCAAACCCGGCACCTCGCTGCCTGTGCTGCCTCATCACTGTTCAATTCCATGTCTGTAACGTGCCTCGAGGATGAATCACACTGTGTGAGCACTCAGGGCTGCTGTAACTCGATGGCTTTTACTGGGGAGCTGCTCTGGGTGCAGGAGACCCCTTACCCAGGCACTGGCTGGCACAGTGACCTATTTATTAGCCTGGGGAGCCCCAAACTCACCTAGCAGATACCCAGAATTGCCAGTAACAATTGCAGCTCCCACCAGAGCACGGCAGCAGCAGGGGACTGAATATCCACAGGACTCAATAGGTGTAAAAAGCTGATTTTGTGTTTGTTTGTTTGGCTGGGGAGAAGAGAGAGAGCTTCTCCCTGGCCAAAACCTAAGGGAGAAGCCAAGCCCAGCAAGGGAAATTCCTGGGAAGAGCTGGGGCTGCAGCAGGATTGGGGCCTGGCCACTCCACCATGGCTCTTGGAGAGGGAGAGGAAGTGGGGAGAGGGACTGTGAGGGGGGGGAAATACTTAACAAATTAAGTCTATCGAACGTTATTTGCAGATTAGGGTACAGAATTGTGTTAAAGTATGTCCGGGCTCGTTACATGTCAGCGCTAACAATACAGCACTTGGCAATCAAGGCAGTTCTGCAGCATTGGCCATTAATCATCCTCTGACAGTCCTGAGCTGGGAAGGAGGAGGAAACCCTTCACATGTGCTCGCTGCACCTCTCTACCCCACTGCAACTCGGGGCAGGAGAAGGTTCCTTTGAGTCCCTGCCCACCCGAGCCCCGCTGGTGGGTGAGAAGTGGAGGGTCTGGATTCCAACCCCCTGGGCATTTCGGGGGGCACTCAGGACACATGGAGAGGAGGGTTGGCATTTCTACCATCACCACAAAATATTCACGGTGCAAACGAACTCCCCAGAGAAACACTTCTCTGGGCAGAGGCTTAAAACCTTTTTCTCTCCATCCTCCATCCTCTTGCTCACCCCTAACCTCCAGGCTGGGATGTTTGTCCTTGGAGAGGAGGGGGATATGGAACCAGTGGGGGCCACCACCACCACCCTGGCACAGAGGAGGGGAGCTCACCCCTCTGTGTCGCCCCGCAGACGCCAGCCCCGTGGCCGGGCGCCAGCGTGCCAGGTCATCCTCCCAGTAAATAAAGGAGCAATGTTTCCAGCCCCCCGATGCTGTTTTCTAAAGGGAAATGATTAATGGTGCTTGGAAACCACAATTCATCCCGGGAAAGAAAGTAGATTTACCCGAAACATGCGTGAGAATTAGCACTCGGCTCAGGTCCTAGGGCCGAGGAGGGGAAGCTAATGGCAAACAGAGCCTGTCTGTGCACAGGGGGAGAAAATACCCTGTGAAAAACACGGGCTGGAGAAGCTGGGATGGAGCTGAGGACAGGAGGAGGAGAGCGGCTGCCAGAGCTGGGTGCCCCCAGGCTGGAAACCTGGGTCTCTCCTTCCCTTTCTCTGTCCCTCTGCCCTGAGATGGTCACAGCAGCGGCAAAGGATAATCTCCTCCTTCCCAACACAGCACAGGGAAGGATGGATGCTGCTGGTGGGACCCAGCCTGTCATTCCCAAGTGCCCCAGAGGCACCCAGGACCAGGGAGAAGCAGGAGGGGTTTGCACAAGCCCCCCGAGTGTTCCCACCTGCAAATACCAAATGCTTTAGGAAAAGCCTGGGTTTGGGCTGGGGGGAACAGTCTTACCCTGTTCCTCCTGGTGGGAACCACGGGGATGACTGGGATGGTGCCAGGGTGCACACAGCTCTGAGTGTTGAGCCGTTGTGGTGATGCTCCTGTTGTCCCCCACCAAGGTGCCTCATCCCCAGGGTGCAGGAGACCCCAGAGAGGGGCCAAACCTGGTTTTCCTCAGCAGGGGCAGGAGGGACACGGCTGTGGCAGCCCCGGCCCCCAGAGTGGTTCTGCTGGAGCAGTGGCATCACCCAGACACTGACAGGTCCAGCCAAGCTGCAGGAGCAAGGATGGGTCCTGTGGGTTAGAAAACACGTGAAAAAAAGCTTTCAGGCACAAATCCTGCCCTGGATTCAAGCTGCTGGGTTCTCCTCTGCCCTCCAAAGGAACCAGGGCCCCGTGGCTTGGATTCATCACCCGATTCCAGAGATAAAACCCAAGATCTGTGCCTTGATCTCTGCTCTGGATCAAGGCAGCGGCCAGCCCTGCGCAGGTCAGGTCCCGTGAGCGGTGTGGAGGAGCTCAGAAAGGGCTCCAGGAAGGTGATTTATTTGTGGGATTCCAGGAAGGGCTGGGGAAGCCTCAGCGAGGTGCTGAAGCCCAGGTCAGCAGTCAGCCCTGTCTTGGTGATATATTTAGAGCGGGATAATGTAAGCGACAGGAGGGGGGGGGGGGCAAAGGAATCCATGGAGGAGGTGCAGATCCATCCCCTTGGCCAGGGAGTTACTGGATGATCTGAGCCAGGGAACAGATAGTTGGATTTCCCTAGTTTCTCCCTTCAAATAAATCACAACTCCAGAGCCCTTTAAACTCTGCAATATGATCTGTTCCAATAAGGAAGGGAATGAAAGGCTGCGTCTCCCTGGAAGCCTCCAGAGCCATAAATCTACTATGTACAAACACATACCAGATTTCCAAGTGCATTTATTTTATTGTATTGTTTTAACAGAAAAATCAAACTGCAATAAACTCAGTCCCTCATTAGCTGTCTCTGTGTCCAGGCCAAACGCTGCTAACGAGTAAAATCAGGACAAAGGAATGTGGCTGTCGGTCAAGAGCCCGGCTGGGCGCTGACCCCCCCGAAAGGCACTTCCCTGCGAGCTCCATGGAGGGTGCAGGATGGGGGGGAGCAGAGGGAATGGCTCCTGCGTTGCCCATTGCTGCAGGTTTGCTGGGATTTGCCACCCTGAATCCAGAATTCCTGTATGGAACATGGTATCCCTGCCATGGATACGGTGTCCCTGCCATGGGTCTGGCATCCCTGCCTGTCCTCACCACAGCAGCTGGAGTTTAGTTTAGGGATTCATTGCATTCCTTTGTTGTGGTCCCCAACATTGTGCACCCCAAGTGAGATGGTACAGAGCAGCGTGGAGCTCAGGGCCGTTTGGGAGGGGGACCCACTAGGCGCCCCGTGAGACTGCCAGTGCAAAGTGGCTTGCAGAAGTATGTCTGAACTCAAACTCACTGGGTCAAACAACACCCAAACTGGCAGTTGGGGCAGTTTGGGGGTTGTTGGTCGTTAATCATCCACTGACAGTCCCAAAGGGTCCGGCTGCTCTGCCGAGCTCGGCTCTCCAGGGAGGATGGGCGAGCCTGGGGACGGGGACGTGCCTGGCAGCGGCAATGGTGTGGATGGCACAGCGCCCAGTGACCCATGCAGAGCATCAGCTAGGTTTTCCCAAGCCCCCCAAGCCCCCCTCTCCCCGGGGGGACATACGCAGAGGTCCCAGTCACAGTGCAGTGCCGTCAGTGCCATCCCCGATCCGAGCATGGGCGATGCAGCAACTCAATCTGATCTGGAGTGGGAGGGGGGGAAAAAAACCCCCAAACCCCGAAAAACAACAACCCAAAACCAAACAAAAATAAACCCCGAGCTGCCTGGGAAGGAAAAAGGAGCCTGTCTGTAGGATTTATGGCGCTGGCGTGGCCGAGCCGGAGAGCCCCAGAGCAGCGCCCGCGCCGCGCGGGTCCCGCCTCAGCCCACGGAGAAATTCCTGACTTATTGAATCACATTTGTCATCCCTAAATACATATGCAGGCCCGTGTTTCTGAATCCATAAACATCTCCAACGAACTCCGCTCAGCGAGGCCTCTTTCAGCAGTAATTTATATTTAACTTTTTCCATATGCGGGGCCTGTCGCCTTGGTGTCATTTCCGGGAAAACCAAGGGGAGGGAGGGGTGTTTTTGGGAGAGGAGGAGGGGGGGCAGCCAGGGAGGGGGGAGTGCAGCGTGTCTTGGCCCGCTGGAGCAGCCCGGCTGCTGGCACGGCGCGAGAAATCCACCCGGCAGAGCCAGTGCTCATTAATCATTTGAACTACTAAACTGCCAGCTCCTTTCAAGATCTTTCAAGAAGTGTTTTCACCCAAAATAGAGTTGAAAACGCGCCGGGCCCTACTTTCAGAGTCTCATCCATCTGGCCATTATGGGGAGTGTCAGGCGGCTCTGACAGACAAGGCTGCTCTGTTCGAGGGGCCCCGGCTCCCGCAACCTGTCATATTGCAGGGCTGATCGCATCTGACAGCTCCATTTGTACCTACCCAAGAGATAAAAGGGCTGTTCACAGCAGCCGAGGCAAGGGCACGGGGGAGAGGGATGGGCAGGGGCACCCCCGGGGCTGGGGGTGGGATGCAGAATGCCGGCAGCATCCCGGGTACCCCGCTCCACGCTGGGGCTGCGGAGGGAACCGGCTCCTCTCCCCACCAAAACAGCCCGTGGCTGCGCAGCGCTGGGGTGCAAAAGGATGGGTGTCAGCGTGCAATGTGGGGTGCAACCCAGAGCAGCCAAAGGCTGGGAGCCAGAGGGGATCCTGTGCCCACTGCCCATCCTCTTTGCTGTGCTGTGGCTTGGTGCTGAGCTCCCCCCATGCCCCAGCCTGCACAGAGCATCCCCCAGCAAAGCCCCCAGAGCTGCCAGCCCTGTGCTGGCTCTGCCCTGTCCTCCATCTCCCCCCAGACTCCTCCGTGAGCATGTTGGGTCCTGTACACAAGCAGCATGAGCCAAACCCCCCCAAAATGATGGGATAGACCCTGATGCTGCCAGAGCTTCTCCTGTGGCTGGGAGGGCTGCAGGCGCAGCCTTGCCCTGGGATGTGGTACAGCGAAGTGACCCGGCTGCTGGGGCTGGGATGCTCAGAAATCACTGCCCATAGTGTGGTGCTCCCTGGTGAGAAGCCCAGCTGATCCCAGCCCCAGGGCTGCTCCCAGCTCCTTGTTCCCAAGAAGCTGGGCAGGTTCTTGTGCCAGCAGTGGGCTGGAACTGGTGCAGAGGCTGTGGGGCTCCAGTGGTGTGTGCTGCAGGACCCCCCTGCTGATGCTGCGCCGATGCAGCATGGGAGTCATGGTAGTCTGGGAATTACTGTTGCACATCACCATCATTACCAGAGCAGACAGAGTGGGTGTGTGCCCAGTGAGCCCTTCCCAAGCAGTTGTTCCTAATACAAAATTCAGCCAGTCCCCACAGGACCTGCAGAAGCCCCCAAAGAACAGAGAGCTTTTTGGTTCCATTCCCCAGCAGTCGGGGCAGAGAATCCCCCTTCCCCAGCCCTGCTGGGGCTGGGATCTGGGGCAGGCTGAGCAAGAACTTTCCTGCCAGCCTCGGGTTGACAGCTCAGCAGCTCCCTGTGAGCCCAGCTCCTGCTTCCCTTCATGGCAGAGATGTTTCCCACAGAACACAGCTCTTCTCACCTCGGGGGGAGGACCTGGACATCATCCCACTCTGGCCCTGTAGATGTCACTGAGCCCATACAGGGACCTGGAACAAACCCCTGCAAAGGTGACCATTGCTCCAGTGGTCACAGTCAGTTCTACCAGAGCTCTGCTCAGTGCAGCAGGGCTCCTGGGCTCACCAAGGGGGTGATGAGCAGCCCCATCCTTGGGCAAGCACTCACCCCAAGCAGGGACAGAGAGAGGGCTGAGCACTCCCCCCTTGCCAGCCCAGCCACAGGCAGAGGACCACGGTGTCATCTGGACCTGGGTGGCAGTGAGCAAACAAGACAGGAAGCAAAACCACAACAAATCTTTGGGGTGCTTCAATCTGCCCTCCTGTATGAGCTGCTCACAGCGAGGAGGCACCGGCACCCCCAGGATCCCACCAGTCCCTTTTTCCTGGGAGCAGCAGCATTGTTTCCCTTTCCCATTGCAGATGCCCAAGCTGCAGCGGTGCCTCCCGTTGTGCTGCCCTCTTGCCAATGTGGTGGTGGATGCAAAAAGGGCTGTTTCAGATCTCTGCTCCAGCGGGGTGTCTGCTGGCTGGGGCTACAGCCCCCCCAAAAGCTGCCAGGTGCCTGGGATGCTGCGTGTCCTTCACCTGAGTCTGTCTGTCCATGTCAGGATGGATGGTCCCTGGTGCTTGGGACCATGAGGTGTTGGCAGAGGTCGTGTTGCACGCTGTGCAGCGTCCGGTGTGCCACCCAGTTCTGCTCAGCCCGTTGGGGTCAGCTCAGCATCCCACGCTCTGCTCTCGCAAAGGCACGTCCCACGTGGGTCTGTCCTTGCATAGGTCTCATCCCCCCCTTTCCCATCCCGTGCGCTGTGCTGGAAGGTGGGATGAAGTCACGGTAAAAAGCTGCTCTGGGAGGTTTCCATAAACACCATGTTAGAAAACATTATGGGCTGTGGAAATCTGTTTGTTATTGTGAATTGAGCTAAAGGAATATACTCTGTAAACTGAGCTGTCAGCCCAGCGTCTCCCCCGGCGTTCCAGCAAGCGTTTAGCTGAAACATTTGTGTATACAGAATTACGGCTCTTCAGTTATTCATCATGATAATAAACAGAGAGATAACTATTAACCATGCATCACAGTAATGAACAGTATCACTTACACGCACGCTGGTGTCAATCCGCGCGAGCGGGGCTGCGCTCTGCAGGGAACGGCCGCAGCCCAGCCCTGGGGCTGGGGGCTCACTCCAAAAAAGGGGTGCTTTGGAGCCTGCAAGGGACCCCGTGCTGGATTGCCTCGCTGAGCTGCTGCGAGTCGCCCGGCTCCGGCACTCAGTGTCGGAGCTTGGAGAAGAAGCGGCGAGCCGTGGTCATGGGTCACCCTGGGTGCTTCCTCTGGGGTAACGGGTGACCAGCCAAAACAGGGTATCATTGTACGGTGGGGAAGACATCAGCGCATCGCTGTTGTGAGCTGAGGTGGTGCCGCTGGTGGGATTCACACCGATGTACATCCAGGGAGGTTGCAGCAGGGGCATCAAAGCCATGTGGAAGCCCTCTCCCAGCTGCAGTGTTCCTGGTCACTGCAGCGCCCTGGGTGCTTTGCCCACACTCTTCTGGCTTGGGGGTGCTCCCTGAGCGCCTCAAGGCTTTTGCTCCTCACTCGCCTCTTCCAAGGCCTCTGGTCACTTGTGCTGTGAAGCTGCTGCTGAAACTGGCCCCCTGGGCTGGGCAGCACCGCGCTCCAGCATGGTAAACTGCGGGAGCAGCTCTGCACCTTGGTGCTCCCGGGCCACCACTGGCTGCTCCATCACCCAGCCCTGGGGCAGCAGGAGCTCCAGCAGCAGCAGCAGCAGATGCCGGGGCTGTCTCCAGGTCTGTCTGTCCGGGTTCACTCCCATGAAGCATCCCTCAGAGCAAACCTCCGGGCTGGCTGTGGGGATGCTGGCGTGGGGACAGGAGGTGTCTGCACCGCTCCAGCTGGGAGGACAAGCACAGAGCCCATATTCTGCTGAGCTTCCACCGGGCCTCACATGGAAAGAAAAGCTGCTTTATGCAAGGGAGAAACTTTCTCGTCCACCCACCATCGCTTCTGCTCTGGCTCTTGCATCCTGACCTGACCTCCTCTCAGCGGGCACGCACCGGCCCTCGAAGACTTTGTGCTCCGGTCCGGTCTCTGAAACCCCTTGTACATCTGCGGGCAGACACCTCTGCATCACCTAAAAGACACGGGGGATTTGCGTGCAGGAGAGGAAGGAAAAACAACAAGAAGAAAATACGGCCTCGCTCTTTCATTCCCATATTTATTGGGTGGACGGAGACCGTTTGTGGTCAGATGGGCTTCGGGCTTCACAAACGGGGATATTTAGAAGGCACACAAGCACGGCAGGGGCTGCTCTGCCTGTGAGTCCAAGTCACTCCTCTCCCCAGCACAAGGTATAATGTTGCCTTTGTCTGGCTGTCTCCGACAGCCCGGCATAGCCAAGCGTGCCATGCCGCTCTGCCGGGCCCCTCCACATGCGCTCCAGTCCCGGAGCGTCCCGGCTCTTTCCACACACACACACACCGCGGCCCCGGCAACTGCGGCAATAAATCAATAGGAAAATAGAGGCTGCCAGTTAGACTAAACAAGTGCATTTGCAAGGATTGCTAACCCTCATTAATCACCCTGACAGTCCTAAAAAACACATTTCCCCTTTAATGACTGTATTTGGATAATCAGAGCTTTTTTCCTCCTCGCGGCGCGGGGTGACTGACGGCGGGCGCGATTGCGGCGAGCGCCGGCATCGGGGTCACCGGCGAGTCAAGCGCTGGAGGTCCCCGCCAGCTCGAGGGGGAGATGGAGAAGTTGCTGCTGTGCCATAGGGATGGGAGCCACCGGTACAGCCCTGAACCCACCAGCTTGAGGGGGACATGGAGAAGTTGCCGTTGTGCCATAGGGATGGGAGCCACCGGTACGGCCCCGAACCCACCGTTCCCGTGCCCAACACCCACCTGGATTATCCAAACCCCTGCCCTCCCACCCCAAACCCACCCCCCTTCTCCAGCTGGGTTTGAAAGGCCCCTTTTTTCCCTCCCTTTCCCTGTCGCTCCCCGTTCCCTTTAGGTGACTTTTGCCTCCCGGAGAGGTTTGAAAACCTCGCACATTTTTCTCTATAAATGATGCAACACATTAATGCACAGCACATTATGAAAATGGTAATTCAAACCCATACAACTCTAAATTAAGCCATACATTATCCGACCCACTCAGCCATATATTTTGCAGAAAGACAGGATTGAATCAAATCAAACCGAAACTGTGGAGTGCAGGTTGTTAGACAGGATGATTAATAAAGTGCATCCCAGCGCTCTTATTACAAAATGAATTCTGCAGTAACCTGGGCATACATTAGATAGGGAGTTATTTAATATATTGGCAACACAATCATTCCCCAGCAGATAAAGCCCCGGAGTGTCGGCTGCTATCAGATGATACTTTGCTGTGTTTACACAGCCTGGCCCCAGTGCTGCAGTCTTTAGGGAGGGGAAAAAAATACTCCTCAGGGAGCCTTCTGAGAGGCAGGAGGTATCCAAGCAGCACCCAGCTCCCATCGTCAGTGGAGGGAAGGCACGCGGGCTCAGTTTTGGTGCTGGGAGCATCCTGGAATGAGGAGAGGTCCGGGGGAAGAGGGGAGACGGCCCGTTGCCGCGAGGGAAGGATGCGCCCAGCAGCTCGCCCTGCTCTGGGAGAAGGGGTCTGGCAGGATGGGGGGCTGCGGGAGCCCCTCGCCCTCTGCCCAGCTGGGCTGGCATGCGGCACAGCACCGGCAGCCCTGAGACATGGTGTTGGCTGCGCTGGGCCATCATGCCTTGGGCACATCCATGGGCATCGCCCTCTCACCTCACAATGTGAGGGTCTCCAGCAGCGCTGGCAGCAGAGGTGCCTGGCTATGGCTGGGGAGAAACACAGCAGAACACAACGCTGTGCAGGGACCTGCAGTGTTTTGGAGCTGCAGCCTCAGAGCCGTGATGGATGCTGGGGACCGGCAGCGCCCGAGTGAAGCTGACACCGAGCAGCATCACTAGTGGGAGTGGGAGCCACATCCCTGGACCGGCGATGCTGCTGGGGTGCAAGGGGGCTCATCAGGCCTTCAAATGCCATCACACAGCCCCATGGTAGAGCTGCCCTGCTGATGCTCTGCCCATCGCCCTGCAACACCCTGCTCCACAGGGAGCATCAGCCGCAACGCCCAGAGCCAAAGGGTTCAGCATCCAGCTGGGACACGGGGATGGGAGACACCAGCATGGTCGCAGCAGCCCGGCCCTGGCATCCCCTTCCTACCACTGCCCGCTGGGCAGAGCAAACAGCCACCGCAAAGTCCCCTCTGCTCCAAACCCAGTCCTGCACATCCCAAGCCCCCATCCTGCAAACATCCCGCCCTGAAGGAGCGGGACCACCGTGGGCAGAACCCTGGGCAGATCCAGACACGAGCCACATCCACAGCAGGGCAAAGGCTAGCCACAAACCCACAAAACCTGCCTCTCCCCAGCCTTGGAGAGCGCAGGGATGCTGCTGCCCACCCCTCTGCCAGCTGAGGGGACACCGGCCCCCCAAACACCACCAGTCTCTCCCATTTCCAGCACAAGGCTCTGACTGGGGCCCTCCCTGCCCACGGCCACGCTCGCACGAATGGGCAGGAAAACAGAAATCCCATTGGCAAAACAAGTCCCCGTTTTAAGCGCATTATTTTTCAGCTCAAAGGACACAAAGGAATTTAAACACAGGGCATAAGGCAATATAGAGAAGGCAATTAACTGGGATTAATTGCATGACTCACCCAAAATGCAACAGGAGTAAAGTACTCAACAGCACAGAGGGAAAAAAAGGGGGGGGGGGGGGGAAATATGTGGGGTAATAGGAGCCTGGGGAATTTCAGGGGGAACGGGGGCACGGCTGGGGGTCCCGCTGCCAAGGTCGGGAATAAAAAGCCTCGGGGCATGAGGTAAGCAGAGGGGTCCCCCACCTGCAGCTGCCGGGCCCCCCTCATGCCGCAGGCAGGGTGCGCAGCGGGGGATCCCTGCAGGGCGCGATGGCAGCGATACCCGGTTCGGGGCCATTTATCACCCCTCCGCCCTGTCCCTGTTCTCGCACACACCCCGCGGCTCCTCGCACGGGCGGCAACAAGCTGAAAAGGGGGGAAAATAGGGGGGACACACGGCTTCCTCGCATCTGCCCCCCCTTTCCCCCTGCCCCGGGTCCGGGTCCGGACCCCCACTCATAGCGCAACTGCATCCCAAAACCTGAACCCCGCGGGGGCTGCAGGTCCGAGGGTCCTGCACCCGCACCGCGTCCCGGGGAGGGGACACAGACACACACCCCCCAACACACCAGACACACACACCGGGGCCCTTCGCATCGATTTCAGCTCAAACGCCTTCTCGAACCTTCCCTCCTCCGCCACGCACGAGAAAACCCGGCGCTCCCCTCCCAGGGCAAAGAAAAACCCACACGCGAGGGAAAAGGAACCGAGGAGACCCCCGGACGCCCCTTTGGCCCCTACCCGCTCCCCCCACCAGCCCCCTTCCCGCAGCCGCCACCCAGCCGGCAGCGATGCCCGGGGATGCGGCGGGGGCCGCGCTGGGTCCCGCCGAGCTCCGCGGGGGCTCCGCACCGGTCGCTGCCGCTAGATGGTGCTGGGGACCCGCGGGCCCGGCACGGAGCCGCCCCCCCCCCCCCCCCCGCGCCAAAGCCCCCCCATTGCCCTGGTCCCGGCACGGATCCCTTCCCGGTCCCGGTACGCAGCTGCCCCCCGCCCCACTCCCCCCTTCCAGCCCCGGCGGCGGGTCCGCGCCGCGCGGGGAGGGACGAGAGAAGACACCAGAGGGTGAATAATATAACCAAGAGTCATTTATTAACAAAATAAGACTTACCAAGCCGGAGCTCATCCACCCGCCACGCTCGCCGCCCTCCCGCTGCTCCGGCCGAGGGGCGCCGGGGCTCAGCGCCCTCCGGGGCGCTCCGGTCCTGCCCGCTGGAGCCGCTGCTCTTCGCCCCCACCCCGCCCCGGAGTACCGGGGACGGGGTGTGTGGGGTGTGTTTATGGGGAGGAGGGGGTAGGGGGGGTACGGTCCTGCTTCCCACGGCGGGTCCGGCCGCGGGTGGGAGCGGTGGTCTCGGAGGAAGAGCCGCGGTGTGGGATGATGGGTGGGGGGAGGTGGGCGGGCAGAGCATCCCTTCGCCCATCTGTGCACCACGGGCACCCCCAGCCCCAAAAAATAAAAATCGGGAGGGGAAAAAAAAGAAAAAAGAAGAAAAAAAAATTTCAAAAATTACATCTGTTAACTTTACAAATGAAGAGAAACGGAATCCCAGGACGATAAACAGAGGGGGGAGAGGAAGAAACGCTTTCCCCCCCTCCCTTGTAGGTCAGGAGTCATGCAAGAATTTCTCAGGGGGGTGGGGGGAGGAATTAAGAAAGGGGAAGGGGGAAAAAAAAATCCAAAAGAAACAGAAGGGGAAAACAAAAGCCCCACACCTGCAAAGTAAAGGTATTTTTTTTCTTTTTTCTTTTTTTTTGTTTTTTTTTTTGGACACAGACTTTTTGCATACCATTGATTCATTGGTGTATTAATGCACTTATATTCCCAGCTTTAAGCTAACATACAGTAAATAAATACACAGTCCAAGGAAGGAGCGGGGGTCGGGAGGGGGGCTGGGGTGAGGAGGAGGAGGCTGGAGCAGGGGAAGGGGCTGCCGTAGTTACTGATATCCCAGTGCAGAAGCTGAAGTTAGTCTTTGGCCGTAGAGAGCGTATGGGGAGTAGTAAGGTCCGGCGGCCGGCAAGGAGGGCACCGGCAGAGCACCGGCCGTGGGCAAATGGCTCTTGCCGTAGGGGTGGTACCTGTTTAGTCCCAAAGTGTGTGGGCTCCTCAAGGAGAGGGAGGCAGGTAACGTGTTGGGGCTCCCCGGGGCGGCGGGCGGGAGGTGGAGGTGGCAGGAGGCTGCGGAGCCCAGCCCGGAGGTAGGGTAACCTGCCAAGAGTTTTTCCGCCCCCGGCAAGGCCGTGTGGGTCCGTAGGTGGGTGAGCAGCTCCTCCGAGGTGGCAAACCTCTTGTCGCAGGGTCCGCTGGCAGACACCCAGTTGCATATGTGGGGCAGGGGGTCGTTCTGCAGCATGAAGCCGTAGGTGTAGAGGGGGTGGCCGGGCAGGCTGGGGGTGCCGCTGGAGGAGAGCGTGGTGTGCACCGAGTGCAGGGGGTGCGTGGGGTACACCAAGGGGTATCCGCTCTTCAGGCTGCCAGGGTCGTGCACGCAGCTGGAGCAGTTGCTGGAGCCCAGGTGCGAGGCGCTGTGGTAGCTCAGGCAATACGGGTCCCGGCATAATCCCTGCATGAAGGAGGGCGGCGAGGCCCCGGTGAGCGGGCTGGAGCTGGGCGGCTTGCCCGGCAGCCCCAGTGCCCCCGGCAGCTGGCTGCCCACCAGGCCCGGCTTGGTGGGGTCCAGCCCGGGCACGAACTGGGACGGGTAGCCGGCGTAGGCGCCCACGATGGAGCCGTGGTAGCCGATGCTGGAAGGCGGCAGGGGGAAGACGGAGTGGCCCGGCTTGTAGGGCGAGACGGGGGCCACATGGCCGGCGGGCGTCAGGGCGGGGGGCTCCGATTTACGGCCCGAGGGGGGCTCGCCGTGCGCCCCGGGCTCCGCCGCCCCTCGCCCCAGCCCCCCGCCCGTCCCCTCGGGGCTGGGTTTGCCCGCTTCGGGCTCCTTCTTCTCCTCGGCGCCCTTAGGGTCGGCGTGCTGCGGGGAGGCGCCGCGGGAGCCGCCGGGCGAGGCGGCGGCGTGCGGGGGGAACGGCGGGCAAGCGGCGCTGGGTACCCGAAAGCCGGCCTTGTCCGAGCCGCCCTCCTTGCGCGGCTCCCCGCCGCCCTTCGAGTAGGGCTTGAAGCTGGACTTGTCCTCGGGCGGAGCGTCCCCGCTGCCCGGCGGCTTCAGGGCGGCGGGGCGGGCGGCGGGCTCCTTCTCGGCGGCGGGCAGCCCGGCGGAGGCCACGGCGTTCAGCTTGGAGGAGGGCGGCGGGTCGGGCTTGCCGATCTGCGAGCAGGTCTGGGCCAGCAGCGCCAGCGGGCTCTTCTTGGCGTCCAGCTGCGGGCGGAGCGGAGCCGGTCAAGGGGGGGACACCCCGACGGCGCCCCCGGCCCGGCCCCCCACCCCCCTTTCCTCACCTCCCCCATCCCACCCCCAAAATCCGCGGGTGCAGCGGGGCCGGCGCCGAGCCAGGGCGCGGGGGATGGGGCGGGGGGGGAGGCGGAGGATGAGCCCGGCCGGGGAGAAGGACCGGGCTGGGCTGGTGGCGGCGGGGGGGGGGGGGGGAAGGAAGCCGGGCTGCAGCGGAGAGGGGAAGGGAAGGAAGGAGCGGGCGGGCTGCGCCGGGCAAGGGATGAGCCCGGCCGGGAGGAACCGGGAGCGCCGGGCAAGGTGGGGGGGACGCCGGGGGAGCGGGCGGGGGCGGCGGGCACTAACCTCGATGGGGCTGACGGGCGTGGAGGAGAGCGGCTGGAGGTATTCGGGGTGCAGGAGGTGTCCGCCGTGGGCGCTGAGCATCTTCAGGACGCGGATGGGCAGCCGGCTGGCCTGGCGCAGCGGGTCGGCGGGGGGCGGCCGGGGCGACGGGGCGCCCGCGGCTCCGCGGCTCGGCGGGGTCCTCGGCCGGGGCCCGCCGGGGGCACCGCTCATTTGGGGCGGGCGGCAGAGGGGGGGGGAAGGGGGGGGGGGGGAGGGGAGCGCCGGGCTCCGCGGGGCCGGGCCGGGCCGGGCGGGCGGCGGAGCGGCGGCGGCGGCGGCCCCGGCGAGACGAAACCCTTCCCCGGCCCCTCCGACACGTCAAATAGCCCCGATGGCGGCCGCGCTCCGAGGGGGCCGGCGCCGCGCACCAATCCGCGCCCGGCCGGGCCCCCGGGGCGGGGAGAGCCGCCGGTGGGGGGGGCGAGCCGCCGCCGCCGCCCCGCGCCGCGCCGCCGCGTGGGGGAGAGGCGCCCGCGGCACCGCGCGGAGCGGGGCGGGTCGGCGGAGCGAGTGCAGCGGCTCGGCTCGGCTGGCACGGCTTGGCACGGCTTGGCACGGCACGGCACGGCACGGCTCGGCATGGCATGGCACGGCACGGCTTGGCACGGCTTGGCATGGCACGGCACGGCTCGGCTGGCACGGCTTGGCATGGCACGGCACGGCTTGGCACGGCTTGGCATGGCACGGCTTGGCATGGCACGGCTCGGCTGGCACGGCTTGGCATGGCACGGCTTGGCATGGCATGGCACGGCTCGGCTGGCACGGCTCGGCTGGCACGGCTTGGCACGGCATGGCACGGCTCGGCTGGCACGGCTTGGCATGGCACGGCACAGCGTGGCACACACTGGCATGGCATGGCTCTGCCAGCACAGCTCAGAATGACACAGCATGGCTCAGCTGGCATGGCTTTGCCATGGTCCGGCATGGCTGAGCTGGCACAGCATGGCATGGCATAGGTGAGATCAGCCTGGCACAGCTCTGCACGGCACAGCTCAGCGATGCCTCCTGCACCCAGTCTGTCCTCAAATCCCACACCCAAATCTGCACCCAGTGCCCATGCCCTGCACCCAGACCAGCCCCTGTGCCCAGCACTCATGCCCTGCGCCCTGTCCCGCCCCAGCACCACACACGAGGAGGGCCGCCAGCACCGTGCCTGGGGGTGCACGGTGCTGTGGGACAGAGCAAGACCCCCCTGTCCCTGCAGACACAGCTCCACGTCCCCGCTGGCCCGAGACAGCCTGTGTGCAAACTGTCCAGTGCTGGGCTTGCTGGTGGGATGGCAGCATTGCCCAAACCTGGGGGCTGACACAGGTTGCATCCACACATTTTATTTTACATGTATCCCAAATCCCTGGGGCTCCACAGCCAAGGGGCTGCAAACCATCATCCCACTGAGATCTTCCCATGAGGAGCAGAGGCATCCAGAAAAATCTCAAAGCTTTACCTCACTGCATCCAACCTGGAGCTGTACGTGGCAGCTGTGGCGTGTTGGTGGGTTGGGGAGCTGCTCTGCTGGCTCTCTGGGGCTTCAACTGGGAGTTGGTGGGAGAATGGAGACTTGGGGAGAGATGTGCAGAGGGATGGAGATGGGAGAAAGTCGCGGGGGCCGGACTGGAGCGAGCACCAAATACCTTTGGCCTGGGGGAAAGCGATGTGAGGGGCTTAGGAAAGGAAGGTGAGGGGCTGGGTGGATGCTCCACCTGCACCTGCCAGCTCAGGTACCAAAACACAGAGGAACGAGTGTTCAGTGCACAGGGGTGATGTTGTTGCTGACATCACAGCTTATTGTGCACAAACCCCGTGTTGAGAGCCTGGTGACCCCTGCCCTGGAATGCCGGCTGTGCCGCCGGCACGTTTACAGCCCTGGGTGTTGGACACTCTCCGTGTTTCCCTTCAAGTGCCTCTGGTTGAAGGCCGATGGTTTCCAGACAGCAGGGTCATGGCGCTCGCTCACGGCAGAGCTGGGGCTGGCGGGGAGGAACGCGCTTTCCTGGGGCTGCAGACCTGCCTCTGCCCTCCCTGCATTTGGGTTTCAGTCCCTCCTGCCTACCCAGCGAGGGTGAGGGGAGAGAGACAGACACCTGTAATCCATCACACCAACTCCTGGCAGATTGCTGGGTTCATACAGCCGCCCTGCACCACGCTCTGTGTTCTGGGAGGAAAAGCCTGACTGGGTCTCCTGAGCGAGCACCAGCACCGGCCCAGCACAGCCCGACTGCGAGTCCTGCTTCTCCATGGTCAGACATGTCAATTTTTCCTCTTTCTGAGACTTTTTTGGTCTTCTTTTTCTTCTTTTCCTTCCCCCTTCCTCCCCTTCCCAAAGCTGACCGCGGGATCGATTCAATCCGGACAGTGGGGATGTGGGTGGAGCGGCGCTGCCTTTCAAAGGAGCCGTTCCAGGGAGGAGGAAAGAGGGAAAAGAGAAAAGTCTTTCCTCAAAAGTCGCTCAAGTCGTAGGCCAAGAGCAACATGGTCTTAAGAAATCCCCTAAAATAAGATGGGACAAGTGTGTGAGAGCAGCGTGGTGCCTCAGCCGGCTGCACCCCCCTCCATGGATGCTGAAACAGAGGGAGGGCCCGAAGCAGCGATACCTCCAGGGTTGAGTTGATGGATTCCCCCAATGCTCAGGTTGTTCTGGAGGGCCTGGTCCTGCTCCGGTGCTGATGCACCAGGGAACATCTCTACCTTCTGCGTTGTGCCTGCTGGATTGAAACTTCATTGCAGGGTCATCACGGGTAAAGGTGAATCCCACTCAGTGTCCATGGTCCCTACCATCTCTGGTTATAGTTCTCATTCAGAGGGGGTCTTATTATCATCAGAGACAACAGAAACCAGAGGAAGAGAGAATAAAACTCCCTATTTCAGGTTCAGGTCTGCTCCATGAGCCCCCCGCCGCCTCCTTGGAGAATGCCAGCCACAAAGGATACTCAAATAAAAGAAGCAAGGCCACTCACCAAATAAAAATAACACAGGCACCGAGTGAGAAGCAAAATATTTGGAATAAAAGCAAAGCCAAAGGAGACAAAAAGCCTCCACGAGCACTTCCAGAAATGAGTGATGACATTTCTGCTCCCCGATCAGGGCTCGCCCCACCTGGCTGCTATTGAAGCAGGTTTGTTATTCCAAGGATGTATCCCCAGCACAGAGCCTTAGCAGCACCAGTGGATGTTTTTGTGGTCGTGGAAGAGGGAATTGTGTGTTTTTCTTTAAGATCTTTCAGCAATTTGGGATTATTCCTCAGCTGGGCTTTTGGGTCACACTCATTGGGGGGTCCCCCTCACTCCCCAGCCTCATCCCACCAGTTCGGGGTGGTGCAGAAAGGTGTTGTCCAGCTGACTGCTCCCAGCACCGTGTGTGTTGGAGGAGTGAGGGGAAGAAAAACCCACCCCAAAAAGCCAACTAGGAAATGAGTGATGTGCAGGGAGCACTGGGAAAACCCCCTTGGTCCCAGCCCTGCCTGCACAGGACGTGTGCCCTCTGTGATGGATAGGACAGCGGTCCTGACTTCTGGGAAATTGCTTTCTGAGGCGGTCGTTACACAAACCACGTGTCAAATAAATAAATAAATAACTAAAGGCAAACTGCATGGAGAGAAAGTGGTTTTTTTCCCAGGGAGCTGAGTGTTTTCCTTCACCTGCCTGTGTCAGCAGCCAGTGGCAGCGTGGAAATGGACCACGCGCTGTTGAGCCCTTGGTGCTTTTATTCTCTGTTTTTGGCAGAACAAACCTCTCCTCTCTGGTTTTGCAGCACATCCTTGTGTTGCTGATACATGGAAGTTTGCTCCTAGGTCGTGCTTTCCCTGTACTGTGCCATGAACAGATGCCTGCTCCAGGCACGGGCATCCCATGTCCCAGCAGAGATGGGGATGCAGATCAGGGAGGGATGAGGAGGTTTCTGTGGGTGAGGAAGGAGAGGGGCATCCGTGTGCTGCAGCCTGTGAGGGAAGCTGTGGTGGGGTAAGGCAAGACATGGTTTTACATCACCAGAACTCTCCCTGTATCTCTTCCTGCTGTGCTCTTACTCTGGAATAAGTCGCTTTCCCGGTTTCACTGCTGCTGGGAAACTGGGAAAACTGGGAATAGTCACCATGTCCTCACTCCTTGGGGAGTGCAGGGAGCAGCTTCATGCAGTGGCCAGGCATCGTCTCACACCAGGGTACCAAGAGGATGTCAGGGGGGTCCTGAGCTGGGTCCCAGCTGAAGGGGATGTCAGGGACCAGCTCTGTCCATCACTGCAGGACAGGGATCCAAGGTGCTTCCCAAGAACCAAGCTTTCCTTGCTGTCTACCTGCTATTTTGTAGGTAAGTCACCTATTAACCACCCTGTAGATGAGGCACAGGCAGCCACAGCCCCTCCAGCTGCCTCCCTGGAAGCAAAACCACCCGAGTCAGCAGTTTTCCCTGCCCAGCTCCCACCTCCCAGTCCCACCTCCCAGTCCCACCTCTCCCCAGTGCCGGTGCGAGCCGAGCCCTGGCTTTTAAGCTGCAGAACAAGTGCATAAAAATGATCTTATTTATTCCAGGAGACATGTTTTAAAACAACTGACAAAATTGCAAGATGTAAAACGACAAGCGGGTGCTTTTTCTTTCTTAAACCCATCTAGACTCCTGGCAATGACAAAAATAGTGTTTTCCTTTTTAAAGTTGGAATTAATCTTTCTCTCCCAAGCAATCACAGCGCAGGGGGAAAAGGAGGAAGACACTTTAGATATTAACTGGGGCTGGCTGGGTGATGGTTCCTCACTGGGTAGCTCCCTCTCCTCTACAGGGTGATTAACAGCAGGAACATTAAAGCAGAAAGAGGTGAAGGGGTGGTGGTGGGGGGTTCTTCCCCCCCCCCCCCCAATTCCCTTGATGTGTGACTAACAGCTGTTTTTCTGGGTGACAGATCAGTGGGGTCTTCCTGTTGTTGGTGTAATGAAGCTGTTTCCCCCGGTGTGAAATTCTATGGGATAAATTGCAGGGGGTGGTGGTGGGGGAGGAGAACATCCCCAAGGGATTCAGGGGAGAGGCGGGGGGGAGCCCTGCTCGCCTTGGGAGGATGGGCAGGAGGATGAAAACATGCAGCAGGGATGATTTTGGGTCACAGTGACTTGACTTCAGGCTTAGTTCTTCTTTTTTGGGCCTCTTTATCTCCAAGTTTGCTGCTGCTGTGATCAGAGCACGAGTCTTTGGTTGCAAAGGTGGGTTGTTAGTAAGGAGGGTTTGGGGTATTTTCCCCCCATAAACCAGCCTTTCATAGCATCACAGCAGAGAGATGTACCGAGCAGCCTAGCTTACTGCCTCAGTTTCCCCATCTCTAAAGCAGGAGGGTGACAGTAACCCCCATATCCATCACTGTCAGAGCAGAGGGAAGGCATCCTGAATTAACCAAGCACTTCCCACAGCACCAAACACCCCCCACCCACCCCAAAAGCACCGAGAGGACTCAGGCATTTCCCCACCCTGGCACCAGCTCAAGCACTTTGGGGGGGGGATCTACCTCGGTGGCTTCATTTAACTCCTCAGACACCCACAAAGAAAATCCCTTTTACCTCCAGTTTTCTTTTTCCCTCTGCCAGTATTAGTTAATTAAACTATGCAAATTAAAACAACTTAATTTCTATAATATCAGGGCCGGAGCCTCAAACCATTTGGTGTAGCTCATCTGGCACGTACCTTCCATAAAATGTTTGGAGCGGCTCTAATAAAAATGAGAAAGGCTGTAAATCAAGTTTAATTTATTCATTTTTCTGTATGGTATGAAAGCATGCCAAAATCAGATTATTTATGAGCCCTTCATAACAATAGGCATTTTTATTGGTTGCAAATGACAAAAGGGGTTCTCAGAGGGGTTTTTTTTTCCCTTTCCCCCCCTTTTCTTTTAAATTTTTTGAATGCCTGCTCAGGAACATTTATTTTTTTGGACTCTTGTGATCTGAAAGGAAAATATTTAATCATTGATACAGTGAAAATAATTTATATTTAGATAGGGGAAAAACACATCAGCCTTTAAAACATAAATATCCAGAGCTAATCCGGCCCAAAGGCTCAGGCAAACACCGCGCCACAGGTTAGAGGAAAGAGCTGTGATTTATACCCGCTCCCTTAAACTCCCCATTAAGAGTATAATCTCCCATCAGTCTCCCACAAAATCTCCCAGCCACTGGTGGGTTTTTCCCTTTCACTGTTGCAGAACTGCTTGGTGGGGCCACGGGTGCAGCCGTGCTCATGGCCACACGTGTGTGCACACGCTGTGGCCTTGCTGGTCCCACAGCTCATTCCCAAAGTCCCTCTCTTGGCAGGTGACAATCCCATGGGTTCTCACACAGGTAAGGCAGGGCAGCTGCCCTGATGTGCCAAAAATCATTGATAAACCCACCATGAACTGGCTTCTGCCTGGGGCTTGTCAGCTCCTTGAAAGTATCTCCTGTCCGCTACCTGGCACAGCTGGACCCAGAGGTGGGCTTGGTGATGGGCACGTGGTGGCCAGAGCTGGATGGGAGAGCAGATACCCACCAACCGCTGGGATTATCCTTGGATGCTCCTGTCAGTGCTGTGGCAGGCCCATCTGAAGCATGCTGTGATGATGGTGAGGGTGCTGGCTGTGGGAATGGATGGAAGGTGTGATGCTGGTGCCCATGGGTAAACCCTAACCCTCAGATCCATCTGTGCCAGCACAGAGCGTGGCAAGGAGCCTGGAGCAACCCCAAAAGCAATGTCCCTCCTCTTGCAAACACTGCTGTTTGGCAGGGGTGTTCACCAGAGGAACTCCCAAGTTTTGGGGGCAGGGAGCCAAGAGGAAGGGCACCCTCAGGGATGAGATGGGCTGTGACCCTCTCTGTGATGGGGATGGTGCCATGGGTGCCCTTCTGCCCACGGCACCCTGGGTGTCGAGGCCAACAAGCTGCCTGGCAGCAGGGGCACCCCAAAATACCTTGCTGGGTTGTGCATGGGGGGTTTGGTTTTGCTGGGGGGCTCTGGGTAAGTGTGATGGGGAGGGGGCAGAGAGGCACCCTCTCCTGCAGGAACAGGGGCTTGCTCTGTGCCTGGCCTGGCTGATCCCAGGAGAAGAAAGAAAAAGAGGGGGGAAAAAACCCCACCCAACCAAGAAGAGAAAATGAGGGAACCCCCTCCCTGGGAGAATTAGCATCCAGGATCTGTCAGTCACTGGGAGCTTTTGGTAAAAGGGGCCCCTTGTCAACCTCTGCCTTTGATGTGACTGGGACGGAGGTGCTCAATTAAAAGCCTATCAGTCTGTAAGTAAATCAACGCCTATCAGGCTTGTCACATCAAACAAACGATTATTGCACGAACCCGCCCACCCCATTAATCTGGCTGTTCCTTCTTGACAGCTCAGGGTCAGGGCACTGTAAATCCTGCACTGGATCGCAGCCACCTGGAGCAGGATTAAAGCAGCCCCGCAGCATGTGCTGCTGCACCCAATTCCTCCCCGGTGCTGGGCAGCTTTGGTGAGGGATCCCTGAGGACCTGGAAGCCGTGGGATGCCCAGCAAGGAGCTGGGGTTCCCGCTGGAGCTGAGCTTTCTGAGGTCATCGCTGCTGATTAGGTGGTACCACTGCCAAGGTGTCGGTTTGTGTTGGCACTGGGAATGCAGATAGCTCAGTGCTCAGCTCATGGGTGCTTGGCTGGACCAGTATTACCAGCATACTGGGGTTTCTGGCTGCCCAGATAACATGGGAGCAGCTCCTCAGCTGCTCTGGGAAGTTCGTGGTGGGAGGGATGGGTGCACCACAGCCCCCAGCCCACACGCGGCGGTGGATGGCTGTGGTGTCCTTAGTGAGCAGGCTGAGCCTGCGGCCATCGGCGCAGGGATTGACCTCGGGGATCCTCACCTAACTCACGTGGTGAAAGGGCCCAACAGTTCCAGGTTTTGGGTGCTCTTTGGGTCTGGATCAGGACCAGCAGTCCTGGGGACTCAAGGTGAAGTGAGTGACCCAGGTTCACCATGTCTCTGGCACCACGGCTTCGAAGCGAACGGCTGGGCTGGCGTGGAGGAGAGTGCTGGAGCCCTGCAGCGGGCAGGGTGGACGTGGCCATCGGCTCCTGAGAACAAGCAGCTCTGTTCAGGGCAGTGCAGAAGCCAAACTTTCTTGAAAAGCCTCTGTGCTGCCATGGGAGCTGCCTCCGGGCAGCCGGAGCTCGTGATCCCTGCGCAGAGGCAGCGGCTGTTTGAATGGAGGAAAAGCAGAGAGTTGGATCCAGGGAGGGCAAAGGCAGTGGGCTGAGGGTGGGTTTTGGGAAGGGGCTGTGTGGTCCCCAAGCTCTGGCTTTGCCCTGCTGGCAGAACCCTGGTGGGGTCCGTCTGCCTGTGTGGCTGGGGGCAGCACAGGGGCAGCACCAGCACCCTCCAGACCCAACATAATTAAGGCCCTGAGAAGCCAGGCTGCTGCATCCATCGCTGCCTCGGCGCATCCCACCCATATGCCACCCTCCTGAGGAAGGGCGAGCTGGGAGCACGGGGCTGGTGGGAGCCGAGGTGACACCGAACAGGAGACAGACTCCCCCTGCCCCACGCTCGATACGGCGACACCGAATCTTTTGGTGATAAGGCGTATCACCGCCCCGGGGATAGCCATCACCCCGCACCCTCGCCCGGCGCCCTGCGCTCTCCCACGCATGTCAAGCAACACCCGCTCACCCCAGCAGATAAGCAGCACTGTGCTCGCATCCCCATCATGCCTGGGTGGCTCAGCACCACAGGGACCCACAGCAGGAAGGGACGGGGGAAAGAAAATCCCTGCCAGCACCCACTGCTCCCAGTCAGGTGCATTTGGCATGGGGAGAAGTGCCAGGAGTGCAAAACCTGGGAGGGGGGCAGGGGGTAGGGGGAGGAATTGGTCCCACAGAGTTTATCTCCCACACATGATCAATGCTGAGTTTAAGTAAGGTTTATTGGTATCTGTAATTTAACATGACATATTTCTAACACGAATTACTCTGAGATCATCGTGTGCATAAAATATGACAGGAATCTTTTAAGTGCAAGCATAGTTCTCAGTTAATTTAATAACTGAGATGGAAAATGGAATAGCATTAAATTTAATATTTTACATAATGCTCCTACACTTCCTTCACTTGCTGCTGGCATCATTTGTTTTCCCTTCTTCCTCATCTACAGCCCACTCAGCCCAAATTGTCCTGGAGCTCTGCCTGCCTGGCTGGGTGGGGGGGGTACTGCCCCTGTGAAGGGCCATGATGAGCCCACCAGAGCTCCCCCATACCCCCCCCATCCTGTGCCAAGGCGATGGGACATGCTGGGTGCCCTCTCTGCTACTCTGCAGTTCTGGTTCTTGCAGATGCTCTCTGGGTGCCCGGCACCGCTGGCAAATCCTTGGTACAGTGGTTCAGGTCCTGTGGCAGAGCCACTTGGGCTGCCTGTTATGGCACCTGGCAGCATCCTGAGGGTCTCAGCAGGACGACCTGTTTCATACGCCCCATGCTGAGTAATGACCCATCTGCCCTTCACAGCTATGAGAGGAAACTCGTGGTTCCTAAGCTGACCTGTCAGACCCATCCATCCATCCATCCATCCATCCATCCATCCATCCATCCATCCATCCATCCATTGCCCAGGCAGAGCAGGATGGTCTGACATCCCACCCTGGGATTGGGATGCTGCTGACCAAGCAGCCTCCTGCCTCGTAGGTACTGCTGGAGGCAGACAAGGGGTTAATTCAAATCACACTGGCTAATTTACCCTTCTGCTCAGGCCTCCAAGGAGAGAAGGCTGGGCTATAATTGCCGGGCAAGCAAAGCCCCACTTGACCCGGTGAGCCCATGCCAGTGCGGGTCTTGCTCTCGCCCAGTGCTGCTCTCTGCATCCTCCTCTCTCCATCTATCCCTGGCTCCTGCTGCCCTTTGCCCAGCGCACGGCTGGTGGCAGAAAATCAGAGCTGACCCACTTTCATCACCCAACAGCCATGCCCGGGCTCCCTGCACCCATGCCAGGACCTGAAGCACCCATGGTAGGACTGAGCCACCCCCTACCCCGAGCAGGATGGGGCTGGGGGGGGTGGTGGGAGGCAGGGAAATGCCCTCACTGGGGCAGCAGCAGCTGCTCCACGCCAGGTTTTGTGCTCACCGTGGGATTTGGGAGCGCGGATGATGCCCGAGTTCTGCAGGAGGGATCGATACAGCTCTTAGCCTTGTCCCTTCCCATTGAGCCTCGGCCCTGTGATTTAAGGGGCTCCGGGAAGGTACGAGCTGCTGCTGTGAACAAGGTGTTAACACCAAAACCACTGGAATTATGGCTGTGAAGGAGCTGGCAGGGCCCGGGCAGGATTGGTCTCTCCAGCCCTTGTCTGTGCGGTTCAAAGGGCTCCCGGGGGCTGCGATGAAAGGAGGGTTGTTGGAGGGATTACGGCAGGGAGGGGAGGCAGGCGATGCTGGGAACCGAGCAGGCTCTTTATCGGAGAGTAGCAGAGCCTGACAGCGCTGTAACTCTCTCTTCTTAAGGAGATGAGCTTGCAATAAACCCAGGAGCACATTAGAGGTAACGAGACAGAATGGCAGGGTTTGGAAAGCCCAGCAGAAGCAATAATCCAGCCTGGAACAGAGAGACCACTCAGCTCACCTCTGCCTCCTGGAAAGAGTGCCGAGGCTTTCGCAAGCGCTGCCAGAACAGTTCTTTACTGTGACTTGGAAAGTCTCGGGCGCGGGGTTTCAACACCTCTCTCTCACACCACATAATGCAGAAGTTAATTCTACTTTCAGGCTGATGTCAACGTTGCCCTTTATTGCTGCTGCAGAACGTGAGGACTACATTAATTTGCATTTGCCCTGCGCGCGGGTAACGCGTTCCAGATAATCATGGTAACTCCTCAAAGGTACAGAGGAGAATTTCCTGGATAATGTGCTGGATGGAAAAAGCTGATGGGATCCAGGAGAAGGAAACGGCATTGTGTGTTTTCATAACTCCACCTGGAAGCAGAGCAGCCTAGAAATACAGGCTGTAAGACCGTGGCTGGGCTGGTTTGCCTTGCTGCGGGGAGGGTGGATTCGGGGTGGGGTGTGGGGTGGACATCTCTGAGGGCTTGGGACAAGCAGGGGGTAAGGAGAGACCCAGGGAAAGCCACAGGAAGGGGTGTTCTCCTGCCATAATACCACCTGTAGCATCACACATCCACTTCTCAATACACCAACCCACTCATCATGAACTGGAAGGTGACTATTACTTTAAGCAAGGCGCTGGAAGCGTGGATGCTCCTCACTGAGACAGTAACAACCCTTTGTCTACGGAGCTGAGAAATATATTGAGCCCTGGGTGCCGGCGCAGAGCCTCACCTCCTGCCCCATGGTAAATTAACTGGCCTGGACTCGGAGGATCCTCCTGCCCAGGGATGCTTCAGCTGGGAGGTATTGGCTGAGGGAATGGATTTTCCATCTTCCCTGATGCATGGCATGCCCCAGATGATGGCAATGATCACACATCACAGCGAAAGGCTTTGCAAACTGATAGCTGGACTCGAGGAATCTCATCCTGAAGGTGCTGGGAGGACAGCTGAGGGCTTTGGCCAGCCTGGCCGGGGCATGGGGCTCATCGTTGGGGCTGCAAGAGGGGACATGGGACTGTTTTGGGTGAGGTCCATCCTGTATCCCATGCCTGTGGCTGCGCTGGCCACCCGCCTTGGCACAAAGCTGCGCGCAGGGCTCCCGCGATGGCATGTGGGAGCGAGGAATTCATTTCCATTTATGATCTGTTATGATGATACCCCTGAAGGATAAAAGTCTATACATAATAATCTCTCTCTTCAGCTTTGTTAACAACTTCAATTAACAGAGAGCTGTGTAATGCTTCATCAGCCGTTTGGATTACAGATGAAATTAAGCCATCATATTTATGAACTACGCAGCGAGTTCGAGGAGGGCTCCACATATTTTACATTTAATAACTTGCCCTCTCATTTTATTTATAATGTTAATAATGATTTGGTGGCTGCTTTGGGGGGAAAAAAAACATAAATGACACAGTGAGGGAGCCAGGCAGGGAGGGTAAGCAGGGCTGTGCTTCTCTAGGAGCAGCTCACTGCCGATGCCCAGCCACGCACCTCCCTGCTTCCCACCCTCCCCTTTCATTTTGGTTTAAATCGCCCTGTGAACACAGAGGCTTCTGCCTCATAATCGCTCATTTTTAAAGCCTGGGATGAGGGTTCATGACTAAATCCTGTGGTGGAGACCCAGCAGCCCAGAGCATCGTCAGCTGGTGTGGTGGAGGGGCATCAGTGTTTGGGTGGGTTTCATGGGTTCTGACCCCCAGTGGAGGATACCCCGTGTCTCAGCTGAAGCCACAGACAGAGTAATCATAGAATTATAGAATCCCAGACTGGTTTGGGTTGGGAGGGACCCCAGGGGTCACAGAGCTCCAACCCCCTGCCACAGGCAGGGACACCAACCTCCAGGCCTGGAGCTACACAAGGTTGCCCAGGGCCCCATCCAACCTGGTCTTGAACACCCCCAGGGATGGGTATCCACCACCTCTCTGGGCAGCCTGAATAATAATATATATAATATATAATATATATAATTAATACTACTATTACTACTAATAATAGTTATGATGATGATGATGATGTTGCCTAAAGCAGGGATGGGAGGAGCCGGTGGGTGCCAGGCACAGGGAGGGCTCTTCTGCTCACCCTGTCTCTCCCCATCCTTCCCACCCCCCTGCATCGGGCAGGACCCAGCTTGGCATGCTGGTTTTGGGGTGCTGCTAATACCTCCCCATCCAGCACTGTCCATCTCAGCTGGAAACACACCGCAGTGCTCCCAGTCTCTGTCTGGAGAGCCCTGGCACGCCGAGAGGGCTGAGCAAGGTTAATTAATTTGAGCAAAGCCCGAAGCCTAAAAGATGGGGAGCAGCACGTTGAAAGATGACGGCTGGCAAAAATCATTAGAAGCATCTTTCAACAATCTATACACCGTTATCGATCCCCTTATAGATCATGTTCCTTTCCCCTTTTTCGCAGGATCTTCTGGATCGATACGGCAAGTGCATTGAGACTGTAGCAACACATTTAAAACCTTATAAAAGGTTATTTAGTTGCTAACAGTGCAGCAGTTTCTGCAAAGCCTGCCAAAAGGTTACAGCTTTTTGGGCATCATAAATTACAGGCGATGGGGAGGGGAGGGCGGGGGGGGGGAGGAAAAAGTAAGTGCGGTTTTCTTTATTGTCTGGGTGATGGATGGGCTCCCGAACAAGACACAAAATACATCATATCACCTTTAATGGGACCACATTTCTGTAGCCATAACTCACCATTTTAAAATAGAAAAATGGTGAAATATGGCGTTGTATATTCCACTCCTGACATATTTATGAGTCCTTCCCTTCTTATAAATACAGTGATTGCTGTTTCAAAGCGGCGTGTCAGGTACGAGCAGAGCACAAACAGCTGGTGCGATTGAAAAATTATAGCTGGAGTTGGACGGTTTCAAAAACTCTCTCTAGCAGCAGTAAATTTACAATGTTTGCACTAACTGTTATTAAAACCAAATCCATATCTTGGCAACAGGAATCCAGCGCTCTGGACCAGCTGGAGTGATGGTGCTGCTGACAGCTGGGGTGAGCCCCGGGGCTGCTCCTAGGGAAGCATTAAAAGGCACTTGGAGGGATGGTGGCTCCGGATTGGGGATCCCACAGGGAAAAAGCTGGAGCCATCATGGTGCCCGTGGTTGCTGTGTGTTCCCGGCACCAGCAGAGCCAATCGGCCAAACTGGTAACGGGCGCAGAGCGGTGGAGCTGAGCTCACTGCCAGCCCCGACTCGTAGAGCTCTGCCCACCCCAAGAGGCACAGAGACCTTGGGAAGTGGGGATGGAGCATCACCATTCCCTGGCACATGCAGGCAGCCGCCTGCCCTGGCGCTTGCCGCAGCCGTCCGGTGCGCAGGGTGGACGTGGCGGGTGTCAGCCGCATCCCGGGAGCGGGCTGGCTCTGAGCACCGCGCTCCGGCTCCGGCCTCCCTCAGATTTATGCTCCAGTCCATAATGGCAGTTTAATGTTACACTAATACACGCTTCGGGGCCGCTGCCATTTCTGTATCATTATTTCCAGTCCTTCGGCGGGAGGGTTTGACTAGTAAATACCTGGTGGAAGGAATAAGCCTGCCAAGAGCCCTCCTGAGCATCACTCCCCACCCCTGGGAGCAGGGGGAAGTCTCTGGCCTCATTTAGGCACACAAAAGGCCCCTAATTACCTTTTTGTTTAGTCCGATTATGAATGTGAGTTTTGACCTTTCAAAGTGATTAGCTTTTGAAGCTAACTAATTTGCATAACGCGCTTCTAAACTACATATACAACCCAGGACCAGGCTTTTGGTGGCTCTTCCCTCCTTTCTCCCTTATTTCTCAACAGCTGTCCCTGGATGAGGCCCCACTCCTGCTCTGCTGCTTCAGGGATGGGGGTGCACCTGAATTTAGGGTGCACAGGCTTTCCCCCAGCCCTTTCCCAAAGCTCCAGCGCTGCTGTCACTGCGAGTCACGTGCCCCTGGAAGATGCTCATGCATGGTCCTGCTTCCACCGTCAATGCGTGGCCCACTCCAGCTCCTTGGGACACACCAGTTGCCCAGTAAAGCCCGGCATCCTCACGACTGGGAAGCTGTTGTGTACCTCCAACCATCCCCAGGGTGCAGGCGTGACACCAGCCCCCAGCACCGCGGACACGGCCAAGGTCACAGGCAGAGGAGCGGTGGGGAGGGGGGGAACAATGGGCTTTACCACATTCTCCATGGCAGCTAAATTCAAAACTCTTTATCACCGATTTACATTCCTTTATCTGGGCAAAAACCCTCCTGAGGTGCATTTTATTACCCTGGATTATTAAACAAAACCTTGCCGATAGCGAGGCGCCGGCACCGCCGCAGCTGGGTTGGGAGAGGGAACCCGGCTCTGGGAGAGCCTCTCCTGCCGCTGCTGGTTTATCAGCCCTGAGCTGCTATCGGGACAGGGCCGCCCCTATCTCTGCTGGTGATTAGCTGGTCCTGCTGTGAGAGTTCGTGTCTCCCTGGCCTACGAATAATAGAAGATGAATTGCTGCTTTGGGTCTTCTTAAGAGAGCATCTCCCCTCGTAACAGCTCAGGGCTTAGGGGGCTTCAGGGGAAGGGGAGGGGGGAAACAAAGTTTTTTTGGAGATAAGAGCTTCCCCCTCATCTTTCATCCCCTTGGGAAAAAGGGGGCTGAGGGCTCAGCAGGGGTTTAAGATGGAGGAAACCTCTACTCTGTGCCTGGCTCAGGCAGAAACTCCCATGGGTTGGAGGCAAAGCTGTGCCCCCCTCCCATTCTTCCCATCCAGAAGCAGCTGCCCCAAACAGACCTGGATGCTGCGCCCCTCCCAAACCCACCCACAGCATCTTCAGCACCCAACGCCCCTGGTCCCCCCCTACCCCATACCCCTGTGGGATGCAGGCACACTACCCCCATCCCCATCCCCCTCCCCCTCCGCCCCCTTTCCCCCTCCCCAAACCAGCGCCTATAATATTTTCTTTCCTGCACACATGCGAGGACCCCTGAGCTGCCTGCTCTGTTTTATAACATCGCTGTTTCCTGGCCTGGCTTTATTACATCTGTTCTTTGGGGTATGGTGTTATAAATTGGGGATGTGATGACGTGTAATCACTAACTGCAAAGCCAATACATTTTCGCTGCAAGAGCAGCAAGACAAATAAAGGCGAGCGGGAGAGGCTGGCGGGGCGCCGGCACAGGGAGGTGTACACACCAGCACAGCCATGGAGGGCTTCAAAATCTTGACTGGGGGGTCAAGAGCAACGGGATGCTAATGGAGCTGGCTGCACTTCCTGGGAGAACGTCTTGAGATTTTGGGAAGGGTTTTGGTCTTCATTCAGAAGCCCGTCTGCACCTATGGCTCTTTCTCAGTGAGGCTTGAGGATGCTCCCCCTGTCCTGCCCCAGCAGCGCAGGAATCAGGGGGTATGGGGGGATTTTTGCTGGGCAGAGGCCAAGCCAAGGCCGTCACTCCTCGTAGGGGGTGGATTTAGCATGAGAATAACATTGATAACACACCGATGATGCCGAGTTGTTTGTTGCTAACCAGGGTTTGCAGGTCAAGGACTTTTCAGCTTTCCAGGTGCTGGGGAGGAGGCGTGAGCAGGGGTGCAGGAGGAGCTGAGAGGGGACACAGCTAGATTCTGGCTGGCCAAAGGCACCACACAAGGACCTGGAGCATCCTTGCTCCTGCCCCAGGCAGAGCGGGACCCTCCCAGCCCCTCATCCCAGTTCCAGCTCAGCCACTCCCAGGAGGTTTCCTCAGAGCCTGGAACTGGTGAGCAGCTTAAACCAACCCAGACTGAGCAGTCTTTCCATTTGCAATCCAGAGGTGCTTATGTCCTCCCAGAATTAGTTTCCCCAGCTTAGGACCTTTGTGGGCGTCGAGCTTGGTGAGCCCCTGCAACGCCTGCTGCAAACCCAGCCTGAGCCTGGTGAGCTGAAACTGGCCCCGGGACTGTTGTCCTTAGTAGCAATCATCACTTGTGCAACTGTGCAAATGCAGCCAGCGAAGATGGGATGGGAGATAAATGGGAGGGAGTCAACCAGCTGCAACTTAAGATGTGCCTGTATGCTGCTGCACCGGTTTATCATGATAAATGTCATCAGAAAATCAATTCTCTGTGTACTTTTGGGAATTACAACTATCATTTTGGTGTGATTTATTTGCTGTATAACACGGACAAGGGCTCTTTGTTCATCATTTTGAAAGTTCATTTAAAATTGCTTTGAGTTCTTGGTTTTCCGCCGTGACACGGCCGATGGGTATCTGCTCTCCTGTGAAATATGGACCGAGGCAGAGGGAGGATGGGCAGAGAAGGGGGGCTCTGCCCCTGCCCTGCTTGTCCTGCAGTGGGTTGTCATGGGTGTCATGAGGAGCCTGGCAAGACCTCCTCACAGAAAGTGATGTTGGTGGGGATGTGTCTCTGAGGTCACAGCTGGTGATGGCCCCAGCACCCGCTTCTCTGCAGGAGAAGCAGCTCCAGGTTGGGATTTACTTACTCTCTGCTGCAACAGACCTTCCCTTTTTCCTTTCCACCAAACCTGTCTGTCCTGCTCTGCAGCTTGCTGGGGAGGCTGGGAAACTTCCCATGCTCCCAGCACGGGATGTCCCATCTCCAGCTCAGGTTGGTTTTTATGCTGGTTCTCACACTGGTGCCGGTAGGAACTGGCACACAGCCCTCCCCAGGTCTCCCTCCCACCCCAAACCTTACCCCCCCCCCTTGCTGCCATAGCCGGAGGGATGGTGGTCCTGGGGGTCCCGGGGTCTCATCCTGTGCTGGGCTGGCTGGTGGGGTGGGGGACAGTGGGGTCGGGGTGGCAGGATGGTGGCTGCCAGGACCAGAGGAAAAACAAGTAAAAACCAGCCAAGTTCAGCCTGTTTATCTGGGAGCGTGGAGGCTGAGCTGGGAAATGATGGCTCTTTATAAACACACAGGGGGTAAACACCAGGCAGGGGCATGAGCTGTTTAACTTAAAGGACAATGCTGGCACAAAGACAAGGGGGATAAATTAGCCATGAAAAAGATTTAGGCTGGAAATCAGAAGAAAGCTAAAAATCATCAGGCCAGCAAGGGTCTGGAGGAGCATCCTGAGTGGGGGGTGCCAGCACTTCCAGGACAGAGCCCAGTCCCTGTCTGGATGGGATGTCCTTGTGCAGAGGCCGTGCCAGGGCTGCCAGAGAGGGTGCTCCCTGCCACAAGAGAACTGGCTCGGCTCTCCCAGCAGCACCCAGCCCTAGTAGGATGCTGTCTTCCAGCTGGGCACGTTGCTCAGAGCCAGAAGCAGCCTTTGGGTCCTGCTTGCTGTGCCTTCACTGGGAGCGAGCAATACCCCTAGGAAAACCCTTTTCCCAGCTGGAAGAGTTGGGACCTGAAACAAGGGCGACCTCCATCCCCAGACCTGTTGCTCTCCATCTTACCAAGTACTCAACCAAAGGGCTTTCTCCAGCTCCAGGCACTTCCCCTCTCCCTGCTCCAAACGATGGCATGCTTCAGCATTCCTGCTGGCTTCAGCCCATGGTATTTCAGTGAAGTTCAGGAAAACCATTGCTATATAAATCTCCCAACCAGCGGGCAGCTCAAACCCGTTGGGCATTAATCATTTGTCTTTAAAGCCCTCAGCTCTGGAATGACACCCTTTGAAATCTCCCCGAGATGTCCAGAAGGGATGGGTGAAGAAGGGGTCCCTATTCCTGCCCAAAAATATATACCCCTAACTGCCTCCCTGCGACTCAGCTCCCGTGGCTGCAGAAAGCCTGATCTGGCCATGTGCCCCCCGTGCACCGGGACGGCCGCTCTCTGCTGCCTCTTGGATGGGTACTGGTGCTGGGCTGTGTTCCCAGCACCCAACCCGGTGCTGGCACTGCACCCCTGTAATATTTTTTACAGTTGTTTATACCAGGTGTGCGCTCCAGCAGCGGGGGCTTTAATTACACGGGGGAAGAAATGTGCTCGGTGGCTTTGTGTTACCGATCGGAGCCTAAACCTCAAATAAATCAGAGGGGAAAGCAGCTGACAGCCAGCAGGGGCTGCGGCGTGGGGAAAGCCAGCCCACAGCGGCTCTCCTGCAGCTGGGATGCTGATCGGTGGGGCCACGCAGGGCTCCGCCTGCCTGTCGTGCTGCAGGAGGTGCCACGTATGGCCGAGGTGGGGGTTCTGCTGTGGTCAGGTTTGCTGCCAGAGGGGTGAAGAGGGGAGAGGAGCAGTGACATGCATTGTCATGCATTGCTGTGCAGCACCGTGCAGTGCCATGCAGTGCTGTGCAGTGCCCTGCAGCATCGTGCCGTGCCATGCAGGACCATGCTGTGCTGTGCCATGCAGTGCCCTGCAGCATCGTGCCATGCCATGCAGGACCATGCCGTGCTGTGCCATGCAGTGTCCTGCAGCATCGTGCCATGCCATGCCACTCTGTGCAGCACTGTGCAGTGCTCTGGGGCGCTGTGCAGTGCCACACAGCACCATGCAGCATGCTGTGCCGTGCAGCACCCTGCAGCATCATGTCATGCCGTGCAATGCCATGTAGCACCATGCAGTGCTGTGCAGTGCAACATAGCACCACACAACACCATGCCATGCCATGCAGTGTGATGCAGCACCATTCAGCACCCTGCAGCACCATGCCAGGCAGTGCCATGTAGTGCTATTCAGTGCCCTGTAGCACCATGCAATGCCGTGCAGCACCCTGCAGCATCATGCTGTGCCATGCAGGACCCTGCAGCATCGTGCCATGCCATACCATGCAGTGCTGTGCAGCACCATACCATGCCATGCAGCACCCTGCAGCACCACGCCATGCCATGTGGCACCCTGCAGCGCCATGCAGTGCCATGTGGCACCCTGCAGCGCCATGTGGCACCCTGCAGCGCCATGCCGTGCCATGTGGCACCACGAAGTGCCTTGCAGCACCACGCAGCAGCGAGTACCTTTCCCAGGCTCACCCACAGCAGCCCCAGGACTGCCGGCTGCCGGCTCTCGGCGCGGGGTGCCTGAGCTGCCCTGTGCACGCCTGGGCTCCTCCAGGACCCCGTCCCAGTCCCCTGCCCCCAGCCAGGCTCGCGCCGCAGCTCCCTTCTGGTTTTCATTACCCTCCTCCGAGCCCAACACGAAGGGCCTAATTTGGAATAACAGCCGAGGGAGTGAGGGGGGAGAAACCCTGCGCTCACTCTTTTCCTGAGCTAATCCCCTGACAAATTCTGCTGCAGCCCTGGCTGTGGTCTGGTTCCAGAGATGCCCCTTGATTGAAATGGAAATACTCCCTGATCCTCTCCCTTAAAGGAGAAGCCTCCCTCTGTTTATAAACCTTTCCAGAGGGGGGTTTTTACGATTTTCTTTTAATGGCTGGCCTTCCCTAGGAATGTGGCAGCTGGCTGGATAGCTGCAGGAAACATCGCTGCCCATAAACCCCCTCCAGTCCGAGGGAGCTGGCTGACATTGTCATGAAACGAAAATATTCCTGATGCTTATCAGGGGCCCACATCAAAGGCACTCAGGCCATAAATCTCCCAGGGACTGAGCCATGAAGCCCAAATAAAAGCAGTTCCCTGGGCTAATGGGTGTCCAGAGAGGGTCCCGTGGCCCCAGCCCCACCACGGGAAGGGCAGGAGGGTTCAGGTTGGGGCCACCCCCCCAGCACAGACCAGCACGGGGTGGCTGGTGGAGCCTTTTGCTCGGTGTGGGAAGAGCCTGGAGCTCGTTCCGCAGCGCAGGGTTCACGCTTTCCGGGTGCTCTGCATCCTCCTGCCCCACTGCTGAGACACACATGGACGTGGGGCAGTATTTTCAGTCCTTTGCTTGGCACATACAGGGAGACAGATCCTGCCTGTCCAGGCTGTGCCCAGGCTCCTGGCATTTGGAGGTGGCAGGAGACATCCCAGCTCATCCCAAGCGCTCCCTGACTGAGCAACGGGGCTTGCAGAGATGGCCCTTACTTCACCCCCAGCTGGGGCAAAACCAAACTTAGTTAAACCAAAATAAATAAAGAAAAAAATAGCCCTGTGTGTGCAGGGTGGGGAAAGCAGAAAGTTGGAACAGTGGGAGAGACGAAAAGCTGCTTCCCAGGCAGCTGGAGGATGCGGCAGCCCCGGGGTGTCGAGCTGGGAGCAGGAACCTGCCTGGCCACGCGGCTTGGGGTGACCCTGTCGTCCCTGGGCCTGGGCAGGCTGACAGCACATTATGCAGCTTGCCTATCTTTTGTTGCTCGTTGGAGCCAGGAGTATTCCTGCAGATCATTTAGATTCAGGTAAATCAGCGTTTTCCAATCCCAGGAGGATGTTTCCCACCGGTTAGGCTGCAGGGTCACCTCCAGGAGCTTTCAGCAGGGTATCGCTTGCTCCGTAAAGACCTTGAGTGATGGATACTCCGTCTCCCAGGTAAGTTGTTCCAAAAGTTAATTATCTCCCTGGTTGCTCGCTTGGGAATTTAATCACGCTCTGCTGAACCGACGCCCTCACGAACAATTACAGAAGTGCCCAAAGGGGAAGTTTCTATCTCACCCTCGTCAGCCTTGTTATGCCCTGATGACAGCAGGATTTACATCCTTCCACACAGCCAGGTGCCGGGGCCAGTGCGGTCCTGCCCTCTGCAGCAGCTCAGGACCACCCTTACTGTCCCGGGGCTGCCAGGTCCGTGTTTCCCACCTGAAGAATCAAGGTCTTTGTATGCAGCATCTTTTCCTCGCCCATGAAGCAGGGCAATGGAGCTGAAGTGTTGATGAACAAGGTTTAAAATGCAGAAGCTCGCAGAGAGCCAGACACTAATGTGACATCTCTCTCCAGCACTTGCCATTCCCTCCCTTCCACAGCTTTGATGTTAACTTCTTACAAGCTCGGCGACGGCTGTAGGGTTTGATCAGGAAGTCATGCATGTTAATAGGGAGAAGCAGCAGAAATGCAAGAAGTTCCTCTTCCCCCCCACCCCAGAAATATAAGGGGGTAAGGGCAGGATGTGTGCCTTGGCTGCTAGAGCTGCTCTCTCACTTCAGGATGCTCCATCCAGGCCTTTTGGGATGACATAAACCTTCACTGAGGTGTGCCACGGCACACTGCACTGATACCAGTGGGTTATTCCCTGGTCAGGAGGCCTCAACAGAAGCCAAAACCAGCTGAGCCCCAATTTTAGCACGTGGTTCCTGTCCCTCTTCTCATCCTCCTCCCAAACTAGGTTAGTTTGGCTACCAAGGGGGGGGGGGGGGGTGTTGGTGATGCTCAGGCAGGTTTGATATCTAGTCAGTGCGCCAGTGTTGGATGGGTCTTAATTATTTATAGCTTTCCTCTCCTGTTTTCTCCAGTCAGTTGGGAAGAGGTGACAGGTGAAGACTTCTTGTAGCAGGCGCTTATGAGGTGCCTGCCGCTCAGATGAGAAGAAAAGAAGAAGTGTCTTCAGCAGGAGGAAGATGACAAAGCTGCGCAGGAGCTGCCTCATTTAATAGTCAAGAAGAAGGGTGAGGGGTGGAAAAAAACACCTTCCTTAAGTCTCCAGAAAAGAAACACATTCCTTCTAAACAGATGGATGCTCTGGGGGCGGGGGGGGGGGGGAAGCACCGTCCCTTTGCACGCAGAGCCCTTCGTGTTGAGGGTGTGTGGCTGGATTTAAGGGCCAGAGGTGGAGCTGCTGTGCTGAGAGCCAGTCCCCCCCCACCTCCCCGGGGGGCTTGTCCTGCTTTGCTTGGCTTGCCCCAGCAATGCCAAAGAGCACCGGAGCAGCCCAAGCCACAGGCAGGTCTCCCCCTCTGTTGGGTGGTCTCTGTGGGTGAATCGGGGCTTGGCTGGAGGGTCTGATGGGCCGTGGCAGCCTGCAAAGCTCTGTGGGGGCATCGGTGCGGCGGGGGGCTGCTCCGCTCGCTCGGAGCTGGGCAGGGGGTGGGCACGACCCCTCCGCCCCTCGGGTCCCAAGCACAGGCGTGTGTTCACGCTCACCATCATGTGTTCATGCTCACCACCATGTGTTCACACTCACTGCTGTGTGTTCACACTGCCATGTGCTCACACTCACCACCGTGTGCTCACACTCACTGCTGTGTGTTCACACTCACCATTGTGTGGTCAGTGCCCACTGTTCTGTGTTCACACTCACCCTTGTGTGCTCACACTCACTGCTGTGTGTTCACACCGCCGTGTGCTCACACTCACCCCCTGTGAGGGCCAAACGCTTCCCTCTCAGCCACAGCAGCGAGGGGGCTTCGCTACGCCAGTAACTGGGGGTCCTGTCCCCGGCTGGTCCTGCCACTGCGAATGTCAAGCTGATTATTTTAGCCACGTTAGATCCCTGTTAATTAGCACAAATTAACCACCCAAAGATTCCCGGGTAAACAAGCTATTAGGTACAGGCAGGAGAGGAAAACCACCTTTGAACCATCACAAATCGATCCCTGATGGATACAGGGCTCTGTGATGGCCTGTCCAGCCCAGCCCACAGCCTGGGGCAGCCCCCCCACTGCCCCCTCCCCTGGGTCAGTGAGCCGGGTGGGGGGGCAGCGCCGAACTCCCAGTCCCTCCCGGCTGCCGCCGGTCCCAGGTATGACACATCCACAAAGGTACCTTTTTATAGGTAGGAAATTATAGGTGCCAGGACTTCAAAGGCTTTTGCAACAAGAGCTTTCCCTTTGATAAATGACAGCATCATTAATGGTGATTTATTACCCGGGCTATTTCAACAAACAGAAATAACCAGTTTCTTTTCATTTGGCTTGGTGGGTTGTGTGTTTTTTTTTTGCTCTGGGCTACCCAGACAGGGAAGGTGGCTGGTAACAGCTGTTTTACTGCTGGTAAGACATCTCATTTATTAACTTGTCATCGTGTGTCATAAAGTTTAGCAAAATGCTAGATGATTGTGTACTTAAGCTAGGTAATTACCCCATTATTAAAGCTGCCTTCTTTATTTATTTGCTCTTCTGGTGGTTTGTTCCTACCTTTGCTCTACATACTGCCTTAGTCACAGGGCACAGAGATGCACTGCCTTGTAATTAGCTGGGCGCTGACTTCCACTCTGCTCCTTGGAGAGACATGAAAGGTGTCTCTGCCAGCTGCCACCGGCTCGCTGGTGATGGGCACTGAGCTTCTGCATCACTCAGGATGGTGTTTGGGGAGGTGTCGTGTCCCAGGGCTGCGTCTGACCTGGTCCCAGCACTGGGAGCGCTGAATGCAGCTCTAACGCCAGCAACATCTCACTATGGTAGCAGCCAGGAAAAGTCTACATGCTGGAGGTATCCGGAGAGCAGGAGCTTTTATCCCAGGGTGGAAGCACCCGGGGCAGCGTGGGGTTCCTGACCCAGCGGATGGTGATCTCCTCTGCAAAGCGCTCGTGTTGTAACTGCCAATGCCGTGCCAAGCGTCTAATTAAACTCCCCGAGACTCGCTGCTAGACAAAAGCAGATCCACACCTTGATGGAGGAGCTGCCTAGACAGAAGAGAAACCCACTGTTAGCAGAGAGATGCTAATTGCCTTGGGAACTCCCAGAACTCGGGTACGCGTCTCCCAGGAATGTCTGGGACTGAGCCTGGACACGTCCGTGCCCTCTCCGGGGAGGGTGAGGCTCTGCGGGCACCGGGCAGACGGCAGCACCGCATTCTCAGGCAGAGAGAAGCACCAACCTCATTCCCTCCTTCATCCCATCCTGTTTCATCCCATCCCATCCCATCCCATCTCACCCCATCCCACTCCACTCCATCCCATCCCATCCCATCCCATCCCATCCCATCCCATCCCATCCCATCCCATCCCATCCCATCCCATCCCATCCCATCCCATCCCATCCCACCCCGCAGTATGATGGTGCCCTGCTAACACAGAAGAGGTTAAGCATCCAATAACCAACTATTATCTGGGCAAAGAGAAGCTGGACCACAGGAGCTGCCAGGCTGGCTCAGACCAGCCAGCATCTTCTCCTGAGCCCCACAGCGAAATGCCAGTGGGTCTTCAAGAGAAGATGCAAAATCCATTGTGGCCAATGCCAGCGGGCTGGCTGCTCCACAGGGATTGGATCTCCCTGCCCTCTTCTCCTAAATCCAAGCCTTGCTTCTGCAGCAGAACCCTCACAGTCCTTCCCTGGCAGCGAGACTGGGGCCAATGCTGGCTGCAGCTGGGTGCTGCTGCGGGGGTCGGGAGCTCCCTGCACCGACTGCTCTCCCACAGCATCACCTGCCTGGGACATGAGAGAGGATTTTGTGGTGCTGCAAGGGGAGTTTCAGCATCTCGCTCCCAGTGTCTCCATGGGCGTGTGTCCATTGGGAGACTCCTCTGAAAGCAAACGTTACATCTCCCTGTTTTCCTTCCCCTCCCTCCAAGGTCAGGCAATATCAAACAGGGAGAAATAATTACCAAAAGAGAAAGACAAATGTAAAGTAAAACATATTCCCTGCTACAGCACACGCTCACTGTGAGCGCTGATCGGGGAATTTCATCCATAAATCCGTCCCTCACTCAGTGAAGAGGGTTTATGTTGTAATTAATGAGTGGCTATTGCACAGTAATTACAAATAGGTAAGGGTTTAACTGCCAGACCTGCCCAAGGTACAGCATGGAGGGGCTTTTTGCAGAGGTATGAGTTTTGGTTAGGGCCAACCAGCCCCCTGTCCAGGCTCCTGGCCTTGGTGCACCTTGTCCATGGGGTCAGGACCCGCATGGAAAGCAAATCCATGGAGGGAATAAACCCTGGGGGCCTGACCCCCACCCGTGTCTGTGTGGTGCTAAATACCTGTGGGAGGGATGGGGAGGCAGTTGGGTAACACAGAGGCTTTGCATGGGGAGAACTGCACTGAGTGTGAGTTTGCATCGGGAGCCGCCCCAGAGCTGGTGCTCCCTACCAGGGATGAGGGCTCTGGCCAGCCAAGGAGGGATGATGAGGCGGTGAGGGTCCCTTCGGCTCAGCACAGGGGCGATGAACTGATCTGAGCCTCCTCAGGGTGATTTGCTGAAGGGACGGTGGTGGGGATGACAAAGATCCAGCGCCGCAGAACCCCCGTGACCCAGCAGGGAACATCCCCGTTTCCATTTATTAAAAGACCCGTTTTTATTACAAAGAGATGCTAAAAGTGCAAATGGACAGACTGCATTTTACATCCCCCATCGATTTCCTGGGATATTTACAACTGCAGAGATATTGATCTCCCCAAAGTGCCGGATGCGCTCGCTCCTTACGTGTGACACTCGCGGTGAGAAAGTGTTTTCGGCAAATAAACCACCAAACCCCACCATATCAATTGATCCAGGAAGGCTGGGGGGCAGTGGCAGCACTGTCCCCACCACCCCATCCTCACCACTCTCAGGGCTTTTGGCTCTTTACTTCCAGCCCCTCCTGCTGCCTGAGCGATACCACTGTGGGTACCTGGTGTTGTGTCACCCCACATCCCTCCCACCCACCAGCACCAGACCCTACCCCCTCCTTAAGCCAGAGTGGGGATGGGGAAGGAAACCTTAACCTGGGATTCCCCACCCAGGGGAGAATTTCCTTGGAATAACTGAGACAATGTGGGTTCACATGGAATTCAATGTGCCAAGGTGTGCTGTGGCTTGAGGTGAGCATGGTTCCCAGACCCAATGGCAGGGAGGAGGGACAACGCCACTGTTCCCCACGCCACAGAAACTCTTAGGTGACCCAACCCCCCTTTTTTTTTGGCCATCTCCTCTCCCCCAAGTCTGCTCCCACAGCCCAGACTGGCCCCCAGTCTCTCTGCATCAGTGTGTGACTCCAACTGCACCCCACCAGGAGTGCCATGAGGGCGGTGGGAAGTCTCCAGCCATGGTGCCCAGCCTGGTTACAGGAGGTCTTCTCCCACCTTCCTTAACCAAAACACAGCCCAGGCCCCAGCACCATCACCCCTTGGTCCTACAAACCCCTGCTGATGCCGTCTGGGAGCTGCTGAGTGTCCATCCCAGCCTGTGTCACAGAAGGGGTGCAAGGGATGGGTGCGCTCCCTGCCCCTCCTTTGCCAGCCAGGCTTCCAGCTGGAAATGCCCCAAATCTCCTCCCGCATCTGCCTCTCCATCTCAGCCCCCACCCGCACCCCCAGCACATGAACCGGCGGCCCCTCACAGCCACCCCTGGGGGCCGGGGCTGTGCAGACAGTGCGTCAGGCGCTCCCTGGGCCAAACAGCCGTGAGCATGAGCCCGGTGTGAGCTACAGCCGGCGGGTACCTGGCAGCTGCGCTTCAAAGAGCGCACCGCACCGCGCCGGTACCTGCTCATCCTGGCAGCGGGGCTGGGACTGCCAGACAGACACCCCCCAGGCTCTGCCTGCACCTTTGTTTCCCTCCAAAGTCAGCAGATTTGGGGTTTCAGCTGAACCCAGCCCAGCCTGCTTGCAGTGAGGAGGTCTTGCTTGGCCCAAGACCCCTGTTTTTGGAGGAGGGGGGAGCAGGGCGAGGCGCACTGAGCAGCACGCAGCATCACAGCACCTCGACCCTCATTTTTCCCCATGTGCTGGGTAGATCATCGCCTCTGAAGGCGCTTCCAGGAAAAGCCAGGGCTGGCAAACCGCAGGGTGTAAAGTTTCCAGAGATCCCTTCTGCCGGTGTGTCAGCCCCGATTACATCAGTCAAGTCGTGTTACCCGGCTGACGGGCACTAACGAGAAGTGACAGACGTGACGGGCAGCGGGCAGGCTCCGGGACCAACACCGCGGTCCCTGAGGACAGATGCCCCCAACCACTCATGGTGAGCTGGGGCGGGGGGTGCGACGGGGAGCGTGGTGACGCCTCCCCTGCCACCTCCTGTACCGAGTCCTTCTTGATGGGCTGAATAGGAAACAGGCTGGGACGCGTTTGAAGTCGCTTTGCTTTGCTGTGATCCCGAGAGCTGGTGGAGATCTGGTGTGTGTGTGGGGTATAACTGGTGCCACAGTGGCGTGGGTGCACGTGCACTGAAAGCAGGGTGGCAAGGAGCAAGAGGGGAAGGAACAGACTGATGTGCTGGAGGGATGAAGTGGAGTTTTCACCTTCAGTTCCACCAGTTTGACAGCTTGTTGTGTGCCAAGGTCTCTATGGGATGGCTGCAAGCTTGGTGACACCCTCCCAGGGTGATGGGGGATGTCATTATCCCCTTCGTGCTGCACAAACCCACGCGGGGCTGGGGCAGGAGAAGGGCAGAGGCCACTGGTGCTGGTGCATTCACCTGGGGAACACCATCTACTTCCCCTCAAACAGGCAAAGGGCCTCATTTTCCCATGGCCAAGGAGGATCCTGGGTTCCAGTGGCCAAAACCCAACCAGAACCTCCCTGCCTGCATCCCTTCCCCTCAGGGAGGTGCCGCCGTCCCACCAGCAGCCGGGGGCTTTAGTCAGTATCAATCTTCCCCGACCTTCAAGGTCTGTGGTTATTGATGTTTTGCTCTGCCCAAGTCAATATAAACTTCTCAGGCCGATGGACAATAAATAGAAAATAATAAGCAATGCACAGTTAATATTGATTTATGATTATTTGGGTCTTTTGCATGAGTTTCTCACAGGCAGAGCAGCTCCGTGCCTGCGAGGCTCCTGCGTTTGTTAGCACCAAGAGATGCTCCAAGGTTCCAGCTGCTCTGGAAAAGGTGCGGGGAGAGGGATGCAGCAGCACCTGGAGGGGCCCTGGCTGCACTGCGAACACTGGGATCATCTCATGGCTCTTAAAACACGCTAAAAATGTTAAATGCAATGAATTTCACTGCTTCCCCACGAGGAAGGTGCTTAGAAAGAGCTTGAAAAACAGCATCGAATCAAGCTCACAGGTAGGGGTGAGGAAACTTTGTATGTTCTGGGAGTTTGAACCCATTTTGTAACGAACAATTGCACAGAACAACTGGCAGGGAGGCATTGCCTTCTCTGAGAAAGTCAGTCCCAAAGAGCAGCAATGGGAGTGACACGTTGAGGCTGGGATCTGGGGGCTGGCGAGCAGCACCCGCAGCTCGGGGACGCAGAGGGGCTGGGGGACCCCACGGCTACCCCATCACTGCTCGGTGTGCAGCCCAGCTGCTTCTCCGTGGTGAGGGTTTGGGGTTGTTTTATTCCCCCCCCCCTTCCCTCCCTCCTTTCTCCCTTCCCAGCCCCGACGTCAGGATGTTTATAAAACTCCGAATCAATTTGAGGCCGGGAGACGTTCAGCCGGGGAAGCACGGTGCTGATAGGGTCAAAGGCCCGTCGCCAGCGCCGAGCCTGCACCCTGACGTATTAATTCAGGCTGTCAGGACTGATACACGTACAAGCGCCCAGAGAGGCACAGGCAGTTCTTCCCCCCGACCCCCAACCCCCGCCCCCCAACCCTGCTTTAAGCCAGCATTGCACAGAGCCCGCGCAGCGAGCCGGGGAGCACCTGCATCACGGGGTGGTGATGCCCCCGTCCCCCTGTATCCCCCGCGGGCGGAGGGAGCGCAGCTCTCGCTGGCGTCCCCGCGCTCCCGGGCTGGCACGGAGGCAGATCTGAGGAGCTGCAGGAAGTACATTTGTTACTGGGAACGCTTTGATATTTCGCATGTGAAACGTCTGCGTGCTGGAGGAGCTCAGGCATCTGGCAGGAAATTACCATGAATCCTGTTTCCCTTCACAGTCACACACACACACACACACACACACACACTCACACACGCCTCCCTGTTCTTTTCCTCCCCTCCCCTGTCTCCCCCCCTCTGTTTGACTTCCCTTTTACCCACCCCAGGGTCTGATCCAGACCCCAGAGTGGGTCTCACTGCCCCCTCAGAGCCCCCCATCGCTGTGTGGGTCCTGCAAGGCAGTGGTCCCACTCTGCAGCATCCCGGGAGCTGTGCAGTACCCACGATCTTTTTGGCCTTGTAACAAGCCCCCACTTCATTCACTGCAGGGGTCTTGCTGCCCAAGAGCACCCACCCATCCTCTGCTTTATCAGGCGGCACTAAAGGGATGGGGGAACCACAGTTTTTGCCAGGCTGGGGTCAGCTCACCCTCGTTGGTTTTGTGTATCCCCTTTGATGGCAGCATGGACCGACAGCAGGGCTCAGCCCCAGGGCTGCATCCCGCATGCAATGCTGATTTCAGGGTTCAGGGACCCCAGCATGGAGCACCAGGGTACAACTCTCCCCCTGCTCTACACCAGTGGTCCAGGGCAGCATCAGAGTGAACCCAGAGGAGAGCCAGCTCCTGCTTCCCCCATCCCAGGCAGGGACAGCAGAGCCGCAGGCTCCCCTGGAGGGATTCATCAGCCGGTGGGAGCTGGGGGAGGAAGGCAGCTTCCCTCCGCTCTCCTGCCCTGGGAGCTTGGCTGTGGATCAGAGGAGCCGCCTGCCTCCCCAGCAAGTGTGAGCACGGCTGGAGCATGAGCTCCAGACTGGATTTTCATGTTGTCTCATGCTCAGAGCAGCCCTGCTCAAGAGTTATCAGGTCCATCGGGCTGCTGTCAGCCGGCTCTGCTCCCCATCGCTCCCTGCCAGCCAAGGCCCTTGCCAAAAAAATTATGACTGTATTAAATGATTTTATTACAGTAAACTGCAGCTCGTGCAGTGTAAACACAGGTGGTGCAACACACACACCTCACTTTTAACTGCATCCAGGCCAGAGGAGCGATGCACCGCACCGGCACGAGAGCAGCAGGATGCGACCCTGCCTCCCCAGTCCCCAGGGTCTGGGGGACGGCTGCAGACCCTGAGGGCAGGAACCCATCTGGGGCATCCCAAAGGCTGAGTCTTTGGGTGTTGCTGCCCAAGGAGAGGGTGCAGATGCACCCGGGGAGGATGGGGTGCTGGTGGCATCGTACCCCCAGCACAAGGTGTGGAGCAGGGAGCTCTTAGAGCAGCCAGAGCAGCCCAGAGCCCACACAGAACAGAGCCCCTTTGAAATAACAGCATCACTTGTACCTGTGCTGACCAAACCCCCCAAAAGAAGGCCACCCCCTCACCTGCCAGCCCCCTGGGCTGGGCTGACACTCTGCTGAGCACAGGCTCCCTTTCTCCCCTTCTTGCTTTCACAGGTTTCATTTTGGCCTCGATTCCAGCAAGTTTACTGACAGATTACTTCATTTTAACTCGATGGCTTTCCTGTCTTGTGGGAGGCATATTTCTAAGTATCATATTTATCAAAAGGTCTCTGCAAAAACAAGGGCCAGAATTACTCTTTTGATGGTTCCCCCAATAACTACAACCACAATAAATTTTTCAGGCAAGAAAACTCAACCAGGGACCTTTTTGTGCTGGGGTTTGGGAGTGGGGGTGCAGGCCCTGCGCTGCAGAGCATCCCCCCCAACTCCCACCCCCAAAACCCCAACGCCAGCACATCTGGTCTCGCTTGTGAGGCTGGTCTTCCAGTTCCCAAGGGTGACATATTCCCCCCCACGCCCCCCCCCCCCAGCCTATAACTCTAAATCAGAGCAGCATTTCAATAAATCACAGCGAACACTTATTTATTGGACATAGTTTTGGGGCTCTTAAAGCACGGAAAATAAATTTAATGGAGCGTTTGGAGCATTTCTCCAATCTTTTGAGGGATTACTTGGGGAATTTGTCAACGGAGCCAAGCACAGCAGCTTGATCCAGAGAGATGGGAAAGAAATTATGGGAGATACTCTACAAAGGCCCAGGTGTACCCTAAATCACATCAAAAAAGATTAATGTCAAAGGATTGCTTGCCAGCAAGAGTTGATTGGCAGCGCTGCAGTTTATTTAATAAACTATCATTTTAGCCAGAGGGTGACTTTAATCTGAATTACATTCCCTTGTTTTGTCGTACGCCATTGCCAAGCGATTTATTGAATACTGTAGCATACTTCTTAACCTCAAACACTGAGAGAGGGGGGGAAAAAAAAGAAGGAGGAGAAGAAAAAGCCTTGAGAGCCCCTAGAAAACCTTGAGACAGCAAAAGCTGCTCGGCTAGGAGGGTAGGAGCTTTGCTCCGGCAGCAGTGGCTTGCTTGCTTTGGGCTGGGAGAGGAAATGCTGTTTGCTTGCTCATGCCCAGGTTGGGTTTTAAAGCTCTCCTGACTTCCAAGCTCCCTGAGGGTGGACAGGGCAGAGAAGCACAGGGCACTGGAGGCACTTGTGGAACAAGAGATGTGGGGAAAAACAAGCACATCCCTGTGCATCCCTCTTTTTCCTGCTGGAAAGCCAGCACGGATCTCCTGCTCCCAGACATTGGGCTGTGCCTGCACTGACTGGGGACCCACCTGGGGTGTGGGGGGCAGAGAGAAGTGCCCTGATTACCTGGCATCCCCCTGATGCCACTGCAACCCTTCTGTGTGCAGACAAGGAGATGCTGGGCAAGGCAGGGAGATGCTGGGTCTGGCAGGGAGGTGCTGGGGCAAGGCAGGGACCACAGGCAGCACCCAGCATGGGTATTTGGCCTGGAGGCAGAGAGGCAAGGTGCCCAGGCAGACCCAGGGTGGTCGGGGTCTCCCTTGAATGCCCACTCCCACACAGAGCCAGAGCAAAGTGCAGCTGGGGGCTGAGCACCCAGGAAAGGTGGGGGGGGGGGGGGGGCAGAGAACCGGCTCCTGGAGAGACGATTTCACGCAGGAAGTCTCAGTAATATTTTAGAAACACCCCAGGGAAAGGGGAAAAGAGCCCCCCAGCCTACTCCTGCCATGGCACATGCTGTTGATGCCTGACCCCCCCCACCCATCCCATCAGGAGATACGTCAGCAGACGGACAGACAGACAGCAGGAACCAGCACCAGGGGCTGGGTTCACAAGAGCCAGGGGCCCACTGACCCCCGGGGCCCTTCAATAACGTGTTTGTGCAAACAGACAAAGAAATCCTAACTAATAATAATCCTCGTTCCAAGATTATGATTGAGTTTTTCCCCTGTTCTGCTTGATATTTCTGCCAAAGAAAGAAAAATCCTCGCTGAAGTCTAGCAGGAAATCCAATAAAATTTCTTCAAAAGATGGGCCTGACATTGAAAAATAGCAAAATTATAAAAGTAGGCCTCAGAAAAGAAAAGGGGGGGAAGAGTTATTATATCTGGCACCTACTGAGGGCCCAAAGCTCCCTCTCCAAATGAGCCATCACAGATTGAAAGTGTTTAGCTTCCCGTTGATTAAATATGGTGAAGGACCCGAGGCGTGCCAAGCCTTGGGGATCCAAAGTTTGTTTTCAGTCAGAATGTGTTTTCAGTCAATGGAAAAAATGGTCGGGCTGTGCTGGGGTATGTAACTGAGAAGCCTCAGGTTGGGAGTGAGTAATGACTGCGATGCAGAAAGGCAGGAGGGTTGTTAATCACTCGACCCCAGCCCCCGTAACTCAACTCAGCAACTCGCACAACTTGTTTTTTGGGTGGGTTTTTTTTCCTTTTCTCTTCTTTTTTTCCTCCCCTCTGCTCTTTTTTAATAAGAAAAAACCTCCTTTTAAAATTTTTTCCCCTCCCAAAGGGAATAACATTGTCTGCTTGTACCCTTACACCTCCCTCTTCTTTCTCCCAAGGGAATGGGGAGCGATGCAGATGGGGCCACAGCACTGCATGGGGCTGTTGGTGACAGGTTTGGAGCTTGTCCCCCCTGTCCCAGCTGCAAAATGGGATTGATGGGAGCAGCAGCTGGTAGGACAAGGCATGACCCTGAGGACCACGCAATGCAGGCTGCTCGGGGATGACTCACCAGCTACAGGCGCACAGGCCTGGCTGGTGGGAAGGGTCGTCAAAGGTTTGGTGGAAATGGGGAACTGCACGTCCCTGCAGGACAGGGACACTGAAAATACCCTCCCCTTTTTATTTTGGTGGAGGAGGAGCTGTTTCCTTGCTAGGCTGCCTGCCTGGCTTCCAGAGGAGGCTGCATGCTCATGGTTTGGGAGCGGGAGGTGCGTGGTGATGCCCTGACTGTCTTTGCCATTGACTGAAAACAAGCTTCCCATCCTCAAGGCTTGATACACCTCAGGTCTGCCACCATATTTAATCAATGGGAAGCTAAATCTGCTGGTGAGTGGCAGCAGGGGACCAGGCACCCTCCTGCTCACTGGGTTTGGTGGTGAGGTGATGGCAGGCACCATCCCTGCACCAGCACCACGACTCGCCTGGGTCTCCCCGAAGCTCTGAGGGGGCTGTGGGGCTGCCTGGAAAAGCAAATGTCCCCATTTTGTAGGGGAAATCATACAGATAGTGAGGACTGAACACACCGCAGAGCTCGGAGGGACAAGCACCGGGCTAAGCCTGAGTTCAGCGCCAGGGCCAGAGGCTGCTGGAGGGACCAGGGGTGGGGGTCACGGAGGGATGCAGGGATGCAGCTTGCACAGCACTGATGCACAAGGAGCCCATATCACCAGCCACACAACTCCCTCCCTTGGTCCCCAGCATCCCCTCTCACCTACCCGCTTCCAGCCACCCCTGCCTTACCTCCTCCCCCACTGTGGATGCCTGACTTTCTTCGTTAGCTGGGTTTGCCGGGCTGCTTCTCATTAGATAGCCAACAAATTCCAGGAAGACAGGACACCCACTGGGCCTAAATGAAATTAGAGAACAGAGCACTGCTACAAGTGGTTTAATTCAAATTACAGCGAGATATTATTGCCAACTGCAAGTGCTCAGAATCATGAGTCAGACCCCCACAAGGAACGAGACGGGCTTAAAAAAAATCATGACTTGTTAAGTATATAATTAACTTTGGGGTTATTTTTATTTACCTTCCAGTTTTTAGCCTTCAGGAGTCAGATTTTTGAGCTTGCCTTGGTGGGGGCTGGAAGCAGCTTAAAATTAGAGAGGGGAGGAACTAAAAAAGAAGAGGAATGTGCCCACATTCCTGTGATGCTGGGAGCTGGGGGTGTGAAGGGACAACGCACATCACACTGTGACAGCTGTCCCAGGGGCTGCAGGCAGCAGCAGGTACCACCTGCCCAGGACCCCCGGACCAACGGGACCCCCAGACCAAGACGTGTCTTTGCCAGTGAGCCTCCTGCCCTTGCACACACTGAGTGGGCTTTGAGGAGCCCCTTCTGGGGCAAGAGGGGTTTTGTTGGGTTACAGACCTGCACGGGACGTGGCTGAAATAGCTGGAGCTGGCGTGACGTCACGAGATGCTGGAAGAGCACGTGGCCTCAGACAGTAAGAGCTCAGGGAGCCCAAGCAGGGTCGTGGTATAATACCAGCTCCACTGAAGAAGCAAAAGGATGTGGCCAAGCAGTTTTTCCAGGTGAGGGCTGAGTTTCTGCTTGTCCCCAGGCTGCCTGCACAGCCCTGGAGGAGTTGTCCTCAGCTGATTCTTGTGGAGCTGAGCTGGCCAACCCTCCTCTGCTCCCTGCCTCCGGGTTGTGTCTTCTCCTGTTTCCGCTGAACAGATAGTACCCTGCTATCTTTCATTGAAACATCATGTCCAATTTCTCCCTTGATTAAACCCATATTTTACTTGGCTATAAGTCAAATATAAGAGGGCCGCACTCAAGTGAACTAATCTCAGTTTACTTGCCAGTAGGTAATTTGATAGACAATTTGGCAGGCATCCACTCCAGAATTAAGCAAACCTGAGCAATAAAGATGTAGGAAAACAATCCCAAAAAGCCATCATGAGACATGTAGCTTCATTCAATAGCCACACGTTCCACTCACGTCGCTGCTGACGCTCAGGGCTGCGGGTCCTGCCAGCACCCTGGCTGGGGAGGGCATGCTCAGCTGGACCCCCTGGCATGGGGGATGCTAGGATGAGGGAGAAGCGGTGGTCTGTGCTCTCCTAAAGTGATCCTGGGCGATGGATCAAGTCTGGGCTTAGCCAAGCCCTGTGTCCAGGCCAGTTTGGGTTTGCTGAAGACTCAGCTGTGAGTGTCTGGGAGGAAGGAGAGGCTCAAGCACTGGACTTGTGTTTGCATCCTGTAAGCACCCTCCATCGCTGTGTTTTGCAGCCCTACCCCTCAGAGGTCTCCCTCAGCCCCACTCTGGAGCAGCACCAGTGCTAGGGCTGACGCTGCTGAGCTCCTTACTGGCTGCCCAGCAGCACCAGTACCTGCAGCACCCACCTCCCCAGCCCATACTACACGGAGAGGAGCACAAAGTCTCACAGACGTCACCTGTGGCCTTACTCCTCTGGGCAAACACCACCAAGGACCGTGGTGTGCCCAGAGAGGGACCATGGTGGTGCCAGGACCAGTGTGGGTTTGCCTCCCAGCTGGGGGCTGGGTGAATGCTGAGCTCCAGGGCAATGGTCAGAGCAAAGGGGCTGTGGGAGCGCTGCTGCGTAGCACCATCCCTCATAATGCCATTATGCATCGCTGGCATTAATCACACTGCTAGGTAAGCATTATGGCACTTTTATGGTGGCTTTGAAGCTAATCTGTCACTAATGCCTTCTGGATTATCATGATTTCTTACAGTTGTGATTCATTAACTCAGATGCCTAATAGAATTAGTATTAAACATCTTCCATAGATTTCTGCCTCGACATGTTGGGTTTTGAAAGGCTTTTCAGTATTTCATTGTGTTGTATTAAACGGCACGTCAGGCACATTTGTGTGGTCTCCTGGAGAACCTGGAGCTGCCACGGAGGCTGGAGCCCCAGGGAAAGGGATCGAGCTTCCCGAGGGGCAGCGAGATGCTGCTGGCTACAGCTGTAGCAGTCTGGAGGCTGTTGTGTGCTGGGGTTGTGAGGTTGGGGTGATGTTTTCAGGCAGGAGGGAGCTAAGTGGGGGCCTTCACCAGGTAGTTAAACCAGTAGAGAAGAGGTTAATCTGCTTTGAGGATAGAAAGTGCAGGGCAGGTAGGAAATATGATTGTGCTTATTACCTGGCCCTGGAGGAATCCTTTCCCTAGACATTACAGTGCCATTCCTAGAAGGACTATTACCCCTAATAATCAATATTAATTTTCAACGCATACTCTGGGGCTTAGAATTATTTTCTTCTTTAGGATAAGATCTGGAGCTTGAAGCAGGCTAAAAAAAAAGGTATTAGTGCTATTATTATTATTGTTATTATAATTATTATTAGAATTGTCATTACTATCTTGGGTTTAAAACAAAAATATCATATTCAGATAAGCATCTCTCCCCAGCAGCAGGTTGTGCAGCTCAAAGACCTTTATCCAGCTACTGCCATCAATATGGTGATAGGCACTTTATAAATATATATTTATATAAATATATATGTAAATGTATATCTGTATGTATATTTATAAATTTTTATATAAATATATGTATTTATAAATATATATTAAATGTATATATAAAGTGCCTATCACTGTATTGAGGGCAGTAGCCAGATATTTATTAAAATATATATATATAAAATATATGTTTTTATATATATAAAGTATATATATGTGTGGCAGGTAACAAAGTCTTACAGTTATTATTAGTGACATAAGGAGGCCCAGACCAGGATAACATTGCATCAGGCTGCATGGTGTGCAAGGCTGGACAACCCCGGGCTGTAGCACTGACTTGGGTTTCCCAGTTTAGGGAAGAGAGAAGCCCTACTACCCAAATTTCCATGCTGTGTTGCTGGGGGCTTTGCAGGGGGAGCCCCAAGCCCTCATTGGGCAGTATCATTGCCCTGGTAGGGCAGGGCAGGGAAGATGCTCCCGCTGGGGACCGAGAAGAGCCTGAACTTTGGGATGCTCCTCTGAAAACCCAACACAAACGCCTTTCTGCAACCTGACCTTGGGAACTCTGTCAGCTAGAAAAACAGAGAGGAGGGGACTTCAAAGAGGGGTTGGAAGCAGCTGTGCAAATTGACAAATCCTCATGGAGCTGTGCAGGATGATGTGTAGCTGCATCCTCACCCACGTGAGCCATGTGCCAGGGGCTCGCTGGACCCCCCCCAGATTGGTGGCCCCTGGGTGCCTGTGTCCCCATCCCAGGGCTGGAGAGATTCCTCTGGCATCGTCTGGGGAAGAACCTCTGCTTTTAGCAAAGTGCCTCTGGAAATAAGGTCAGGTTTGGGGCAGGCGTTTGAGTGATGGCCTGTGAGAGGGGAGAGGGGAGAGGTCGCGGGGAGGCTGTGAAAGGTGGTTTGTCCCGGTGCCAGCGTCAATGTGTGCCGGCGATTGAAGCCGGCGTCCGGCCCCGCAGTCAGCACCATCAATCACGCCTGGCACTGACAGCCCCACCGCCTGTCAGCCGCCCCGCTCCTCCTGAGCAGGCAAAAACAAGTTCAAAAGCGAGGGGCTGCATCCCCAGGGCGGCAGGCAGAGACCCCCCCCCCAGCGAGCATCGATCCCTCCAGCCCCTCGGATGGGCCGCTCGTGCTCATCTGCGCCCTGGCGTGATGGGCATCAGCGAGGGTCCCCCCAACTCCCACTGTGGGGACAAGACCCCTGGTGCAGACCAGGACAAGCCTTGCTCAAGCAGTTTTGCTGTCAAAACAATTGATTTCCCTGCTGAAACCCTGGGACATTTCCCTTTCTGGTTGTTTTTCCCTCCCCACGTAAGAGAAATAACACCCACATTAGAGGGGAAAAGAAAAACCTTAAAGCTTCTTCATTACATGACACGTCAAAAATGTGCATTAACATCCCCCCCACCCCCACCCCCCTCCACCCCTCCCAAGTTTTTGGTTCCAGAAGCAGTTTGGGTCTCCCCTGGAATGCTTTTTACACAACCCTGAAATACATCAAAGTGAAGCATCGCTGGGGAGAAGCATTTCCTTTGCCTTCTCATCAAAATGCTGCTATTGATGTCACAGCAAGACGAGAACCTCAGGAAGGGGGATGGAGACGGAGCCCTTCCTTACCCGAGAGGCTTCCTCCGGGGTCCCACTGCTGCTCAGGGAGTCCAGCGCTTGTGTAAATACTTGAAAACAACTCTTCCAGCCTGTTTTCCCTGGGTTTGGAGGAGGAATCCTAGAATCATAGAATCACAGACTGGTCTGGGTCGGAAGGGACCCCCAAGGGTCCCAGAGCTCCAACCCCCTGCCACAGGCAGGGACACCAACCTCCAGCCTGGAGCTACACAAGGTTGCCCAGGGCCCCATCCAACCTGGCCCTGAACACCCCCAGGGATGGGGCACCCACCCCCTCTCTGGGCAGCCCCTTCCAGCCCCTCACCACTCTGTAAAAACTTCCCCCTAATACCTAACTTAAACCTCCCCTCCTTTAGCTTTAATCCACCCCCCTTGTCCTGCCATCGTCTACTGACAACTGATTCCCCTGAAAAAATGGGTAGTTCCAAAAAATGGGTAGAAAAATGAGCAGGAAAATTGGGTAGTTCCAAAACCTGCAACAAATAGGCTCCGATTTCTGGGGAGAATGGCAGAGAAAGAAGCTGCCCTGGTTGTGTTTGGGGTGCTGAGGATGCTGGCAGGGTTTGGCCGAGGCAGCTGCCCGGGGGGACAGGTTTCCCTGCCAGGTTGGGGTTTTGCAGCAGCTTGAGAAGAAAAAGGGATGGAGAAGCATGGCCAGGGCCGGCAGCCCAGAGCTCCTCACAGCAGCCTTTGTTTTTAAGGAGTGAAAGGGGCGGTCATGGGACAGCAGTCAGCCGGGCAAACACGGGGGAGGCGAAGAGAGAACTTTAATTAGGGTAACTTGAAGGCAGGCTTTAACCAACAGCCGGCGGGGGGCCCGGTTTGATCTCCTTGTGGGACAGACCCTGTGATTAATCGCGGCCGTCGAGGGGGACGGACACCTGCCTGTCACATGCTTTGATTCCCAGCACAGGCTTTGATCTTGCCCCAGGGCTGTGTGGGAGGGTGTTAGAGCCTTGTATGTGCCCTGGTCGCTTTTTATGCCGCCTGTGGGGGGGTTGGTGAGGCGGGGAGGGGGTTGTGTGTGGTTGGGACGGTCTCCGGTGTTGGTCCTGGGGTCAGCCCAGGAGGTGCCGGGGCCAACGGGAGTTCGTCCAAAGGGGAAAGTTCATCCTGGATCCAGTGTGGGTGTGGGGACTCCAGGTGCTCACTGTCATCTTGGGGGACAAGCGTCCAAGAGAGTGGTGGGGGATGCTTGGCCCTGCCACTGCCACAGAGGAGTGAAGCCAGCTCCAGGGACGGTCACCCTGTCCCTCTTGACCTGCTCCAGCCCCTAGGATGGGGGGGCTGAGGTTGGGGCAGACAAGGGGGTGCCCTGAGTAGTGTCCCCACCTTTCCCCACTCTCACCACCCCACCAACACCCTGTACTGGTGGCCCTGTGACCATGTGCCACCAACCCAGCACAGCCAGAGGCATGGGGAGGAGGGCCCATGTCTCCCAGCCCCTTCCAAACTGGGTTTCCAACCCGCAGCTGCCACACAGCATGCAGGTAATCAGCTCCAGAGTCACCCCTGTGGGGTCCCATCCTGCAGGGCCCCTCTCACTGCACCCCCAGGACCACTCACCCCAACTCACCTGGCACTGCCCGCTTGCTCCGGGGAGTTTCGGTGTCTCCGGTGTGCCGGGGCACCGCTGCCTCTGCCTGCTCGTGGCACGCTGATCAGCACGGGCATCTCTGTGCCAGCCCTGACATCTGTGCCAGGCAGGCAGAGCACGTGGCGGTTCCTGCGCGGTGTGAAAGAGGATCCTGACATCTCCCCTTTCATCCTGACCTTGAAACCAGAGCGGGGAGGTGATTCCCCCCCCCCTGCAATACCCTCATTCCCAGCTCACACTGCTGGTGTGGGGGAAACCCAGCAGAAAGGCTGGGCACACCCTGGGCACGAAGGAACCTCATCGGTGCTGGCAGTGGGTGAGAGCGGGGCGATGCTGGGACTGTCCCCCAACAGTGTGCTCCACTGGGGCGCTGCCTGACAAAGGATGAGGGGTGCAGGACGCCCATCTGGCTGTGGTCAAAGGGGTGCTGGCTTCCAGGGGCCACAGGGACCTCCCTGGTGTGTTGATTTCCATCACTTGTCCTCGCAGCTTTCTACGTGGGGGCATCTCATGACGTCTTGGTAGATGGTTTGACTCCTTTAAGCAGTAAATGTCCTGATTTAGGGGAGGGAAAAGGTCTTATGAAGCTGGAGAGAAGTCTGGGAAAGCCCTTCCTTGTACTGCATGAACATAACAAACACAAACTTCCAAAAGCCCCGGACAAGCCCGGTAAGGCTGTAATGTGGTGTCCTGTTTCCTAATCTCTTCAGTAAGGAAGCAGTGTGTTGAATTTAAAATATCCCTCTGGTAAACGCTAACTATTTAAAGAGTGCTAGGGTCTTAGAAATGCAAAACAAAGATTTGTTGATTAAAAACACATGGTTTGTTCTGGAGGCATGAGTAGCCAGGAAAATCAGTTCTGACAGTATTTTGGCTTTTTCAATCCCACAAGACATGATGGTGATTTATTACAGTGATGTCAGCTGTGGTTGAAAAAAAAGTTCCCTGTGTTGTCTTAATAAAAGAGCTTTACCTTGAAATCATTAAACTCTCTGCCTGTTTATTTGAAGCGATGACTGTGAATGTGAATGGTCCCCTCTAAATCACTCGGCCCTTCCCTGCAACATATGCCCTCACATGAGGTGTGGTGACAGCCCGCAGCTCGCCTGGCTAACGCGAGCGTGTGATGGATACGATCAGCGTGGCTTGGAAACCTGGAGGGGAGATAAGCACACCAGGCAAGGAGGGGAGCCCCCACATGACAAAGGGAAGGGGAATTAGACAGGCAACGGGGTCTATCTGTCTTCTGCTATCCCTGCAGATGTGCAGAGCTGCTGCCTGCGAAGACCTGCACAGAAGATGCTGAGGTGACACGAACTAAGGGGGCAGCATCCCGTATCCCACCTCTGCTCCCCGCAAAGATCAAGAGCAATGCAAGTTTTGTCAGGAGCCCCGATTAGGAATTTAGGAGGGATGCTGCAATTGCTCTTGGCAGAAGGGCTGCCTTGGTATGCCCCCTTTTCTGCAGTGGAGGAGGTCTGGTGTGCTTTGGAGAGCTGGTTTGAGGGTACCCAGGGGATGCAGGAATTTGACTTGATCTCCAAGCCCACATGTTGCTTTTTAGCAGGGTGGCAGTGAGCAGCGACATGGGCATTGCATGAGCTCAGGTGCTGATGGTGACACACGTAGCAGCTTTGTCACTGTCACAAGATGCACAGTGGCAGCCCCAGAGAGCCCATGGAGCCCCTGCAACCTGTGCTGGCTCAAACACGGTGTGAGCTCGGAGCCAGGCAAAGCACCCAGGAGCCAGCTCCTGTACTCATACAGTCCAAGCAGTAGGGTGAGCACAGCATGCTTCCTTCAGAAACCTCCAAGCTTACACTGTTACCCCCCAAACAGATGCACAGCGTGGCATTAACCTGCCAGGCTTTGTCCAACAAGAAGGATGCAGCAGCCTGGCAATGGGATGGGGCTGGGCAACAGGCAGCAGGGATGAACGTGGTGTCTGGTGGCAGCATCGCTGCCACAATCTCTGTTAAATTGGAGCCACATTAAGAGCAAAACATCCAGCTGGGTATCAAAATCAGCACCAGCCACAAGGTGTTAGCAAGAAGGAGGAAAACTTTTCCTTACTGTGTTTAATTTCACTGTCAAGATATATAGGCATCATATGCTGCGGACGGGGTATAGAGCAAGGGAAGACGTATAACAGAAATAACCTGCCAGGCTCAGCCTGCCATCCCTCATCCAGCTTATCAAGTTAGCTGAGCTCAGCAAATCAGATTAGTGAGAGCCAGCACAGAAACACTTTACCTGGGCGCAGGCAGTGGGGACGGGCATCCCAGCTTTGCCCAACTCAGTGAGCTGAATGGGCTCGTCCTTCTTTCTGAGCAGCAATTCCAGGGAGCAGAGGCATTGCCTGCAGCCCAGCCCTGCAGCCACCAGCCTGTTCCCTTGTATCTGGCAGCAGTTAAGTGCTGAGCGATATTTACTTCTTGGGTAAACAGTCGTAATCTCCCCAACCAGAGTTTATCGCAGAGAAGCGAGTTAAATTCTTCTTGGATAATCCCTGTGCCTTGTGGTTTTCTGAGCAAGACAGTTTGGGATGACATTCAATATAAATGGGCAGCTCCAGGCCAGAGAGTGATGAAAGCTGGATCTAACACGAGGGAGAGGGGTGCAGGTTCCCCCCCCCACCCCATCCTGCTCCAGAGGCTGCTTGAAGTGGGGCTGAACCCCGGTGAGACACAGCCAAGGGCTTTGCCTCCGAAAGCTGCGATCAACACAGGGTTCGTGGCAGAAATCACTGGGAGGGAATGCCTCCCCCCAGCCAAAACCATCCGCTCCCCTCCTGGGTGAAGGAGCTGGAGGAAGAGAGAACCAGCTGCAGAGCCAGCAACCAGCATCATGCACAGCGTGCTCGCCCAGGAGCTGGGCAGGCATGGGTACTGGCACCGGAGGGGCACGGGAGCACCCCCTCTATTCAGTCTTCATTGCAACAGAGCTGAAATAATACAGATGTTGGGAAAAAAAATTAAAAAGGGTTGTTTATGCTAAAATCCCCAGTATATGGTGGGTGGGAGAACGCACAGCGTGAGCCGAACTCTGACCCCACTGAAGTACATGGGAACGTTACCAGAGCTGAGATGCTTGGCAGGTACTAACAGACCATATATTATCTGCCTGAGCTACGAGAATTCTGTTTTCCCATCAGTGTGATTATTTTTATTTGACTTCTAAGTCGAGCTGGAAGCTGGTGTGGCTGTACATCCATCACTGCTGTGGCTATTAGAAAATTAACCAAGCTTCAGAAACTTCCTGCACGGCCTTCTTCTGCAGCTGTACATCTAGGGGAGAACAAACACAGCGCCTGGTTCTCTGTGGAAGACTTGTTGGAAGGGAGGAACGGCCTGGGATGATCCCAGGCTGATCCTGACGTGGCTGTGACTGTGCTGGAAAAGGTTAGTTCAGAGCTGGGGTTTTTAGAAGCCTTCCAGAGATTCACAGCACTGGTTGGGGGGATGAGGAGTGGGATCTGCTGACTGTGTGGTAATTGTTTCATCCTGTGGAAAAGCCAGTCTGAAAACTGGGAGAGCTCTGCTTGACTTCTCCAGGAGTGGGACCAAAGCAAGGGTCTCACAGTGGGGGTCTCACAGTGGGGGTCTGCCTGAGTCCCCGGTGCTGTCCCACCTGAGCCCGGGAACTGCGACCTGTCCCAGGGCTGCGGTTCAGGCTTTGGGCTTGGGACTGATGGCCCTGACCTGTCAGGAGCTGCGCTGGTGAGGTCAAGCACCCTGTCCCCACACAGCAGCCAGGCTGGTTGGGCTTTGGGATGGAGACCTTCTTGCACCACTGCCGGGCCCCCTCAGCTCCCTGGTGCTCATAAACACAGGCTGTGATTGAAGCTTTGAAGATGTGGTTTTCCTCACAAGGAGCAGAGGACCAGCACAAAGCCCAAGCATCACTTGAAGCACGATTTAAACCAGTTTCAGCTGCCTGTGGACCTGTGCACGGGTCTGCCTGGCGCCGTGTCACGCTGAAAGGCAGTTACTGCTTTTGTGTGACTCCCAAGCAGAGCCTGGGGCAGCAGGAGTGAGGTGGGAACCCACGCCACGCAAAGGGGACCAGGTACCTCTCTCCACTCAGACCGAGAGCATCCTCACTGCAGTATCACAGGCTGGGGAGGAAGCAGGGAGTCTCTCAGCAGATGGGATTCGAGTAGAAAGAGCTAACACTCCATCCTCCTCTGTAATGAAAGGAGACGGGCAAGTTATAACCAAACCAGCTGCCATAAATCATCAGCTCAGAGGTTTCCTTCAGACATTAGATACACCTGAAGACACTCTCGGCGCTGCAGACACGGTTACAGGAGTTTCATGCAACGTGCAACTTTCAAATCAATCTCTTTCCAGCAGGCAGAGTGAACTGGCTGCTCACGTCTGCGTGGCTCTGGCAGGAGCTGCAATAAAAAAAAAGGGAGTTCAGCCGGGTAAGAGACGGCATCTCCTTCCCTCAGCGTGCCCGGATGCTCCTCTAACCTCCACTTCAAACAGCCCTTTGTTTCTGCACGAGAGAAGCCTCTCAGCCACGGGGTTCAAATCCCTGGCTTCAAGCAGGGAGAAGGGGAAGGGGTTTGTGTCTCCTTCCCTGAAGCCCTGCTGCTGCCTCTGCAGGGATGGAGCTCCCCTGGGATGCCTGAGCTCTGCTCCCAAACTGGCTCGCTCGGCCACGGGTGTCTGCAGCCCCCTGAGGAAACAGAGGCCAGGGGAAAATTGAGCAGAACCCTGAGAAAGTTTGGGGTATGCTGATGGGAGAGAAGTCTGGCACATTCCTCATGTACCCCAGGCTCTTGGTGCGGGTGGGAAACCGGCAGCAGAGAAAAACGGAAGAACATTCCAGCAAAGAAAAAGGCAGGATGGGGATGGAGCATCACCTGGGGCTCGGGCTGCAGAGAGGGGTTCACCGAGTGGGCTTCATGGCTGGGTCCAGAGGGATGGCACCAAACCCTGCGGCCTTGCAGGGGACGGATGCGGCTTCAGTGGGCGCTGCAGCTTTGCACGAGCATCATCCCATGTTGTCATAACTACGGGGGGGCGAGAGCATCAAGACCTCCCATCACATCAGCAGGGCTCTCCAGGGGCCTGGGGCTGCCGCCAGCACAGGGGAGCAGGGAGGGTCGCTCCCTCCCTCGCACGTCTACGAGCAAATTAAGAATTAAATAAATAAATTTGCTAGTTTACAAATAGAACTGTTACTTGTTACTCACAGTATTAACAGTCTCCTTTTATTTTTTTTTTCCCTCTCCCCTTTTTTTCCAAGGCTGTGAAAGACGTTTGTTTCAGTTGCCAACATCTCCACAGAACTAATGTGGGTGGATTGTGACAGATATAATTTCTCCATCCTACAGTTTCATCAACTTGAGTTCTGTTAAACTATACCCGCTGGGCTTAGCTCCTTTTAAAGTTTCCGCTTTGACAGGTAGATTTATTAGTCTTGAAATTTGTACAAATCAGATGTCACTCGTGGCAACTTGTCAAAATGTCAGTCTGGTGAGGGAGGCATGAAAGGATTTTCTGGAGAGAGACGGGGAGGCAGGCTTGAAAGAGCTGGAGCAAAAGCAGAAGAAAGGAGCTGGGAGGGATTGCAGCCTTCTTGATCCTGGGGGTTTTTACTTTATTAAATATCTAGCGCCATACAGTGGGAGATGCTGTTGGATCCTGCCCGCCAAGACATCAAGGCTGTCAACATCCGCGGATGGCTCCTCGCTCACACGGAGCCGGCTCTCGCAGCTTGTTATGTATATTTAGGGCACGGCTGAGGCACGGGGAGGGGAAAGTTCAGCTGGTTTTTTAAGGCTGCCGTGTTTGAAATGTTCCATTATCGCCCTAACAAGCCGGGAGCGGTGCCGCCGAGCCGGCTCGGGGGCGATGCCTTTGCACCAGCTCCAGCCCAGTAAGCGGCAGCTCCACGTGCCAGCACCCAGGGGGAAGAGAAGTGGGGAGCCCCCCTCCCACAAGGGCTTGGGGCTGCCCTTCCAGACCCTTCTCCAGCCCCACACGCATCCCTCTCACCCCTGGATGTGGTGTTTCATCCCAAGCTGGCAGTGGGCAATGCCATTTCTCCACTCATCTTTCTCTACGGCATCCTCAGCTTGCTGGCGTGAGCCACTGCTCCAGTGGGCTGGCTGAGGGGGAATCCTTAAAATCTTTCTCCAAATGTCACTGCCTAGATGCTGATGGGGGGGCACAGAATCCTCCACGGGTGCTGGGTGTGCAAAGCTCTAGTAGGATGAAGCCTGCAAACCCCACCACACATCCCTCTGAGCCGCTCCGTACCAGGTCAGCGGAGACGTAGAGGGCATTGCACAGACACACATTGCTTAATCAGCCCTGGAAAACCCTAATTAAAAAAAATGTGCCCCTGCCAGCCTGTTTGTGCTCTGACTGACAAAGGCAGGAGAGGATGAGGAGCATGCTTCCACAACAGAGCGTGCTGGAAGAGGTTAAATAAGAGCAGCCATCTCCCCTTAACACAGCGACCTAAGAATCGTGACCCAAGTTTTTCCATGGAACAACTTCAGGGCTGTTGAAATAAAACCTTAATAAATAAATAAATATAAAAGTCTTTAAAAAAAGGCAATTTAAAAAACATTATTTTGATTACCACTTCCAAGAAGATCAGGAAAATCTCCACTGAAATCAACATTTTTACATGAATATTTACACTTTGTTTGAAAAATCTGTTTTGGCTGAGGAGCCATTTGTTGAAGTTTGCTTGACGGGTGATGTCACTCCCCTGGGGACCTGGGGCTGCACATCGCTGTGGAGAGATGCTGCCCCGGTGTGCTGGGCAGGGAAAGCTTTTTGGATTTTCTCATCCCCAGGTTCCAAGAAAACACCTTTTCCCTTCCTGAGCTGGGCAGAGCTCAAGCACCTGAGAAATTCCCAAGCCGATCCCAGTGCTTCTTTCCCAGCCCTTACACCTCACCTCACCCCGCTCAGTGCCTGAAATGAAGGAGAGTTTCAAGCTGGAGGCTGGTGTTTGTCCATGGGCTTTGAAACGGGCCAGCTCTCCCCAGCAGGACGTGAATCAAGGCCCTTGCTGCACTGGTCTCAGCACGTTGTGTGATTAACGAGTGTTTTGTCAAGCAAAGCATACGAGGGGCGAGCATCATTATTTACTGTCCGTGCTATCTGCTGCCTCTGCGGGCAGCGCTGAGCTGCTGGGTCCCCTTAGCCCATCCTCTGCTCCAGCACTGCTGCCCCTCCATCCCCTCTGACTGCGGGTTCAGGGTTGTTTTGGGGACAGGGACACGCATCATCCTTCCTCTGGCACTGTGGGAACAGGAGGTGATGCTGGAGCTGGGACCTGGCCGTGCTGCCCAGCTGCATCAGGGGGTTTTTGTCCCTCCCTCTCCTCATGATGGGGATGAGACCTTGTGTCGTCACAGTGAGATAAATTGAGCTGAGAGGCTTTGCTTAATTAATTGGTACATAAATGTTTCCCTTCTGGGAGCGGCTCAGAGCCATCGTCACCGAAGAGAGGGGAAGGGGAAAACCCACTTCACAGGGGAGGATCTGCTTTAAAAGAACTCACTTTGTGTCACATCCAGCCTTGATTCCCTTTCATGTGGCAAACGAATCGTGGCAGCTTGCTTTCCACATTGAGCATCACCGTGGCAGGTACACGGGGCCCCGTGCGACTCGCCGGGCAGCGCGGGGACCATCCCGGGTGGTAAAACATCACCGGGGCTGGGGCAGGGCAGGGAGCAGGGGGACAAGGGGACAGGGGCCATCCGTGGGTCTTGCTGAGTTTTTCCACGTGCCGTGGGTTGTCTGCAAAGGGATTCTGGCACAGGAGGCAGGGAAAGGGAGAGGAGAGGGAAAGAGAAGAGGAAGAAGGGGGGGCGGGGGGGAAATGCCTGGCATGAGTTCAGAAAGCTCTCCAGCTCACACATCTGGTTCTTATATTTCAAAGTTAATTAGTCATATTGAGGCTGTCTGAAGATAAATTTATCATCCAGAAAAAACACAAACAGTTTGAAAAATGAAAGGAAGTGAGGTGACATGGCTTGACGTTTAAATAAATCATTTTAACATGATTAAAAAACTTGTCCTCCCTGACACCCGGAGCTGGATACTTTGTAAAGACTTTTTGACAAAGACAAGTCCCTGTTTGGTATACAAAGCCCCTGCCATTCAATTATACAGAATAATCTTTGGCCAATTACTGTTCTGAGTGACTACTGGAGGATGCGACGCACGGCACAGCGGTTGCTGGTAGCTGAGGGGGGTGTCACACATGGCCTGTCCTGCACCATGTGGGGGGACACCAAACTCGATGGGGATGGAGGCAGGAGAGAGCAAACACGTTACATGGTGGGGAAACTGAGGGCATGAGAAGCATGGAATCCCTGACAAACTCTGGTTCCCCCCACCAACTTGGGGTGCACCCAGAGATGGGGCTGTGATCATAGAATCCCAGACTGGTCTGGGTTGGAAGGGACCCCAAAGGTCACAGAGCTCCAACTCCCTGCCACAGGCAAGGCCACCAACCTCCAGGCCTGAAGCATCCCCATACAGGCAGGGATGACCTGACAACCACTCTCAGGTTCTTCCCCAATTAGCGATTTTGTCTCCTCAGCTTCGTTAACAGGGGTAAGGGGAGCTGCTGGTGCTAAAAACCTTGTGGGTAATTCTCACCCGAGGACGCTGGCGACGTGTCACCACGAGTTCCCACTAACACCACACAGAACTCTTATTAGATCCCTGGCTTTGGCTGTACATCCCTATTATCAAGTTTCCCTCTCAGCAGCTTGAGCGATCGGAGCCTCGTGATTAAATGAAACTCCCTCCCTGAACACCCACTGGAACACAGCCCCGCGTGCCTGCTTGACAATATGTCTATAAGCTAAACATCAATCAATATTAGGGGGAATCAGCATATCAGATGACCCAGAGGAAGAGCTCAGCTGGTTTTTACTCTGATTCACCTGCTTTGTCAGATGCCTTCAAGGGATATTTGAGTTTTGCCCATCTTGGCTGAATTCTTGATACTTCTCACGTCCCACAGCCCATTTTTTTTGTTGCCTGGCCCCTGGGTGTCAGCGAGAGCTCTTGGAGTTTCTTGGTCTCGTAAGAAGTCTGCAAAATGGGGACCACGGTGTGTTTTACCCCCCCATTACCTTCCCAGTTCCCACAGGAACAGGGACACGCTGGCTGGCCAGACAGGCAGACACAGAGCACAGCAAGCCCTCCACCTGTTTGGAGCTGAGGAAGTTCAAGAAGGTGGGAAGATTTGCATCTTCTAAGAAGAAAAGAGCTCTCCCAGGAGCCAAGGAGACAAAGTGACATAAGAAAAGAGCCTGAAATAAAAATAAATAAATAAGCAAGTGACGCTTAATGGATAAAATGAATATTCAAGTTGTTTCCAGGGAAGAATCTTTGACTTTGGTGCTAGTTACAGTTACAAGGTTTATGCGTTTTCTGGCTGTCAAACCCTTCACCGTAATTGTCCAAAAGTTCCTTGATTATTTCTAACAAAACTGTCAGCTGCCTTTGAAGTATCAGAACAGTCTCATCACATCTTATTAAATAGTAAACATCATTTGCAAGCGTGCAGGAGATACAGACACCACGTCAAGAGACTCGGTGGGGTTCACACGCGTGCACCGCCCTCCCGCGTGCCCACCACAGCACCAGCCAGCACTGGGGATGCTGCCTGGAACTGCTTTACTGGGAATGTGGCTCAAGCAGAGGGATGAGCAGTGGTCCTGGGAGCTTGGCTTCTCCTTCACATGGAGCAGAGAAGCATTGAGCTGAGCTCCAGCTGCTGGTCCAGTAAAGCCCAGGATGCCATGGGGAACAGCAGCCCCCAGGAGCTTGGCTTCTCCTTCACAGGGAGCAGAGAAGCATTGAGTTGAGCTCCAGCTGCTGGTCCAGTGGAGCCAGAGATGCTACGGGATGGGGAAAGCAGCTCCTGGGATGCTCCCCCCAGCTCCGCTCCTTAGGGAACTACCAGAGAAACCATCCCTGTCAGCTCTGAGCATTTTGAAATATATTTGGAAAGAATTGCTTAATTTGAAAAGAAAATAGTGTTTTGGATCCAGCCTAATGTTTTCATGCTATTTCTTCCTCCAGCCAGACTCAGAGAAGCTCGTTTCATGTGCTGAAGTGTCTTTCGAGAGCCGAATCTTTCACAGAAGAGTAATTGCGCAATTAGCTATGAATTAGTAAAAATTCATTCTAATTACTTCCAGGTGTGACACATTTCATGCCTAAACCCAAGGACAGAGCTAGCAGCACCCTGGCAGCATTTGCTTCGGTGGGGGATGCGAACAGAGATGCAGCTCAGCAACAGCAACCTGAGCACAAACAGCCCCCAGGGAGATCATAGAATCCCAGCCTGGGCTGGGCTGGGCGGGACCCCAGGGGTCACAGAGCTCCAACCCCCTGCCACAGGCAGGGACACCAACCTCCAGGCCTGGAGCTACACAAGGGTGCCCAGGGCCCCAGCCAACCTGGCTTTGAACACCCCCAGGGATGGGACAGCCACCTCCTCTCTGGGCAGCCCCTTCCAGCCCCTCACCACTCTCTCTAGAAAGAACTTCTCCCTAATACCTACTTTAAACCTTCCTTCAGCTGCACTCCATCCCCCTTGTCCTGCCACTGTCAACCCTTTTAACAAGCTGATTCCCCTCCTATTTGTATGCCCCCTTCAGATGCTGGGCTTGGTGGGGGGAGCTGGGGTCCCTTCGGAGAGCCGGCACCAAACTGGTGTGTGCCCCCAGCTCCCCCCTGCCCCAGTAACACCCAGTGCCTTAGACCAGCATCATCAAAGCCTGTAGTTCAGAGCGAGCACAGGGCAGGAGACAGCACATCAACATCCCTCTGTGCTGCTAGTGGTCTTATGAGCAGACCTGGGGTAGGATGCACAAGCCACAGCAAAGGGCCACTTGCCATAAAGGGTCTGGGTAAGGTACTTCTCTGCCCTTCCAGCCACAGCTAACACCATATCCTGCGAGTTTACTGCTGGCTGGAGAGGAAAAGCCAGGTGGATCCTACTGTGCCCAATACGTCATTAAAACCACTGGAAGCCTCACACTAAATCCTGCAAGATTTCTAGCTTTAATTCCAGATCAAAGCAGCTTTGGGAAGGAGCATCCCAGGTTCAAATGCTTATCTCAGCCAGACCCCGTGAGCTTTTTGAAGTTGCCCCATCAGTCACTAATCAAAGATCTCCTTTTAGATGGGGAAATCAAATCCCTTTCAGTGGTTATCAGTTTCTAAACATCACTTGTCTTCTGAATGACCTTCTTTCTGTGAGCTGACCCCAGAGCAGGAAAACCTTGGAAGAACCAGCCCTTTAGTTTGCAGAGCTGGCACATGCATAGCTTTGCTTTCAGGGTGTTCAAATCAGCAAAGAATGCATGTGTGGAAGTAATAAAACCCTTGAGAGGTAAATAAATACACACCATAGTTGCTGTTTAACACACAGCAATTGCCTTCAACTAGGAGTACTAACAAAGACCCAGTGCTTCCCATCAAAAGAGGAATTCACAGAAGTATCAGGCTCTGTTTTTCCTCAAGTTATACAGACAGCCCTGAGAGGACAATAGACAATGTAGTTTCTGAGGATCAGGTTCCTAAATACAAAGGGTTTTGGATAAAGAACCCCTCTGGTAATGTGAATAAAAAGGTCTTGTCTCAGCTTTTAGAAATGATGGTGTCTGCAGCATCCTAGGGAATGGCTTAAGGATGAGCTTCCCCAAATGGGGATGATGAGGAGGTGGTCAGAAAGGAACCCTGTGCTGGCATCCACAGCAGCGGGACTTAGAGGTGCAGGGAGGGGTGACCCCAGCAGCTGCCACAGCCCCACAGCCAGCCCCAGCCCCACTCACATCACTCAACTTCACCCACAAATACCAAAACTGCACCTTCAGATCTTCCCTGTTAACCTTTTGTCACTTTCAGGAACAGCATCTTCAGGCTGTTAAAAATCCCTCAGATTCCACAGCCTCCTCCACCTGGAACAGTCTCTGGGTTTAGTTACCATGATCCCACCACTCCTCCCTCCACGTAGCTCCAACTGTGCAGAGACCAGGCGATGCTCTTCTCTTTTCAGCCAGTTTCTTGATGGGAATTTACACCTTGAAACCCAACACAGGGCCACAGTCTGTCCTCACACTGTATTTGGAGCTCCCCCGCTTGCCTGTGGCACGGCTGGCACAGCAGCAGCACGCGATCCCCCGCTGCCACGCTGGGTTCTCTGTGTTTGAGAGTCATCACCCACTATTTCAGGCTCTCTCTATTTTTGGAAGCCGGCTCACAGTTCCATATCCTCCCCTGTAACTGGATGCTTCACGTCCCCCAGGCTCAGTGCTCAGTTAACCCCTCAGGCTTGCACAACAGGAGCTCCTGGGGGAAGGATGTCGGAGCCTGGAACAGGCTGCCCAGGGAGGTGGCTGAGCCACCTTTCCTGGATGTGTTTAAAGAAAGGGTAGATGAGGTGCTCAGGGATCTGGTTTAGCTTAGGATGGGAATGGTTGGACCTGAGGATCTTAAAGGTCTCTTCCAACCCTGTGATTCTGTGAAGGATCCTGCAAGGACTAGCTGCCAGCAGCAACAGAGGGGCTGAAAACACAGAGGACAGGCTCTGCAGCTGCTGGCAAGGGCTTGAGCAGCGCTGCGTGGGACTGGAAGGAGAGGGCAGCATCTGGGCACCCCCAGCCACCCCAAGGGTCGTTACCCTAGAGATGTTCCTGCTTCTTCTCAAAGCAGAGCAAGTCCCTTGGGAGATCTACCTCATGTGGGTACCATCCATGACATCCCACCCATTCCAAGACACGTAAGAGGAGCACCCTCCCCTCCCCAAGGACACGACGTGTTTGAGCTCCATCACCCCAATGTGACATCTCACAGAGACAGTAACCACCTCCTTTTCAGAGACACAAATGGATTTAAGGGGAAAAGAAAAGCTGTGGTGGATAGCAAGGTCTGCAGATCACCACACCCCTACACAGCACGGCGTTTATTGGCTTATACCTGATTTCTCACACATTTGCCCAGGCAGCTTGAATAATTAAAAATAAACCTCTCTTATTAAACCCCCAAACAAACAGTATCAGTGTCCCAGGCAGCCACAGCCTGAGGGCAACGCGTTCTGGCTGGGGTGAGGTGCCAGGGTGCTGCTGACCCAACTCCCAAGACTCCTTTGAAAGCTCCTGGTCTGAGCACAGGAGACTCGAAGGTGGAACGTACTGGACCATCGCTGCCAAAAAACTAGAGAGTATTTTTTTTTAATAAGGGCTCAAACAAACTAATAAAAAGACCCCATCAGCAGGGCAAATTTCATTCCAGCTGGGAGCTGGATTCCTGTTAAAGGAAAGTGCCAGCAGGCCCTTTAGCTCCAATGGCACTACCAGACACAGCTATAATTACGAGCTTTCTATTGCTGTGTGAAAGCTGTTATGAATTTCAGTGGGCAGAGGGGCACAGAGGAATAGTAAATCACCCAAACAAAAGGTAGGGGCAGCAGGGAGTAGGCTCCAGTGTTAACCAAGCACCATTGTAAAGAGCTTAAATTATGAACATGTGCCATAGTTAAAACAGAATCTGCAAACTGGGAGCTAATTGTCCCCTGAGCAGTCCAAACCTCTCCATGAGCACAGGAGAAATCAGGCTGTGCTTACTGGTGCTTTGGCCCCAGAACTCCCAGTGTTCCCAGTGTGTTTGTTAGGGGAGGAAAGGCCATGGCTGTGATGCATGTGGGGAGAGTGGAATCCCTGACCCCACACACCCTGGGATGCTCCTCCCTGAGCTGGGCTCACTGCTTGGGCACCCTTGGCTGGCTCCCATGCCTGCTTCCCAGCCACTGCAGGAGCACCAGCCAGAGGTATCAGCAAAGGCTCAGGATACAGCAGGCTCTCCAGCAGCCCAGTGGAAACCCAGACCTTCACCCAGCTCCATACAGCATCTCTCCTGTCCCACAGCTTCCCACAGGCAGACTCACAGTGTAACTTCCTCCAGCCATTGCTTCAGTAACTACTGTCACCACCCCTCCAAGCACAAACTGAGTAATCTGTTGCTGATTTGTACATGGATTTGTACAGGAAAAGGTTTTCCCCAAACCCCTGGCTTTACACAGCCTCCTTTATTAGTGCTGGAAGGAGCATTTGCCTGAGGCTGTGCTGGGAGGCACAGGACCGCTGCTCAGAGCTGCGGCCTCAGAGAAACCTGAATCAACCAGCTTCTAAGGGACATTCAGACCCCCAGCATGAGTTACCACTGGGCAAGGCAGCTCTGCCAGGCAGACCAGTGTTTGTTGGTCAGCTGGGCACCAGCACAGCCTTTGGGCTGGAAACTCCTGGCCAAAGGTAGCAGAGAAACAAGTTTGAGGACTCCATCCTCTGCTGCGTGCTGTCAGAGATGCCCTTCTCTCCTGAAGATGACCTCTTACCCCTCTCCTCTCCACTAACTCTGGGGACAGCCACTACACAGCATTTTTGCTGTCTCTTCCCTCCCTCAGCTCCCCTCTGGGTAAGACCCACATCTCCAGGCAGGACTTTGAGCCATTCCACCCCTTTCCAGGCCAGGCATGAAGAGAGGTACACAGGGCAGCAGCAAGCACAGACCCCCTCAGCTTGCATGAAGGGAAGGCTCCCCCCCCACTACACCACCTTTCCCTTCCCTCCATCCCATTTCTGTCCAACCAGCTGCATCCTCACCCATCATCCCCAGGTCTCCACACCCATACCCATCCAGCCCAGGGAGATGGGGCCAGCACCAGCATCACCTAACACCACCAGCAGAGTTCAGATGTGGTTTTTCCTCCCCTTGATGGATTTTCCTACTCGGAGAGATTTGTCTGCAGAGTATAACTTCCCTGCACCTTGAGAAAGTCAGCACTCTCCCCAAGACAGCTGCAGTATTAATATCCCAAACTGGGGAGCAAGGAGGGAGAGTGTGTGAGTGAAGAAGCGAGTCTGCACCAAACCACATCAGTAAAATGAGAAAGCCAAAGATTGCACCATAAATAAGGCCTGGTTGACACTTCTTAAATTCATAGCTTTAGCACACAGCAAAGTGTCTCCTTTTTATCAGGAATTTGTTGACAAGGGTTGCAAAAAGATCTACAAATAATACTGAGTGGGGCTATGAAAATGTATTTGTGGAACATTTCAGTATCAGGGATCACCATTATATCGGAAGAATTCATCTTCCTGGAACATTTTATTAGGATCTAGATTTTATAGCTGCTCCCTTTTAATTTTTTTAAAAATCTATTATTTTTTTCTTTTTCATTCCTCCCAGCAAATGTAGCTTTGGCTGAAGGGAGGGGGGACCAGCACATCTCATCTCTCCACACACCCCTACAGCTCCTGGATGTACCCCCCCACCACCCCACCCTGCATTTCCAGCCTGGAAGCAGTCATTAGGGGTTCAGCTTTCCAGGCTCACTCCAGGGGGCTGCTTTTCCCATGGGTTTCCCAGGTGAGCTTGGGACTCAGCATCCCTCAGTCCCACTGGCTGCTCACAGAGGAGTTGGGTAGAGATAACGTGGACCACCGATCACATACATGCCCAAAGCCCCCCCATCTGAGGGATTTCAGCTTGGGAAGGACCAAACCATCCCAGTACACTGCACTCCAGGCTCAGCCCTGGCCAGGGATGTAAAGCTCTGGGAGCAGCTGGCACAACACACGCCTGAGATGCCTACACACCACCCCCCTCAGCAAAGCTCCACCAAGCCCCCAGACTCCTTTACAGGTCACCCTGCTCAGCCTCCCTCGCGCACCCCCAACAAGTGCCAATCCCTCCACCGTCCCCTTCCCCGCCTTCCAGCACACCACAGCCCCAGCCTGCCCAGCAGAAGCGATGATGGATTTCCCCCAGCAGCCTCACAGACAGTCATAAATAAGGCCTGGCTCTGCGGTGCCGGCAGTTTCCATTAGGGCTGTCTGGATCGGGCTGTTGATACCCCCAGTCTGCTGCGGGGCCCGGCCGTAAAATTTATCAGCGTGCTTTCCTCACCCCATAAATCATCCCAACTGGAAGCCACATGGCAGATAAGAACCTTAAAAACATACGACCACAGGCAGCAGCAGGCAGCTCCTCTCCTGAGCAAGGGCATGTTTGATTTTTGGTTGTACCCCCCCCTCCACCCCAACCTGTCAGACCCCACGTGCCAGTTCCATGTGCAACTTGCTCCCCTTCCACAGGGATCAGTACTGGTTGGGAAACAGAAGGGCATTGCATGGCTTGCCAAACCCACACCACCAGCTCAGAAACAATAATCATTCCCCTGAAAACCAAGACCTGGGCTGCACATCCCCAGGGCTTCACTCCTGCTTCACATTGCTGACGGGGAAACTGAGGCCAATGTGCCACCAGTCAGCTGGGACCCAGCTCAGAAGCACCAGCTTTACTCACTAAGGGACCAGCACATACCAGTTTGCCACCTAGACAGCAGGTAGGTGCATCAGGAAGCAACCCCAGTATCAGAAGGGACCCCAGTTCACCTCCCTACTGTTCACCCTGCAACCCCACCAGCACCCCAGCTCCTGAGGGATTCAGGCATCAGACAATAAACATCAGCAGGTCCCCAGACAACTACAGGCACTTACAAGTAGCTATTTTGGCAGGACACACGCAGGGGGGAAAGGCTCATCTTAAAGTCAGAGCTAGTTAAGTGAAAAGACCCTCACAGTGGAGGCACTCACAGCCCTTCCTCCTGGTTGTAGAGGCACTCACAGCCCTTCCTCCTGGTAGCAGCACAGCACACCCAGCCCCTGCCCTCCCCACCCCTTATTTATTTCAATGCAGAACCAGGTGCAAATCGATACCAAACCAACCTGTTTACATTCCACACCCACTTCATGCTGGGGAAAACGATATAAAACGATGGAGAATGAGCCCTATTGTTGTGGGGGTTAATTAAGCTAATTGGCCCTGTGCAACCCCTGGGGTGGGAGCTGGGTCACACCTGGGCTCTGGATGCCCCGAGCCACCCTGGCAGCATCTTCCCTTCTGCACAGGGATGCAGCAGCTCTGGAGCAGCAAGGAGCAAAGTAATGCAAGGAAGTATTCCCTGAGCCTTTATATAGTGGGGATTTATATGTGCATTTACCACACTGTCCCTCTGTGGTGGTGAGTGCCTAGATATTTAAAAGGCATAGAGATGGAGTCCTTAAGGATGTGATCTAGAGGTGGGATAGGCAGGGTTAGGCTGTGGTTGGACTCGATGATCTACAGGGTCTCTTCCAACCCAGGTGATTTGATGATTCTGTTCTATAAAGCTGGGCAGTATTTATATGGGGGACACCCAATTTGAGCTGACAGATATCTATCTGTCCAGTGCCTGGTCTGTGTGCCTGTGTCTGGGACAACAAACACATCTGCCCACTGTTTTCCCTACTCACTTTCCAGCCCTCAGGCTCCAGCTCTGCTTTGCAGCATCTCTTTACCTTGTTCCCACTGTAATCCCTTCAAAAGCCCTTTGCCTTTCCTATTTTCCCACTTCTATGGCCAGCTGAGAGCCTGTCCCCTCCCAAATTCGCTGTCTCCCCAGCACTTTGCTGCCCTGAACGGGTTAACTGCCTCTCTCAGCAAAGGCAGCCATGTGGCTTTGGAGCAAAGAGCAATTCCAGGAATCCTGTGCTACCTAGATAGAGGCCTGTCGTGCAGAATCTGCCATAGTGAACTCTTGGGAACACATTAAATTAAGTGTCCTAAATTCGCCTAACTATGCATTTAATTTGGCAGTAATAGGACACTCTCTGTATAATAGCAGAGCTGCTGTATAATAGACGAGGAGCTGCATATTAATATTTTGATTATTAAGGACATGTGTATTGGAGGCTTGATAACTGTGTAATATATTATTGCTTAATTGCTCAGACTCTTAAGTATGTTTTCATAATTAGCTGCTATTTAGTTAACGTAAATATCCAGCTTATTAAATATAGAAATGTGTTTCTGCTTCCAATAGTTATTTGCACGAGAAGAGACAACAAGGGCAGAGCTCTGTGCTCTTGGGTGGGAGGTAGGGACTGGGTGATGGGTGGCTCTGGGGTGGGCCAGCAGCCCCTTAGGCCATCCACACAGGAAGGGTCGCTTTGCCACAGAGCTCATCTCAGACACTCCGAACTCCACAGTCTTTATGGGACGTGATGGGAAACCATCCTGAGTTCCAGCCATGGCTTTGTCTGGTTCCTCTCAAGCAGAGATAATCCCCCTACCTGGGCCAGACAGCTGATGTGCTTCCTCCGTCCTTAATTTGGTAATAAATCTGCCAAGCTGGGAGGCTTCTGAATGAGGCTTTTGCTCTCGTTTCTGCATGGAGGACCCATAAAACCCATATGGAAATGAAAGGCAGACATGCATATTTCACACTGTGCCAGAGCCGGGCACGCAGCTCGGGGACCGTCAGCGTTTGTCTGTTACAAGCACCCGATCTCCCTGCCAGCATCGCCCGCTGCCCCAGCCCAGGCTGCATCGTGGCCGGTGCTGTGGGCACCTGGAACTGAAGGTGAATGCTTTCAGTTGGGACATCCACCTTGGGTGATGTGTTTGTGCACGTGATGGTCCCTCCCACCTGGGGGAAACAGGGGGATGACCACAGTGGGACATCCCCACCCCATCCCCAGGCAGCATCACGGGGTGCGTGTCCTGTGCTTGGGCAGCGAGCGAGTGCTCCAAACCCTGTCCTCTGCTGCTCAGGGCTGGGTAGGAGAAAAGAAGTGATGCCTGAGGAAACCTATAGTTAGGGCTTGCTGTGGAAACACCTCAGTGCAGCCAAGTCCCAGGCTGCTCTGGGGCAGGGGGTAAAAGTGCTATTTGAGGGAGTTTCTGTTTGCTGTGATGCAGAGGAGAAGCCCTGGACCACGAGACAGAGGAGGTCTCAGCTCTGGGCCCCCACCCCGAGCTGGGATGCTCTTTGCCTGGCTCACAGCAGTACCAGAGCCATACAGAAAGAGCAAAATTATCTCAAGTGCTGGTGCTGTTCCAGCAGAGAGCATCGCTCCCATCTCAAGGTCGGTGCTGGGGGTGTGTGCCTGGGCATCCCCCCTCAGCCCGTCCCCCATCTCCTTGGGGGATGCCTCGCCTCCAAGTCTGGGATAAAACAATCCAAATTGAGTTTGTTTTTCAAACTCACAGATTTCAGGCAGGTTTCTTGTTTTGGTTCCTAAATGCCACATTTCTACGTGTTTATTGTCCCACTGCCGAACAGGGGAGGAAGGGTGAATGAGCTAATAACTCAGCCGCCGCCAACATGTTTATTTGATTATTTTTTTTAAAAAGAGCTTTAACAAATACGCTATGTACAAGGAAAAGAGAGAAAAAAAACCACCCCAAACCCCCTCCCCATGGTGCCAGCATGTATAATTCCTCTAGGAGCAGGTCTGATAGGAACACAAAAGCCCGCACGCTTCCCAACTGTAACCAATATTTGCACATCGGAGTGACTAATTCTCCACTCTGAGCCACAGAACAATAGGCATAATAGCAAGGTACATTAATGCAAAGCGTGATTGTCTGGTGCCTTGGTTATTTGACACATAAACAAGGAGAGGAGGAGGAGGATTTTTATCTACCTGTATAACTATTCGCCGAACAGCAGGTTACAAATGCGCTCAGAAAATGCTGACCCAGGGCTGCTCCTGTACCTCCTGTGCTGGATTGGCACATGATTTGCAGCACTGCGGGAGTTCTATAGCTGACCTCATTAGCAGTGCATTTCCTGGCTTGTTAGCATCATATTTGTATAATTTACAGCACCTTCGTTTTTATGGAATGTGTTCCTTGTAGAGTGTAATGGCAGCAATATATTTAACCTCTCCTATTTAGGAATGCTGTTGCTGAAGGCAGCCTGGAGATATAAAAGGGATGGGTTTTTTTCAACCCTCCTTTCTCTCTTGCATGAGTGTTTTTTTCTATTTTTTTCTATTTTTCCCCCCCCAGCTGGTTGCTTGAGACCCAAATCTAGGTGGAACCTGCAAAGTGTTCATAAAAGGCAACGTGAAGCTGTGCTCAGGAAACCGCAGCTTTTCAGGAGCATTCCCAAGGTCAAGCCCCTAAATCAGTGCAGTGTCATCTCTCCAAAGCCATTACTCAGCTGCTGGAAGAGGAATGAGAATTGCACAGGGAGTGGAGGGGGGGCAGAAAGGATGGAGAGCTCTGCGGTGAAGGCAGGACGTAGCGGTGGGATGGGGCTGGGCTCTGCTCCTGGCTCTGCCGCAGCTCTCACAGCCGAGCTCAGGCAAAGCTCCTGGTGATGATGGTTTCACTTCTGGGGATGCTCCTTTTCCAGAGGAACACAGGGAACCTCTGTGTGCTGGTGTGATAATCTCCAAGCAAAGGAGTGTACAGGGTGGGGAGGGGGCAGACAGGACCCAGCGCTGTTCACTTGATAGATGTTTAGGAGCTGGGTTGGGATGGCTGCCTGTCTCCTTCAGCCTGCCTGCATTGCTCCTAGCAGGGAGCACCTCTCCCCAGCACAGGAGCACATCTCAGGGTGGGCGCTGAGGTTCGGCACAGGTCTGTGCCCCTCAAACCACCCCCCACAAGCTGTGCAGGAGCATCAGGGCCTGCCAGAGGGAAGCTCTGATGCAGCAACCGGCACGGTTCTGAGCACAGAGCCTTAGGAACACGCTGCTGCTTCTGTTGCAGTCATCTCAGTTGTTTTGTTGTGCTCTGGCAAATTAGAGCATTGATTTTCCTGAGCGTGAGGAGGAGATGAGAAGGTGACCTGCAGAGACACCCCCCACTACCTGAGCATCGCAGAGTGAAACAGGATTGGGGGTGAGGGGGTGGCTGTGCCCCTGCCCAGCCCCTTCACAGAGCCAACAGCCCTGGGACCTGGGAACCAGCCCCATCCGTGCTGCACTCCAGCTGGGAGCGCAGAGGTTGTTGTTGCTGGTTTCCTGCTGCTCCCATGCAGCATCCAACCAAAGGTGGTCCCCTACAATCCCCACCTACCCTCAGTGCTCAAGGCTCCCTGGACAACCCATGGAGAAAAGCAACACTTGCAGGCTCCACATCAGCATCAGAAGTGCCTGGGACTGGGCAGAGAAACCCCTGCAAACGCTTGTTTCCCTCCACGTGAACAGAGCCCGGGGTGACGGTGCCGCTGGAGACATCTCCCATCCTGGCTGAAGTCAAGCAAGAAGACCCCCACCTGCAGAGATGTTTACTGCCGGGGTTGTACAGCTCTCTGCAGTTGTGGAGCTGGGTTCTCAGCTGGGGGTGCCACTCAGCAGCGCTGTGGGCAGGCCCCAGCACGACAGCAAGGTGTTTTCCTGAGAGCCAGAGGAATGCAGCACCCCGACCACGGGAATGCCCTGTGGGGCACGAGTTAATACTGGGTTGCTCCTGGGGCTCACCCATCACACCACCCGACTGGCACCACTTGAAAGTAAGTGGCTATGACTAACCAGGCCCTGTGCTGGATTAAAACCATGCTTGTTTCTGGCTTTGTCTGCAGATTCGAGCTGAGGGAACGGGCTGAGATACAGAGTCAGCAGATGGGACGGGAAACAGCTTTCCTCAGGGGTGCTCCAGTCAGTGGGAACTCCAGGGTGGTGTGGGTTGGGGTTGTCCTGCACCCATATTCCTCCCATGGTGGCTAATTTCTCTTCCTAAACCTTGAGGAGACACCAGATTGAGACCGCTTCTGCCAGCTCTCTGCAGGATTCTGATCGTTTCTGGAGACTCTGGGAGGATGTTTAAGGAGCTATGGGCTCATCACAAGGAACATGCCATCATACACACCGCTGTATCTCCTACAGCAAGCACCTGTCCTGGTGGGAAGTGGGCTGAGAACGCACAAACTCACGTCATGCGGGGACCTTGATTTGCTTCAAGTGCATTTGGAGGAAATTCCAACCAGCTCAGCAGAGCTACAAAGTCTCCACAGCCACTCTTCCCCATCCTGTTCCTCATTTTTAATGAACTCCTCTGCACCTTTTAGGGCTGTATTTCCAAATCATTGTCGTTCTGGTATTATGGGATAATTGCTGACTGGATGGGCATGGAAGCTGCTTCCCTGCTCTGTCCGAGCTTCATCGCTGCAGTTGTCAACTCCACCTCCAAGTCCCCATGCTAAACTGCTGGTCTGAGGAGGGCAAAATGAAAATTAGGCAGTTTTTCCTCAAGAGATGGAGTTCTTCTGGGCTGAACCAGCCCATCTCTCCAGATACAGAAGCTGTTTGTGAGGTTAAGAAGGATCCACAGCTCCCAGTGTGGTCAAGAGCATCCTCCATCTGCTCCCACAGAGCCTGGCAGGAGCTGTTGCTTGCTTTTTTCTTTCCCTGAACTCACAAATTCACTCCTGATGCAGCCATCTCTCTTATTATGGGATGAGATGAATGCTTTAGGTCCACTTAGCCATGTTGTGGACCTGCTGCTGCAGGCATGATCCAAGACCGAGAACCTCCTTAGACAGGACCAAGCAGCCAGGCAGGTGTGTGAGTCCCTCCTCCTCTCCAGCCCATGCAGCTTGCTCCTTCCTGGCCGCATTTCCATCCACTTTACTCCAGTAAAGACTTCAAAATCCCAGGATCTCACCTCAGGGGTGAGAGACGAGGAGTCCTGGGAGCAGACCCTGGGGTCCGCATGGCCGCAGCGTGCAGAACCTCCTGTCCTCTGTAGCTTGTGGTTTCCTTACACCTTCCAACAAGATTCAGGTCCCTTATAACTTGATTTAAATCGAACCTGTCTCATTAAATGCCTAGGTACCTGCCTCGTTGTCTAAACATCCCATTGTCATGCTGCTCAGGTCGCCCGTGGTACCTCGTGGTGATGAATTCCACGGGTTAGCCAACAGTTGCATAAAGATACATCTTCTTGGGATTCTTTCCAGCCTGTTTGCACCTGACACGGCTCTTGTGCTGTGACAGCCATTCCGGATTATTCAGCTTCTCCCTCCATTTCGACTTGGCCACCCTGCTTTCCCCCCCATCCTGCTTAAGCCCATCCTCATTTCATTCAGTCTCAAGCTGAAGAGTCAGGAGGATCTAAAATGAGTTTCTGCTGCCAGAGGGGGAAATTCGGCTTCGTCTGCTCCCACAGCTGCCCGTGGGCTCACGTGTGGAGGATCTAGGAGGGGTACACTCGTGCTGGGTTGGCAGGGAGGAGACACCTGAGCTGGCTTTGCAGCACTGCAGCCAGCTGTGCTCTCTGGGCAGGGCTGTGCTCTCCGCTCCACATGCTGCGGCTGGATCTGGCCCTCTGATCCAGTGATCCCCTCTGGAGCTCTCTCCATCGAGGAGAAAGCAAGGTGGAGGTGGTATGTATCTCATGGGGGTCAAGAACCCACCAGTGCTGGCCCTGCTGGGACTGGAGGAGGAGAGCATCACAGCCTGCGGCTATCCGCCGCGGCGCGTGTCGGCGCGCAGAGCCCGAGGGGCCAGCATCACTACGTTATCATCCCCATGAGCTGCCTCTCGGGGTTAACAAGCATTTCCACCCATCCCAAATGATCAGAGAGCAAATAACCAAGTATTGATCTGGGCTGTGAAAGGCGGCATCCTCCACCCCCCCCCACACCACTGCCCACCTCCCTTCTTGCACCAGCCCCTGGTTGTCCCAGGGCATCCTTGGGAGAAGGTGGGCGGTGGGCACAGGGGATGGGGCGGGTATCACAGGGGACGGGGTGAGCATCTCAGGGGACGGGGTGAGCATCACAGGGGACGGGGTGAGCATCACAGGGGATGGGGTGGGCATCGTGCCTGCTGCAGCACAGGGCCCCAGCGTGCATTCCCAGCGCAGCCTGGCTGGCAAATGGCTTTGCAGCAGCCCTGGGAGCGAGCGGCAGCACCGTAATGTCTCCATGGCTTCTTGTTAGCTGCACTCTAAGCAGGAAAGTGACTGGCCCTGACAATATAATTTACATTGCTGTATAAAACTATCTGTGGAAGCCAAGCTAATTTGTGCCAGATTAGGCTATTTGTCTCAGCCACTGTCTAACGGCACAATCTATCAGAGGGCTGTTTTCAAATATCGCTTTTCAAGCGTGCCCTTGAGAGGCGGGAATTGATTGGGATCTTAGAAAGCAAAATTACAGCAATAACTTAAAAGAAACAATAATTACTGAATCATACCAGTGTCAGCAGTCTGCAAAACACGAAATAGCCATCAAACCCCAATCCAATATATTCTGAAGCAAATTTATTGAATGGAAAAAGCAGTTGAGTGGAGGCTTTGCCTTTTTTTTTCCCCTCCCCTCCCCTCTCTCTCTCCCCTCTCCCTTCGCCCCCTCTCTTTCTCTCTCTCTCTCTCTCTCCCTGTACATATGGTTATCTCAAAACCGCAAGTGAATGAGTCGATAATTCTTGTCATTGACTGCTCCATTTTCAGAGAGTCAAGAAAAGATCCATTAGCTACCTCCCTGACTCGGTGTCTTTCCCCTTCCCCTCCAGTCATTTGCTACTCCGGGCTCCTCAGGCAAACAAACATATATAACTAATCATCTGTTAAAACGCCGAGCCCCCTAATAAATCTCTGCAACTGAAATACTTTAATGGGTAATTAATTGATCCTGTTCCAGAGGAGTAATAAGATAATAAATTAGACAATATTTCACTCAGTTGTGTCAGTGTACTGCTAATGGTGCTGTAGGGCTAAGCCGAAGGATAATAAATTAGCCAGAAATTAACTGCTAAGAGCTTTCTGCAGAGAAATTGGCTGACAGGCAAGGCTTTGTGATTTAGGGCCCTGCTGCCATCGCCTCTGCTCTCCAGCCCATTTATTTATTATTTTTTTGGTGCTTGCAAACATTAACTCCAGTTGGGAGCTGGCAGCACCGGGCTGGGGAGGGTGGTGCTGGTGGTGGGAGGGGACGGGTGAGGGGTGCAGCATCCTCAGTGCTGGGAAGTGATGGCCGTGGCAGCGCCCAGCCGGACGGGAGAGCGGCAGATTTACTGCAATCCGGTCGTGCTGCATGTAGGTAAATTACTTTTGTGCTGACTATAAAGACTGTCTCTAAGGCAAGTTATTACCCATCCAGCAAACAAAAAGGAAATATTTTCTAGTGCATCTGTCATATTTCACCGGGAAGGTTTGGAGGAGACGTGGGGAAAGATGACACCAGGGGACCCATCCTCGCGTGGTGTAAACCAGCACAGCCCTGCTCAAGTCTGGCTGCTTCCTTCAGCTCTGTTAATGAGAAGTTTAAGAGGGTTTTTTTTAAGCCTGGCCTGAGTTCACAGCCCACCCACCCACGGATGTCTGCAGCAGGGGATGTTAGCGGTGGTGACTTGGCTGGTGTCAGGAGCAGCCAGACTGGAGCAATGCTGGAGGGAGGTGGGAGGTGAAGGTGGGCTGGGGTAGCTGAAGGTCTCCAGCAGCGCCTTAGACCAGGGACTGGGAGGACTGGGTTGGCCCAGTGAGAAAGAACAGAAGGTGGTTTTACAAAGCCACCTCAGAGGACCAGGATTTATTTCCTACCTACAGCTAAGTGGAAGAGGAAAACAACCATCAGTCTGTGGTAGAGAAATCTGGCTTCCTAAAGAGAAGGAAACAGTTGAAGCTCTCCATTTTGCAGAAGAAACCAAAATACATGACATCTGACTCAAACCTGCAGCTCTGCAGGGTTCGTGTTACCCTTGTTCCAAGCCCCAGGGTTTTGGGGACCAAAGGATTTGTAAACTCCTGCTGAATGGGGAGTGTTGAGCGCTGAAGGACAGGGCAGAGCAGACCCCAGCTCTCTGAGGGATGGCAGGAGGGTGCCTCTCACTGGGCGTGCAAGAGGCAGCTCTGCCTTGCTGCCCTGCCCACCTCTGTGGCTCTGCTGGGGGCTGAGGAGTGCTGCAGAGCCACCCCCAGCCCCGTTTCTAGCCCACTAATCCCAGCACCAACCAGTTTATGGCCTCTGACTACAGCCCAACCTGTAACAGGCTCCACAGATCCTCACCCCATCATCAGCTCTTACAGCCCAGTGTCCTGCATCTGGACACAGCTCAGCCCCACAGCACGCTGCATCCTCACAGAGCTCAGCCCCCTGCATCCCGCAGCATCCCAGGCAGGTGAGCTAAAGGCGAGCGGCTCCGCAGAGCACCCTGGCCAAGCACCTCTCCTTGGGTTTGCCCTCTCCCACTCCCCTCCCTGTTCTCCTTTCTGCTGCCTTTGCTTCCTGGGAGGAGGTGAAGAGAGTGATAATCAGCCAGGGCACCAGAAGAGCTCATGGACGAGATTAAAAGCAAATCAAAGAAGAAAAATTGTGGCATGGTTTATGTCTTCCTAATTAAAACCCCGCCAGTCTCCCTTCTCTTCCTCCCCCCCCTTTTCCAGCTAATGTTACACTAACGAGCTGAGTTTAGTGGCATTTATGTAGATAAAAGTCCTGATGATTGATCTCAATGGCTTGTTAAAATTAGTTTCAGTCCACCATATTGATTTAATTCCATTGCTTGAAAGTGCTAATTAATAATGATAATAAAAGTGTCTGGGCTCATTATTATCAGGAGGCAGGTTGGGAAGGGGATGAGGGGCACAGCAGCTTGTGCATCACTTGCTCCATCTAAAATTGGCCTTTGAAAAGCCGGTGTGGAGTGGAAAGCAAACAGGGCAGGAGAGGAGGGCTGGGGGGGCAGTGGGCTTGGGGTCAGGTACGGGCACGGGGCAGCTTTGCAGGATGCCACGGGCTTTGCGGCGCTGCGGGATCCGAGCTGGGGGGATGACTGCTGGGCTTTCTCTGGGCTGTGCAATTCAGCCACCCACCCACTCCCAACACCTTGGGGACGGCTCGGGGGACCACCAGGTTCTAACCCACAGGGACCCACCCCGTGCCCCCAGGCCAGACCCCCTCCTGAGCTGTCCCCATTGCCCAGGCCAGGCAGGCCCCCCCCAAGTGCCGTGCTGGGTGGGCTCAGGCCCTAGGCAGCTCTTCCCAGCCTGCCTGTTAATTAGGCTCCTGTTAGATCTCTTCGTGCTCCCTAAAATGTTTTGCACTGAGATTTTCCTGTTGCAGAGACTCATCCCTGGACCAAACCTCGGTGTCAGAGAGCAGCCCTAATTAAGGAGTTTGCCGAGAACGCGCTGCCTGCGAAACGATGCTCATACTCTCCTTCAGATACCTGCTGTCTCCAGCTACTGAAGCCTCTTTCCTGGGGAAATTAATTAGTGTAATTAATATATTTATGCAATCATTCAAAGTGCTGATTACAGACAACTGCAGAGAAAACTTTTAACGGTGACAGCCACCTCTTCCCAGGGCTCGGTGGTGTAATTCCTCTGCATTTGTTTATCTCAGCTCCTGGCCAACTACTTCAGCAGCTGCATCCTTCATCACACCCCTGCTTCCCTCCATGGTGCTTCTCCTTGTACCTTCCCAGCACCATCAGCAGCATCCCGAACTGATGGACCTCCCTGGAGCCTGCAGGGAAGGTGCTGAGTAAGCTCAGCCTGGCAAGGAGAGGTGTCGGGGGGGTTTCCCTGCTCACCCAACTGCCTACACAGAGCCTGGCTATCACGTTTTCCTGCTCACCCACTGTGTGTTCGGAGACCCAACCACAAAACGGTCACTGACAGGTGGGAGATCCTTGGAGGAGCCTTGGTGGAGGCACCACTCTGCAAGTGGCTTCTGGATCTTCCCAAGAGAGCTCACCTCCTCCCCACAGCCCACCAGCCCTGGCTGGCATCCCTCCGGCATCGCGCTCCGGAGCCGCTCGGGCAGGGGGACGGGTCGAGGAAGGGCTCTTCCCTTCCTCTCCCTGCTTTGCCCCTTCTTTCTCTCATTACTTTCCCTTTTATTTTTAAAAACTCTCTGTCTTTCTCATCCATCATTTTCTCATTCCCTCTCTCCCATACACAGCGAGCCAGCTAATGGAGTCTGCAGTAATTCAGTCCTCCTCGACAGGGCCTGTAATTTCAATAAATAATTACGGGACTTGATTTCATCTCCCTCCTTCCTGAGAAGCCACTGCACAAACTCATCACAGGGGCCGGGCGGTTAATTAGCACCAGGACTTCGGGGTGGCCCTGAGAGCCTGGGGACTGCTGTTCTTCTGGGGCCACTGACCCCCCTTTTCAAACGCAGCGGTTGGGGCACGGACCCCGTGCTGGGTGTTTTGGGTGGGTGCTCAGGGATAGCTTCAGCATCCCGGTCTGTGCTCTGAGCGCTGGCTGTCCCTGCATCCCATCCTGAGGATGGGAGTTTTATTGTTTGCATCAAGAGGAGTGTGGCCAGCAGGTCACAGGGGGTGATCGTCCTCCTCTACTCTGCCCTGGTCTGGCCCCACCTGGAGTGTTGTGTCCAGTGCTGGGCTCCCTGGGATAAAAAAGACAGGGATGTCCTAGACAGAGTCCAGAGGAGGCTATGGAGATGATTAAAGGTCTGGAGCATCCCCTCTATGAGGAAAGGCTGAGTGACCTGGGGCTGTTCAGCCTTGAGAAAAGAAGGTTAAGAGGGGATCTTATTAATGTTTAACAATATCTGAAGAGTGGGACACAGGGGGCCATGGGCAGCCCCTTCTCAGTGTCTGTGGGGACAGGACAAGGGGTGATGGGCTCAAGTTGGAGCACAGGGAGTTCCCCACCAATCTGGGGAAGAACTTCTTCCCAGTGAGGGTGAGGGAGCCCTGGGACAGGCTGCCCAGGGGGTGTGGAGTCTCCTTCTCTGGAGAGATTCCAGACCCATCTGGACACTGACCTGTGTGCCCTGTCCCAGGGACCCTGCTTGGGCAGGGGGTTGGACCCAGTGAGCTCTGGATGTCCCTTCCTACCCTGACAATCCTGTGATTCTGTGATCCCCAGCCAGGTCCCTGCCTGTCCTCCTGTCCAACAAGACCAGCCATGGTGAGGATAAAGCCAAGACCAGATGAAGCCAACAACTGCCCCTGCCTCCACAGGCAGCGAGCCCACAGATCGCCATTCCGAGTGCCTTTGGTCTTGGCTGAAAACAAAGTGAAGGTCCCTGAGTTCTCCTATAAATGGTAATGATAACACAATTATCATGCAAAACAAAAATTAAGTTTAATGGTGCAAAGCCAGGGTGTACTGTGGAGGTAATTCATATTAATTATGTTTGGATTAAAAGCTTATTTCTTTTGTTAGCATCTGCAAGTAGGAACTTAGCAGTAAAAAAAGCCGCATATAATTACTGCGTCTTATGGAGGAGCAGTGTCGAACTTAATGGAGCATCCCCGTTCTCTCTGGGCACCCAACGAGTGGTAATATTTCACATTTTATGAAATACAGAAGAAATAAATTACAGGTTTAATGATAAGCATTACTTGGGCTCGTAATGCAGCGCGATTGGCTACTCAAACCACTCAGACCTGCGCAGGGGAGGGGGGGAAGCGGGTCCCCCGTGCCCAGGGGAGCACAGTGCACCCCAACTCTCTGCCTCAGCCCCTGCCTGAGCTTGAGGGTTGTTTCTGCCTCTACTTCTGCCTGTTGAGGTGAGGGTTTGGGCAACAACCTGCAAGGTCCCGTGGACATCGTGGGCAGGTCTGCAAAGGGTTATGTGGGAGTGCAACGCTGCCCATCACCATGTCCCCCGTGCTGCAGAGCAATGCCCCCTGTCACCGTGCCCCCAACACAATGCCCCCCATCGCTGTGCCCCCCGTGCTGTGGTGCAACGTCCCCCATCACTGTGCCCCTGCCCCGCCGTGTGGTGCCCCTGTCGCTGTGACCCCCCCATCACCAAGCCTCTCCCGGGCAGAGCCGCAGGCACAGCTGAGGGTTTGGTTTCAGTGGGGTTTTTGTTTTCGTTTTAAATACCCCCTGGGCTGGGTGCCTACGCTGCAGGAGGCAGGTCGGGCTGACCCACTGCAGTTGGACGGGTGGGGACAAAGTTAATCCCACTGTCATCACCACCCGTAGCCTGCTCTGCCTGTAACCTCTCCAGGAGGGTCCCTCTGCTCCTTATTAGTCTGGGGCCTGATGTGAGATATGGGTGCCAGCTGCTGTTTTAATCTAGGGGTGCTGATGACAACAACAAAGTGATCGGTGGCTTCCTTTTAAGCACAAACCGATCTGGGGCTGGTCTAGAAGTGCTGTGGGGGCTTCAGCTTGTATCTGCAGAAGTCCAAAGGCTGTTTTTTGACACTTTATCTTTGTTTTTTTCATCCAGAAAAGCCTGCAGCTCTGCCCCAAGCTCCAGTGACAGAACCAGGCTGGCCCTGGATCCTGGCAGACCAGGGATGGGGTTCGGAGCAAGGTTCGGAGTAGGCTCAGGGGTTTGGGGTGCGTCCCAGCCAAAGGCTCCGGCTGGTTCTGTGTTTTCCCTGTCTCCCAGTTATTCCCAGAGCTGTGAACTGCTGTGCCCACCACCCCACGGCTTTCCTTTGGGGGCTTCAGTCGCATCGACACGATGGCTTGTATTATCTGGCTATTGATCTATGAATTAAAGGCCCCGTGCCTGGCCCTTAGGGTCTGCTCTAACAGGCTGTAACGACTTACAGCAGCCACCCTGCTCGCCTGTCGGGACTGCACCCACCCCCACGGACCACCCCTCACAGGGGTGGCAGGAGGGGTGACCCTGCTCCACGTTCCCAACCCCTTCAGAGGAGTCTCTCCCGCTCTGTGCCGGTCAGGAGACCCCGTGCTGGGCTCTGCCATCGGCCTCTCGTGCCTCGGGGCTGCGGGAGGATGCTGGGAGCCTCGCCGGTCTCACCCGTGAAGGATGAGCCGTGGTCTTTAGTTACAGTCCGGGGCACTGAACACTTCCATCAATTCCTTCGGGCTGAAATCTGGCTGAGGAGGAGGGAAGAAAGATGTGCAGTAAATGGTCCCTGTACAGGCAGGAATCAGCGTTTAAATGGAGGAAGCGAGGGACACAGCATCACGGGGGGAAGCAGACTGACTTGGCTTTGCTGCAAGCACTCAACAAAGCTCCCAGCTTGAAATGGTCCCACTGGGTCATCCCACCCCGGACTGGGGATCACACAGCCCGGGCCAAATCCAGCCAGTTCGTGTAGCCAGTGGATGTGTGAGCTCGGGTTCTGTGCTATTATTGGGCATCACTAAGGGGTCTGCTCATATACAATGTGCCAAGCCTCTCTGAGAAGCAGACTTAATCCCCAGCAAGTGAGGAGTCACCCACACATGGTCAGTCCCCCAGATCTTTCCTGTATTAGGACACCCATAGTCTGGGCGACCGCCGAGGTCCCTGACTCCCGAAATAGCAGGCAGGAGCCAGGCTCTGTCTCCTGAGCACAGGCAGGATGGGCTGGACCAAGAGGTGGTGAGGGACGGCTCTGTTTGGCTCGGTACTTTAAACTGAGGGTGGCTGCTATCTTTATATCTCTGTGTGTCAAGTATTGCCATCTCTGGCAGGATTCATGCAACACCTCACTACTGCCGGGGCATCCCCAAGGATGGGCTTTCCCCCCATGACACCTCCTGTTCCCCATCTTTGCCTTCACTCATCACCTCTGCCCTGCCCACGAGACTGACTGAAAATATTTGTGGCTCCTTCTCCATCTCCCCAGAAGGAAACCCCTGAGTTTACTTCACTTCCTCGCTACCCCAGTGCTCTACAAGCCCACAGGACCCTCTCTGCAAAGCTCCATCTTGGCATATGGTGCCAACCACAGCCTCAGAGGGGACACAGGAGGGACAACCTGCTCCGGGCTGATGGCCACGTTCCCCTCTGCGTGGGAACGAGGGATAAATCACTGCGGGTGGCTGGAGGAGAGGAGCCTCTGTCCCAGTGACGGGGCAGCAGTGGGCACCCTGAGGGGTCCAGGCTGGTAAATCAAAAAAGACCCTTATTTATCCCTCTAACCCGCTGCAAGTGGGCAAATACATGTGTGTATGTGTACATATATATATATATACAGACACAACAAAGCACATCCTATAAATGGGCACTCTTCTTGGCTTTCCTTTCCTTTTTTCCCCCCCAATAAATCTCTTTTCTTTCCTTTTTTCTCTCTATTTTTTTGTTGGTTAATCTCGTGGTAGCGATTGCATCATCTCCCCTTCCCTTCCTTCCCCACCCCGCCCCTAGAACAGCACAGATTAAGATAAAGTGATAGTGCTGTGTCAAAGAGTGCTTTACTGCCACACTTGGGATAGAAGAGGAGAGGTTAATTTATCATCGCTGGGGAGAACTGACAGAAGAGAGATATACTACCGAAGGGGGATTTAGCACAGGGCCAAGAAACTTCACACTATTTTTACCATCTGTCACATGCTCTAATAAAGCAGGACAAAATATGAAGAAAGGAAAAATGAACTATCAAACACTGATGTAATGCAGCCCATAAATCTAATTTAATTACTTTGCATGGAGACAGGTCCTCGAGTCCGTGTGAATATACTGGATTTTCTTGGCAACTTAACAACTAAGTGTTTTAATAACATCACACTATAATTTATTCTGCTTGAAACACAAAACCTCTTTTGTGCAAGTTTCTTTTTTTTTTCCTCTTTGGTGTGTGAGAACTGTTAATTTTTCCTGCTAATGTCAAAACTGGCATAAATTCACATGTGAACTTGAAGCCTGACTGTGAAAAAAGGCGGAGGTTAGCGAACGCCTTTTTATTGTTCGCTGCTTTATGTGTGTGTGTAACATGGGGGGGGCTGCACATGCTGGAGAAATAATTGGGCCCGTTGATGACTTAGGTGAAGAGAGTTGTCTGGGTAATTAGATTTTTTTTTTTAATATCATGACAAAAGAATGGGGGGGAGGGAGGAGTGGGTGTTGGCCAACAAAAAAACCCCAACCCCCAAAAGTAGAGGAATGGGGGGTGGGGGGGAAGTGAACAAAAGGCAGATTTGGTGAAAAGGTGGGGGAACACCAGGGATCAAGTCCAAAAAAGAAGAAAAAAATAGAATTATTATTCAATATGTGTCCCTGTGAATCCGGATGTGGTTCCAGAAATTATTGCTAATAATGAAAGCTATATATCAAAGGTTATAAAACTCCTGTGTGCTGGGACACTATTTTTCTAGGCTTTGTTCTAAACCATTAAAGATGACATATTGAGTTTGTGTGCCTCGTGTGTTTAGTAAGAGACATTTAAATCTGATTTTAACCTAAACTGGCAATTCTGACATTTGTCTCTGGGCTTTAAAGCAGGAGCTATGATGCCACGGAGCAGGGGGGCGGCGGGTTGCCCCCCACCCAGCCTCCATGACCTCACGCAGGAGGGAAGGAGCGAGCAGGTAATTAATTTGTTAGATCATCAGTGATTCATGTAAAATAAAACCATTGGGCTCTGTAACGATTCTCCCTGGGAGGAAAAGGGAAAAACAAAATAGAAGGGAAAAGAGGAAAGAAAACAAATGTCTTGTGATGAAGAGGCTGGAGATCTGGCACCTTCTATGGGGCCAGAGAAGGAAATAACTCCTGGCTGGGGGTCTCACCTCTGCCTGTGCAAAGTTTGGTTCATGGTAAAGCTCCAGGGGCTGCCCAAAGCCTGGGATCAGGATATGGAAAAGGCAGCGCCCTGCATATCCACCCTCCCCTCCCCATCGTGCTGCCCTTCAAGCACAGTCCTCTCCCACCAAGTGCTTCGGGGGGGGGGGGGGGGGGAGATAACTGAGCAGAAAGGGCAAATTGGGGCAGTTACAACCTGAGCTGCTTCTCCCTCTAAGAGGCAGGGGGAGGCGAAGGCAGGACGATGTCCCCAGGGAGGACCCGTCCCCATGGGATCTGGGGCTCTCACTGTCGGGTGCTCGGGTCACCCTGCCCTGCGCAGGGTGTCGTGATTTAACACCAGAGCTGCTGCTTGGAGCTGTTTTATCACACACACCGTCAAAACGTCAGATGATTTATCCAACCCCTCGTACTGACCCGGCCCTCCCTGCTGTATGTAACACACAGAGGAGCCCTGCCATGAACCGAGCCGCCTTCCCCATGCTCCTGCTGACTGTCCACGTCCCCATCCCTGGGGAGCTGGAGCCGGGGCAGGTCCAGCCCTGGGCTCGCACGCTCACGTGCAGGAGCCAAGCACCACAACTCCCCAGAAACTTCACCCAAACTTGCCTGAACTCACAGTGCTTTTTGTGCAGCCACTGGTTTTTCAACAGGGGACATTTTAAGTGATGTGAAAAGAGGTTCCCACATCCGGGGCACCTGCAGCAGCAAATCCTGTCGGATGCTGAAGCACCTCAAGAGCGGAAAGTGTTTCCAACGGCACTGAGGGCAGCACGGAGAGGCTGCTCTGGGGACATGGGATGATGCTATTTGCACTTTTGGGAACATGTGGGTGCTGTGACCCTCTGCACCGCCCCAGTGGGGACTCCCCTAGGGTCTGGGCACTGCTCTTGGGTGGCTGCCAGATACCCATAACGGGCTGTCGGTTCCAAGCTCTCACCCACCCCAGTATCTACCCTGGGCAAATAACTGCCCTGCCCCTTCCCCAATATCCACCCCCGCCCCCCCCCTTCAGGTCTGTCTCCTGATGGGGACATCTTTGAGTCCAAATACATTATCAGCCTGGCAGAGCAGGGTCCAGATCTCTTGGGGGGACTCTTTGAAAGCCATCACAGTCCAAATCCTACAGACTAGCTCCAGACAAGTCCAACACATCACCAGACAGCGGGAAGGAGAGCGAAAATGCACTCCAAGGGACTCCACAGCCTACTTTCCAAATATATTCCTATTGCAGAAAAGGATCCTGTATAACTAGGCATTATATGGTTGCAGAAATATGCACACCTTCAAATATATTGTTCAAGAGATTGGAATTTATTTCCCTCTATTTCCAATGTCCCTCTCTCACCCCGCCCTTTCTTTTTCCTCTGTTGGAGATAATGAAAACCCCGGTATTTAAATTCAGTTGCAGCTCAGAGCTGCACAGATTGATTGCTTAGGAAAAAAAATAAATATATAAATATATATATATATGTGTGTATATAAAAAACCCCAACTCAGAGCATGTATGCATAAACTAGATGGTAGATTAGGTTACCGGGAGAGGGAAAGTACAAATGTACTAGGAATGTACCTTTGGTGAGAAGATTAACTGATGGAAGCAGCAAGTTGCTGATGAAGGCGGTTTGTGTAAGAGCAGGTCCTGACTATTGAGACTCATCAGTCATCGCTGTCAGCGTCTGCTCTGTCCCCCCCGAACGGAGCGGCGCGGCGCGGCGGGCACGCACGGGTGGATGGGGTGTGCATGGGGTTGGCAAGTCTCTTAGTGGGATTTGTCTTTGCTTCCAGGATGCCAGGGATGTTTAACGCTGTCCAGGTGAAGCTGGGAAGGTGTGGAAGGCTGCTGTGATTTCAGCCCGGCAAATGGAGGATTAAGCAGGGTAAAATAGGGCATAAATCTCTGTTTCCTGTCAAGCTTTGCAGCGAGCAGGACCCGGCGTGAATTTCCCCACAGCAGCTGTTTGGGAACATGGGAAGATTGACAAACTGAGCCCTTGAATGTGGCTTTGAAAACCCCTCCTCATCCTCTCGTCTTTCCCATGGCGGCGGGTCTGCAGCCACCTGCTGCTCCGGGGCTCCGGCCAACGCCGTGCCCACGGGTGAGAGCCTGGCTGGGGAAGCTGCCATTGGAGCAGCTGCCTCTCCTCCAGCACAGCCCCTGGGAGCTGCCAGGACGGGGCGGTGGTCTGGGTCACGGAGCTGGAGGGGTAGCAGGACATCCCATCTGGGCTGTCCCCCACCAAAACCGCATCCAGAGAGCTCTCTGGAGTGACCATCACCTAGTCGCTCCCACATACCTTCACCCCTGCAGACTGGGGTGTCTCCAGGCGCTGGGCAACGTGTGGAAGCCAGAGGAAAGCAAATGAATTTCTGGGCTCAGTAAGAGCAGGGATGGAAAATGCCTCCGAGCTCACGCTTGAGCTCCGGCTGACTTGTTGCTGCTGTAACAGCACCAGCATCTTCAGCTGAAGCAAAGACACCCCCGAGATGTTGCCAAGGAAGAGGAAGAGGAGGAATTTCCACTGGGAGCTTCTGCAGCAGATGGGGTGAAGCAGGGAGAGTCATGGGCAGATGGGGTGAAGCAGGGAGCAGAGAGAGCCCGAGTCATGGGCCAAACTGGAGCTGACACCCCTGGCAGGGACAAGGTGAACGCGGCCGAGACGACACAAGAGGGAGCAGAGCTCGGGGCCCATCCCGCTGGAGCGAGTGGGGTTTGCTGGGTGGACTGAGCTGAGGAAGCAGTGGGCAGCAGGAAATCAGCTGTGAGTTTGGGGAGGTTCCTGGGGAAAGCATCCCTCCTCCAGGGGCTCCCCTGGCACCCGTGCCTGGCTCGGAACACCCAGGAAGGGCTGGGGACACCCTTCTGCAGACAAGGCACCCTAAAAACCATCAATGCCCGCCTGGGAATTCCTGCATGGGTTATTTCTGCCCTGGGATTCCCTGGTACACGGTTCATTACAGCAGCAGGGCCGTGCCTCACTGCCTCCAAAGCACTTCCCAAAAGCACAGGCTTGGAGCCCGGGCTGGCGAGAGCAGCTCTGCCTACGGACACGGCTTGTACCCCTCCATCCCCCCACCAACCAAGCCCCACGCACAGACCCTCTCTAACCCCACTCTCTGCTCCAGCGTAAACCAGCAGCAACAACCAACTATAAACTGGAGGGGGCCAAATCCTGCTTCCCGCCCCGCTGGCTCTCACCCTCCTCTTCTTCCCTTCCAACGGGCGAGAGGCATTTCACTACACGCACACACAAGTTTTTACATGAGTTTCCTGAGTTCATGGATAAAGTCCAGAGCTGCCAAGCTCCCAGTACTTTGCCATGTCACACTAATAGCTTCCAGATCCCATCACATATTAAATTCATGCGGTTTCAGCGAAGCCATCTATTTAATGCAATTCGCTAAATGCCTGCGTAGCTCCGCTGACAGTGACATATTAGGTTTGCAGTCTTTTGCAATCTGATATCTCTGAATTTGCCACTGTACTAAAGATTTGATTAATGTGGTTCCATTTCGGTGCAGTAATTGGCTGCGACTGTTGTAGAAAATAATCAGGCTTTCATTCCTTACAACTGCATGGACATGCTAATGAGAGAGTGGGTTAATTAAGCCCCAGGCAGAAAGCGACAGTTACTGATGACTGTTATGACAAACCACCGACTCGGCATTTGGGAGCAGGACAGCAAATTTGCACTTTATGAAATTACAGGAAAACTGGGACATAAGGAATAAATAGTTACATCTGTTTGGTGAAAGGGAAAGAGCGAGGGAAGGGAGAGCGAGGGAGATTGTGTCGCTGCCTCGGATCAGGGCACAAAGCACGGCAGGAAAAGTTGGGAGCCCAGAAGTGTGGGGAAGGGGATGGACTTTTATTTCCTTTGAGTGTACTTCAGAGCTTCCCAGGGGGTTTAATCCATCCTCAGGGTGTGAAACATGGATACCCAGCGAAAGGCTTCGCATCGCTGCAACGCAGCAGCCGAGAGACGCCCGCAGCTCTTCCTCTGGCAGGCAGAGGCTGTCGTGATGGACCAGGATAAACCATGTTTTGTGAGACCACCAGCAGCCCTTCCGTGGGCAGGGATGGGACTGGGGGGGGACCTGGGGGCTGCGCTCCCCTTGCACCACCAGACCTGAGCCCGCCCTACCCTGCATCCACAGCTCTCCTTGAGGAGGAGGGGGGGCAATTCCCCTCCACACCCCTCCTCCTCCAGCCCTGCAAGCAGCTGGGGTGGCACGCAGCAGGGACAGCCCCAGATTTTTGGCTTCCTTAAAAAAAAAACAGCTGAGAGGAGGGGGGAGGCTCCTGGAGGAGCGGGAGGGATAAAGCCATGGCTGTGCCATGACATCAGTGCTGATGCAACGCTTTGGAAGAACATCAATGCCTTCACAGAGCCCAACAAATCAAAGCCAGCCCCCAGGTGCTCTTCACAGAGCCGGACAAGATGTGACCAAACAGCACGGCCTTAGCTTGGAAGGCTCCTCCAGCTCCAGCTTTCCAATACTAATAAGTAATTTATAAGGATTAACCAGCAATTTTTTAAACTTTCCCTTTCATGCTAGGGATGTTTTGCAACATAAGCACCACCACCATATAAGCAATGATTTAGCTGAGGGGTTTTATAGTCTGAAATGGCTTTAAAATTTGTTTAGAATTACCTTGAGTACATTTTAAACACTTAAATTGTCATCTTTGCATTTTGGACTATTCACGATGCACTACAGGGTATATTTTTTTTACTCCATTAGATTGCAGAGTAACTCTTGAGTTGTTTTACCCTGAACACGAATGGGCAGTGTATCCAGAGCACTTTACTGCATGAGCTAGACTCCAGGTATCAGGGGAGTGATGGACGTGGCTTTTGGCTGTCACCAACTCTGTCCATCAACACGTGTGTTCCTGCATCTGCCTGCCCATAGCTGTCCGTGGGACCTGCTTCTTGCCTGAGCCTCACCCCAGGAAGGTGCCATGGGTACCACCAGTGTAGCCTCCTGGCAGCGGCCAGGCACTGGGCTAGAGCCTGTGGCCAGGATATGGGACATGAGATTCTCCCTGCAGAACTGGAAGGTGGGGGCTTTGGGCCTGTGTCACCAATGGAGCAATGGGTGTACGAGCCCTCCACCCCACTGCCACGGTCACCTCCACCCCACTGCCACGGTCACCTCCACCCCACTGCCAGCCACGGTCACCAATGGAGAAGCAGGTGCCAGAGCCCTCCATCCCATTGCAACCTCAGGAGCATCTTTGTGATGTCCAGACAAACGGGGCACTTACAAACGTAATCCAGAGCTGGACAGGCAACAGTCAGGCTTTAGTGATGGGTCTCATTAAGGTTTAAATGGTGTTCTCCACTGCCTTTCAAAAGCTCTCAGCTTTTACTGGGGGCCCTGGCTCCCCTCTTCCCACCGCCACGCCTCACCTTAGCTCTTCTCCCTCTGCATCCCTCGCCGTCCCGGCCGCTGCGTGCTCTGGCTGGGGTACCCAGGGTCTCTGCTTTGCCCGACGGCTCCCACCATCTGCCAGGGGGTCCTGTGATCTCATACCTGACAGGTCCTCGCCAAGGAGCCCCTGGAGAAGAAGCCATAAAAATGTTTTATGTAGGAATAGGTTGGTTTCTGTGCAATAAAAACCCAGAGCCATTGAAAAGCAAGCTCCTGTGTAATTACAAAGACAGAGGAGATCGCTTCCATATGTCTGAGTGGGTGTGAGGGGCCCCCAGCCCGCATCTGCTCTCTTTGTTCTGGTGGGGGGGGAAAGGGAGAGAAAGACAGAGAAAACAGAAGATGGAAAAGGGAACCTGGGGTCTGCTGGAGAAAATGACCTCTCGCTAAACCCTGGCCAGGGCCATCCTGGCTTTGAGGATCAAGGCACAGCAACATCTGGCCCCAGCCGAAGGCACACTTGATCAATAAATTGTGCTACCAGGCACAAAATCAGAGAGATCTGAGAGCCATTCATTAACGAGCTCGTTAAGTGATTGATATGCTTAATTTTCCTGTCAAATGCGGACTTCCCTTGTAAACATGTCAATTGAGAAAAGTTCAAGCTTGTCACTCGGATTTATGGCTGGAATAACATGTAGGTGGAAAAGAGCGACGCGTCCCCTGTGGCCCCTGTTGTTTCCTATTACATGTAGGGCCAACGAAACCAGGTGCTGCCTCGTCCTTCTTCTGCCCTCCTCCTCCTCCTCCTCCTCTTCCTCCTCCTCCTCCTGCCCTCCCTGCCCACAGCTGAGATAACAAAAACAGACCATCCCACTGGAAACATGCCAGAACTCAGCCCAGCAACAATTAGCCCATTAATTTGTTCACCTTGATAGGAAGCCTTTAGCTTGAGGGTGCCTTTGATGGGGTGATGTGGAAACCCAAATCCCACCTAAATTTCCTTGCCTTAAATAGCCACACGTTTAGCCCAGTGCAATATCCACGATGAATGGTTTTAGCCAGGGATATTCAACTTAATGCCAGACCTGTGTTTAGATGTTTTTAGCCATTACAGCTGGGGTTTTTTCATTTTGGGTTTTTTTAATCTATGTTCCATCCTTTTTTTCCTGCTCCCACTAATATCTCATCAGCAGTAAGTCCCTGGCCCTGAATGTTGCTGCATGCTCATGTGCAACTGGTGGTTGGGACTCCCCCCAGATGCAAGGCCCCCACCTCTCATGCTCTGCCCCCACCCCCAAGCCCACACAGCTCCTTGGGCACAGCCTGCTGAGAGCAAACACCCACCAAGAGACCTGATTTACCCCCACCCCTGCAGGGCTCCAGGCTCAGGGATCCCCATCACTGAAGCTGGGCTTTGGGTCCAGCAGTGGGGTCACTGCAGCTGAGCCCAGTGCGGGGTCACAGCTCCCTTGGGGACCACCCCCACAGCCCTCTATAAACACAGGCAAAACTGAAACACTTCCCTCAAAATCTTTGTTTTTAGGCCAAACACCAGAAGTGTTTTGTTTTGTGAGCACTGTGCAAAACGTTTGGGCTTGTGTTTGTTAAGGGGGATGTGTGAGACCCAGGGGATGCTCTCCCCCTCCCCCCAGTTTTATTATGTCTGGGAGTCTTTTAGGCTGCAGCACTGATGGGGATGGGAGAGGTACATGAGACATCACCCACCCTGTTGCCCACGCTCACTCAGGTCCTGTCCCAGGAGCTGGAAGAATCACCTCTGGTGTGAGCATCCTCATGTGACTTGAACCTCCAGCCCTCCTGTCCCAGCAGCAGCCCCTCCACTGCCCCGGGGGGATGTTTTGTGGGTGATGGGACAGGAACACTGCCATACCCTCCCCTCTGGGACCAAGCACAGGCGATGCCGCTGGGCACAGCGAGCCCTGGTGCCCAGCCTTTCCCAGGGATCCCCTCCTGGGTTGGGCACAGCTATAAATAAGCTGTTTTGTGACTGATTCATTTTTATTTCTGTTAACTTTTATCATGAAATAGCAGTCATCGAATCGACACCTCGGCTCCCTTGAGCATATTCCCTCTGGTGTCATTTTTTGATAAATGCCAAGAACAGCCTAGCAGCAGGAGACCATTATCCTGTGACATGCTCCACTCTGCTCACATTATCTCTAAAATAACACGGATGCTCGCACAGATCCCCGCAGCAGTTGTGACAGGGACCAGAGGCAGACAGACCCAGCCTGGCTGGACCGGGGCCGCGGCAAAGCAGGAGCCACAGCTCGGCTGCATCTTGCTTTCCCCAGCCAGGGTCCGTTTTGAAGCTGCCTGGCACCGGTGAGCAGTGCTGGAGACAGAAGATGGGAACTCCTTTGGATACAGGGCAGGGTGAGGGGGGGAAATATTCCAGAGGGGGGAAGAATCCAGAGGAGGCTATGGAGATGCTGAAGGGCCTGGAGCATCTCCTCTGCGAGGAAAGGCTGAGTGAGCTGGGGCTGTTCAGCCTGGAGAGAAGAAGACTAAGGGGGAACCTTATTAATGTTTATCAATATCTGAAGTATGGGATGCAGGGGGAAATGGGCAGCCCCTTTTCAGTGTCTGTGGGGACAGGACAAGGGGCAATGGCTGCAAGTTGGAGCACAGGGAGTTCCACACCAACATGTGGGAGAATTTTACCCGGTGAGGGTGAGGGAGCCCTGGGACAGGCTGCCCAGGGGGTGTGGAGTCTCCTTCTCTGGAGAGATTCCAGCCCTGTCTGGACACTGACCTGTGTGCCCTGTCCTAGGGACCCTGCTTTGGCAGGGGGTTGGACCTGATGATCTCTGGAGGGCCCTTCAAACCACTGCGATTCTGTGATTCTGTGATTTATTTTAGGCAGATTCCCACCTCCTCAGGGGTTGGAGGGGTTTGAAGCATCATGAGAGATCAGCAGCAGCCCACTGCCAAAAGCAGGACTTAAACTTCTCCCAGGCTTTGGAGCTATCCCTCCTTCCCTGTTCCTTCTGGGTTTTCTCAAAGACCCCACAAGCAAAGAGCAAAAAGAGGGAGGTGAAGATGTGGTTGGGGGACTTTCCTGTTTATCTGCTTTGAGGGAGGGGGGTCAAAGAATGGCAAGATCCCAAAGCTGACGTCCCCCTCATGCTCATCTCCCACATCCACCCCATAAACACTCTTGCCTTGAAGCACACGGGTTTCTGGGCACTGTGGAAGTGCCAGTCTGGGTACTCTGGAGTCCAATCCTGTTCCTGGGGAATTTACCATCGTTTTGTGTCAGCCTTGTGCTGTATCAGGATTGATTTTTGCTAATATGACACAATTAAAGGGTAATGGTATCTGTACCGTCCCTATCGCGTCAGGCGCAACGAGCGCCGTTCGGAGGACGATGCTAACGCGACACGATAGGACGCAGTTAACGCCAGGAGACGTTCAGATCATATCAATGTAAAGGGAAGAAGGGGAGGGAGAGCTTCGCTGTGTCCCACCATTCCTGGGTGGCTTGCTATGGTGAGCCTGGGGCTTGTCCCTGGAAGCTTGGCTGCTTCTGACTTGAGATGGTCCCTCTCCTGTGGGGTGTTTGGGTGGATGGACGCACCCAGGGGTGGGACAGTCATGGGAGACAGAAGAGAGGAAAAAAACCCTGCCTCATAAGCCACAACTCCTACACCCACATCCCTCTGGGTGATGGCTCCCATGTCTCAGGTTGTTTCCCCTTGCTTTGCCCAGTCTCAGCTCTCAGCATCTCCGACACTCTGCGCCCTGAGCAACCCTCTCCATCTCCAACTTTGAGGCATGGTGGCAAAACTTGGGAGGAAATAATTAACAATTATTTCACAGGAGAAGGTTCCAGCTGGAGCAGTATCTGGTGGTTGAACATATATCTAACAAAGGATTGTTATTTAAGCAATAACCCTTGAGAAATTGGTCGTTACCAGCATTAAACGACTCAGCCCATTGCCAAGGATGGTTAACGCTCTAATAAACTGGTCATTAACTGCAGTAACAATGAATTTCGAGGGGATTATTGCTATTATAAACCTTAATCAATGGTTTATAACAGCAATAATGTGGTCCTTTCTTTTAATGGTAAGTAGTGCGGCATGAGCAGCCTGCTTGGAAAGATTTCCAGTCTGGCTGATAAGACAAAAGCAGGTGTTAAAAGCCCTCCAACTCCCAACAGTTTTGGGGGAGGGCAAAAGGCCTGGTGAGATGTTCAGTGAGAGGTGGTGGGATGGCCAAGGCCTTCGCAAGAGCTTCCATGGATAAGGACTCCCTCTCTACAGGGACCCCAGGGACAGGCAGCCGATGTGTTGAATAACAAGACTCGTGTCCTTCACACAAAGAACCATGAATGTTCTTATGGGTGATCAACCACCCTGTCCCTTTAAATCCAAGTGCTGCATGGGACTCGACAGTGCAACTGTGTGCTGCATCCCCACAGCCTGGAAATGTCGCAGGTCCCCTTTCCCTTTCCTTTCTCCAGAGACTCCTGTTACTGCCTTTTGTTTGCCCTCTGAGAGGGATACACTGCTTACTGACAGTGTGAAAAAGCTGGGGAATAAGAGAGGTTCATATCATAGAATCACAGAATCCCAGACTGATCTGGGTTGAAAGGCACCCCAAGGATCAGAGAGTTCCAACCCCCTGCCACAGGCAGGGCTACCACCTTCCATGCCTGGAGCTACACAAGGTTGCCCAGGGCACCAGCCAATTTGGCCTTGAACACCCCCAGGGACGGGGCACCCACCCCCTCTCCGGGCAGCCTGTTCCAGCCCCTCACCACTCTGTCAAAAACTTCCCCCTAACATCCAATTTAAACCTTCCCTCCTTCAGCTTCACTCCATCCCCTTTGTCCTGCCATTGTCTACGCTTTTAACAAGCCCATTCCCCTCCTGTTTCTCTGCTCCCTTCAGGCACTGGAAGGCTGCAGTGAGGTCCCCCCACAGCCTTCTCTTCTCCAGGCTGACCCAGCCCAGCTCCCTCAGCCTCTCTCCATAGGGGAGCTGCTCCAGCCCCCTGAGCATCCCCGGGGCTCCTCTGACCCCTCTCCAACAGCCCCACATCTTCCTTGTACTGCGGCCCCAGCTCTGGACACAGGACTCCAGCTGGGACCCCAGGGTAATTAAGGAGATGAGGAAGAAGCCAGCAATGCTGGTAAATCAGGCTGGAGAGCCCCAAACCTGGTGGATTTTCCCAGAGGAGCACTGGGATGAGCCCTCTGCTCCCACACTGGGGGACCAGCAAGTGGGGGTACCCTGGGGCAGGGAGCACAGCGCTTTGGTATGCAGAGCATCGCTCTGCAGGGGGTTGAGAGAGCAGCTCTGGCACACTCACATCTTGTTTCACACCCTGTATCCCTTAGAAAATAATATATGGCAATATAATAAGGTAACAACCTACTATCAGCGCCTTTCCAGAGGGGTTTAAGAAGCATCCCCTGTTCTTGAGAGAGCACAGCTAGACCGAAGGATGCTGGGTCGATAACTGCCCGGTCTGTGCTTCCTTCCGCAGGCAGGCTCCCAAGAAATCCCTCCTCGTGCTGAAACTTGACTCATCACCCCCATCCAGGGAATTATCTCCTCTTCTGTGTCTAGCAGGCAGGGGCTCAGGCACCTTTGCTCTTGTTTCAAAGCTCTGGCAGATCCAGGGAGCTCTTGGGGGAGGGCAGGGCGGTCTCCAGCGACTCAGGCTGCAAAGCCCCTGGCCATCGAGTGAGGGATAATTATACTCTGACTTTAACAGAGATTTTCTCTCTTCTGTGCTTGTGATTTTTACAGCTTTTCAGAGCTGGTTCTCAAGCCCTGCTCTTATCTCAGCTAAGCTGGTTGCAGCTGCAGGACCAAAGGCATCATCCCGTGTTATCCAAGGCAAAAACCACGAGCAGTTTGGGGGCTTTGCCTGGTTTCAGCCACTCTTCTGACATCGTTTCCGACATGGTCCTGCTCATCCCTCCTTTGGTTTGCTTGTCAGCATCCCTCAGAGTGGAAGGGGTGGCTGGTGACTCTTCTCTCTGCACTTTTTTTCTCTCCCCAAGAAGGCTGCAATGGAATAAATTGGAAAGTTTACTTCATGTAGCATGGAAATAAAAAAGCTCATTCAGAAAGTTAATGATTTATTTTATAGTTTCATTATCAGGGTCACATTACTCAATAGCATTTCAAACATGTCATTTGTACAAACTATGGTAATTAAAATTTATAACGTACTTCATCAGCGGCATATGAATCTTTTAGCCAGCACTCTGCTGTCATATAAACAGTGTAATTTCAGCTGCAATTCACCCTTTATTGGCTCTCATTTGTGATTTAACAGCCATCAATGACTGTGCTATAAAGAATAAATTAACCATCCGTAAACCTTATGATGACAGGGACAGTCAAACAGACTTAAACTGCCTCCACCAGCCTCTGGTTAGCCAACAGAGATCCGACCCGAGAGGTGCTGGTGTGAAGGCGCGACTGCTCCCGTCACCGGGCACCAGGAGCATCCCCAGCAGGTCTGTGAGCCGCTGCCGAAATGGAGCTGCTTCTTGGTGGTGCCCATGGGGCCTGGCTGGAGGATCCCTCCCCTCCCACAAGCGTTTTCCTGCCTCGGAGGAGGAGTTTCAGCCTCTAACAGCACTGAAATCCCTTCGCTGTTGCTCTTGCTGCAGCGGCATCCTGAGATGTGGTCATGAGATCCCAGCACCATCGCATCCCTGCATCTCCGCTGCGACCCCACAGCCCCAGCATCCTCTCTGGCAGAGCCCCCAGGTCCAGTACCTGGGTGGGGGTCCGGGGGACTGTGCTAGGAACTCCCTGGAGCCCCACACCCATTTCCCTTGCAGCACAGGCAGGGAGGGCGAGGGGCAGACGGTGCAAACCCAAACCCTGGTGAGCGTTACAGACCCGAGAGCAATTCCTTAACTTGGGGGGGGCGGTGGGTCAGTGCACCCAACAATTATCCAACAGCTTCTCTGCACCCATCTTTTGCAGAGGGAGCAATATGTTTTAATGGGATCCCTCCTATGCTTAGAGCTGACGCTGTGCAAAGCTAATAAATGATATGGATTGGATTTGTTACTGAGACATCTCCAAGGAGCCTGGGTCATACAGGCCAATAAAATTGGCCTCATAAATTTACCCTGACACACAGGATTACTCCAGCATTGCTGAGGTCACCTTCTCACACTGATTTATTGCCAGCCCATGGGTTAATAATACTGTTTACGGGGTTGTTGTTTTCCCCTACACGTAGCAGATATTAATCAGCGCGTCCATGCCTCTCCGGTGCTCCGGGGGCGGGCGCAGCGCGGGGGAGACGCCGGGTGAGGACGTGGTGGGGAGGGGTGAGCCTGATTTATTTTCTAGGCAAAAGTTTTTTGTGTTTAAAAACCAAAATCTTCTAGAAGACCTCTGTGGGAGGAGGTGAACTTTTCCTTCGCCGAGTCCCGAGGGTGAGGTACTGGAAGTGGGTTTGGTGGTTCCAGTTTCTGGGCAGCATCTTTGGCGCTCGGTGCTGTGGTTGGGCAGGCCCTGGGAAGTTCTGATCCGTGGGAAGGCTTTAGACACTCAGAAAAGTGTAAGTCCCACCCAATTCGTTCCCTGGGGGAGTTAGCAGCAGTGCAGGGTGCACTGCACAGGGTGGGGACACGGTGCACCCTCTCCTGGAGGAGGACAGAGAGGAGGGAGGTTCATAGAATCATAAGACTGATCTGGATTTGAAGGCACCCGAAGGGTCACAGAGCTCCAACCCCCTGCCACAGGCAGGGACACCAACCTCCTGGCCTGGAGCTACACAAGGTTGCCCAGGGCCCCTTCCAACCTGGCCTTGAACACCCCCAGGGACGGGGCACCCACCCCCTCTCTGGGCAGCCTGTTCCAGCCCCTCACCACTCTCTCTGCAAAGAATTTCCCCCTAATACCTAATCTAAACCTTCCCTCCTTCAGCTTCACTCCATCCCCCTTGTCCTGCCACTGTCTACCCTTCTAAACGACTCCCCTTTTGATTCTGGTCGACCCAGATGTTAAGATGGTGCACGAACAACACATGAGGTGTTTGCTGGGTGATGAAGAGGTGCCTTCATCTCTGGTTGCTCCTCACTTGGGTGCCCAAGGTATATATTTGAGCCAGGCAGCTGGGCTGCAGAAAAGCCTGTGGACTTTTCCAGAGCTCATCACCCCACCAAAGAGCAAAGTCTTTCACTGCCTGCGTTGCGCTCAGGTGACTCTTCCTCCCTCCAAACACAACAGCAGAGATTGTAACCCACATGGAGAGAAGCAAAGCATCATTTCTTTGCAAAGAATGTGTTTCAGAGAGAGACAGAGATTAACATGTCTTAAAACTAACTGAGCAGACTGTCAGCGTGTCGATATTTCCCCAGGGATGCTCCTGTCCCCAGGCGCAGGAGGGATGGCTTCCTCCCCAGGGCTCGCTGGGGTCCCCCAGTTCTCCTGGCACTTTTCTCTGCTTGTCCTGATAAAAAGCCCTCTGCAAACTGTCTCAGACCTCCAAGCTCCTTTCTGGGGTGAAACCCAGCTTGAGAGAGGTCCCAGCACTGTCCCCACTGCGCTTTGGCTCAGTGCTGGGATAAGTTCTGCTGGGAGCAAGCACAAGGAGAGTATCTCTGCCTGGCACTGTGAACAAGCTTCACACCTCAGAGACATGAAAATCTCCCTTGGGATGAGGTGAGAGCAGTGGCTGAGCACTGTGGAGTATGGGCTGTGCTCCTCTTCTGTCCCTGCTTTCATGGCTTAAATGGGTTTTACCAAGGACTCTGAGAGGGGATTTGATCCCCGCTGTGTGTCTGGTCCAGGGGAGGGTAAATCCTCCCCATCCAAGCTGCCAAGGGCAAGGACCTGCTTTTTCTTCTCCATAGCAAAGTTTTTGTGCTTCTAACTTCTTTTAGAAGGGAGGAGAGTAGAGAAAGGTAAATAAAGGCAGCAAATTCTTTGCCTGATGAGAGAGACCAGAGGTGTGTCGGAGCTGCCAGGCTGGCTGTCACCAGGTTGGGAAAGCATCTGTGTAACCAAAACAGGTGTTCTGGCTGGACTTATGCTGGAATTTAGACAGAGAGCACAGATCACTGTAATATCCCAGTGAAAAATCACTGTCAGTCTCACCCCCGAGCACCTCTCCTGCCTGGAGAGGGAGGTGTTCAAACACAGCTCACACCTCCGTGCAGTGGGGAACAGCATCGAGCTGCAGCCGTGTGCTCCATGCCGATGAGCTCAGGGGGGATCTGCTGGTGGCTGGTACCCAGGGGATGCACGTGAGAGCCCTGCAGCCCCCTGTCTGTGAGGGATTGCTGTGGGCAATCCCCTCAGCATCCTCTTCTCCAGGCTGAACACCCCCAGATCCCTCAGCTGCTCCTCAGAGGATTTGCCCTCCAGCCCCTTCCCCAGCCTGGTTGCCCTTCTCTGCACTCGCTCCAGGACCTCAGTGTCCTTCTTATGGTGAGGAGCCCAGAACTGGACCCAGCACTCGAGATGCAGCCTCACCAGTGCCCAGTACAGGGGCACAATCCCCCCCCTAGACCTGCTGGCCAGGCTGGGACTGACACAAGCCAGGATGCCCTTGGCCTTCCTGGCCACCCAGGCACACTGCTGGCTCCTGTTCAGTCAGCAGTCACCCAACACCTCACAAATCCAGCATGTCACAAGGACATGCCTGTGCATCCCATAAACAAACAGGTCAAATCCCACTGGAGAGCCATCTTCTCCCCCCCCCCCCCATCCCCATCCCCTGTGTTTGCTGCAGCTTAAAACCCTGTGGCACAAATTACCTGCATGAGGCAGCAGGGAGGTGGGACCGGGGCTGTGCATGTCCTCCCTGGTCCCCGCTCAGGAGATGTTTTTGGCTAGTCCTCTCTTTGCCTTTGGGCTGGCTTGGAGAAGGGCACCATGTGTTTACCATCCCATAAGCCAAGACCCAGGGCAGGCAGCTTCGCTCCTGCTGCTTCGTGTTCTTTTCATCCCGCCGTAATGGGAAGGGACAGGTGAGATGTGCTTCAAAACACTGTAATCATATTTTAAATGGAAATGAAATGTGTGAATTAAATGTAAATTACAGCAGAATGGAAGGACAATCACTATTAGTTAAGGTCTGACACCTATTTTTGCAGACCTTTCCTAAATGCCACAACTTGTTTCTCCGCACTTGTGACGAGGACTTGTAATTATGTGGCAGCTGCTCCTGCAGCCGGGCGGATGGTGGGTACCAGAGGGGGGCCAGTGTATTTTAAAATAGCTATGGACTGCTTGTTGGGTCTATGAAATTACAAAGCAGCGATGATATTTTTATTTGGGAGCCACGAAAAGAAACAGTGGTGTTTTTCCCCCTTGCAAAGGTGAGGCAGTAATGCAAAAGGACGTTTTTATAGAGCCAATTTATTGAAGGGTTCCCCCATTTGCTTTTAGATTGCAAAAATATGCATCCTGCCAATGAGCTGAAATTTCTTCTTTATCTTTAATCTCTAGCCCACCTCCTCAGGGCTGCTGGCTATTCCTGTGGCCTCGCTGTACCTGGAAGCCTCCCAACAAAGTCTCGCTTTGTTTTTCATGATGGGAAGGCTCCGTGGCCCTCACTGGTGGTTGGTGCATCCACGTGGTACGGGGAGACAGGCAGACACAGCCCCTGCCCTCCGGATGATGCCGCAAAGCGACGCGCCAGCTGAGGCAGTGTTAGGATTTGGGAAAGGGAAGGTGAGTCCCAAAGAGATGGGAACTGACACTCTGGGTCTGTGGCACAGTCAAACAACAGCCTCTCTGCCCAGGAGAAGTTGACTATAATAATGAGATGACTTACACATAGTTGTTGCGGGGGGAAACAGCGCTGAACAGACCCCAGTGGGACACCGGCTCCCTGGGTGACATCTTTGGGATTCAGAGATCTCCTCCTCTGCCTGTTCTGATTTCCTCTCCTCTGCCTGTCTCCCTGTAAAGATAAAACATTTACTGTTCTCATTATCACTGGGAACTTTTCAGCTGGAAAAAAAAGAGAATCCTTGTCCTGAGGAAGCTGAAAGCCAAGTGCTGATTTCATCTGTTATTAATACCTGGGGCGACTTGGCAATTCTTTTATTTTCCAAGTGCTGGACAGTAAATGGGCAAATGAAAACTGATAACTCTGAGACCCTGACCATATTGTCATGTTGCTCTGATGGGTCTGAGCTCAGGCGATGAAATGCTGGGCTCGGGGCACCCTGGGGGTGCATCAGCATCTTTCTGGACCCTAAGACATGTAGCCAGAGTCCGGACCTGCTCGCAGCTAGTGGCTAGGTCATATCCTGCTGTACATGCTCAGGAGAGACCACAGACATCCTGTGTTGGGTGAGCATCCCTTCTGCACTGGGAGAGCATCCCTTCTGTGTTGGGAGAACATCCCTTCTGCACTGGGAGAGCATCCCTTCTGCATCAGGTGAGCATCCCTTCTGCTCTGGGCACCTAGTGAGGATGATCTGAGCATGGGGGAAGCCAAGGGCAGCACCACAGGTCAGGGGAAGTAGCACTGCCCCAAGTACCCACTCACCCCCCAGCCCCAACAAGGTCATGGCTGCTGACACCACGTCCCAGAAGTGGGGCTGGGAGAAGAACTAGGGTTTTTTGGGGGGATTTTAAAAATTTTCTTAGATTTCTCTTCCCTGTATCAAAGCAGAAGGATATTTGGGCTTAATTTCTAGCGATTGGCACAGGGGGAAATGTATCATCACGTGTTGGGATAATCACAACATTTAATTCTGGTTTCAATAGTTCTTACAGATATATATATATAAAAAGTACATGGAAACAAAATGCTTTTGGAAATGGAAAAAACCCCTATGCCATTTAATTCCTAAAAGGTCAAACTGAAATGCTTTGGCCTTATCGAAATGATTTTCTCCTTTGATTTTTCTTTCCAAATGCAATTTCATCAAAATCAGCGCGTTTCCGCAAATGTTTCACCTTTGGTGAAATGGCATCTTCTGACAGAGGAGTGTTTTGTGGGGATATTTTTGAGTGGCTCTTGCTGGGAACCAGCTACCTGGTGCAACTGGTCGGGAGGAGGGAGGGGGTCTCACCGGCACCCAGCTCTGGAAGGACAGACAAGGTCCAGTCAGGACTTTTCAAACCACGCAGAGATTGGATGCCTGGAGACCAGCACAAGAGCTCTCCCCTCAGCTGCCGTCCCCACGGCACTCAGTGATCACAGAATCCCAGACTGGTCTGGGTTGGAAGGGACCCCAAGGGTCACAGAGCTCCAACCCCCTGCCACAGGGAGGGACACCAACCTCCAGGCCTGGAGCTACACAAGGGTGCCCAGGACCCCTTCCAACCTGGCCTTGAACACCCCCAGGGACAGGGCACCCACCCCCCTCTCTGGGCAGCCTGTTCCAGCCCCTCACCACTCTCTCTGCAAAGAACTTCCCCCTAATACCTAATCTCCCCCTTCCCTCCTCCAGCTTCACTCCATCCCCCTTGTCCTGCCAGTCTCTGCCCTTTAACAAGCTGATTCCCCTCCTGTTCCTCTGCTCCCTTCAGGAACGGGAAGGCTGCAAGGAGGTTCCCCCCAGAGCCTTCTCTTCTCCAGGCTGACGGCAGCTGGACTCACACCGAGCTCACCCCGTGCCGAATCGGGCACTGCGAGTGCCACCCCGGCACCTCCATCCAGCACAGCCGTTTGTTTTCCCTTCCCAGCCGTCCCCCTGGACTGGGATATGATGATGGGGAAATGTCTCTCATTCCTATCAGGTGATTCACCGCCCTGGCCCCTCGCTGAAGCCTCCCTCCTCCGGAGCGGGAGTGTTGGGAGGATCCAGAGCCTTCCTTCCTATTTTTACAAAGCTTGCAGCATTGTCAGAAAGGAAAGGGTACCATCTGGTTAGCCCTTGTTTACTGCACACCCTGCCAGTTTGAGCTTATTAATCATATTTACCCAAGTATCTTAATTACTCCCTGTCTAGCGACTTGCCTTGCACTCAGCTGTTGACCCGCTCCCCTCCCTTCTCCCTCGCTCTCTCTCTTTATTTATTTATTTATTTTCCCCTCCTTCTTTTTTAATTCCTTTCTATCATTAATCACAGGAGCAGCGTGGGCAGAGGAATCCATGGCTCAGCTTTCGCTGGCCGTGGTGTACTTGCAGCCTGAGGGCTGGAGCTCACCACTGGCTCCTGCCAAACTTCCCAGCGCCGGGGTTGGAGGAAGGGAGAGCAGGCAGCATAGGGGTCAGTCCCGACCCTGCCTACAACTGTCCCCATGTGGGGCTGGGGGCTGCCGTGCTGGGACATGCCAGAGGCCACGAGCTTGCAGGAGGAGACACCATTAAGGATGGTAATTTGTTGATCCAGGCTCTCCCGGCGCTCCGGTGCGAGAGTGGCACCGTTTTCTTTACGACCTCATAAAGTCACAGCCGAGAGGCCGATTTGGAAAACAAACTGCCTCAGGTTGACAGATAATTAGATACAGGGGACATATTATACGCCTTTGCATATAAATGCACTCTGAAGCACGTTGGTTCATCAGAAGTTTAGGCTACAGGAGAAGCAGGTCCTCCTGGCACATCAGGATATATGTGCTGGAGCAGCCTTTAGATGATGGCTACAGTTTATGGCCCTTCCATCTCCTGTTTGCCGGCGTGCCGTGAGCGTGGCTGTGCTGTGGAGTAACGCTGCCGGGGCTGGACTGGGTTGGGCTGAGTTGGGTTTAGGTGGGTTGGGTTGGATTGAGTTGGATAAGGTTCAGTTGGGTTGGGTTGAGTTGAGGCTTCCTTCTTCCTATGGGATGGAGCATGTGTTTTGCACCTTGGGTTTCATGCTCCTGCACTTGCAGCAGGGAGGAGTGCCTGAATGGGGATTCAATACTATTATTACTATTTCTGCAGCACTACATCACATCCAAACCTCACTCTTCCTGAGAGCCAGCCCGCTGAGAACAGCAGAGCAAATCTGAAATGACACAGTCCTTGTATTATACAGCAATTCAGCATCCTGCTCTCCTAGCCCCCAAACCACGAGGTTTCAGATATTAAACCAAACCAAACCAGTTGGGTTTCTTTTTATGCACTTCAAGATTTAAGGTGTCACCTGGCTGTGTTATCATGCTCACAGAGCTTGCTTTTCCAAGTGAAAGCCAAGATCCCTGTACAGCCATGGGTCCTGCTGGGGGTATTTTCAGAGCATAACACTAACTTGCAGGATTTGATGAAATTTTGCATGCTCACCTTCCAGTGATTTCCTCCTCCTCCACACCAGGCCTGTACCTCATCGAGACAAACCCTCTTTCCCAGCTCCTCCTCCATATCCCCCTATTTTGGTGTGGGATGAGGCAGCAAATGCCAATACGATGGCTGTAGTCCCCAGGAAAGCTCCACTATCAGTCCTTCTCCCCTAGAAAGGGAAAATAAAAACATGTGTGGGAAAGATAAAGCTGTCAGAAAGGGAAAAGGAGAAAAAAACCCAGCCCTAAAACCCCCAGCAGCCCCCATGGAAGGAGGTGATATAAACAGAGTCACTGTCACTTTGATGAATTAGATCTCTGGTTAATTAGGATACATTGATCTAAGGGTTGTCCAACCAGATAGACCTCTTGCCTTTCCCTTATCTCACCAACTACAGCCCAGGGTGGTGGCAGCACATCTGCCTTCCCTTGCTTCCTCCTTCAAAGACCACGATTCCCCTTTCATGTCCAAAGGCACCGGGGCAAAGCCCAGGGTAAGGTGGCAGAGCCGGCAACAAGCTGCAGCATGCCTCTGGGGGGAAAAATGCTGGAGAGCCAACCGTGGCACTGGGTACTTCTGGCATGCCTGATGTTGTGCTAGCAGAGCCTCCATGGGGACGCTGTGGGGTCAGGTTGGAGATGGAGCAGTGCTGTCCCGCTCCCTGAGGAAAAGAGCCCAGCATCCACAGCTCAGGCCATCTCGCCGAGTGCACGCAGTCCCCGCATGAGCAGCACACAGACCAGTAAGACCAGTAAGACTTTCCCCAGGGTGTGTGAAAGCATGGCCATGCCTGCCTTGCCTGGGCTGACGCAGAGCCCTGGGTGCTGGTCTTGCCTCTCCAGCTCCATCACACCTTGCAGCTGCCCCAGCTCCATCCTGCCTGGGCAGGGGCAAGTAAAAATTGTCGGCTTTCTAACTGGAGCCCTTTTAGCCAGGGAGGATTCATCCCTGCTTGGCATCCCCCTCCTTTGGTCTTCACAAACCAGTGCCCCCGTTCCTCTTGCCCCACCTCCTGAGCCAAGACGTTATGCCATCTGCATCCTCCCCTGCTCCTTCCTGTGGTCCTTGTGGGAGACTTCCAGGCTTTGCAGCTTTCCTCTCTGCCTCTCGTCATCACTTGAGTCCAAAGGAGAGAGAGAGAGAGAGGGGAGAAAAAGTGCTGCGCTGTGTGGATTATTGTGTGTTTGTCATCTGGAATGGTATAAGCTGTAGGTACAGCATCTCCCAGCGGTGATTTATGGCCCCTGTCAGGCAGCACCAGCGCTTTGTCTGCTGTAGCGTGGAGGATGAATGCAGTGCTGTCAGCCCGGGCAGGGCAGTCTTTCTCCTGCTCTGCTCCGCACACTCGCTCCCCATTTCACGCCACTGAACATAAACAATCTTTTGTAAACCTGACAGTCACACTTGCTTCTTTGGAAACATAAAGCAGGGATGTATGACTCGGCTTTCATTACCCAATTTCCTTGGCTGTGCAGAAAGCTCTTCAGGAAGACGGGAAAGGGGAGAGAGACCCCAGAGAAACAGAGAGATCCTGGGAAATATAAAGGGAAGGGATGCTCCTGCCTGGCAAACACATGTGCCCACATGTGCTGCATCACGAATCACATGTGGATGTGGGTTCTGACACACAACTGTGCCCTTCACAAGCAGAGCTCCATCGTGCTCCCAGAGCGATGCACATTTCCTACCTCAATCGTTGCCGTATATCTTCCTCCCTCAAGCAGAAAATCTACTAAGCAGCGTAACGCCGGGATCAGAGCCGGCTCGGGAATGGGCTCTTCACGTGCTCACCTCAAAGTCTTACAAAAACCAGTGCACTGTTATTACTTTTAATAGTAATGGTAATAATCCTCTAGGTGGGATGTGCCCAAAGCTGTTCAAATTCCACTTTTCCCAAGGTTAGAAGAGGGAGATGAGATGTTAAGGTGGGAAATGGGTAGAAAGGCTGGGAAGAGCCGGCACCCCCAGCTTGACTGAGCATCAGACAACCAGCTGCTTGTCTGCACTGTACCCCCAGGGATACCTGGTGGGGCAGGGAAGGCGATCGGTGAGCCAGGCGTGCACCTGGTGCAAGCTGCTCTTAACTTACAACACAGGTATAAGAAACTCCAAGAACAGGAGTGTTTAGAGCAGGATAGATGGGCCCTCTGCTCGGAAGTGCTACCAGGGATATAGGTGCTGGTGCTCAGGCTGCGGCGTGCAGGAACCCACCCTGTCGTTACAGTGAGCAGGGGAGGGATTTACCCACTGGCAGAAAGCATCATGAATTTAAAACCTGCCAAGGGGTAGAAGAAAAGCTGTTGAGCACGTGGATGCTCTAAGAGGTGTGAGGAGCAGCTCCATCTTAGTCTTACTGCAGTTCACAGCTCCAGATTTGAAAGACAGCGTGGCTCTTGCACAGATGGGGCCAAGCAGGTGTCCCTTTGGCATCAGGGACACCGAGGTGCATGCTGCCCCTTGCACGGGGCTTAGCCAGGTCTCTGAAGAGAGGACAGACCCTTCTCATGAGCAGTCATCAGCCCTTTGTCTGTGGCTCCTGGTCACTGCTCAGGGCTGGGAGTGGATGCAGGAGATGAAGCCCAGGTTCCCTTCTTGGAGAAGCTGTCCTCACGTCCCCTCCAGGAGCACCTCCTCTCCTGTTTCTGGAAAGTGAAGGAATGAGTGTGGCTGCACTCTGGCTGCCCAGCACACCGGTGCAAAGGGCTGTGGAGAGCTACTGGGAAAGCAGAGGCATGGCAGCACCCCAGGACCTGCCACGGGGCCAGAACATCTCAGCTGCCATCTGCCCGACGTCACCCACCAGCAAAACAACTCACGACTTTCCCTTTCGGGGGGATAAACCTCCCGTCTCCTCTCTAAGGTGGGAGGAAGCCAACAGAAAGCAAAGAGAGAAGCTCCAACCCCTGAGCATCCTCCTGGCTCCCGCTGCTCCCAGCATCTCACTTCTCATCCTGGGAAGAGCTTTGGGAGGGGGTGTCTGCTCAGCCCTGGGGGTGCCCCAACAGCTGCCGGTGCCTCCCCGGCACCGGGTCGTGCCGAGTGAGCCATGCTGCCCTGCCATGTCTTACAGGAGCAGCTGCAGCCGTGCTGGGAACCTTCCTTCCCTGATATGCTCCTTCTGCTCCCGGCTCTGGCGCTCGGCTCTGTGTCCTCTTGAATCCTTCCCTGTGACTTTGAGATCAGGGACGTGGGGCTGGGAGGCATGTCAGAGGAGGGAAATAGCTCACAAAGTTTGCTGTTTTCTTTTCCAGATGGTTTGCTTTGGAAGTTCCTCCTTGTGAGCCGGAGTGCTGAGTCTTGAACATCTGCTGAGGAGGAGCCTGCCCAGTGTAAATGCCAAGGGGCTGCTGGAAGGGCATATTTTGGGGGGGGTCTCACTCTGCCCAGAGTGGCTGAGCCAGGTGGCAAGGTTGGCTTTGCACCCTGAGGCTGCAGGAGGGCATGCAGGCTCCCCATCCCATGGCTTGTGCCCTCTGCTCTCCACAACTCGCTCGTTGCACTTCGGGTATGATGTATGATGTGGTTTAGCATCTGTCCAGGACAGTCAGAGCTCAGGGAAACACACCCTTTAAATGTGAATAAGCAAACGAGCTGGTGTCTAATACTGTGGCCTTTTCCATGGGTTTAAAACCAATTATTTATCCTCGTGAGCACAACCAAACAGGTAATTGAGTGACAGCACTGCCTTCTTTGGGCTTGGCTGCTGTGAGAGTGGAGCTATGAAAGGCTGGGATGGTTTGGGCTGACTGTGGAACCACAGAAAATATGAGTAACCAGTTGAAGGGATCAGTGACGGGAAGGGAAACTTTCCTGGCAGGTTGCTATTTACGTCTGGGCTCGCGGACGAGTCCTCCTCGCCACGACCTCATGGAGAGTCTCTAGTTGTGGATGTGGTGGCGGGTTTGCTGGGAGCTTCCCGTGGGAGGGACCAAACGGGCTGGGAGGATCCCAGCCAAAAGTGACACCGAATCATTCATTCACAAGTGAGAATAATTGAGACAACAGATGATGCGTTAAAAAAATCCAGGCAAAAAATGCTGGTGAAGCCTGAGTGATGGTCTGAGCGGCGCTTGGTGCCCAGTTGGGTGAGTTTGGAGCTCCTGGGCTGACTTCCCTTCCTGTGACCCATCCCTGTGTGAGCCTCAGTGCCAAACTGTGCCTTGCAAAACCAGGTGAAACCATAGAATCCCGGACTGGGCTGGGCTGGGAGGGACCCCAGGGATCAGAGAGCTCCACAGGCAGGACCACCAACCTCCAGGCCTGGAGCTACACAAGGTTGCCCAGGGCACCACCCAACCTGGCCTTGAACACCCCCCAGGGATAGGGCAGATCTCCCCATGCCACCTCCTCCCAGGGGGACAGGTCCCATTCTCCCTCAGTATCCTGAACCCAGGGGCTGTATTTTGTACCCCTCCCAGTTTACTGCAGCTCCTATTGAGTCCTAATGTTCTCTCACCTCTCAAGCTGCGTCCATCCCAGCTGGCACTGGTCCTCCACATCCCACACAGGGGGAGCCTGCTTATTTCCACAGGGAGAAGGGATGATTTTTTTCCTGCAGCTGCACTTGCTGTACACAGGAATTATGGGTCCTTCCATACCTGTGAAAGAAACATTATCCTCAGCCTTCAAGGGTGAAGCATCCTATATTTAGTTGAACTAAATAATGATTCTTCTCTATCTTTCATATCAGGATTTAAGAGCACCCTGGAGCTACAAAGTTTATTAGAACCCATAAGAAGAACTGTACCATAAACGGGACAACCGTGGCCATAAACCTGCACCTTGAAGTTGTAACAAATCCTGGGATGTTGAAGTAGGACACGGTCTTGTCTCAGTCAGCAGAAAGGAAAAGAGAAGAAAAAAAAAAAAAGGAAAGAAAAAGAAATGCAAACTTAAGCAGAAAAGAGGCCTGGAAATATAGAGGAGAAGAAAGGGAAAAATAATAATAATAATAAAGAAAAGCACGCTGCTTGCATAGCCCTCTCAGCAGGAGCCCTGGGACAGGCACCCACGTGATGAGATGCAACTTGGATTAATGGGCAGAGAGAGAAAGGGGAGCCTGAAGGAGGAGAGGGAAGGCAAGGAGCTGGGAAGGAGGTGCTGGGGGGATTTATGAGATGCTCGGGCGGGGAGGGTCATCACGGAGGCGATGGGCTGCTCACGTGGCTGATCAGGTGAAGGACTTGAGAGCATCCCTCCTGTCACCATGGGGTGAGAGCCAGTGCCAGGCACATGGATAGAGAGCTGGAGCGGGGGGGCATCCCAGCCATTCGTGTCAGGGGTGGGGGTGCCTCCGACCAATACCTGCTGTGGGGGGACGATGTGGTGTGAAATGGGCTGAGAGCCCCCTTGCCCCTCTGAGGACACAGTGTTGCTCGTGCCTCTTCTCTCTTGGGTTTCCTCTCTATCTTGGCAACTTTCTTTCCTTGTTACTTATTTCCCTCGTGTTTCCTTCCACCAGCAGCCAAAAGCTTTTCAGCAGCCCCAGCTCTGAGCCATCTCCATACCCACCCCCTCACCAAGACCCAGGTGGGGCCGAAGTGTTTTGGTTGGTGCCTTTTCTGCCTCCTGCACCCGTTGCAGACGGATGATTCGGAGATGCCAAAGGATTTCTGGGGACTTGAGGCAATTTGGGCCGGCTCTGAGCCGCCCTCTTGCACGCTACAGAAGCCAGAGAGCCCTGTCCTTCCCCTCCAGCCTTCACTCTTTTGTCACATCGGGTTATTTTTGCTGCTGTTGAATAGATTAAATGACAGAGGGTGTGTTGGGTTTTTTTTTTTTAAAGTAATTGAGTTTTATTTTGGAGAGAGGGAAAAACGGAGAGCTAAGTGGGAAAAGGAGGGAGATAGGAATAAACCACACATCTTTTTATATAGGATCCACAGTTAATTCTTAATTAGAACTGACAGATGCTTCTCCCATAATCCTATTCCCAACATGTTCTGTTTGCTTTGTTTGGCGCTGCATGATACATGGTGGCATCGTAATGACCTTTCGCAACTCGTCCTGGAAGTGTTATTGGCACTCCAATGATTTATTGCATGTTCCAGTTGATTACTGGGCCATTTGTCAACATTTTTTTTTCTTCTTCGCTCTCCATAAACCTGTCTCCTGTGTCACAGACATTCTCTAGGCATGAAAATTTAAACAAATACAGCGTGCAGCCTGTAGTCAGCGCCTGACTTTTACTCCAGCGTGAATCCATCCCAGCCTCAGCAAGCGCTTGAACTCTGCAGTGCTTGAGGATGAGGTGGCACTGCCTGAGGGAGATGATGGGAAACTGAGGCATTGCTCTGGGAGTCTTGTTTTGGGAAGGGATCTCCAGGCAATGTGTGTTGGTTGTTTTAGTGGCATTTTAGATGTTAGGGTAAAAATCATAGAATCCCAGACTGGTCTGGGTTGGAAGGGACTGATTCCCCTCCTGTTTATAAGCTCCCTTCAGGTACTGGAAGGCTGCTCCCCTGAAAGGGCTGTTGGGCACTGGAACAGGCTGCCCAGGGAGGATGGGGTTAACAGACGGGTACTTGAGATGCTCAGGGATACAGGTTAGGAGAGGATGGTTGGACTCAACCATCTCAAAGGTCTTGTCCAACCTGGTAATTCTGGCACCACTTAGGGGAATGGGGGGGGAAATTCAACACTGCAGTAATTACCCCTCAGGTGAGTGCCTGAGCATGGCCGTGGTCTGTCCCTCGCTCGGCACGGGGTGGGAGCGCAGGCGAGAGGTGCAGGATGAGGACGGGGGCTGCAGATGGGGATGTTTTGGGCAGTGCAGACCTGAAGGCAGCCCAGGAGCATGACAAGCAGTGAGGGAAGGGTCTTTCAGGGCCACTGCACAGCACACACCGCTCTGTCCACTGACACCCCTTGCGATCAGCACAGGGGGGGTTACAACAGCCTGATAAAATCCCAAGGACAAAAATGCCATTATTCAAGGCCCTGAACAGGACCAGCTCTTCTCATGCCAGTGAAGTGCCACCCCATCCCCACCCCCAGACACCCCGAGATGGATGCTATATAAGTGGAAGCACCCAGAATCACCTCCTTGATTTAAAAAAAAACCCTCATCCCCTAAGTAAACTGGATATAGTGGCTGTTACAGTGGCCTGGAGCATCTGCACTGCATTTCGAGGAAGCTTTTCCAGGCACTCCTATAAATCACCGCTCTGCTGCAGTAAAGGCAAGGTATTGTTTCACTGCTGTGACATCAATGCAGGCCACATAAATAATTTTTTATTAAGTGTGCAGTGCCCTGTAAAAATACACACACAATCTGAGGATACTGCAGAGCGAATGCAGAAGCCCGGACGGCTTTAAATAGTCTTTTCCATACAGAAGAGGGCTGGGATGAGAAAGGAAACTCGCTGGGGTGGGGAGAGGGGTTGGCTGGGTCTTTTTCCAATTCCAGCTCAGATCGGCATGTAATGTATGGCTTAATTTCCTCTCAAATTAGACACTTGATAAAAAAAGTTATTATATCTGTCAAGTTGCCAGTGCTTTTTATGAGCGTGATAAACTAAGAACCACTGCTTTACAAACCTTGATAGGATGTTTCAGTACCTGGAAAACAATTTTATTGCAGCCTGGACTACTAACAAATTGCAAATACTGATTAAGCCATAAAGTTACAACAACATTAAAAAATAATGAGAGGTTATTGCACAAGGGGAAGGCTCTTAAGCAGCGGATGCAGCCGCCAGATTTCCATTGTGCACACTAACAGGCCGACCTGCAAAGTGTATTTCTCCAGGAGAGCCTTCCCACGTGCTCCCCTGTGATGGGTGATGTGGGATGCTGGACTGGGTGCAGGGCAGATGCTGGGGACAGGAGAAGGAGAGATGGGCAGTTTCTTTCCTCTGCAGCCGTGCAGGGACCCCTGTGAGAGATGGTACTACTGCGCTCTGATCCCTCAATCCCTTGTCAGCACCAGATCTGTGGACCCTGCTGGCGTGGGCTCCAACAAACACAGGGTGGGCAAGGTACTTCTGGATGCCTGACCCAGAGGAGAAGAGCCAGACAGGCTTCCCACAGCAACAGCATCAGCCCAGCAGCCAGTCTGGGGCTGTGAAGGCCCAGCAATAGCATCCCCAAACGGCTGCACCCACCCACACCACCACTCCTATGCACGTCTCCATCCAAACCAGCTTTGAGCAGGAGCTGCATGCCAGCTTAGTGAAAAGACCTGGGTCCCTGATCTCCCCGTGCCTCAGTTTCCCAGCTATGAAATGAACATCCTAGCATGACTTCAAAGTCAGGACAGAGCAAGGACAGGCAAAGGCTGCATGCCAAGGGTTTGGGGTCTACCTAGACCCTGCTAGATCCGTGCTGGCGTGCGGATGGAGGCTCTGACTTTCCCAGTCAGAACCAAAACACTGGGACATGGTATAACTTGGAGTTACCCAGTGAGCCTGAGAGCTGGGACTCCTCATCAGCACTTGGGTAAAGAGGGAAACCCCGATTTCAGATCCCCCCCCACGACACATCCCGCTGCCTCCGCCCCGTCTTCTGCTGCCTCCGACCCCCCACCGCACAGCTCTGCAAACACAAGCGTGTTTGAACAGGGCTTTAATAACGATTGTTTGGACAGAGACTAGACTGCTGAAACCTCCTGGGGAGCTGCAGAGGAATTCCTGCGGGGAAGCTGGGCTGCCGCTCAGGGCCTGTGCGAGGCCGGAGGGGTTTAGCAGGCAAAGCGCAGCCTGAGTTTCGGTCGGGCTATCAAAGGCCATCGTGCCTCAGTGAGATCCAGGGATAAAGTACAAGAAAAGCCTCACCCAGGCAGCAGGCAGGATGAGATGTGGCAGCAAGACAAAGCCATCACCCTCCCAGTTCTCCTGGGCGCCGGTTAGAGGCGAGGGTGGAGGTGGGCGAGCGGTGACCCCGGGGGTGCAGGGAGGTGATGCCATTTTAGGGATGAGCAGCTTTACCTGCCTCCCCATCAGAGGATGTAATTAATCTGATTTCCTTCTGCCCCACTCAGTTCTAATGCAGTCTGCAGCTATGTTTTGCCAGTGGCTTCTCCAGCCCCATCGCCGCTGAAACAGGGAGATCCAGCCTCCTCATCTGTGTTCAAATCCTGCCCACGAGCTCCCCGTGCCCTTGCAGCAATCACAACAGCCCAAGTTGCAGAAGGAACTTCAAAGATAAAAGGCAGTAACACATACACCTAGGAAGCTTGGGAAGTGCTCTGGAGTCTGTGTGGGTGACAGGGAAGACAGATGTACGCATGTTTGCACTGGCATTTCTTGAGCCTAGCACTCTGGTGAGGAGAGCTGGCCAAACCCTTCCATGAGCTGCTTACCCAATTAATTTAACCCTCAGGTTTTCTGCTTTTTGACCACAGCTGAGCTATCTCTGAAGGCCTACCCACCCCAGCAATTACCAGTTTACAGTAAGAAACCCTTAGGCAATCCTGTTTCTCAGTCCATCACCTTGCTGGGAGCATGTATGTGTCTTCACTGCTGCCTTTCCACTTCCACACTTCATTTCAGGCATGTCACCGGTGATCTTAATCACAGGAAACTGGTTTTGATCTCTGATTAACCATTTCAAAACGAGCCACTTCCACTCCGGGCAGCAAAAGCCACATCCCTCCCACCCCCAGTCACCAACTGCTCACCAGCCCTTGTGCAAGGACCAACAAGCCGTTTCACAAGGACCTGACACAAAGTACCAGCAAAGGGGTGCACGGAATCATAAATCCACTCAGAATTCCAGCTCAGGTTCACCCTTCTCCTCTCTCCTACCATCTGCTGAGCTCTGCGCTCGACGCAGGTGCTTTGGAAATCCCTAAGCCCAGGGCTTTGCAAGCCAGGCTCAGCTGGGACCCGACACCTGGCAGATCCCCGTGATGGACTTTGTGCCCTGGAGCAGCCTGAGGTCCTGTGGGTGCTTGTCCTTGCTTTCTGCTCCCAAACAGCAAACGTTGTGACTCTTCCCCCTCTGTTTAAGGCTCTGCTTGATTGCTGCATTACTATGCTGCTGAACTAATGATGCTGCGATTTAAAAACGCTCAGGGTTATTGCCAATAAGGTGGATTCCTAAAGTTGATTAAAACATGTTCGCTGAGGAAGATATAACTTCAGGAAAGAGGCAGAATAATGGCTTAAAGATGAAAATGAAAGTGAGGAAATGTCAGGCGAGGTGGTCCTGTGGAGATGGGGATGGTGATCCCCAAAGAGGGGTGACTCCATCCCCCTTGGCCTGGAAGAACGCCTTTTGCTCTCCAAGACCCTGGCTGCAAGCAGAGATTTACATCTGACCCACCTAAGAGGAAAATGATGGACAACTTATTGCAAAGGGAGAGATTAGAGGGAATCTATCTGCTTTTTAACTAAAGTTACTGTAATAAACAAGTGGCCTTTCTTCAACACTTGAGTGCAGAGGTTTCCAGCAGCTACATGTGGCTGCACACCCCTGCCTCTGAGCAGGTCTCCTGCAAGCCTAGTTAGCCACAGAAAGCAGAGACCTGGGTGAGGAGCTCTATCTCCTGGGCACCGAGCAGAGATGCTCGCACTGACCCTGCAAACAGACTCTCCCCGTGAGCTGAGACGCGCTGGCTGTTAGGGGAGCTCATCAGCAAAATGCAGCCCTGCCCAGATACAGTTACTCTGGTGCCGGAGCTGCCCATATCGCTGCCAGCCTCTGCGTCCCCACGTGTCCCTTATCCTGTAAAGAGCCCAAAACCTGCTGCAACAAACCCCTGCGAGCCGCAGAGAGGGTCCCTCGCTCTCTGACCCGGGCGGATGCAGTCGGTCCCCTGTGATCCCTTCTCCTTGACAGGAAATACCCAGGATCGCTCCCTGGCTCAGCCGCTTCACCACGTGCTGGCTGGCAAGTGGCACCGCAAAACCTCGAGCCTGGGAACCGTCTGGGAGCTCAGCACATCCCTCCGCTCCGTCTCGCACGTCCCTAAAGGTAGAGCCTGCTGGTGACTGGCACCCTATGGAAATACGTGCTGCTTATGAGCCTGATCTAAAAGTGTTTCCTTTATGCACACACAGAACTGGCATTTTGCTAGATTTAGGGAAGTAGGCAAGACGTATTTGTCTGTGGAGGCTTTGCACCTTCGGCAATTATGTCTGCAGTCTGGAAAACAACAGCAGCAGGGTTGCAGCAGGGAGGGGGGGGGGGAAAAATTCTATCATGTCAGAATAATGAGATCTGTGATTTCAGCACTTACTGGGTCAGAGACACACATAGTGTGTTATCTGTAACGCTTTCCTCTGACATTCAGGGAAATTGCATTTATGCAGAGGACACGAGGCAGCGATGCACGCTGCTCTGCTGGCCCCTGATGGGGTGCTCTGCCTGGGCTTCCCCTGCCCCACTCCTTTGGGCTCCCTGGATTCCCATGGGTGTGGGGAGGGGGGAGTGAGGCAGCGCAGCCTCTCTGCCCCTTTTGGGGCATTTGGGAGCTCTGGAAGCGGGACATGGTGCCTCTTAAACCTCACATAAGGAGGGGGAGTCACTGACATCCTCCTTCACCCTCACTCCCTCACCTGTCTTGGAGGAGTTTTGGATCTAAACCCTTGGTGGCCCCACAGCCACAGTGGGGAGCGATGGATTATCCCATCATCTCCTGCTGTGTTAGACTTCACCCTGCTGCCAGCGTGGCAGATCACAAGGCTCAGAACAAGGAGGCAGAAGGCATCTGGGATGACATCGCCCCATGTACGGACCCACTGTCAGCCCCAGATAAGCACTGCATGGCCGAGGAGAGGGACAATGGGCTGAGGAGCTCATGTCCTGTCGGGACATGACTCCGGTGCTGCCCAGATCAGAGATGGTCCAGGCTGGCAGCAGCAGGGCACAGCACCACGGGCTCTGGGGAGCACGGACACCTTGCAATGGCCGTCGCTGCTGCTGTGCCGTCGGCTTTGGTGGAGAGAAAGCCACCGTGGGATCGATCCTTGAAGACAAGAGGCTCGTGCTGAGTTCAGCTGGCTCAATGCACAGAGTAAAGGACGGGGAGGAGCTGGCTGCCCCAGGGCCGGTTTCTCAAGGAGACAGAGCAGTATTTGCCCATAGCCTGTACAACGCTCCACAGGCATTTTGGGAGTTGTAGAGAAGCAGCTTCAAACCAGGAATTCCTTTCCCTCTCTCTTCCTTTAGAAACCCAAAGTAAAGAAACTCAAAACATCTTGTTTTACCAATTCAAATCCTCCTGCTTTCATCTAAAACAGCTTATTTTCCAGCAGAAATACAGCTTTCCTACAAGAGCCTATGTTCTCATCAAAGCATCCAACCCTCTAAGTCAGAAACAAACTGAGCTGCTGAAGGGAGGGATCCCTGCCCTGCCCTGGCCACGACCGTGTGTAACATCAGATGTGGGTTTTCAGACTCCAGGACCACTTGCACAGCTACTGGCGCTGGCCAAAACGTCAATCAGAAATCCTCTTCCAACAAAGAGCATCATTTTCCACTGATGATCAGAGCCCTCAAATGATACAGGGGCCCTGGGCTGCAGGATGACTAACAGCAGCAGCGGCTGTTTTGCTCCTCGCTGCTCCTTCGTGCTTCTCATCGTCCGAGGGGGCTTTGTTACAGCTTTTGCTTTTTGTCTTCTCCCCCCACACCCCCTTTCTTTCTCCCTTCCCAGCATAAGAAGAAAACCATGCCTAGATTAACAAAGTCCTGTTTCCCAGCTGTTTAAGACAGACTCAAACACAGGCCTGTGCCTGTGCCCAGGATCAAACCTCCCGCTGCGGGAGAGGCGGTTCCAGCCTAAGGCAAGAGCTGAATTTTGCCAATAGCTCCTATATTTACAGTTTTCCTTGAGGGCTTTCATTACAGGCCACAGAGCTTTTGCAGTCAGGATCTGGAGTTTGTCTTGGATCTGATCTGCAGAAGAGTGGGGGCTGCCTCTACGTTTCTGGACAGTTACTGGTAGAGAAAGGAGGAGGAGGATGAGGAGGAAGAGGAGGAGGGGGTGGCCATGGTGCTGGGGCACTGTCCTCATCCCCCTTTTTCCAGGGGACTTCCCAGACCTGGGAAAACCCCTCTGAAGCAACCACAGAGAAAGGATTGCCCTACTATGTGTGATGCCCTGTGGCAGCCGATGGGATGTACCAGCACCCCAGCTCAGCCCGGCGCCAAAGTGATGGTTTGATTTCCAAAGTTGACGTCTGTGAAGGATGGATCACAAAACATCCCCAACACCACAGCAACTCCCCCCCCCCCCCCAAAAAAAAAAGATGGCCAGAAAAGCGTTTGGAAAAAACCCTTGGAAGGGAAAAAGGCGACTTTCTTCCCTGTGATGCTGCCTGCCCAGCCCTCTCCGGTATCACAGGTCTTGACCCTCAGAAGAGCAGCGCAGCAGGTCTGCTCCTGAAGCCCACCGAGTCCACTGGATTTAACCATCCCAGGATTTAATTGTCATCTTCGGTGGGCTTTAGAACTGAAGAAGACAGCAGCTTCTCACCATGCCTGGAGAGCAGGTCCCTGCAGCTGCCTTTTTATGATGATGGAATCGACTAGCAGTGGTACAAAACGCTCTCCCTCGTCCGGCTGCTGATCTTTTGGGCAATTATTTGGAAGTAATGAAAGTGAATGCATGACATTTAAAAAAGAAACTCCGCTGTCAGCAGGAAAGCTGCCACATTCCTCCTGCACCTCGGAGAATACGCTTAGCTTGAAATAATGTTCATTTTAGCAGAGTTGTAAATTACAAGTGTGTTAGGGTCTTTGGGGGATTTATTACCATTTGGAAAGAGGTTACAGGCCTTGTGCTGTTGCTGCTGCATCTGGTGCATGCTGCAGAGCAACCACAGAGCAAAGAACTTGGAGGCAAAAGAAAGCACCTTTTATAGCTCATCTCTGGTGGCTTGTATTTCTAACGTTACACACACACACACACACACAGACCTCAGCAGTCAAAGAGGAAGGATTTCAAAAATCCCTTTTCCCACTTAATTGATCCAGGGTTTATTAATAACCAAGGACAAAAACCTCGCTGGGTTCTGCTGCACGGAGCGTGGCCATCGGCCCCTGGCCCACTGTGGGGAGCAGTGGCTGGGTGCAGGGCTGCAGCCCTTGCTGGGATGGCTGTTTAATTTTCTCAGGGTTTTTTTTGTTGTTGGTTTGGGGTTTGGTGTTTGGGTTTTGTGTTTTTTTTCATTGCAGGTGTTTCATAAAAATGCAGCCGTGGAGCTGGCAGGAAGCAATAAGCTTCAGCTTCCTCTGCATGAACCAAAGGGATTTCTTCCTCCCTTCTGGCAAGGAAGGAGTTCTGCTAATGTAAGATTAATGCTCTTCAATCCTGACCCTGCTGTCTTCAGTCTGTAAATGCTGAAGGGTCACCTTTAGTCCACGCCATTAGCGATTAATTAATCTCAGTGTTTATTTGATCCATCCCTTTGAGGGAGAATTTCCCCACTAATGCTGATTTGATTCCTTTCGCTCCCTCCTTTTTCCACAGTGTTCCCCATCAGAGCTGTGCAACGAGTCCCCTTTTGATGTCCCGACAGCAGCAGGACTCTCTGCTCCTGGTTTCCAGCTGCACACCCTCCGAAACACATCAGGAACAAGCGAGGACCACAACTGCAACCACAGGTCTGCTGGGACAGCCAGAAGAAAGAGGCCAGGGAGAGAGGAGTCTTTTAAGCCCACATCAGAAAATAACAGACAAGGAAATGAATGCCATTGTAACTGGATGTGTAAATTCCTTGCAAGTTTCCGTCACAGCTAATAGAAGCGAGATTGATTTTCCAACTTGTAGCAAAGCAGTTGTAACCTGGGGACTGGTCCCATGGGGAGCTCTGGAAAAAGCGACTTTAAAGTGCGTGGGAGCTGTGGGGAGGGGGACAGCATGGGTTCTGGTGGCCAAAGGAGGAGCACTACAGTGCTTCATTCCTGAAGAGGGTCAGGCTTCAGCATGGGTGTTCTCCAAGAGGGACCAGGGGGCTGGGGACCCTGCACCGCAGCTGGGAAGTGTCCAAGTGCTGCGGCTGTTAAAGGCTGTGGATGCTGCAGGACAGCTGCCCCATCTTGCACTGCACAGAGCAACACATGATCATCCTCTGCATTGTGCAGGACAAGCCATGACGTGCTGAGGCTCCGGCTGGCCGTGGGGTGGGAGTGGGTGGGAAGGCCAAGGTGGGTGGCTTGGCACCCACAGAGCATCGATCTCCAGGACAGATTCAGCTCCTGGTCCTGTTCCAGCTCACCAATAGCTTCCCAGTCCAGGGAGAGGATTTTCTTAGATCATGAGCTCTCCCCCCAATCTGTTTATCTCTGTGAATCCCATTAATCATGTTCTTTGCCTGGACAGCTTATAACACCACATCCATCCTCTAAGAGCTGTTATCGTACACCCTGAAGATCTGTCAGATAAATAGCCAGGTCAGCTGCAGCTGTTCCAAAATCCTGAAGAAATCAGACTTATCATTTGAGATTAACCCCCCCCCTGCACACATGCACACGCACCAGAAAAGCACACCCCCCCCTGCCAGCCCCCCAGCAGGCTGGCTGGGAAGCTGTGTTTCTTGGCCCTCTGCAAGTCCTGCTGCTGCTGCCTTCCATCTGCAGCCCTGTGATGAATGGCTGCGGGGTGCCAGGTACAGTTCAATGTTGAAAAATCCCAATATGTGACTTCGGCATCTCGTCTCAAGTCATTAATCTAAAAGGAGAGTGGTGCCAGGACAAGGCTCTCCCTCGCTCCATCGTCATCTGGACCGGCTCGGTACAGCGGCTGCCAAGGCGGGAAGGGAAGGCCCCTGCCATTTTCCACTCACATGCAGAGCACTCTCCAGGCCATTCATTAACCCTCTCTGCACACCAGAACTGCGCCCAGGAGCCCTGGCCAGCTCACCCGTGGCTTTGCTCCCCGAGGGGAGGCTTGAGTGTGGGACCTGGAGAAGCTGTCTGTGGGCGACGCTCAGCGTCTGCCCCTCTGCTGCCCTGCCATCAGCACAGAAAGGCCACCTTTGGGGCACAGGGCTGAGGCCCCGGGGCTTCTCCTCAAGCAGCACCTTCACTTCCCCTTGTGCCCGAAGGGGGATTAAGTTTTTGTGTCCCGTCCCCCTTCACAGCTCCAGTTTCCCCAGCAGCAGCCAGAGCCCACCCGAGGTACAGGGTGGGGACGGCAACTGGTGCAGTGTCTCCTGAAGCCACAAGCTGCGGATGGCTCCTGGGAACTGGGGATGGAGTCCTCAAATCATCACAAAAGTAGACCTTCCCTGCATGGCCAATGTTTGCCACCGTACGGATTTAAATAATTCACATAAAGGACCTCCCAGCACACCCCTGGAGACTTCAGGCTTCCCTGGTAGATCCTGCTCTTGAGAGAAATCCTTGCCAGTCATTTTTTTCTGGGGATGCTGCCCTCACCCACTGTTTGACGTGCCTGCTGCAGGACCCTGCAGCAGGGATGTCTGTAGGAAACCAGCACAGCCCAGGCCATGCTCTGAGTGCTGCCCTGAGCAGCAGCACTCTGCCAGTGGACACAGGGATGCCCATGAATCAGAGCAGCAGACCCCTCCCCAGCTACGGAAACCGGAGCTGCGGATGCCTGTCCCCCACCACCTGAGCTTCCCAGAGCTGCACATCCATCTGCTGCCTGTGCCTGCCCAGGCTGGGCCCTTTGGGCATCCCCCATGTTCCCACCATCCCCTTTTTTTCCTGCTGTCACTCCAGGTCTCTGGTCACCCTACTGATTCACAGAATTCACAGGATTGTCAGGGTAGGAAGGGACATCCAGAGCTCACTGGGTCCAACCCCCTGCCCAAGCAGGGTCCCTGGGACAGGTCACACAGGTCGGTGTCCAGATGGGGCTGGAATCTCTCCAGAGAAGGAGACTCCACACCCCCTGGGCAGCCTGTCCCAGGGCTCCCTCACCCTCACCGGGAAGAAGTTCTTCCCCAAATTGGTGTGGAACTCCCTGTGCCCATTGCTCATCGCCCCTTGTCCTGTCCCCACAGACACTGAGCAGAGGCTGCCCATGTCCCCCTGTCTCCCACCCTTCAGATATTTATAACCATTATGATTGATGCCACCAGCAGCTCCAGCCAGGTGCTCTGGTGTCCCGTGTCCCTGTGGACCAGCCAGGCGTGGGGCGATGCTCTGGCTGCCGGGCAGCACCGGGCTTTCACCAGCAGCCCCAGTCCTGCGCTCTTGCTGGGAAGCCGAGCGTCCTGCCAAGGTGCCTCTCCTCCCCTCCACACCAGTCACATCCCGAGCCGCGTGCCTGGTGCCAAATTGAGTTGTAGCCGTGAATTATTTAGAAGCATCAGTGGAATATTGTTGTATCAGTAACGCAGACTATCAGTTTGTGGCCTTGGGGCTGCCTCAGTTACACACTCCATCACTATTTTCTCTCATGAATAATGTAGGAGTGGAATTACTCTGCATGTAGAGAATTCATACCCTGAGAAAACAAGGTTGCTCCAAAATTAATTTTCTGTACTAAAAGAGCGACAGAAAATCAATTAATCGCATATTATTCTATACGGAGACAGAGTAAGGGAAACAGCGAAAATGGCTGTAGCTATACATCAGCAAATGCTGTATTGGCAGAGTGCTTTGCAGGGATGTGAGTTACGGCTGGCTACAAAGAAGGTAAATATATTCTGCCCGAGAGAGCCCTGGAACATCAGCCTGCGGAGCTCACATCACAGCCAGCCGGGCTTCTGAGTACGCGAACGGAGCTCGGCAGCGTTGGTTTTGCTCCCGGCTTCTTCCTTTGTCCTGCCACTAGCGGGCTCAGGCTCTTTGCTGTGGCAGCATCCAGCCTGAAGCTGGTTTTCCAGAGGTGCCAGCACCCAGGTCCTGCAAGCTGCGCAGTGCGTGATGCACCCAGGTCCTGCCGCACGTGGCTCAGGGAAGGTATCTAAACATTTGGCTCTCTGGGAACGTGGGGTGATGGCGAGTCGGGGTTTAGAAATCTCATCTGATTAAAGTCCCTGAATTGGGGAGCTGGAAACCTGGGGAATGGAGCTGCTGCTTTAGAGCCTGGCCACAGCCCCGAGGCTGGTGGGCTGCAAGAGACCAAGCTCTCGCAGTGAGGAGCTCTCACCTCCAGCACTGCCTCGCCTCGCTGCTCGGAATCACCACTTCATTTTTCTCCCTTTAATACAAACAGGAACCAGCCATTTTAGAAGGGAGTTGAGAGACTTAATTAATATTTAAGACAGCTTTGAGTCTCGCAGCAAAGCAAAGCACCGTTACTCACAGTGTTCCTCAAGTGCTGTAAAACCGATGTAGGATCAGGCACAGACCGATGCAGCCAGAGTCGGCACAGCACCACCACGAGCAGCTGGCAGGAGGCACAGAAAATGCCACCCATCCCTTCTCCTGACACAGCCAGAGCTGGATGTCATGTCCCTAGGACATCCCAGCGAGTCTGCTCCCTTTGGAGGAGGAGTGGGAGTTGCTCTATTGGGGAAAAACTCTACTTTGAGTTTGCGTTATTTCTTCTCACAGCCTCAGGTCAGCCACAGAAACACCTACAGAAGGGCTACAACAACCGTGACCTGTACCTATTCCACTGCCTCGTTAGTTTTGATTAATAACTCTCATTGGTTTAACAAATGGCATAATAATTAAGGGATATGAAATTATGAGGCTGACCTCAAAAAAGCCGGTCAAACATCAATAGCATCTTCAGGAATAAAACTCAAAAATAAACTAATCTATAATGAAGACTGGCTTTTCTTACTGCAGCTAATTATTTCTCCCCGAGCACTCAATTCTTTTGTCATCTCCTAGAACTGGTAAGTTTTAAGGGTCATCACACAGTGCAGATCAGTTTTCCAGTGAGGAAAACGGGCTTTCTAAGTGTTCACAACAACAACAACAACAGCAGCAACTGTAACAGCATTTACAAGTCCCAGTCTTGGGAGTTGTCATGGGGTTATTAAGCAGAATGGTTTCTAGACTGAATTTACAGGGATTTTAATTTTTCTTAGCACTATTAACAGGAAAAATTGAGGAAACAATCCTCTGTAGCTCTACTGACATCTCTGCCATCACTAGATGTGGCTAAAAGCCTACCGCAGGAGCAGGAGGGAGTCAGCAAGCAAGCGAAGCCGCTGGGTGAACCCCAGTCACCTCTCCTTCCAGTCACATGGAGGGGAGGGGTTTCTTTCCTCATCTTCAAATCCAAAATACCAAAAAAGATGAAAACGAAGGGGTGTATTTTGTGTTTCAGCCCAGCAACCACATGCACTGGCCTAGCTATCCGCTGTAGCTCCCATCTCTGCTCCTCAGAGCATCTTTCCTCCTCGTTTTCCTGCCTTGGGTGATGAGAAAAGCCTTTTAACTTTGCAGAACAAGTGCAGAGGTGTGAGCGTCTCTGTGTGTGCACTAACAGAAGACATTAACACTTGAGTTTACTCTGTGCCTGCATGGAAAAGCGAAAGCTCTGCGTCTGCGTGTACACACGCGCGAGTGACCCGATGGGAAGCAAACCCCAGCGCTTACAAATGCCTCTCCGAGCACCTCTCATGTTTACAAGCCCCCTCACCCCTTGCTCCCCCCTCTGTGAATGATTTACCTTCTGCTCTGCAGAGGCTAAAAGTTTCCCTGCGCGCAGCCCAGGCGAGCGGAGAGCATCTCCGTGGGTATGGAAGTGTTTAAGAAGTGTCTGCGAGTCCCCGAGCCGGAGCAGACATGAAAGGGAAGATGCTGTGTGTGATTTATTGCGTGCTGAGCAATTTGACAGTCATACTGTTTGAAACCACTGTCCTCTGGCTTCATCCCGGCGAGGGGATGGCTCAGATTAATGGTGCGGGGGAGGAGGAGATTTATGGCTGTACAAAGGCAGCCGCTGCCTCGGCCGCAGATGCCTGCTCCCCTCCCAACCCCCCCGCCAGATGTGGAGCAGGGGAAGATCTGCTCCAGAGGGTGCACTTGGATCCCAAGCCCTGTACTCTGCAGATGTTTATTGACTTATAAATTCAGTCTTTCGAGCAGTTCATTAGAGCGCGGGCCTGCGGCGGTCGCTCTCCCCTCCCCGGCACAGCCGGCCGTGCCCCACGGCTCCCCCAGCACAGAGAAATGGCTTTTGCCCCAGGATGGTGCAGGCACATGGGCTCTCACTGTTGAGCAATAAATGCAGTACCAACACTGCTCACCTGCTTTCTTTATCCCTGACTACAGCACCGGGGAGGGAAGGCTGGCAAATTTAGGCTCCTTTGCCCAGCAAGTCATCCCTCTTCCCCCCAAATTGGGTAGTGGCTTAAAACCAGGGGAAACAAAGAGCAGCACCATTCTGCTATTCCTTTCCTTGGCTTTGGGGACTAATAATTTCCCTTCAAGCATGAAGGATGGAGACCTACTCACACACCGAGAAAAAAAGTCAGGTTCTGATGCAATAGGAAGACTCCAGGAGCTGGGGGGGGGGGGGGGGGGGTGCGTGGGTTTAATGATGAGTTTTCTTCCCACCTGCTTTGTGAGAACCAGCTTCCCAACGTCTAGCAGTGACCCACCACCTAACTGAAGCCAGTCCCCAGAGCTCCATGTCATGCCTCATCCAACAGCAGCCTTTTCTGGAGACCCAAAACACCACTCTGTCCCTGTTTCTCAAGCACTGATATAGACACTTCAAATCCTGGATTATTCTGTCCACCCCCTTTAGACTAACTCTGCCTTGGAAAACAAATGACCCTATTGGGCTCAAAATGCTCCCGCAGCTGACTCCATAATGAGCTGTTTATTATAGTTCCCATAAGTGAAATCCATTAAGTCTGACAGAAATGCAGCTAAAGTTTACATTCGGCATCCGTTTGAGGGGAGTTGTGGGTCTGAATTAAATTTGCCCCTTCCCTCCTCCACCCCAGCAAAGCCATACGTGATCCTTAAATGAATTTTCCATCATTATTTTCCAGAAGAATAAGGCTGAACTTTACTGGGCCCCGGATGATTTGGCAAGTTGTCCAACTTGTCTGCTCCGAGTCTGAATTTTCACCCTTCAGTGTCAGTTTTCAGTCTTGAAAACTTGAAAGAAGAAAAGGTGGTTTAGGGATGACATTGCTCTTTAAACCTTAGACACGAGTGAGTCGGGGGAGGTTTTTTTCTAGCTTCCTTTCAAGATTAATATTGGTGTGATGGTGTTCCTATTATAGCTGGCTGAAAAATGGAGTTTCCATTGTATGAGAAGTTCTGAGGTTTCAAACAGGAATAATTATCCCGAATCTAGACAGAAAGCCAGCGCCTGTAACTCCGGTACAACCGAAACAATTAATCCTTTTCTTGTGTATCAATTACGATGTGACCTTAAGGCAGAGTGGTAAAGTCAAAATGAAGGATTTGGGGGTTTAGAAAGCAAAATATTTTCATGGTTTTCAAGAAAAAGTTAAACCAAAGCACAGGTTGGGTGTGGAAGGTTTTGATGCCATCAAATCATCAGTTTTGAATAACAAAACTTTCTGGGAACATCCTTCCAGCTGGGTCCGTGCTGTCAAGAGAGTTGGAAAACAGAGAGGGAATGGGAATTGAGAGCAACAGAAAATGGTGTGAATGGGGCAGAAGAGAATAGATGGGACAAAACGGGTGTGGAGATGGGTGAGAAATCTCCTGGTTGAAGGGACTACGAGAGGCAAGGGGTGTTTTGCTGCAGCAGCAGTACCCTGGTCCTTGGGATGCTTCCCAGGGAGCTCCTGAGCTCTGTGGCTGCTGCTTCCCTTCCCCTCTGCAGAAAAGGTCCAGAGGCAACTGAGAGCATCACCTGGCTTCCCCCAGGAAAGGGAGCAGAGGCCTTTATACACCGAATGGCTCCGCAGCCTGGAAATCGCAGCGATTATACAAACTCTGCCATGAGTGGCTGATTGACCTTGGGAAAAGCACTTCATACCTCTGCAGATTGTAATCAGGTAATATCTGTGAAGTGCTCTGAAGTCTTTGGACAGAGAATGCTGTAAGATGATCCCAGAGGCAATAAAAAAGGGGAGAAATGCTGCCCAGCCACACGCAGAACTGCAGCCTTGAAATTACATTTCCTTCCTCCCCTCTCCTCCTCCTCCAAACGTGGCACCGATTTGTCAAGTCTGGACAGATAATCCAGAGGTGTGTGTGTCCAGTTTATCACCAGGAATGTCCATGCTGCGCCAGCACGAGCTGGTTATATAGATTTTGATTAACATAGATAAATCCTGGAGTATATTTGATGGCTGTATTTTGTAAACGTAGCAAGGAAAGAGTAATTTCTCTCCAGTTGTGTGTGGTACGTGTGCAAGCAGGAGAGGCTGTCTGCATTAGCATATAAATGCATTTAAAGTGAGACAAATACTGGTGGCTTTGGCAAGCTGGCTACCTCTGGAATCAGAAATGTAAACTGTTTAGAAAAGGAAACTTTTCTGTTTAAACGTAAGGAAAAGGCGGCTGGGGAAGGTAAACATCCTCCCCGAGAAGTAATCACTGTCGGAACTCGTCTGTGTGCTGGGAAAGGTGGATGGATGTGCGTGGTCTGGAGTGGAGCACGCGGGGCACGGTGACCGAACCCTCCTTGGGGGTGAGCTGGGGCTGGGGTGCGGGGCTGCTCCTTGAGGGATGGCTCTAAGTGCAGTGCTGTCTGCAGAAGGATGAGTGCACAACCCCTCCGAGGTTTGTAAGCTACACAAACTCTGTATAAATGCTGGTTTAAAGATGAGGCTTTATTACTGGGGACTGGAAACTCACACAGAATCACAAGGTTGGAAAAGACCTTTAAGATCCAACCGTTCCTGTCCTGTGCTAAAGCAGATCCCTGAGCACCTCATCTGCCTTTTTATACACATCCAGGGAAGGTGACTCAGCCCCTCCCTGGGCAGCCTGTTCCACAGCCCCACAACTCTTTTAGTAACAATTTTTTTTCTAATATCTGCTCTGCCCCTGCCCTGGCACAGCTTGAGGCCATTTCCCCTTGTCCCATCTCCTGTCCCCTGGCTGAAACTCATCGAGGGCTGTGCTGATCAATGTGCCTGCATGGCTCCTGCTACCGAGGGCTCTCCACTGCCAAGCGCAGTGGAGATGACAACAGTAATAAGGCAGCTTCAGAAGTCTTAATTAAGTTGTGACCCAAATTTCTCTCTCAGAGTGGGGAAGTTTAAGGCAGAACAAGGCCCAATCCATAAGACAAGTCACCTCTTTAAAGCCATATATTGCTTGTATTCCTCATCTAGGAAGAAGACTAAGGGGGGATCTTATTAATGTTTATAAATATCTTCAGTATGGGATGCAGGGGGAAATGGCCAGCCCCTTCTCAGTGTCTGTGGGGACAGGACAAGGGGCAATGGCTGCAAGTTAGAGTATAGGAAGTTCTGCACCAGTCTGCAGAAGAACTTTTACCCAGTGAGGGTGAGGGAGCCCTGGGACAGGCTGCCCAGGGGGTGTGGAGTCTCCTTCTCTGGAGATATTCCAGCCCCATCTGGACGTCGACCTGTGTGCCCTGTCCTAGGGACCCTGCTTTGGCAGGGGGTTGGACCAAATGAGCTCTGGAAGGCCCTTCCAACCCCTATGTTTCTGTGACTCTGTGATCTGATTATGCAGGGGGTGGGGAGAAGCTACAAAGGAAGGGTGGCAGAGCCCTCGTGAGTCCGGGTCCATGTGTGAGCCCCCTGCACATGCTGCCAGGCGTGACGGAGGCCCCACGGACACACGCTGTCACGGACACAAGCACACACAACCCCAGTGCAGTAACAACAAGTTTGTCCAAATAGTCAAAGATTTTGTCTGTTCATCACCAGGGTTTGTTTTGGAAACAGCTGTTAGTCCGTGCGGTAAAACAGAAGATGGAAAGTGTCACAGGAATGCGGTTGTCATGTGAAACCTTTCCTAGGAATGGCAAGGAGATTTATATTTTGCATTTGGTTTTAATTCGATGCATATGGCTGCAGATGCTGGAGATTGGGGAATGGCACTCTTGGCCAGGACGCATTTTTCCGGGGATGGCTTGTGGTCTAATACTGGAGGAGGCAGATCACAACCGCGCCGGGAAGGACAGACCACATCGTGGCACTCGGGGCTCTGCCGACGCACGAGGGTTCCCACCACATCACTCAGTGACCCACCGCCCTGGAAGCCGGGTCCTGAGCTCCTCCTCCACCACGCCGGGTCCTGACACTCCCCCCAGCCAGGCTCTGGAGGACGTGCAGCATCCATTGCATGATGCCCACCGCCCCCAAAAGCCAGGTAAGGCAGCACCCCTCTGTTCACAGTTGGCCATCGCTCCCTTATCAGCATTTCAGAACTATTTCTGACTATTTCACAACGTGGTTTGGCCAGGGGTGTGATTAGCAGGCAGGCTATGTGGAATTCTGTGTTTAAATGCTTCCCCCCCCCCCAATTCCTGCTTTTCTTTTGAGAAAAAAAACCCCCACAAGCCAAACAAACACAAACCAAACCAAACCAGATGTGGCCTATGCACCGAAAACAGAGAGTATTCCATGGCTTTGCGGGAATCTCACAAGTGGCAGTGGAGATAAACAAGGCTGGGCTTGTAAAACAGAGGCTGGTGTTCTGCAGGGATGGGGGGAGCAGGGGGAGGAGGAAGAAGGGGAGCTCATTTTCAAAGAATTAGAAAAATGTGATGCAATTCCTTTAAAAGAAAGGGAGAGAGAGGGAGAGCAATGCAGGGAATGCCACAAAAGTCATGTAGGCAAGAGTCTGCAGCTGGCGGAGTCTGAAAACAAATGATTTTAATCAGCTGCTATTCAACTACTGTCAGCTCTGATTTATTGTGTTCAGCCAATTACGGTTTTGGGGGGTTCAAAGGTTAGGAGGTGAAAACCAAAAGCATGTTGTTGGAGGAGAGGAACACCGAAGCAAGAGCATGAACAGGGCTCGCTAAGGCCTTCACCGAGAGAAGCCGGTGGTGTTGTTCCCTCCCCCTGGCCTGGCAAAGGGGTCGGTCCCCAGCCCCATGAGGGGTCACGGGTGTTTGGGTCATGCTGGCCCAAGGGGCAGGCCCTGCAATAGCACAGGCTGAGGCGGGTGGTCCCATGAGCACGGCCCTGTCTCTGCATCTGCCCTGCGCAGGCTCAGCACTGTCGGCATCTCCCAAGGATCTGGAGTGGCAGAAGGCTCCAGCTCCAACCTGGGATGTCCCAGATCCTCTGAATTCATACAAAACACAGCTGAAAGGCTTGGTGGAAGGAACAGAGGCACGTAAAATCCGCTGTGATTAAACAGGACATGGTCTTTCACGGCAGAAGCAGCACAACGCTCGCGATGCACCCCGAAGTTTCCTTCCAGACAAGTCTGCTGCAGCCCCAGCACTAACCATCAGCCAGACAAAGTGGCTCCCCAAAAAGGCACCTTTAAGCTCTGCCACTCTCACACCAAGCAAACTACTCCCCATCATCTAAAAATGACACAATAACTCGAGGTATCTTTCCCCCTCTCGGATCATCGTTAATATATTCAGCGCAAACAGTTCCAGTAGGGCCAGGATATGAGCTTTCCACGATTAATTAGCCCAGCTAAGCACTAAGCAATGAAGAAAATGAAAAAGAAAAACTATCTTCCCAAGTACAGAGATATCTGGGTATTTGCACAACTCCCACCTTAGTGGCAAATAATAGTCTGGAGTCTTTGATCCTATAATAACTCTTAGAACTATTAGTATTGTTAAAATGCTCCCAGGCTTTGGCTTATGGCAATGCCTGCTCCGAGGATACAGCGTGCAGAACAAATGTCTCACCATGTCCCATAGATTACGGTCGGTAGGTCCTGTTTACCCTGAGATCTATAGTTTCACTCATACCAGAATCGTGTCACCGCGCTGTCTTTGTTCCCCCTATTTAGCACTTTGATTTGTGCAGCTCTGCTAAGAATCTCCCTTGCAGCTTGTTGACTTATCACTCATCCCCGTGAGTTCCCATTCTCTCTTCTCCTGACAGCTTTGCCTAATGTACTTATTCATTCAATTTAAATAAATCGAACACGGGCCTATGACAGCCGATAAGTGAGTCACACAAGAACAAACAGAAAGGAAGCACTGCAAATAGTCAAATGTCAAGTAGGAATGGAAAACTGTCCCCACAGCTTCAGCGAACCTTAGATGTCTAATATTTATGGCCAATTGATGTCATTAGAAAGTAAATAAGCCCTCTTATGCTGCATTACAAAAGATTAACTGCAAGCAATGGAGTTTAAATAGCACAGATAAGTGCAGATGGAAATAAACCTGTTTAAAGCTGGAAATATTTGCTGAACCTCCTTGCTGCTTTTAAGATAATTGATCTCTGTATATCTGTATTGAATCTCACCATAAAAGCTTTGAAACGTCTTCTGGCAAAGCCGAGCTCACTCGTGACTCAACCTCTCCTTATCTCTCTGGATTGCAGAGGGGTTTTTCATTCCTCAGCATACCGGGTGGGGAGCACACGGTCAGTGGCAGCAGAGATGCTCTGGGCTGGGGGTTCTTCCCCCCAGTGGAGGCCAGCCCCCCTCTTGCCTTTGCCCAGGCTCAGTTCGGACCTCCTGAGTGAGTGTGGATGCCTCTTAACTCACTGCAATTTGCCCAGCTTCAAAGGATGTCAGAAAAATAAATAGTCTTTTAGCTTATTGAAGCGTGCTCCAGCTGAGGATCTTTGGAAACAGCCCTGCGTGATAGATATTAATGAGTTACATTTCGCTGATAAGGAAAGTAAGCAAGAGAGAGAAAGGAAGCAGTGATTTACTTGAGCATCTTGCTCATCTCTGGTGCCTGCTCCTGGCCAGGGTGACACTCCCAATGTTGCAACACACTCTCAGCCCCACACTGTGCCACCTGCTTGGGCCAGCCAGGATTGGTGCTGCAGCCCAGGGGGCTTGGCAGAAGAGGGGTTTGGGTTACCTGTGCCAAAACATGCCCAGAGGTCGGGGCAGAGATCTGGGCGCTGCCACCGCAGGGGTCTGCGCACGTACCCGAGTGATGCTGAACACGATGCTCTGTGCACAGCAGATATTTATGCAGTGTCTGTGCAAGTCTTTGAGTAGGTTGAGAAAGAGAGGACGTGTGGCCAAGATAGTAAGTCAAGCGTTGGAGACAACTGCAAGACCCCACCCCCCGAGGTCCCCGTGCCCTCCGTGGCTGCCCGCCGGGCACCATCTGCAGCTGGACTCCATGCCAAGTCGGCGCTGCACCACTTTTCCACTGCAGAAACATTTATTTGATCCTACAACATTGCTTTCAAGATGATTAATCTTTGCCCGGCTGTGTGTTTAGGCTCTCCATAAAGGCAGGTGCATGTGTTCATGTGCTGCTGCTGTCAGGGCTGTTAATGTAAGCGTCTGTTTTACAGCCCAATTGACAGCCGTATTGTTCTGGCAGGGTTACAGCTCTGACATGTGGAATCAATCTTTTTAACCTGTCAATTAATCAGTGGGCAGCTGTCAGCCCAGCTGAAAGGCCTGAAGGACAGTGCCCTTTCAATGGATTATACTGGATGCTCAGTGGAGTAAAATTGAACGCTTCAGTTTCAGGAAACTCTCGGTGCATTCAGAGCAACGCTCCACCTCGCCTCTGCTGCGAGAAGCAAAACGCTGGGCCCTCCTGCCCAAAACCTGGAGGAGGAGGATGACAGCTAGGCACCCTGCTCGTGTTGGAAACCCAACGAGAGGCATCTCTGAAGTACAACCAGAGGGCAAGGCTCAGCAGAGCCCTGCTCCTTCCGAAAGCACGGCTGGGCTGGTGAGATGCAGAGTGGCTTTTGAGGGGAGTCTTGGTGGGCAGGTGGATCCTGTAACCCACACCAAGGATTGTCTCTTAGACACGTCCCTCGGGGCTCGGCTACGTGAGCGTTCGCCTGGATCCACCACAGCCACCCCGCAGCGAGCTTCCCTTCCCCTGCCATGCTTTTAACCCAGAACAATGGGAACCACTCCAGGTAATTTCCTCCTGTAGTTCCTGTCTGACTCCTCCAGGGTTTAGTCTCCCTGACTGTTTCCTTCCTATTTCCAAGGAGCTTTCCCAAACCAGTGAATAGAAAGTGTACCCGAGGGAACCGATGCTGCTCTGGAACAATCTCCCTTTTCTCACAACAAATTAGGATTCTCTCTATCCTCTTCAGAGCAGATATTGGAAAGGGGACAGAAAACATCCCCCCTGAAGTGACTCGGAGTGCCCAAGGTCCCCTGACAGCGAGCAGCTTGGAGGAAACAAAAGCATAACCTTGAAAATAGCTGCATTTCCCCAGTCCCTTCAGCCTAATGTACTGTGGTGCTAGTTGAGCGGCCACTAATTTGATTCATATGAGAAGCTTGACCTTATTCTACCAAGTGTTTTCCAGCCTGGATTTCTCTAACTGCTTGTTTATAGAGAGTATATGGAGCATTTTATGTTTTTTCAGCTGTTTAGGAACTTCATTTTTTTTTAAGGCAGTCCCAAGAGAGCAGGGTACAAGCCACAGCTTCCCCCCCACTCTCTGCCATCAGGGTGCCCAAGCCACCTTCCCTGCTCCAGTGCTGGGAAGGGAGAAAGGATAATTTATTTGGTGGCTGCATCATTACATGGAGGTGACTCCAAATGCTATTATTGTTGTTTAGCACAAGCAGAGAGCAGTTAGTGCTCTCTGAGTAATCTATCTTAGGATCAAAAAGCTATGGAGACACAGAAAAGCTCTTCCCAAGCCTTAATTTCTCAGAACCATCATTTTCTCAGCTGAGGATAGGGAGGGACCTGGGTGCCAATACCTTTCTTGATGGTTTTAGATGATTGATCTTTCTAAACTGCTTTTTTTTTCCCCCTGCTCCTTCCTTCCACACAGATGTGGATAGATTAGAGCATTTATAGATTATCCCCGTGTCAGATAGCTTTGGACAATTAGTCACAAGGAAAGGAGCACCCTCACGGTTTTCAGCAAGGGGAAAACATTAAGGTAATCAGGAGTTTGCAGGTCCTGGTGCCAATCATGCAACAATGGACGGCAAATTGTAAGGTGGGAGACAGGCACTGACCATTTGTATGAAACGCCACTGATTATTTCCTGCAGGGTCCTGGGGAAACCTGCATAAAAAAAGCAGTTTGAGATTGTCAGGACTTTGACAAAAGCACAATAGCACCTTCAGAGGAAAGCTGGATGCCAACGAGCAGCACGGAGCGTGAAAGCAAGGCTGGGGAGGGGAGGAGATGTGCAATGAGAGCAGGTCTGGAGACAAACCTCAGGAGGGCATTGGCTCCCAGACCTCGCCGAACAGCCCACCGTTTTCACTTGATTTATTCTCACATTGCACTGCAGGAAATAGAGAAATATTATCTCCTGTTTACCACTGTGAGCTGAGATTAAGTACCCTGTCCAAGGTCACAGAGTGAGTCTGTAGCACGAAGTAATTGAGTGTGAGTTGCCCGAGCCCCTGTTCCGCAGCCGGGCGCATGGTGCCTCCTGGGCTGGGGGCTGCCCCGTGCTCCAGCGGGGTCTCATGCAGCAGGGAGCTGTGCTGGGGGAGCTCCTGGTCCCCCCATGAAAGGCACTAAAGAAGGGTAAATAGTAATTGAAATATTTTCATCTAGGGCCCCACCATTATAAAAAGCAGCAAGACCAAGCACCGAATGCCTCCTAATTTGCACCTGACTCTCTTTTAATCAAATTGAGCTTTCAGCCCTAATCCTGAACCCTGGCTTTTCAGAAGAGATTCCAAAAAGATTATTCATCAGGAGGAGCAGAAGCTCTGAGAAGTCATTAGCACCTATTCTTTTGATAGTAGAAAAAAAGAGGTGACCTGCTCTACATCTCTGCTCACGCCTGCTTCCTTCCCCAGCTCCTTCCTCCTCATCTTGGGCAAACCTTCCCCTGCTGCAGTGTGCTTCACATACAGCCCTGGCTTGGCCAGGACCATCAGCGGCACATCCTTTGGATGTGAGTGGGTAGGATGGTTTCAGGGGGTTTGGAGCCTGCCAGTGTGGGTTCAAGAGCTCATGGGAGAGCCCAAGTCCCTTTGCTGGCTGGTTTGAGTAGGAACAACAAGAGCCTGGACTGGGTCTGGGAGGGGAACCGCATCCTCGGGGCTCCACAGGCTGCACACAGGGACTACTCTGCTCCGTCCCCACTTCTTAGTACCCTGAGATACGCACCCCAAAGCACAATCCTTCGTGACAACCTTCTCCTGCTCTTACACTCCTGGCTTGGATGGAGTTGTACCTACAGATAATTTAGATGCCAAACACCCTCTCCTCCAGCCACAGAAACAGGAGGATTTTAAGGTGAGATTGTCAGATCAAAGAGAGTTTACAGAGCTCCTTTAAACAAATTTTTACAATAATAATTTCTCTGTGCAGTGTCTGCAATAAAAAGACAATAGATTAGATAGCCACAGAGTGAGCCTGGGGCTGTAAATCACTCGCAGGGCCTCGGCGCTGCTTTGCAAGCATCCTGCACTCTGACTCGCATGGTTTATGGTGTCATCCGAGTCCCAGAATCCCCAGAGTGAATTACAGCCTTGCAGGCAGCGGGTGGCCATCTATTATCCTACATGTAAACAGGTATTCAAATAGCAGCTTCAGAGCCTTCTCCTTGGCATTTAATCATGCCTGTAATCTAACCCCAGCCCTTGCCAAGGTCACAGCTCTGATTGCTCTTTCTCCAGCACTGCAGGTTTCAGCCGGCAGCAGTGACAGCCTCAGACAAGCTGATTGTCCCCCAAATTAACTCTGATGCTCCGTGCAGAATAATTCAGTACCAACACAGTCTAATCACCGACCTGGAAGCTGTCTCCATCCCCACAGCAGGCAGGGAGCCTCCTGGGAAAGTGGTGGCTGATTGGAGGTGTTCAGCCTCCGCAGTTTGGACGGGACATCCTCTAGATCTGCTGGGAGCCTTCATACCTGCCTGATGCAGCCATCCCAGAATCTAGCCTTGATCCCACCCCGGCCAGCAAGTGACCCAACCAGAGCACTCTGCTTCCTCCTCATCCTCCACTCCAGGAGAAGCTCTTGTCTTTGATGGCCAACCCCAACCTGGTCAAACCCACTTTCCCCTCACACCCAGTGTGGGAGGGATGCTGCAGAGTGGAGAGGTACCACCCCTGACAGCAATGCGGGCTGTCACCATGCACACATGCTGCCCTTTCCCTCACGCCTCGGGTCCTCTCCTAGGTGCAGGGTGACACTGTCTCCTTGAAGGGTAATTGAGGGAGCATCACACATGATGGGACAGGCTGGACACAAATACATCTGCATCCCGTCCCGTGCTGAGCTGAAGTCAATGAGATTTGAAGGTGCTCAGCAAAGCCTTTTAAAGGATCAGGTCCTTGAAGTGTAATCAATAATCAGTTCATCATCCTCCCTACTTCTCTTTCCCCCATGATGCTTTTCTAAAAAGCAGCTGAGAAATTCCTCAGTCACCAGCCAACTAGCAGGCAGTAAATCTGCAGAATATAAAGATGATTTTCATTTCCATTGGGCTACTCTATTTTTCTCTCTAAATATTTCAGGGGAGCTCAATTCATGGCTTCTCCTTTGGCGTTCAAAGAAAATAATAATAATTTTTTATTTAAAAGGTAGAGAGCAAAGCCCCGAGCACTGGGGCCCCTCTGTATTGTGTTTCAAATGGTTCCCAGCTTCATTACTAGCTCTAAGCAAGTTCTGTATACATCACCTAGTTTAATTCAGCAATATCATCAGTGTCAATGGGTATCCAGCGGCTGCCGGCTATTGGTCATCTGGACCTGACACAAACTCAATAAATACTCCATAACCCCTGACAGCCGCTCGCAGATTAGCCCGAAATGAACGATTGCACAACCAACACCTGCTGAACCAAATCACCGCGGTGACTGATGGGCCTGCACCCAGCTCTGACCACAAGTGAGATCAGGGGAAGAATGATTTTATACTTTTAAGAAAAAGAATTAGAGGTGGTGGTTGGAGTGATTGGAAAACCTTCACGAGGCTTCTGGCTCCTTCCTGCCTCCCCCTGCCACGCCGAAAGCCATCAGCTCCCCGACGGCGGCCCGCCCCACGCTGCGAGCTGACCGCACGATTTCAACAACAGCAGCAGTTTTTATTAGCCCTATACATTATTGATGTCGCCATCACCAGCTTTATTTCACAGCCCGGCATATTATCGCTATAAATTATGATTTTAAACTCTTTGGTGAGACTTTTACCGCTGCTTAAAAATAATCAGTTATTTAAAGGTAACGTTTTGCAAATGGCTTTGGGAGGTACCAGTGTGCCAGACTGAGAGCCTCCACCACGGACTTCAGAGACCCACCGCAGCTTGGACTGCAGAGCCAGCCTTGCTTTCCTTCCGGAGAGTGATGTTAGCCTTCTGATCATGCTGCCCTAAGTTATACCTGGGTGCTAACCTCAAGGCTTTGCTGAACTCAAGCTCTGTCTCCTTTTCTGTAGGCTCTCCTGCTGGTGTGTGGACAGCTTTTGGTGGAACCAAAGATCCCAATCACGCACCAGACAAGGTCCTGGAGATTGAGGGGAGCTGAAGCTCCTCCATTTGCTGCAATCCTGCTGCTACTTGTCTTGAGCAGCCAGATTTTTGAAGGTTTTGGCTCCTGAGACAACCACAGGTGACATCTAGATGCTGCAAACCTGGCTAAGCAGGGCTAAATCAGGACAGCCAGGCCACGCTCAGGTCTGAGCATATGGCTTTTACTCTTTCAGTGCCTCAGTTTCCCCATAGGCTGGTCAAGAAATTTTTCTCTCTAATTGAGGACTTTTGACCTTTATCTCCCAAACTAGATTTTTTTTGGCTTGATTACTTTCCCCGTGACTCTCAGGAGTCATTCTGCACCAGAAGAAACAATCTGGTGCAGAACTCTAACTGGCTGTAAGGCTTCCAGTTGTGCCACACTTAATCCTGCCTCTCCCCAGACAGGGAGGGAGAGGTCTAGTGAGACACTTGGCTCCATGCTCGCTTCAGGACTGGCCTTTGGCTCGTATTTCCCAGCCCCTGGCATGACCTCAGCCCTCACCCACGATGGGCCCTGTATGTGCTGTGGCAACGCACACGGAAGGATAATAACCCGGCTTGTTTGATCATGTTCACTTCTGTCTGCTCAGAATCTGTCATCGTTTTCACTACCAGGAATAGCTGTCACTCCAGTTTTGGCTCTAGGATCCTGTTTTGATTCCAGCCCTTATCGAGTTTATCTAGAATCCTTCTGCTCATTTAAAAGAGAAAAAAACCCCAACCCTCCACAACCAACAAAACCCACACCAAAAACTGAGAAAAAAACCCACCCCACACACCAACCCCCCCAAAAAAAGTGTCTCATACTGCAAGTGCTTTTAGGAGTTTGTCTGAGTCGGATCCCAAAAAGCCCTGCGTGGGTTTGATGCACTCCAGCCTAATTGATGTTCCCAGTTTTGAAGAGCTGTCTAGATTAGGGGCCCGCCAAAGTCTTTCAGAGTAATGTGATTTGCCGGAGAGCCGCGGTGTAGGTTTGCAGGAACACTGCTGCTCCCGCTGCCAGCTTAAATCAGATACCAGCCTGACCTCAGAAAGCAGTGTCTTTTCCTATAAATTTTGGCATCACATTGAGTTACATCATTCGAGCTGCATTATGTGCTGTTACAGACAAGAAGTCACGCAAGTTAATGTGGCATCTGGCTGGAATTTAAAGGCAAATGCACAAGGCTGGAAAATCCAAACCCTGGGCACCCCGTGGCCGCTCTCACTGGCCTTGCCCACAGCCTGGCAAGTCCTGCTCCACAGCCATGGCCACAATTCTTCCCAGGTTGATGTGCCCGTGTTTACTTCAGAAGGGCTTTTCCTCCCCCCCCCCTCGCCCTTCCCCTTTCTGTTTTTGACAAGGGAGATGAACAGTAATTCTTCATCTTTTGGAGGCAGAAGCTCGCTGACTAGAGCTCCATCTGCGGGCACCATCTGGGGATGCTTCCGAGCCTGAGCGAGTGGGAGCTGGGGGAAGGAGGTGGGCGATGCAGGGCAGCCCCACTCTGGTCACTGCTCTCGGCCCCGGCGCTGTGCCAAGCGGGCTGGATGCGGCTCCATGCAGCCTGCACTGAGCCAGGGCTGTGCCAGGACAGGGGCTTCCAGACAGAACCCACTGGGCATTCACAGTCTCATCCATACCAGGGCTCCCCAAGGTCCGCAGTGCATTTACACGTGGGTGCACACGTGCCAGGTCATACACTCCTACAGCCTATGCCTGCTGGGCTATCCTAACAGGACTCCTGTTAACATCAACGATCCAGTTTGCCAAAGGGATTTTCCAGCATGCTCAAGACCCCCTGGGCCACCCACACACCTCAGCAGGTCATCACCACCAAGACTCCATGGGTCCCACTCAGAGGATAACACTGCAAGCCCTTCTCCTCCCCATTTGCTCCCCAGCCCGTGACGTTACTGCCTGGCAGCTCTCAGAGAGAGCAATCACAGCTCACAAATGTGCACTTCTCTCATTCTTGTTTAATTTGCTCCTAGCTGCTTTACAGAACCCCTCACCAATTAACCAATTAGCAGCTAATTTAATTTATTCTATCAGGACCGCAGCCCACTGAGTGCCAGGGTGGATGAGATGTACATAGCAAGCCCCAGCTCTGCTTGCCCAGTGCCAGGTCCAGCCTGCTGCAGAGCCTTGCACAGGAAGAGGGTCACAGTCAGAAGAGAAGGGATGCAACCCAAATTCCTGCCACTTTCCATCTTGGGAAGATCCCCTACCATGTGTTTTCCCCAATCCAGCCCTTCCTCATGTCTCAGTGGGATGCTGCAAGCAGAGACAACCCACAAACGTCCATTAAGCAGCCAGAGGATTGTTATTTCAGGCAGGTTGGGGTTTTTTTGGGAAGAGAGCTGGAAGTGGGATCAGTCAAGTTTTTCATTTCATTTTGCACAGTGATAAAATATTTCATATAGGAATGATAAGACTTTTTACTTTGAGTCATTTTCCTTAATTTAATTCCAATTTTTAGGCTATGTTAAATTATTGATTTAATTATATTTTATACAAGTTCTAGCTGCTGTCTGTTTTAATATAGAGGGGGAACAAAAGAAACCATTTGGCTCTGAGTAATACACTATAGAGAGGCAGATACACAGATCTGGGTGCAAACCATTTCCCAAATTTTCGTGAAAAGAAAATCTGTTTTCTGCTCTGGTTTGAATCTAAGTGATGGTTCTGAACACCACAGTCAGAGCTCTGGAGCCCCTTGATGGGCTTCAGCATCCAGACCAGGCTCCAAGCAGAGCTGGACCAGATCCTGAGGTGAGCAGCCACAGAGCCGCTGGCTCAGCACTTGGCATCAGCATCCTTTCCCTTGTCCCTCTGTCTAGAGGGCAACATGAATGTTGGAACTAAGCAACAGGGGATGGAGTTTGGAGTAAGACTGCAAAATCTGGGAAATCCTCAGCATCACTCAGCATTTGCATCAGTAAGAGGAGCTAGCATCTTCCCAGGAAGAAGCTCCTTTATGAGACAATCAGGAGTCCCATCTACTCTCCAGAGTCCCATCCGTGCTCCCAAAGCTGCATTACTGAGAACAGGAACAGCCTTTTACCCCAGCTGCTGTTGTACATCCCAAGAGACAGGCTCCCACCCAGGGAGATGGGGGTGTGGGGACCCAATTATCACCCTGAGCATCTGAGATATGACAGGAAGTTTCAGGCTCCATCACTCCGTCTACTTCCAGGGAACACCAAGATCCCAGAGACATGGAGGGATTGGGGGAAAAGATGATGGGTGGGGAGGAAACAGCCCATAATATTATGAAGCACCTGGTGAAAAACTACAAATGGATGGCTACATTTTCTGTCTACCAGGCTCTGCGTTGAAAGAGTTTTTCACTATAATTGTAATTGATGTTTTCCTTCGTCCTTGTAAAATGGTTTAGTGGTTTGGAAATGATTTAAAGGAGGAATAAATATGCAAAACCAGAGCAGGTTTCTGTCAGGCTGCAACTCCTTTCTCTGCAGATGGACTGCAAGGCACCTAGCACAGATCGATACCTTTAGGGAACAAATAATTTTGTCTAGCTTATGTGACATCCTCAGAACATTTCTGATCTAACACTACCCAAGCCAAAGCGTATTAAGTGTTGTGGGTGTTTCGTTAGATCAATTTTCAGCCAGTGCTGCTGGAAACTCACGTAGGGGAGGGCTGGGTTCTGTCTGCTGGCTGCAAGAACAAAGCTGGTTTGATTTTTGTAAGTATTTTTTAGGTAGTAGAGGCAGCTAACAAGTGAGTATGAGCACACACATCCATATGGACTCACTGGTTTCACCCATGCATTTTAAAAGCTGGCTAGAGCATCCCATGCTCCTTGCCGGACCAAAGGAGAGGATCTTCTCACAGAATGGGCTGGAGGCAAATGTGACTGTGGAGAATCCTGTTTATGAGGGTTACAGTAACAGTGTAAGGACCAGTTTACCCAGGAAGTAGTTCTGGCAGCCTGCAAACTTTGCTACAGATGGCTGCTTTCAGGCTTTTAGGAGTTGAGATGACAGAAGTCCTCCAGCCCATGTGATGAGAAGCTCACGAGATACGAGCAGCAGACAATGCAGACATTCTGGGACCCTGCAGAACAACTTGGGACCAGAGGTGTCACCTCTCCCTGGGCCACTGTGCCCAGCTGTGCTTCGAGGGAGCCCACAAGCTGGGCATTTCATTTGAAGTCTCCATGCTCTGAAAGTCTATTTTACACACAGTCAGAAATAATCTGGATTTGACAGCTTGTCAAATACCCTGCAGAAGTCTGGAGAGGGTGTTTGGAAAGACTGGAGAGGGAGCTTTCTAGGCAATCAGGGTGGTGGCTTGCTGGCTGAATACCTATGGAAATAATGGTATTAATGAACTGGAGTTCATAATCGAATGGAATTTATTGTACAATTAACAACATTAAGGCACCTAGAGCCTTGGATGGGCGTCTCTGCTATTTCAAATCTGAATAACTAAATTAACGCTACCCTTACTAGTTGGTTGGTTTTTTGCAGTGTAGCCAAGGCTGAAGTGATTACTAAAAATAATGAGACCGGCTTCACTGAAGACCAGCAACGGGGTCATATTTACAAAGGGCTATCTTCCAGATGTCAGTGATTGGTAGTGTATGCAGCCCAGGAGAGGAGAGAACCGCGGAGCCGGTACCAGGCCCCAACGCGGCCTACGCGGGACTCGAGCCTGTCTGGAAACGGCCTCTCTACACACACACCCCCCTTATCTGTGAAACGACTGCTCCAAAAAAAAATTAAATATCACAGATAGTACTGAGATGTTGTTGTTATTATTATTATTATTCTTTTAAAAAGTTACTTCTGAAGACTGCTGTGCTGGTGACATTCCCTTCAAACCGCAATAACTAACCTGTCACAGCCTACAAACGCTGACAATACAGCACCGTGTGGGGTTGACTTAATAAACCTCATTTACATTCATTTTGATTCGCTCAGGCATTGAAAAACATTTCATGGGGAAAAAGAAATAAGTAGGAACCTCTCCAAGCTGACATGATGTTTGCTGATATGATACGAACGGACTTAATAGCAGCACGTATGAGAACATGCATTCCTTACAATATTTGCAAATGGGCTTCTTTTTATTTGCTTGCATTTAGGGGTTTATTTTTTTTTTCTTCTTTTTTTTTGTGCTGGTGCTGCTCGTGCTGTGGGAGCATGGCCATGACTGCAGGTCCCTGCCACCAATGTCCCAAAGTTCTCAGGTCCTCCCAGCCCCACTGCTGCAGCGACCTGGGGAACTCGCTGCTCAGCTGATGGGTTGAGTCTTGCTGCAGTTTTGACTTTTGTTGCTCTGTAATTTGAGGCTTCACTCACCAATTTTCCTTTTTAGACTTAGCCTGTGAGCTGGTCTTCCTAAACTAGGACAGTCCAATATTTCCTGCAGTGAAGGCTGGTCTGGGTGTCTTGGTAAGTCCCCCAGACTGAGCTGGGCAGTCAGGCTTAGCCTGGTGTGGCTGGCAGTCCGAAGGGTACAGCTGACAGCCAGCCCTCCCCATCAAAGCATCCAGTGGCTCCTCAAGCAGCCATGGATAAAACGCATTCACTGAGCTCAACCCACAGTTCTGAAATCTCCTCCAAAGTTGCATTTTTCTCAGCTTTGCATATCCCTTTCCTTAAATTTCCAGGATGCTTTGCATCCCTCTCCTCACAGCCTGCATTATACCACCCAGCAGCCGTTACTGGGAGCTGCGCTGCAGCCTGTGCAACTGCAAGGATGGAGAAACCCTCCAGGGGAAAGTCAAGAGCATGAATCACAATCAGGCTAAAAGTTTATCTTGCCTTGAAGAGTGATAAACACGCAAGGCACGGTGTTTTTGTTATTTCTGCTGAGCTTTTTCCTGCTGACATTAGTTTAAAATAAGTTCCTCTTGATTTACATCTGTCTAAGATCAGAATGAAACAGAACGAGTTTTAGCAGAATAAGATTCTGCAGATGAACACATGGGGCTCATTTGGTTTCTCTTATCTGATTTGCATCACATGGAGAGACAGTTTAATTTCCAGTGCTGGCCCTGAGCAATTGAAAGCCAGAAAAAAAGCCCCAAACCTTGAAAAAGTACCACAATTGAGCAAGTCTGAGAGGTATGGGGAGCTGGGAAACTATCTGGAAAGGGGAAAACAGTACCACAAGATGGAAAATGACGCCAAGTGGCAAGGTATAGAGAAAAAGATGATTATCTTTTCAATATATGCAATCCCATGGCACTTAAGGAGAAAAGTGACCACCGAGCTATTGGGAGTAATGCTGAGTTGCTGCAGCTTCCCCCCCCCATCACACGCCACATTCGTGTGCTGGAAGCTGGGATCCAGGGAGGATGTGTCAGACAAGATGGAAAATACCACGCATGACCCCCCTATGCTACATCAAGCCCAGGTGAGATTTCTCCTAACACCCCTGCTCCTTCTGCCTGCAAGCCTGGCCAAGGGAGGCTCAGGGTTTTACATCTCTTCAGTTTAGGCAGTGCTTTCCTACTTTAAACTACTATCATTGCTTCAGAGGAGGGAAATATCTTATCCTGTGCTCTCTACCTGGCTCACAAGTGCCAAAAATGGCAATAAAGAACCTTCCCCCCTGCCCCACTCAGAACAACCACCTCATCCTGTTTGATGCTGGCTGCAGGCTGGGTCCCTACACATCCACGTTGGGATGGAAACATGCAAGGGCACGTCATCTGCATCAGAATGAGACTTTACCAAGAAATAAGGAACAAAACCAGGACTAAAGGACCTGGAAGCACAGAAAGACTCTCACAAGCTTCTGCTCCCCACTGCTCCCAGTGCTGGCTGCAGCCTCGGACATGGAGCGATGGCAGCAAACACGGTGTCTGCAGCACGGACGGCGCTCAGCAATCCAGCACCTTTAGAGCAGGAGATGCAGGATGTTGGGGGGGGATCAGCAGAGATATTCACTGCTCGAGGGCCCAGAGCAATCCTAGGATGGGGTCTCAGTGTCCTGACCATGGGATTGTTAGAGAAGTGCATGTGCACGTGTATATTTGTGCCAGGAGATGTTTTCATGCCAGACTCCATGCTGAGCAATACATGGGCTGTTCAGTCCTTGCTGCCCACTCAGCCTCAGCATGAGCTTAACCAACCCAAGCTGTACAGAACCAGAGCTGGCAGAGCTCCGGCATCGCATCCCAAAGGTGAGCCACACCGACCCGCTCATCTCCCTGCCCTTCCCCAGCACCGAGCCCAGCGCTCGCCTGCGGTTGAGTTGTGGCTAGGAGGTTTTCAGGCTCCGAGATGTTTTCAGTCAAACACTTGGATGTGTTGTTCCCTCTCCTCCCCCTCTCTCCTTGCTCCCGCAGCCGCCACCTTCTCCAGACACCGGTAAATTGACAAAGCAACAGGATAGGGAAAATTGAGTTGTATCGTTCCCCCTTGGGGAGTCTCACTTTGCTGCCTGTATTTGAAAGCGCTCATTTCCTACATCTCTTGATGAGAGTTCCTATCGACCAGTGACCCCTAAATGCCTATGCCAATCAATAGTCCCCAGTATCTTATTGATGGGTCTATTGACAGCTCTCCCCACGCAAGGAGGACCGGGGCGGCAGCTGGTGAGAGCTGCTTCAGGAGCAGGGGCGACTCCAAGCCAGTATTGACACTGTAAATGGAGACAGTTTACTTGGCACGCAGGGAAGATGCATCTGCTAGATTTCCCTATTGTTTAACAGCAGCTGCCTCGTGAGGAAGAGGAGTTTCCTTTGCATGGCAGCAGCATCACCCCACTGCAGACAAGCTCCCAGCCCCAGCAATGGGGATGGGCAATGCCTTCCTGGCTCTGTCCCAGCACCTCTGCAATACAGCCCTGAAAGCAGCAATAATCACTGTCGAGATCTTCTTAACCAACCAAAAACTGTCTCCTTCCCTGTCCCGGGCTCATCCTTGCTCGGGCCAAGCCAGGCCTTCTGGTACTCACACAGCACGAGGAGATGCTGCCCACTGAGTAGTACAAAAGCTTCCAGAGCTCAGATTCACAGCCACCCACTGACACCACCCTAATTGCATCATTATCCTGGGCTCCATCTGAGGTCAACAGAGGGTCCCTGGGACCCTGGGAGGTGCAGGGACCCCCCCAGCCTCCCCAGGCTGCTCCCTTGGCTGTGTTCTTGCAGAGCTGGGTGCAGCAGTGCCACGTGGAGCAGCGCACGGTGTGTTTACAGTAAATCCTCCCGGCACATGCCTTCAGAGCCCACCACTCATCCAGGCGAGGAGCCGAGGGGGGGGAAAAATGAAAGAATATTGAACTTCTAATGCACTGTAATTACCAAATGATCCTATCTCAGAAGCAATGGGTCCCCATGGGATTTATTGCTGTATTAACAGTGGTTTTCCATTGCATTACTTAATGAATAATGTCTGGGCTAATAGCACACCAAAAAAAAAAACCCCGAACACAACTCCAGCATAATTATTATTTCTTCTAATGCAGCCACTTCTTACATAAATACCCATCTCTCTTTATTGGGTTGTTGTTTAAAAAATGTTTCCTATTAAATTGCCATCGGTGCAAGGCATATATTATCGTTATTATTTTTTACTTTTGCTCTACAAGGATGTTTTCCCACAGCCTGATGCTTTCACGCACTCAACTGACCACTCAGTTCCCATCCGAGCCCCCGGTGCCACCCTCAGCTTTGCTACCTGGGCTCTCCAAAAGCCACAAAGATCTTTAGCTGTGCAAACAGCCGAGCCTCTGTTTATTTTGGTAGCCTCACAAAATATTTATGGAGAGTTATTCGAGCAGAAAGGCTGAATGGAGATCATTGCAATGTGTCAAATTAAAGAGTGCTTAATGCTGCCTAATCTCCTGGTAATTACTGTTGTGGCAGCGGATGGCATTAGAGCTGGGTAAGAAAGCTAATGAGAGTCAGAGCAGAGCCTGGCTGGGTGTCAGCATGAGGCAGGGCAGGCAGCTCCAACAAGTGGGGCTCCTTCTCTGTGTGTATCACCCAAGGACCCCCTCACCCAGCAGCACCCAACATGCTCAGTTCTTTGTCCAGGGGCAATACATCGATGCCCAAACACACGTCTCTATGCTGGGCACCATGCATGCCTCTGGAAGGAGACAGTCCGTGCCCCACAGAGCTCCTCATCAATTAAAACAAAGCAGACATGGAAGCTTTATCATCTCCATTGTAGAGCTGGTGAATTAAAGTACCTGGAGACTAAGAGACCCAGCAAATAATAATAAGTGCTACTTGGAACTGCTGATGCTTATCTGAACTTTGCAGAGTTTGTGTCACACTAATTACCGGGGCTGTAGCTGATTAGCTCTGCATTCACCAGGGGAATGGCGTGCCTATCTGGGCATCCCACACTCAGATCACTGCTGTGGCTTGAACGTTCCAAACCAAGCTCCTGTGAGGCAGGTGGGACTTCCACCCCCATGCCTTGGTGCAGTTTTGTCCTTGGTGAGGTCAGCAGCAAGTGGAAAAGGAAAGGGGAGAGCTGGCTGGACAGTTGCAGAGGTGCAGCCAGACCAGTCTGTTGGGAGACAGCAGTTCAGAGTTCCACCTGGTTACTGGTCACAGTTCCAGGCAAACACTGGTTTTGTTCCTTAAGGACCCTTCTTCCTCTCTTTAATCATAATCCTGGTTTTGCAACAGCAAAAGCCATTGCCCTGGCAACAAGCTGTGATGTCAGAAGCTGGTTCTGACATCTTCAGGGGAGTAAGCAGGAGCAGCTGATGAACCCTGGAGCAAGGAGGATTTGTATTTTGATGCCAACTGCCTACTACCAGTGCTGGTAAGAGAGCTCTCCTAGATGTACAGCCCCAGGGCGGGCACAGTTTCTGGCTGGAAAAGCACAATTCAGCATCTTCCCCATCATCATCATCATCAGCTCTACAATACCATAAGTACCACAGCGAGTCGACCCCTTGCCTTCTCTCTAACCCATAACCGTGTTCTGCAGTCCCAGCACAACATCCACCATCCCAAGAACTCACCAGGAAGGTTAGGACTGTCCATCTCCCACCACGGGTAGGACAGGACCTGGTGAAGACAAGGGAGGGGGGATACGGGAAAGGGCTCGACAAGGGGAGGGAGGGAGGAACCGGTCTGTTCCAGTTACGGAGCTCAGCGAGCGAAAGGTTCATCATTAACTGTCAAACAGCGGTTTTAATCAGTCCTGCTCCTCGGTGGAAGATAGATTTAATATCAAGGCACATTTTCAGAGCCATTAGTTTAATTATGACAGGTGTCTGCAAACTGGATGGCTCCGCTTTCAAGCTATGAATGACAGCGTTTAATTCTCGGGGCCCACAGGGGCCACGAGGGTACTTTACAAAAATGAGCTTCCATTAAAGCAGGAGTGTTTCTTTCTTCCTCCCTCCCTTTCTTTTTTTTTTTTTAAATGTATATAAAAATATCTATTTCTCTCCCTTCGCTTGCTCTCTTCTCTGCATGCTTCAAAATGAGAGCTGATCAGAAAATTGCCCTTTAGTAGAAGGCAAAATAATTTTCCTTGCCCATTAGGACTCGTATTACGGGTTAGGAGGCTGTGCCCGATGTTCTCAGGCCAGACAGAAGCACAGCAATTTGCTGCTTAACCTTTCCATTATCCATCTGTCTTCAGTAGCTCCCCAATAAATAGGTAAATATACGACAACAGCGAGTGATAGAAGGTCGGGATGCCTCCTGGGGGGCTGCTCACCCCAGGCAGAGACTAAAGCCAGGTTATTCCAACCCCCTTCAAGTCTGCTGGGGGAAGGTCACCCAGTTTCAGCAGCCAGCTGGTAGGTGAGGTCACTGGTACCAAGTGGGGCTCAGTTCACATTTTAAGAAAACTCAAGCAGTCTGTGATCCTCCAGACACAGTATGATGGTCCAACACCCAGAGGAAGAAACAGAGGTGGGGAGAGAGAAGACCTGTCCCACTTCAGGGTCACTGCCCTGAGCTCTCACCCCACCACCACAGGGCAGTGCTCGCCGAGCTCCCCCTTCCCTGGCAGGGCCACTTCTTTTGCTCACACTTCCTCAGGGGTGGATGGATACCATCTCCCTCTGTACCACTGCATCCCACTGGGGATACATCCCTGTGGGTGATGAGAGAACGGAGCCAAACTGAGCCTTGTGCATTGCCAAGGGGAGCTCGTACCATCGTGCTGCTGTCCTGGCTGCAGAGCCAACACACATCTCCAGAGGAAGGGAGCAGCTCACATCCAGACACTACCTCCAACTCCTGCAAGACTCTTCTGGCCTTTTTTTTAAGGCCCTAAGCTCCTCTTGTGCCTGTAACCTCTTTGCTTTGTTCTTGAGGCCAGCGAGGGCAGATCCATCATGATTCAGCTCCCCAGTTCCTGCTGGCAACCCCAGAGAGCAGGAAAGGAAATTAAAGGGTAAAGTCTGTGCTCAGCCTGCCTGGGACACGCTGCAAACAGGTTTCCAGTAAGAGAAGCATCTCCTTAGCTCTCTCAAGGAGAGTTTCTTCCCAGCCTTGCCCCACCACTCTGCCATCCCTTAGTGCCACCGTCACTGTGTGGCTCTGCTGTGAGATCAGCTCAAAGTTTTCCCAGACAACGCAATTTCCTCTGTAGGAAAATGCCAGCCTGGCACACTGCAGCACTCCCAGGGCCCGTTGGAGCAAAGTGCTGACACAGCAGCAGGCAGGGACCAAGCAGAGCCTGCCAGCTCTCCAGCCTGCCTTGGCTGCTCCAGGAGTTTGTGCTGCCTGGCTCCCAAATCTCTCAGCAAGGGGACAGTCCTAGACCAGGGTCTGTCAGCACAAGGAGCCCCCCAGGCCCTTTCTTCCAGCCTCTGCACAGTCTGGAGTCTTTCAGGGTGCTTCTGAAAGGTCAAAAGGAAATATCACTTCTGCTTTTCCCCAAGTCTGACTTGGAAACGTTTAAGTCTCCAGCCAGCCCTAAATGCTGTTATTTCTTCCTCCTAATTCACAGGGTCCCTTGTTATCTAGGCACGTCCCTGACCTTTCTGTCATGTGTTTAGGAGCTGATGAATGGTCATTAAGACATGCCAAACTTATTCCACTTGTGAGACAAACCACACCGGTCTCAAAAGGCAGCAGGGAAATCACTCCTTATCCAGCCCTTCTAGCCCCCACTTGAAGCACAGAAGACATCAGTTTTGGTCCTTCCCCCTCCCAGCATAAACCAGCAGAGCTGCAGGTAGAACCTACTGAACTATGCTGATTTGTGCCAGCTCAGTATCTCACAGAGGCTCCTGGAGACCAGCCTTGAGCACTGACAGAACCTTAAGAGTCTTTGGGGCCTTTTTTCCCCCCTTTTTGCATCCACTTACACAATGAGCTCCTTGCAGGGATGTTGCCAGACTCACCCATGCAAAGCTGGTCTAGATGGACACTGACATTCAATACTTAGAGACTTGCAGAGGGGTTTTAAAGAAGCAGCTAGATGATGGAGGCACCCAGCACCAAGTATTTTAGAATGGAAATCAGAGGAGTAACATGTCTCAGTTTCTGTATGGCCCTCTAGCCTCCCACCACCTCTTAAAGCCACAGCTGCTTTGTAAACATGGTCTGTGGGTGCTTAACACCAGAAAGCTGCTGGGATTTCCTGGGAAAGTGACATTTTCAAGATCTATGAGCAAAGTTAACAGCAAAGTTGATTCAATTTCTGCACAACTTTACAATTCTTTCAAAAAGAACCCAGCAAACCCAAGAATGAACAATGTGTTTCTCAAGAACAGCCCTCCCCCCTTTTCCTTTTCATCCTGTTTGGAAGTGCCTCTGCCTTTGTTCCTCCCCAGGAGGGGTCTGGCAGGTTCTAGTGGGGGGGAATCTGGGAGAAACAGCACAAGTTATTTAAGTCCAAACACATAAAATTACACATATTCAAAACAAAGAGCATGGGAACTTGGCAGAAGGAGAGGGTGTCTAAGTTACCCAAGCAGCCATAACTCAAGAGCTGACAAATGATGTGGGTTTGAAAGGAATATTTCTTCTGGTATTTAATCATACAAATGCAGAGCGTGGAAACTACTACACTGCTACATCACATTGTCTTTAGTGCCTCCAAGTCACTGAGGGCTGTAAGGACCAAGCACTGTTGTGGTTTATGCAATTCAATGCCTTTCTTACAGTGTTTTACTGCAGAAAAATCCACCATCAGCAGGGAAAGGGATTCCCTTGCTAGTTCCCAGCCTGGGTTGTTTCTGAAGCTTGGGAGCTCCAGAGAGCATCAGGTGGCACAGGGGAGCTGAAGGCAGAGAAAGCCTACTGGCTCCCAATCAATCTTTATCTCTATGTTGAAAGTTACACCTCCCAAACTTCCCAGCTTGGGAGCCAGTCTGACTCAAGTTAGCAGCACCAGGGACTGGCACTGGATGGAGGGTGAGGGGGATGCTTGATTAGGCAAGGTCATCCCACCAAGGGAGGTAATAACAGTACTGAGCTTCTACTGCAAAAAAAAACTGAAAACTGATGGTCAGAAGCTCCACAGAAGAGACTTCTGATTCTTTTTCCTATCACTGTAGCAGTGAAGGTGAGCTGGGGAGTTTGGGTGAAGTTTCAGTCCAATTTGTAGTCATTTGTTGGTCCTTAATGGGTCTTTGAAGCATTTTGGAGGGAGCAGCAGCTTGGTTAGAGGCACCTTGGGATGCTGGCTGCTCCCACTGCAGAGCTCTTCCTTGAATCACCTTTCAAGGCACAGGGTGCACCAGGGAAGTTTGGATCCTTGAGAAGGTCTGGCCTCATTTTGTAGAGCCAAGAAGCGGGGGTTAAGGGCAAATCAGCATGTCAGGTGCCCACCACAGGCTGCTACCCTGCAGTATTTGTCAAGAAGAGCATGTTCTGCCCTAGACCCAGGCAGAGAAATTTCTTCTGGTTACCCTGGGATTAAGCAGATGTAAAACAAGAGCCCATGTTCACACCTTGAGAGCTGCCCCCCACCCTTCCCCCCCCCCGTGTGTGTGCCATGGGCTTTCTGTATTTTAGTTGGAATGCAAACCAAATGACAGAGTATTTCTCTTCTTCTACTGAATGCTGTTGTAATGACTAATTGCCACAGGAATTCACCTCTCAGTGTAATAAACCCAGCTGAAGGGAACACAGAAAGGGATCTATTGTTTTAGATGTGTAATAACAGGGCAAAGGGATTTCATGACTCTCCAGGACCTTTCAAAGGAAGTGGCTGGACAAAGCAAACAGAAGGGTTCTCAGGAGGAAGCTGTCTGCAGTGGACACCTCTCCTAGGAGATGGATTTTTTTAAAAAAATCAGGTAGGGACTCTCAGGTCTGCTCCATGGGAAAGGTCCCTGTGGGAGCACACGGGGGTCCAGCTGGTTCCAGAGCTTACTGGTCGCTGCAAGCTCAGAGTGGTGGTTTCTGATGAACTACAAACTAAATAGACAATAAAGGACACCCAAATCAAACCAGTTTCGCTTGGCTTCAGAGAAATGATGGGTTCAGTTTCCCTTCCTTAACCCCATCTCAAGCCTGACAGTTCTGTCAGTAGGAAACAGCCCAAGAGACAAACCCCACTCAGCCAGTACTGATCCACAAGTGGGGTTAATTTGGGGGAGTAACCAACATGGGTGGGTCAAACTGACACACACAATGACTCAAAAGGCTTATAAACAGCCAGATGCCTTGAAACTCTTCACCCCAAGAGCCTCAGGAGCTCCTACCACATCCCAACAGCCTACAGCTAGCGCTAGAAATTATAAATCCTCAGGATGAATACCTAAAAATCTCCCCATATTTCCCTTAAAACTTCACATGAAATCAATACACCATCCTACACCACCCAACTCCTACACTGGGTAGGAGTAACACCAGGCTCAGGCACCACACAACTCTTGCTCAAGCCCTCCAGATGCAACGAGGAGATCCCTAAATCTGGTATGAACTTTGCCCCCAGCAAAGAGCTCACAGGGCTCAACAGCCAGCCCAGTATTGCCACAACCAAACAAGAGTAAATACACCAAAGCAAGAACTGGTTGTCACATTGCAAAGTGGTATTAACAACCCAGTGTGGAAACCACTAAATGCTTTTGTGGAGAGCCACTGAAAGATCACATCAACGTGGGTTTTCACTTCCATCACCTCAAATGGTGTGAAGAATCAAGTCAGGAACAGTATTTGGACTACCCAGCCTTCAAATGTACAACCAGAAGAGAAGACCAGCATCAGTACGTACACGTTGTCATCACAAAGAATTAAGTGTTGCAGTCCCCAGGACCTGAGAGGTGCTCTGAGCACTACTACTTTTCGGCTGGGAAAGCTGCTTAAGCACACAGAAGGTCTATGCTTCAACACCCAGCCTGCACCAAGGGATGTACCAGGACATTTGTGAATCAGCTTTCCTAAGGCAGCAGCCCTTCCTCTTCTCCACACAGAAAACACATAACAAAACCACATAAATTATCAGCTGAGCCATGAAAAAGCACCTTCCCAAGATTATGTAAGGATTACAGCACCCACTAGGAAAATCAAAGTGTGCTGGAGAAATGCAGTTGCATCGAGATCATGAAGATGAGGAATTCAGTATTGATGAGCTATAGGTGGTCAGACCTGAGCAGTGCTAATCCTTGAGCCACTTGCCACCAGTAGCCCCACTTAGTGCTCCAAAGGCCTTAAACAGAGGGGGTTACACTGGCTTTCAAGTTTCTCTGTGCTGGGTGTATGGCCCACGTGTAGATGCTCACCACCCAGCTTGGATGCTGAAGTTAGGGCAGGAGCTTCCCAGGTACACACTGCCCATGTGGGAGTGGTTTTCTCTCTGGAGAAGGATAAGAGGAAGGCACAGCAGCCTGTGGAAAAGCTGCTCACTCTACTTAAGCTGTGGGGAGATCCTGAGGAGCACTAGATACACACAACAAGGGTCTGTGCACCTTCTCACCTGTGGCCAGACACCCAGACCACAGACACCTCCAATGCTTGTGGGTAAAAATAAACTCAGGGCTGTCACAGAGAAGAAACTGGCAGAACAAAGCTTGGAAAAAAACCATAAAAATCCCTAAAGGCTTCAAGCAAACCCAGCCCCACATTGCTATTTCTGCAGTATCTCATTATTTAAGTCAAAACACACGATTTTAAGAACGCTGACTCAGGGCTTTTAACTCAGGGGTTGCCAACACTGTGTGTGCACAAATGCTTTTCAGTGGCTCTGATCACCTGCAATTCACACCAAATTGTGGGTAGCTAGTGCTTAAAGCACCAAGCCTATAATTTTATATGCAGTTGCTGTTTTTATTTCCTGTTTTCTCTTCTGACCTTGGTATCACTGCAGTCCCAGGCAGATACAGAGAATGGAACAAGAACAACCCATCACTTCACTCCTGCGTGAAGCTGTTTTGTCTCAGAAGAGGTGGCAAATGTTTCTGCCTGGTGGCAAACACACAGCCCATAATCACAAGAAAAAAACCCCACAACATTACCTGTGGCAAACAGGCTTCTGCAGCAGCACAGGAACACAATCCCTTGGAGAAACTGCAGGAATTTTCTTAAGGTCAAGCTCTGACTCCAGGAGGGACAAGACCAGATTTTACAGGCTGGCAAGCAGTCACCTTGTTACTCAGAGCAGCGTGGGCTTGTTCATGTGTCTCTCACTGTAGTTAAAAAAATAAATAAAATAATAATTAAAAAAAAAAAAAGACACATCAGCACAGCCACAAGGACCAGCTCTCCAGAAAGCAATCTGCAATATATAGGTTACAGTTTCCTGCTAAAACAAACCCCCTCCCAGCCTGATTTCATAGGCCATGCTAATTATTTTTAGGGCAAGCATAATAAAATCCAGGTGATTTGCCTTTAGCAATTTCTTCTTATCTTCACACAGCTCTGGATCATTTACCCACACGGCAAAGCAATTACCATGAGCCCTGCAGTTCCTAACAGACATCTTTTGTCAGAAACCCTGCAAGAGTACACAAAGGTTAATATGCTTTTGCACTACAAAAATCTGGGCATTGTCTGGTGTATTGTGGGACGTGCTCGTGACATGCTGAATTCAGCTGATTTACAAGATGGGTAAAACAGGAGGATTTCCCACTGGGAGTCTTTTTCTAACTATTTCCTCATCAGGATGTTGAGGGAAGTTTCTGATTTGCTGTGTGTCTGCGAGGGGTGTGGAGTGGTGTTTCCAGCCAGGCATTCATCCCTGCCTACCTACATCCCTAGTCACAGATGCCCTTCATACAACCACAGAATCATAGGGGTGGGAAGGGACCTCCAGAGCTCATGGGGTCCAACCCCCTGCCAAAGCAGCTCCCTAGGACAGGGCACACAGGTCAGTGTCCAGATGGGTCTGGAAACTCTCCAGAGAAGGAGACTCCACACCCCTGGGCAGCCTGTCCCAGGGCTCCTCACCCTCGCTGGGGAAAAGTTCTTCCACATGTTGGTGTGGAATTCCCTGTGCTCCAACTTGCAGCCATTGCCCCTTGTCCTGTCCCCACAGACACTGAAAAGGGGCTGGCCACTTCCCCCTGGATCCCATCCTTAAGATATTTATAAACATTAATAAGGTCCCCCCTTAGTCTTCTTTTTTCCAGCCTCTGCCAAGTCCAGTGTCCAGCCAGATGAACTGGATTTGCTATGGCCAAGCTATTCAGTGCAAAGTCCTGCTCCAGGCAGATATCTTGCCTTGTCTTGCCTTTTGCTCACCACCCTTGATGCAATCTGGGCTGGTAGAACAGAGCTCCGAAGGGTTTGCTTCCCTACAGTCCTCGTTACACATCCCCTGTGTCTGACCAGGGAGGCAGTGAAGTCTCCTTCTGGAGGGATGTCAGGAAAGGTCTTCTCTTCTTTGGAGATGGCAGCCAGTGTCTCTCCATGGTAGGAAGTATCCTTAGATTCAGGTCAGGCCATGGAGAAGCTGCTGAGATCGGGGGGACTGTTCTCTTGGTGTTTGAAGCTTGTCTTAGGTCCCAGTCATTGCCAGTGAAATGTAAGAGGGACATCATGTGAAGGAGAACCATGGGAAAAAGAGAAGTTCATTTATTCTGTAGTGCAGGGCACTTGTGGCTGCTTTTATTCAATTGTGTGTCTCTCTGAAGGGTATTAAATGTAACATACATTTAAGCTAACTCTGGGGTGCCTAAAGAGTAGCGACAGAAGATCTTTCCTCAGCATTTATTTATATCAAAATATATATTTGTATTGATGAAGTATTGGCTGTCAGGCTACCAACAGAAAATCACTCTTGATGCAATAAAACTCGCAGCCTGTTCAGCTCTGCTAACAGTAACCCTACCCCAGCATTTAATTACAATTTCCAGATGGAGAAAACCAACCCAGCTTGATAGGAAGGGAAAACATCCACCAGCACCATAGGATCCTACACCACAGGGATGGTAACTCGGTCCCAACATGTCCCTGAACAAGTCATTTACAGGAGGAGAAGCCTGTTGTATGGTGTTAAAAAATAATTAAAAAATCCTTCAGAAGGGTTGGCAGCATAAAAATTTCTGGCTCTGTCGTCTCTCTGTTTCTGTGAGCAGCAAAAGATCCATAATTCTCACACTTAATGTAATTCCAAGGCATCTAAAGTGATTTACAGTCAGTTTACTCAATACTTTCAGCTTTATTTAATGTAACAGTTATGGCACATAAAAAGTTTATTGAAAATCCTTTGGGAGTATGATTGAGTAAGAAACAGTCATTGCTAATACCATTACAAGAGCTGAAGAGAAGGATCCCAGCATGTTCTCTCAGTGACCTTTATGGCTCTGTGATCCTGGGTTACACCAGGAAATCCTCCCCGGCTCTCGGTGGTGATGGTGCCGTGTTGCCTTCATCCCTCACGCTGAGCAAAGGGCTCTGGAGGCACCTACCTGCCTCCCAGAGTCGCAGTTGGCTCTGCCAGGCCAGTGGGATGGGAAGGGAAGAAGTTCTGGGAAGCTGAGCGGGGAGGAATTTCCCTCCTGCCAAACTCACTCCTTTCTGCAGTTATTTATTTGCATATTTGCCGCTTGGAAGCGGAGCTGAGGCTCTCTAAAGAGCAGAGGACTTGCTTTGGGTGGGGTTGGGATGAAAACAGGGTTGGAGCAGAGTGAAATCACGTGGATCCTTCCCAGCTCAGCTCCCTGTGGTGCCATTAACTCTTCCAGCATCACCAGTCTGTTAAGCTTCTCCCCGCACGTGAGATTGCACAAGCTGTTAATTTGCCTTAGCAATTAACTAACATTACTTTCACTATTGCTATAATTTCATTATAGCAATAACTATAATTTAGTAATTGCCAGTGCTGTTGGTGGAAACATCCACAGTTACAAGGGTATCTCCACATGGGTGTTTGCTGGATATTCCTGCAGCGTTGGCAGCCCACCAGCGTTGTTTGAAACAACAGAAGATCTGAGTTTATCTTAGGAGGGCAGAACACAAGCACAGTTGTTATTACTGTCACTTTGGCAGCACCTGGAAGCTCTGGTGACAGACCAAACCCACACTGTCCAAATATAAAATCAAAGAATCACTAAGTAAGAAAAGACCTCCAAGATCCTGCCTTTTTTTTCCAAGGGGGGTTGGAGCTCTGTGATCCTTGGGGTCCCTTCCAACCCAGACCAGTCTATGATTCTATGATCATCAAGTCCAACCATCAACCCAACACCGCCAATGCCTCCTAAGCCACGTCCCAGAGTGCCACGTCCACATGTGTTTTGGACACCTCCAGGCATGGTGACTCCACTGTTGCCCTAGGCAGCCTATTCCAAAATGCTACAATCCTGGAGTGAGCACTTGGTCTCTCCATCCCCTGTGCCATGGCTGAATGCCGGCTTCAAAGGAAGATGTGGCCAGTGCCAAGCACAGCCTCTGACATTCAGGGGGCAACCTTTCCTTCACCTGGGTTATTTCCAAGACCTCCTTTCCCAACCCTGCTTTCACACAAGGTCACAGCCTGTTTGCAAGCAACCCAAGATTTTCCAGGAATCAGAGGTGAAAGGTGTGTCACGTGAAGGTGAGAAGAGCCAGAGAAACCAGCACAAAATAAAATAAAATTAAAATAAAAAGCGAGTGCCCTGAATAAACTGGAATAAGGAGACAGTGAAAGAAAAACATGTTCCACATGTGCATGTTCCATAAACAGAAAAAAGGTTACATTTTTTAGATAAGGCAACTGTGATGGATTGTTTAGCTGTATTTGTCAATCAAGTATTAAGAGTTGCAGAATTAAAATCAGTGCAGTTCAGAGACGGATTCCAAGCTCTCCAAAACATCAGGTTTGGCATTTAGATAGCTATCAAGCTATCATCTCTAGACAGACAAACAGATAGATGGATGGATGATTTGGAGAAAAAGATGGAGACATTCTTTCAAGACTTTTTTTTTTCCCCCCCCTTCTCCAAGAGATGATTTGCTCATGCCAAGAATTCAGCCTGGGGAAAAGTCCAAATGTAGCATTTCCTTCAGCTTAAACTGGGGCTTGGCCCAAACCAAACTCTGGCTCCAAAGCCCTGCTCTCAGCAGGGACAGGGAGAACAGGATTTGGTGCCTCTAGCCCACCCCTGTGCTAGCAGAACAGAGATGAGCATCGTTACAGGAATGGACACCTGCCTTTGCCCCCAGAAACACCATGTACAGGTGCCCAAATGTTAATGCTGAACAGATGGATGGGAGAAAAGCAGCATTTCACGCTGGAGCTGGCAGAGCAGACTCCAACAAGTCCACTATTGTTAGACAGAAATTCCTAGAAACAGATGCAGCAAATTCAGTGCTTCGGAGCCAGTTCTGGAGCTCGGGGTCTGCTGGGAGAAGACTGTGTAGCTTATGGATTAATGTACTATTATTACATTACTCTTTAAGCTTCAAAGGTCTGCCAGGAAACCTAAGCCTACTATCTATTGAATGACATTTTAAGAACAAATAATACATTAATATATTTAATTTGAGAATAAACACATACATTATAGGAAGGGATTTTGTCTATGCTGATAAGTCAGTGCTTGACCTTTCCGTTGCAATCCCCGGGTGCTGAGCCATAGAGGACCTCTTCCAGGAACCTTTGCTATCAGCTGCAAGGCAGGAGAGCCTTAACACTGGGCCTGCTGGCTCCAAACTGCAGCTGACACACTGTTTGGGAATGGGAGCTTAGCTGTAATTATCCCTTCGACACTAATCTACAGCTACACTAAATCTTGTTGCCTCAAATTAGTTAATCAATTAAGTGTCAAACCACAAAATGTTAGTGATTGCGGCCTGAATTTATTGCCTTGGCGTGTGTTTCCATCTGCTGCCTCTCTCCTTTGCTCAGGTTCTGCTGTTGGGAAACTTTGGGGCAGTTGATTCCCCCCCATCTCATTAGGGAAGGGTTAATGAGGCCGGGCTACCCTGCCCCAGAGTGAAATGGGCTGGACACACAAAGTCCTGCACCCAGGGAGGAACAACCGCACGCACCAGGATAGGCTGGGGGCCACCCAGCTTGGTAGGAAAGGACCTGGGGGTCTCGTGGACACCAAACTGACCCAGCAATGAGCCAGCCACATGCCCCCATGTCCTGGGCTGCATCAGGCAACGCACTGCCAACAGCTCGAGGGAGGGGATCCTTCCCCTCTGCTCAGCACCTGCGAGGCCACACCTGAGGTACCGTGTCTGGTGCTGTCCCCAGGACAGAAGAGACAACAGAGTCCAACAAAGGGCCACCAAGATGGTGAAGGGACTGGAGCATTGGAGCATCTTGCGGATTAGGAAAGGCTGAGAGTGCTGGAGAGGAGAAGGGTCGGTGGGGGATCTCATTAACCTGTCTATATACCTGAGGGGAGGGGGCAAAGGAGAGAGAGACAGGCTTTTTTGGTGGTGCCTGGTGCCAGGACAAGAGGTGATGAGCACCAACTGGGGAGTCTCCATCCTCAGAAACATGGACAAGCACAAGAGCACAAAAGCCACCCGGACATGGTCCTGAGCTGCTGGGTCTGGGTGGCCCTGCTTGAGCTGGGGAGGGGGAGACAAGGCGACTTCCAAGGGTCCCTTCCAACCTCAACCAGGGTATAGTGCCTGAGCCTGACCCCTAAGTCCTCACAAGCTGCTTCCGCGTTGTTACGGTTACAGAAAGGCACAAAGTCCTGTTATTTGCACAGGAGGCTTGGAAAGCATCAGAACCTGACCAGTTGTGCTGGAAATCTTTTCAGCTCCAGAGAAGGGTTTTTTTTTCTTCAATGAAAAGATAAAACTGATAACTGAAACATTGAACTTTTTCAAAAGTAGGGAAAATATTCAGCTTTGCAAAACATTTCTGGTCAGAAAAAGAAAAGAGTCTGTTTTCTCAGAACCAGTTTCAGAACTGAATGTCATCCTTTTGAGTGTGTGTTTGGAAGGGGAAACTTTTTTTTAGAAGAGTTTCTTAGGTTTGTTTGTTGTTAGTGAAAAACAACAACAAAAAAGACTTTTCAATGGAAATTTCAGTTCTCAGTGAAAAGCTATTTTTCATTCAAATGACGTTTAGAAGAAAAATATTCGCCCAGTTCTAGTCCCTGGGGCTAATGTCTGCAAGAGCTGCGTGGCCAAGGGGTCATCTTCTCCCCATTTACAACTCCTGGGGCCAAAGCAAGAAGAGAAAGAGATGAGTATCCAATTCTCGGGGTGCCCAAGTGAGATGAGTGATGCTGGGCCAGTTATTGCCACACTGGGAGCAAATGAAAGCATCCTGCTCGTCAACGCTGTCATTGTCCTACTTCTGATGATCAGTTAAAAATGTAAATACAAAGGCTAGACTTTGGGAAAGCCAGTGCAGGATGATGGGGGGGGGGTGTGAAAAGAATTGCAAAAGCGAGGTTTATTGATCCCCAGTGGAGATTGATGGCACAATAAGAGCAGGAGGCGAAGAGTGATTTTGCTTTTGAAAACGTTGATGAATAAGCACTCAGGGGCAACAAATAGCTGGACTCACCGAATGATGGACGGCAGCAGGCGAACAAGATGCATTTTTATAAATGGGTGAAAGGAGAGGAGGACTTATTAAAAAAAATGAATGACCACATGTGGCAGGGATATGCCACTGGGGAGAAGCCAGCCATTGATTTATGTGCACTACTGGCATTTGAAAATTCAATAATAACATTGACAAATGAGAGGCAAAGCTGGCCAGAGGACAGCAGAGAACTTGGAGTGGAGAAAGAAAATGCCAAGGTCAGGATGAAGGAACAGAAAAACATGCTTGTGTTGGAAAGGTTTTGAGTTAACTCATCTATATAAAGACATTAAGAAAAATCACTCTGGGATCAGAGCTCACCATCCTGACTCCGTGGCATGAACTGGGGGAGAAGTAGATGGAGAAGTTGTGGCATCCAGCAACCCTCTCTGTGGGGAGATCTACCTCCTGGCATGGGGAGTGGAGACCATTTAATCTTCCCCTCCTGCTTTCGATAAGCTGGTGCCTAGTGCTCCCTGCCACCTTTAAAATGAAACACCCTCCAGCTTCCAAGAACCGCTGGCAGACCCCGGCGTGCAGGAGCATCGCACCACGGAGCCCAAGCAGCTCGCTGCACAGGCTGGCACGTTAACCGGGAACGTGGTGGAGGCACTGAGGAGACTTGCCCAGCCCAAGCCCCATCTCAAAAACCCAGTTTGCTGAGGGCAATGCCAGACCCAGCACCTGCAGAACACGGAGCAGAAACCCAACATGATGCAACGAGGGCGAGAGAAAGGAAGACAGGAAGGAGTGGGGCAGGTGGGAAGGTAACCTGGGTGCACTGATCAAGGGCTCGGCAGCTCTGGTCAGCTCCCAGGCAATTGCTGGAGCAGTCTGCAGCAAGCCTCGTAGAGAAGGCATCTTAGCAGAGCCCATCATCACCCCAACATCCAGTAAGGGCCACTGGGGAAGGGTGTGCACTGAGACAGGGGAAGAGATGCAGTGCAGCCCAGCTGGAGAGCTGGGGCTTCTGGAGATGTTTTTCTAACTGCAGTTAGGTTACGGCTGGGAGGTAAATGAGAGGAACATGCTGCTGGCAAAGCTGTCACATCACATCATGTCACAGCACCCGGGAGTCTCACATCCCAAAGAGGCAGAGAAGAGGAGCTGTCAGCTTTTCTGGGCTGGGTGAATCTTACCCCAGGCTCAGAAATGGAGCATTTGGTTTTATTTTCACCTGTTCAGGGAAGGATGGTAGAAAAACCCCGTTGCAACAACCTCTCCTGAAAGCACAGAGACCTGGATCTTACAGGTCCATGGAGAAAGGGCATTAACCGAACTCATCAAAGCCATCTCTGGCCACCACTTGAATACCACCTCATCCTCACCACCTTGCAGAACGTAGCATGGCACATAATGTTACTTTAACATTTGAACTACTTAATAAGCTCCCCCCACAACCCCCCCATTCTTTTCTCCCCCTCAACCTTCTGACTCTGCTACGAACAGCAGTAAGAGTACGACTGCCAGGAGAGACGGCGGCGAGAACAGGAGCGGAGAACGTGGCAGAAATGTAGTTTGCTCTTTCTCACCACTCCTGGCCTCCCTCCGGGCTTGTATTCATCTATGAAGATGTCTTTTCTAAATGCTGGAAGGTCAGAGGTGGGGATGGAACATAATTCTGTTGCCTCGGTGTGCTTGGCTCAGTCAAAGGAGCACTTAGTCAAGCAGCAGAGATTTCCTCAAGGACTACACAAAGCCCTGGCACGGCTCCCCGAAGCCAGCGGGAAGGACCCCAGAGTGGGGGGGCAACACCTCAGCACTGGGAAACTGGGGGGGTTTGGTGCGTGGTGGGTTTTGCACTCAGAGGGAGGGTGTGGATGCCGTCTTGGGGCTCAGCTTTCCTGTGGAAGGAAGCAAAGGCCTTACTCAAAGTGTGTAGCTACTTGCAGTGTTAGGGCAGCGTTCGTCCCAGTAGAGACCAGTTCAACCCTCCAAACAGGACTGCTGACATGATGCTTGGGGTTTTTTTTTCCCTGCCCTTTTTTTTGCAAAGCAGTTAATTTCTACCCTCAGCAAGGCAGCTGAAACTCCTCTTCACGGTGCTTTACTCAGCTTTCCAGCCTGGTAAATCTCACCGCCGGAGCCAGCCTTAGTTTTAAATATCATCTAATATCACGTCACTGAATAGCTGATGTGCAGCACTGGCCTGTGTATTTTAGGATGTGTCCCTAAACAAGCTCCAAGCCAACTAATCCTTCAATACCCAGAGAAGTCTTTCCTTGGATCCACCCTCCTTCAGCCAGAGCGATCTTTGGGCAGGTGATTTTGGGGAGATCCCTAAATATGAGGCCAAAATACTCTGCTGTGTGGGAGGTGGGTAGAGAACAAACCTCATTGTTGGGTGCTACCCTTCAACAGAAGGATTATACACATAATCTCATTTACATTGCTGAGAATGGAGTTTTGTATCCCTGTTGTACGTTCTCTATATTTAGATTCCATGTTGCTGTTGCCACTCAGCTCCTCTATATCCAGAATTAGTATCCTTAACAATAACAAGGCACATGTGAAAACACCCCCCCACCTCTCCCCATGCCCCCCCTTTTTTGCTGGGTGCTTAAAGCTGGAAAACAAACACTATCACCTTTTATTTCCTTCATCTAAGGGTCTCAAAGCAGCTCATGTATGTAAAGTATCTTCTACAGGGAGGTAAAGTGAAGTACAGGGAATTTTTTGGATTCACCCAGATTTTTTAGTGAGTCTGTGGATGAAAATAGACTGAAACTGTTGCAGAGACGGCTGGAGCCCCTTCCAGTTACTGGCAGTGTTTCTCCCTGCAGATGTAGCTTTACCCCTCTGAAAATCTCTCAGCAAGAGTTTTATACAAATAATTAAGCTTGGCAAGGAGAGCCTAACTCTTTCTGCTTGCTGAAAAAACATTAAAATCCTCTGCTCAAGTTTGACACAGCCGAAATAATTAACGAGGGGGAAAAAAAAGTTGAAAAGCCGATAAAATCTCTGCGAGCCCACCCCTCCTCCTGTCCTGGGTAACGTTACACTGAGAGCTGTCTGTGTCAGCAACAGGGTTTTGCAATCAAATTTGAAACAGTGCAGCTGAGGACAGCATTAATTTAGAGTTTGGAGCCAGGGCTGCAGAAAAACTACAAGCCCAATCCACCGCTGGTGGAATTCTGCTGCTGCGGGGCTGCTGAACTGCGACAGAGGGGCTGGATGTAGCATCTTGCCCCTTTCTCCTCCCAGCTCCAAGGGTTACAGCAGGTCCTCAGAATCACTCCGGAGCCCATTAAAACAAAAGTAAGATACCTCCAATCATTATCACTCATTTTTATGGCCACGCTGTTCACAAATGACTGAATTTAGCTGTCAAATGTATAGAAAAGAAAAATAAAATCAAAGCATCAGCCATCTGCGCCCCAGAAAATGTTTATATTTCCATGGGTTGTTTATGGCAAGAAGGTCTCAGCTCCTTTGTTCCACACCATATTAGTTATTGCATGGGAAATGAGTGCTTTTCACTTTGCCATTTATAAGGCTTTTGCGTTCTCTCTCCTGTGCATGCTTGCTCGCTCTCTCTATATGTATTTTTAGTCCATACATCTTGGATTGACACGTGGAATTGTGTTTGTTTTACTGGTTCTGTCTCTCTAATCGTTTTTCATTGCAAAGGGGATCCAACGTGTGTTATTTACTCTGCCTTCTCCCAGCGCTGTTATTGCGAGTGCTCGGCTCAATCCCCGCAGCCGCCTCAAGTTCCCTGACCTATCTGAGAGTGAAGGAGGCAGGAGCAGGGAGAGCTCTGAAACCCTGGGCTCAGCTCAGAGATGTCGCAGGGGCCCAGCTCCTTGGGAACTCACACATGTGTCTGTGCTGTGGGTCAGGTCCTCAGCTGGAGCCACCCGGCATCGCTCCTCGGAGCGATACGCAGAGCAGCTGCAGCATCCCCCAGCTGAGGACGTGGCCTTGCAAACTGAGATTTATCCTGGACCAGGGCTGGGATTTTCAGGAGTACCTTGTGACCAGACTGAGGAATCTGCTCTCTTAATCATCTGCCCTAAGGCATCTTGGCAGCCACTCGTTTGCCAGCAGAGTTTAGTGCCTGTGCTCAGAAACTCGGGCCCTTTCAGCGTCTCTCTTAAGCAGAGTGCCCCAAATCCAGTAGCCACTTAAGCAAGTCTTGGCCAAAAGGCATCAAGAACAAGGCACGGTTGTTGCAACTAAAGAGTTCCACTCCAACACATCATGTAAACACATATTTAGCTCTAAGTGGATAAATAATCCCTCTGAAAGCCACCCACATCGAATGCTCTTCTAGATCCGGCGCTGTGCTTTGGGTGAGCGTCATATTTTTCCTCTTTCAAAAACTCCCCGAAGGAAAGCGTAAGCAGAAGTTAAAACCCCAGTGGCTGCCTCCACTTTCATCCCTGGCCTGATCTCATATTCTCTAACCTTACCTGGGAAAGTGCTGTAAACAGTGGGAGTGTAAATCTGCTGAGGTTACTCGGGCAAAGTAATATACGGTGCACCAGGGAGGCCTCCTCTGAAACACAGAGCACCGTTGTGGGGCCCATGTTATTAGATAGATGCTGCAGGAGAAGGAAAGGAGAAATAAAGGGCACACGAGGGCCAAATGGCTGCAAGATGGAGCTGGGCTTGGTTTTGGAGGGGACACGTTTACATACTCTTGCTACACAGCACTAGGGTGTCTCGAGCATATCAAGCATCCCAATCTCAGGGGCCAAAACCTCTAATGGGAATTTTGGGCAGCCCATGTTGTCCCTCCTTCATCCTGCACCTGAGAGCCCTGTTTCAGCTATCCAGCGCCCCCCAGGACCATGGGGGTAGCAGGGAGGGACTGCAGGACAGAGCCTAATTGCAGTTCTGTGCTCTAAGAAGATACTTGGTCTCACATTTCAGGCCTGCAGAAGCCAATGCCACCCTGTTTCGGGTGGTCCTACCAAAACCTTCCCACAAAACACTCCGAAAGCTCTGGGTCCCAGGAAAGCATCACTGGCCTCACAGCACAACACAGGATGGGGAGGCAGGTAACCATCCACTGTCAGTCAGGAGGGCAAATCCAGGACCAGGAATGTCACTGACACAGGAGGATGGTGTCACCAGGGACACCAAGGAGACCCAAAGGGCTATCCCCGCTCTTACACCAAGCCAGAGGCAGCGTGTGGTCGTCAGCCTGCAGTGATGCTGAGTGAGAAATCCCACGGCAAGCGAGTGAGGAAATGAATTCCAGGCAGGGGGAGGGAAGGGGTGGAACGAGCGTCTCTCTTTTCAAGGCAGCTGGGCTTATTTTAATGGGCAAGGTCAGCAAAGAAATGACCAGGAAGAGAAATCGCTGCCATTACAAATCAGTCGCGATCTTGTATCAATTATTCCCTGCGCAGTTCCCTTGCCTTGGGCTGAAGCAAACACGGCCTAATCAGTTTTACATCTACCTTTAATTTTATTGGAAAGAGGAGCCAGCAATGCATCATGGGGCTGCTGGGTGACATGAAAGGTGACCCCTGCCAACTTAATGACACAATACATAACCCTTAATGAAGTCACTATCTTGTCCTTTTTTTTGCTGTCTCAGCCCGATGATTTATGATGGCATCATTTTGCTTTGCCCTCTTTTCATTTCAGCTTGACAAAGTGGATGAAACAATTATCTTCGTTATCGGCCAGAGCAGTAGAAATGTGATGGTTGAGGATTTCTGCAGGTGGAGGGTCTCAGCTATGGAGAACACGGCTGGAAAAGTATGCTTAGGAATTCTGGGGTTCCCCTCCCCGCCCTCTTTCTTTTCTCTCTCTCCAACTGTGGCCCCCAAAAATGGATGGAGGGTCCCAATGAGCCTCACACACCCTATAGCCCTGTGGCAAGAAGTAATTTCAAGAGAAAGCTCTCTGGAGCAGCAGAGAGAAGAAAGCTCAGAGGCCCCCATACTCTTCCCTTTTCAGCTTTGCCCCCAGCCCCGCTCCTCTCCATACACCCCTGTACTGGTATGATCTACACCCCCAAATACACCTGGCAAAGGTTATTAGACAGGTACACAGCTCTATCAAGGTATCCAGTGCTGATGATGGCTCTGTGTGTTGTGCCTCCTCATGTGCAGGTGCATGTGTGTGTTTACACATGATTTTATGTATAATTAAAGTCAGCATAAGCCTGTGTGCCATCCTTCAGAGCCCAGTCTACCCTTCCATGGTCACAAGGCTTTCTGGCTACAAGTGCATTATAAACCTCCTGTTACTAATTGTAGCTTGATGCTTCGATTAAAATCACAGCCCTGCTTTTTAACCAATTTTTAGAGGAAAAGGGTACCTTTTCCCCTTGGTACCTACAGAGGTGGGATGATGGAAGCCTTCCTCCACTGACAGAGATGCAGATGGAAGCTGACGGCACAGTATTTCAGTCCTGCTAGGCAGAAATGACAAAGTGCCCTCGCTAGCCATATGCTTGATGGCACTTGGAACTGCCACAGCAATATTTTTTGGCTGGTGCTGCTCAGGGTCTGATGTGGCTGTTGCTGTTTACTTAGTTTCTCCTCTCCACTGAGATGATTCAGGATGACTGTGAGCAGACCTTCGGAGCAGTACTTAGGCACATGAACAAAGTGCTGCAATTCCTCACTGATTTTAAGAGATAAAAGACAGGCTCAGCTATTCCTATCACATCCTTTGCCTGCACAGGGCTGTTCCCCACAGTGCCTTTCCCAAGCCCTGAGCACAAGCCTTCCTCTGTTCCACAAGCTGATGGAACCTCTCCTTCCACATCTCACCAGCAAAGCTCAGCCTTGGAGTTCTCTGCTCCATCTTAAGCTACTCAGCTACCCCAAGTCCCCAGCCATGAGGTGCTGGAGAACCCTCTGTCAGCAGAGCTGGAATCAAAACATGTTGGAACACTCAAACACAGCACTCAGATGACACTGCCCTGCTACTCAGTAGGCATTTATGTATTCAAAAGACCACCTTTGTTAAGCCATTGTCTTCTGACACACTCAGAAGCCTTCCAGGATTTTACCACCACTGCTACAGTCTTCTGGTGTTCTTACGTGCACCCTTGTAGGTCAAGACCTCTGCACAGTGAACCAGTTCGAGTCCCTCTAATTAAGTTACTCTGTCTCATTCCTGACTAATATAAAACATGCTTATCAACCCCGATTCTGCACCGGGGCTCCATCCTCCTCCTCCTCACAAGGAAGGCTTTCTCTCCATGCTGTGACCTGAGCAGGGCTTCTCAGGGAGGGTGGGGAAGGCATGAGAAGATAAATGCAGTTTGGCAGGACATTAAGGGAAACCACAATATTGCCTTGTAATGCAGCTCCTATCTGATCAGCAGAGTCAAATGTGGTGCCGGAGTTATGTCTCATAGGAAGTGGAACCAGCCGCCCCCGTCAAACTGATTGCTGAGATCTTCCCTGAGATACTCCTTCTGTCTGTCAGAGATACCAGCTGCTGAGGAATTCCCAGCATGTGCTGCAAGTGACCCCAGCCGAGCTAACGCAGACCCTTCTCCCGTCTCCATCCCTCGGGCTCCTCCCCGGGGCCGCAGCCACAGTTGTGGGGAAGGGGACAGCCGCCTGGGGGGGGCCTGAGAAAGCATGGCCTGGCTCATCCCTGGAGTAGAGATGTGGGAGGGGGACGTGACTACTGCTTTCTCTTGCGGTGAAAGAAAAAGCTGCAGCTCTTGAATTGCTCCTTTAATTTCCCAACACCTTCCTTCTGCCCTCACAGGAGGCATTTCCTGCTCCTCTTGTCAGTTTGGACAGCGTCCTAGGAATTCATTCACATGGAAGGTGGTAAATGTGATGCGTTGGCAGAAAGCAGAGGCAGTGGGAGCCTCTAGTACGTTCAGAACAATCTGCAAAAAAATTAACTAATTAATTCTCAGAGCACTCCTGTCAACTAGACAGGTTTGAATGCCACACACAGGGGAGGGACGAGGCCACCAAGATCCAGAGCCCTCTGCACCAACGGGTGCTGGAGGTGGCCAAGGGCAGCTGAACTTCCTTTGGGTGGAAGAAGCACAGAGCTACAGAGCCATGGAGCGACGGAGCCATGGAGACACAGAGCAGTGGAGCTCCAGAGTCACAGACCCACGGAGCTTCAGAGTCATAGAGCCATGGAGCTCCGGAGCCACTGAGCTCCAGAGTCACAGAGCTCCAGAGTCATAGAGCCATGGAGCTCTGGAGCCACTGAGCTCCAGAGTCACGGAGCCATAGAGCGACGGAGCCACAGAGACACAGAGCTCCAGAGCCATGGAGCTCCAGCACCACGGAACCTGCTGAGATTCAGCTACAGAGAGAAAAGGAAGGACTTTGGAGCGACTCCGCTACCATCAGGATAATTACAGCTCAGATTAAAACTGGTTGGAAAACAGGAGCATTTTACAAATGAAGGAGCGACTTACTGCAGGGTGGTTTAATCATAATTAAGAGGAAGACACCGCTCGATGAGCAGCCGCACGCGGGCCTGGCTGTGGTTCGAGTAGCCGCCTGTGATGCACGGCGGCTGTTTCCAAGCCCCTTTCCACATCCCCTTTCTTCCTCTCATCCTTGTTTTTAGAGGCATCACAGGTTTTACACCATGGCCCTCTCTGGGGGTGTTTAACGCCCATGGGTTGGGGCACAGGCTTTGGATTTGGGGACAAACAGCAGCGAACCCTTCTGCGGGCAGGGTGTGCTTCTGCTGGCGGGCCGAGCGCTCGAAGGGTTAACGCGTCCCTCCGCTTTGCTTCCCTCCAGTCCCTCTGCCAAAATCCCCGCTCCTTCGTCTGCCGCGCTTCCTCCGCGTGTCAGCAGAGGAAATCCGTAATCTCCCAGCTACAGATTTGGGGAACTTTGACATCCCCTAATGAGGTAAACACATTACTGTCATGTACAAACAAACAGCAACAAATTAGCAGCTGACACGTGAGGAAGGCACGGCGGCGCCGCAACACGCGGCACTCTCTGCAGGCAATTAAGGCTGCCAGTGCTGACTGCTCACGTGCCAGCCGGGGCTGTCCTGTGCTCCCTGCCCCAGCCCCATGTCCTTACTGGCCATTCCCCATCTGTCTTCCCCTCCTCTACCCGCTCCCAGGACCTGGCTGGCATTTGGGCATGATGCACGCTAAGGTCAGGTGGAAGAGAAGCAGCAGCTGGTAGAACTGGGGAAAAAACACCTCAACATTGTGGCCAGTGACTGCAAGGGGCTGGCAGGGGATGGATGTGTCTTGGTTATGACATCCCTGAGCACCCAGCATGGGCTGCTGTCAGAGATGGGATGCTGAGCTGGGGGGACCTTCAGCTTGAGCTGTGGGATTGCTGTTATTCCCAAAGGGGAATGTGGAAGAGCAGGGAGGGACTGGAGCAGTCAGGCAGAGAAGGTGCCTTGCTTTGCATCTCTCAGAAACCAGTTGTGGCAGTGTCACCCATAAGGCTCCCAGGGTCTTTGCTTCTGGTCCCTTGCTCATGACCCTGTGCCAGGAGAAGGGCTGAGTAGCTAAAATAAGAGAGGAAGGGAGCCCAAGCTGGGACAGACAGGCAGATATTCAACTTGCATTTCAGCAAAAGCCACCTCTATTAAGCGAGAGCCAGGGCAGCAGGCCCACGGTCAAAGGGCTTTATTATTCTAATTGCTTTGCAAGGCTGGAGAAGAATCCAAATCAGTCATCACTCAGAATAATAATCATGAAAAGAAGATAGATAAATAAATAAAGGTAGGATCCAGCCAAAAAAAAAAGGAGCTCACATTATCAGCCAATAAACCAATAATCCATTAGTGACCAAGGTTGCTGAATAATATAGTACTTTCACAGTACCCATAATTTATACTGCAGACTAGAGAATAGACACGATTATTAGAGTGAGGGCTACTGGATGACACATGATGCATGACCGCGCGGCATTGATCTTCACACAACAGGAAGGTGTCTAGACTGGGAGATGTATGGCCGTGCGATTCAGAGCGGGGCATATTTCATGCGGGGCCTAATGGAGTAGTGGAGGCTGTGATGGATGACTTGCCTAGTTTCAGTAGCAGCGCAGTTATAGCAGTGCTAATGCGTGACCTCTCCCGCTCCCTGCGTCCTTCATTCAGTCAGGGTGACCTCATTTAAAGGGATGGAAAATGAGAGGCGAGGGGGAGGGAAAAGGGGGAGAGAGAGGGGAGGAGAAGAGGAGAAAAGAAGAAAAATAAAAGATAAGGAGAGGGTGGGATGTAAATGAAGAGTCTCTTGTGAGCTTCTGCCCCTGCTTAAGGCTCGCTCCAGCGCTGCAGAGGCACTGGGGGTGACTGGGGACTGGTTCTGCTCTGCACCAGTTGGGATTCTGCTCCTGTTTGGACGTGGTTACTCCCAATTTACACAAGTGCTACTGAGCGCATGGTAAGGCCCCTGTAAGGGATGAGTATCAGCCTTGCTCAGGCACCCAGAGCTCGTGGGACCAGGCCAGCAGACCCTGCAGCTTGCGAGGTGCTGTGCTGGTGCTGGCTCAGCTGCCTGGTGAGTTACGGGAGCCGTGGTTACTGCTGCAAGGTGCCCGTCTGGTGTCTCTGCCAGAAATTGTCCCCAGAGGGGACCCAGGGGAGGTCCTCCCTAGGAAGGGCAGTGAGGGCTCATGAGGGCAACAAAACAATGCAAAACTAATGCTGCTGACCTGCACAGCACCATGTTGGGTTTGCTCCCTGCACCCCTGGGCAGAGGAAGAGGAAGAAGAGGAGGGAAGGAAAACGTGACTCTGAGCAGGACAGGAACCACATTTTGCTTTCTCACAGGACAATTGGGAAGGATGTTAAGATGCTGGGCTGAGGCCCCTCTCTGTTTAGAAAGGTTATTGCAGTCACACCAGAGTGCCTAACCTGGAGGGATTTTACTCAGGGCTCCCAGACCTCCCATGAGCTGGGCAGAGGAGCAGCAGTGGCAGGACTGAGCCTTTCAGGTGCTCCACAGGGATGCTGGGACCCGGCTGCCTGAAGAACCCTGCATGGATCATCAGAAGAATGTGGGGTTTTGTTAGCTTTGGGGTCCAGTGTTCTATTCTTTTTTAACTCCCAGGAATTTCTTTTAAGGAAAGACAGGTATTTTTATGGCATTTTGCCTTCACATCTAACAGTATCACTTTTTGATGGAAACAACTACATCCATTTGTTGGTGAGGAAGATACTCAAGATTGCTAAAACAATGTACCCAAGAGCTTCAAACTGGTTTGTCTCAGGATAATTGAGGGCAGAGCCCTGCAGCTAGCCCTGACTACAGCAGGGAACATCTCAGCTGCCTCCCTTCCCTCAGCTCTTAGCTGGATGCTCACTGCTTCTTCTGTGATGAATTCCACGCTTTGGGAATGAATCCTACAGGCTCCCCAAAGGTTAAATAAAATGATCTGTGGAAGTTGAAAACTGAATTGATAAAAGGAACTGTTTGTTTTCTCTCTACTATTTTGATCCTAGTTCCCTTATCTCTCGTTCATTGTTTCCACTACCCTGGATTAGTGCCCAGGACTGTTGTCAGCCAGCGTGTCCGTACAGTGAAGAGACAGTCTCCACCCCAAAGAACTTGCAAGCTTAGAGTGAAGACAGATGGATAAAAGGCGAGATTATTGTTATTCCTGTTCAGAAGTAGGAAACTGAAGCACGTGGAGCATACATCTCTGCTCACAGTCACAAGGGAATGGCCAGAGCAGAACCAGGAGCTAAGCCTCAGGTGCTCTAAACATGAGAGCATCCTTCCTCTTCTGAGCAGCCAGCACTGACACTGGGCTGCGCAGGAGGTTACAGTCTGAGCAGAGGAAAGGGGTGTTTGTCAGCTCCTTGGGGTGTTTGCCAGCTCTTTGGTGCATCTCTCAAGTGACTCTTCTCATCAGCCCTAAACCACGTGAATCCCACATTAGCACAGACCCTTCCAGGCTCACGGCGGCTCCTGTAACACCATCTCACTGTCCACTACAGCAGCTGTGCACCTCCCTGCCCCGAAACCACGTACAAATCCATATATCCCCCCTGCTACATCTCTCCCCCTTCATATAAGGGCTTTAACTCCCCAAGCTGCCTGGAAAGCAAAAGAGAGAATGGCCATTTACTGCGTTTCCTTTGCCATCTGGGCTTATTAAAAACTGCGCAGCAAATTAAAAATAGGTGGGAACAAAGATGGGGGAATGACATAAAGGGTTGCAGAAAATTCTCTGTGTACTTTTAAAAGCTGGAATTGCCATATGGACTGGCAGTGAGACATGTTTTACATTTCCACTGGTACATGACTGACATCATTTAGCATTAACTTCTATTTGAATAAAATGGTAGTAGACATTTAGGTAATATTACAGGGCAATAAATGTTTTAAAGAGCCTTGGGGGGATGCTCTTGAAACACAGTCCAGACCAGAACTCTAAAAATATGTCTTAATATATATTAACCTCTTTTAGGACTTTTGGCTCTCAAACAAATAATGGAGGATAGAGGGGTTTTTTCACCCCCCTCCCCTTTTACTCTGAATTAAGAGTCCCTGGCTATAATTTTCCCTTTTTCCTCTTTAGCTGTGCTGGGAAGAACATGAGGGAATGTAGTTAAAATTCAAAAAGGTTCCCCTTTATCATTACCATGAATCAACACAATAAATGAGCCCCTTCAGAGCACGGTAATAAGAATTTGATAAATCATCAGCCAAAAATTAACTAGATGTCAAAACAATCTTTGGGAAGTGTGATGGATTAGGGGCGATAGTGGCAATTAATCTCCCAGCATGAGTTCACAGGAGAGACTGAGCGCTGGGAGATGGATAGGGGGGAGACCAAGGCCTCACAAGGTCAGGACACTGCAGAAAGGAACGAGAGAGGGAGAGAGAGAGATGGAGAGAAGGAGGAGGGAAAAAAAATTCCACTGAGTCGGCAATACGCGGGCCCCCGGCAGCCGAGGTAGAGGTCAGTCACATGCCTTTGAAAACCTTTCTGTCTCCAGCTGCTCTGGGTGATGAGGCAAGCACTTTTCTGCTCCTGCTAATAAATGCCACAAGCCAGCTCATGGGGTACAACACATGGCTGGAGAGAGCGGCCGGCTTCGCGCGCGGGGCTGAGCTCCTTTGTAAACAGCCCCCGGGGCGGCGGAGGTGGCAGGATGCCGGAGGGGGAGCGGAGGGAGACAAATCCTTCTCTAATGTGTGAACTCATCCATACGAGGCCCGGCGGTGGGTGCGCGTGGCTTGACTAATTCTGCCTGAGCACTGGAGGGGAGAGTGCGGGAGGGAAGTGCCGCTGCAGTCATAAATCCCCATCCAGCTGGCAAAGCCACTGCCTCGGTCTCCCACCTCGCAAGGAGGTTTGCGGCCCCGCCGGAGGCAGCTGCAGGCTGAGGAAGCGCTCCCTGGACTGACACCGCTCCAGCTGCATCTCCCAGTGCCATGCTGGGGGTCCACAAGATCCCTCTGACCACAGGATGGAGAGCTGTGAGCTTGTGGAGTGGCACGGATGGGCTGCTCTGCCCGGTCCACGTTCAGCTGCCTTGGTGGGGTGGTAAAGAGCAAAGTCCGTAGCTTGTGATGGGCAAGCCTGAGGAGGAAACATCTCACCACACAAGCAGGGATGACCGGGATAGGTTCTGTGACACAGCAGGCAAGCCAGGCCAGCACAGGCATCAGCTGCCACAGCCTCGCTTGTCTCCACTGGTGGAGGTGTTAGCTGCAAACTGAACCGCAGAGCTTTGTGCCGGTGGGAGAACAGCTCATGTGGCTGCAGAAGATTTCAACTAAGGGATGTACAACACCTGCAAGGTTCAGACCAGCCTTCTGGAGCTCCCGGACAGGACTTCATGTTGATGCTGTGCATAAAACACTGTCACAACCCATCATCTTTTTGCAGCCTCAAAGGCAACCTCACAAACATAGCAGTGTGTGAGCCTCCTCACAGCACCTACACGGGGGTTTGGGCTAGGGGTGAAGGGAGAGGAACAGGCTCAAGCTCTGCTCCTCCAGCACAGCCTCTGGCACTCAGGGTGGCTGTGACACTGCTGACCATCTCCGCAGGGCTCCGTTCCCCTCGGCTGGCAGAGCGGGTGATTACACCAGCACAGCAGTTTGCTGCTGCGGGAAGTTTGATCCACCGGGGTTGGGAAGCATCCTGGGATGGAAGCAGCAGTGCTGAGGTACTGACAGGCTGGCTCCTGTTCTTACCTCTGTCATCAGAGTGGTTCCAAAGAATGTTTCTCAATAGGGTGATAGGAGCTTTATATATCTATATAAATATATATATTAAAAAACACCAGAGGAAAAGGTGAGAGGCATTACTGTGTTAACAAGACAAGATGCACAGAGATGCAAGAGATGTACTGAGGGTGTTTGTCCGCCCCCAGCTTCCAGGACTCATTTCCTACATCCCTGTACATGCCTCCTTTCCCTCCTTCCCTCTCTAGGGGAGCAATTTTCCTTATTCAATGCTGGTTTTTGCATCTTTTACCCTAACAGCATCACGGGCTTCCAGCTCAAGCGAAGCATTGTACCAACGAAAATATCTACCATGAGTCAGCTGCCACGGTGCTATTTTGCTGCCCTAGGCAATTGCTTGCTCTGCTGGCAGCCCGTAGCTAACCCAGTGCAGCAGCTACTCCCTGCTTGCCTTTCCCATTATGTCCAACCCTTGGTAATTAGGTGTACAACAGCATCTCTGCTCGGAGCGCGGATCGGCGCCGGCAGGGCTTCCTGACCAGCGTTAGCTGGGTGAGATCCAGCAATTATGTGCACGAGGGGTGGTGCCATACGCTGCCCGTCTTGCTCGATTTGTGCTCTTCTTTCTCTGCACAAAAATCCATCACAGAATCACAGAATTGTAGGGGTGGGAAGGGACCTGCAGAGCCCATGGGGTCCAACCCCCTGCCAAAGCAGGGTCCCTAGGACAGGGCACACAGGTCGGCGTCCAGATGGGGCTGGAATATCTCCAGAGAAGGCGATTCCACACCTCCTGGGCAGCCTGTTCCATCACCTGGAATCCTTTGCAATCCAAACAGGCAAAAAAAGGGTGATGAAAGAAGAGCAGAGAAGTCAGGCGATCACCAGGCAGGGCTTCTTCTCATGCTTTGCATCGGGCCTCAGGGCATGGAGCTCCCAGTGACATTTCTCCCAGCAAACCCAGAGCCTGACGTGTACTTGGGATGGCACCAGCCCATCAGAGCGACACCAGAGCACAGCCAAGCCCACAGCAGCCTTTTCAGGAGTGACAGTGGCCACAAGAAAAAGAGTAATTGGCCTAGCTGCTCTGCAGCCACGCTACTGCTGTTCTCCGTTTCATCACTCCGAGGCTTGCAATCCTTTCCCGAGCTGTTTAGCATCTCTCCTCACATTCTCACTGCTGGAGCACTGTTGGCTTCGATACACACTGTGCTCTTCCCCTCAAGCGACAAGGAACAAATGTTCATGCAACACAGAAAGCGCCCATGGGGCGAGGAAGGAGAGCCCAAGATTTACTGAAAACGTCTGTGGCTGCTTGCTTTCACCACTGGCTATCTTCCCATTCCAAGCTGGGTAAGAGGACCAGGAGACAACAGCCAGGGACAGCTGCTCAGCTCACCAAAGGTTCCTGTCCTCCTCCATCATCCTGGCACCAGCTGAGAGGAAGGACGGACAGGCTTTGCAACTGACAACCCATGGGTCTCCAAGGCTGGTAAGGAATGCAAGGTGTGGGCAGAGCGTCTGGCAGCAGCGATGGGCTCTGCATCGTCCTGGCTGCTCTAGTCATGACCTGAAAGCCTCTCAGATGGGACAGTAGTGCATGCAAGTGATGTTCTGAACCCGAGTTGTAAAAGTAGAGCTTGGAAATAGAAGTGGTTGTGAAGTGAAACCAGAAGTGGGAGCACCAGCGAGGCAAGATCTGACAGGCAGCGTGAGCTGTGCTCCAGCAAGCTGTTAGCTCTCTGTCTCATCTCACTAGAGGTGCTGTTTATGGACTGAGAAGATAAAGACTGAAAATGCAGCTGTGGCAGCATCACTCTCAACTTGGCCTGTTTGCATTGGCGGGGCACACAGATTCAATTATGCTGGAGACTCCACTACAGAGGATGCTCTGCAACCACAACCCAAGACACATTCCTTTTCCTGAAGAAATTAAAGTCCACAGGAGGTTGCAAACATTGGCAATGGCAATTTTTATTCTTTGATTAGATGCCTCAGGGCCAAATACTGTTGTCACTACTGCAGGGTACAGGGTCAACCCACTGAAGTAGAGAGAATTAATTCAGATTTATGCATTTCAAATGAATGGGTTGGTAGCATCTTGAAACAGAGGTGGTACAGCAACCCAGCTTAGAGGGAACATCACTCCTCCTCGCTTGCAATGCACAACATGCACTGGGGATGGTGCAATGAGAAAGTCGTTGGCTTCTCCATTAAGATAAAATAAACTATTTGCTGCTGGTCACCTGAACATGCACACCCAGCTCAGTAATGTCTGCTGCTAAAATCTGATAGCCATTTATTTACTGGAGCAGGGACAGCACAGAAGCATCATGTGCTTTTCCCTTCCCAGCCTAATTTTGCTGCTAAGTTAACAGAAGCTCAGTCACAGCACAGGACTCGCTCATTATTGCTCGTTGTTAGAGGCTAAGCCTCCATTAGCTCTGGCTGCTTCTCTCCTGCCTATTCATACTGTTGATAACACCTTTCTTAAATATTTGCATCCTTAAGAAGCTGCTGTTTTCTCTCTTTTTTTTAAATCTTATTGCATCTTTCATGACTTTCCCTGGGTTGCTCGTACAAAGAGACAAATGCTTGGCAAACGTTTGGATACTGCTGGCTGCTTGGCACATATCAATGTCAGAAGATATTTTTTTGGGGAGGGGGGAGAAGAGGAATGGGGACAAGAAAAAAAAAACCCCACCCAGCTGGAACACTTTCCCAGAATGCCTGTCTCTTCTCAAGACAGACAAGGCTTGGATAGAGCAGATGTTTCCACCCAAAAGCAGATGTGAAGATGTTACTTTCCCAGGGAGGAAATGTGATGGGGGTTATTATTAACCAACAGTCCCTGTATGACAGCTTCCCTTGACCAACAGTTGGAAAATCTGGAAAAAGCCACAGCCCTCTAATCCAAGTGGTGGCAGGAAACAGCCAGCCCTGATGGACTCTGTTGATTTATTATTATTAATTACAACCCGGAAATGACCAGTAACATCTGAGGGAGCCAAATGTGGAAGGGAAAGCAAGCTTGGGAAAAAGGGCCAAATTTTTGATTCCATGATGGCCTTAACATACTGCTAAACTTCAGGAAAAGCAGCTGCAAAGCTGGTCTGAGCAGCCTCCCTGGTCTGAGCAGCCTCCCTGAGACACCAGAAAGGAAAGTGCGGTAGCGCAGCAGCCAATAGAGCAAGGAGGAGTTATACAACAAGGAGCAACCCTGTGCCACACATGGAGTGTAATGTGGAGCGAGTGACAGCCCTCAAACTAGAAGCATTGGACCTGCCTGAACACGATGCTGAGCCTCAAAGAGTGGTGCCTCCTAAAGACTGGCTGGGAAACCGGTTTCCCTGCATGGCACCATGTGTGTACAGCTGCGTGGGCCAGCCCGTCCCTGCAGCTCCACGACACGACTGTGCTGTAAATCAACCAGTGGAACAGAAAGAGAAGAAAGTTCAGACCAAACCACACACTGCCAACGAGAAATCCATCAGAGAAACAATAGCCAACGAGAACAAAAGGCAAAATAGAGTTTGATAACATCAGGCATTTGAAAAATGACCAAATCCCTAGCGATGGGAAGGTACAACAGACAGGGCTCTAGCTGGGTGCAGGAAGCTTGATGAAACGTGGTTACCAGTTCAGAACTGGAACAAGATAAACTGACAGTTCACAGAAGGCTGATCAAAAGCAAGTGGGGCTGTGATAGGTAATGAACAGACACATGCAAGTTGCTTTACAGTTGCATGGAACTGTGAACGGGGTGTTTTGAGCATCCCCATGAGCCGTGTGTGAGCACGGGAGCAGCACCCTGGTCACCGAGACTGTCCCTTGCTCTGGGTCATATAACCAGGGTGCGTCTTGTGTTTGTCACTCTGCCAGAAGTGGCTGCAGACACAATGTGGTTACTCCAAAATTAGGATGCTCAGGGCCCAACACCAACATGAGGGGAGCTCTGATGATCACAGGGTACCCAGCTACACAGAACCTGGCAGGTGCACGTGTATTTTGCTGAACCAGGAGGCTGGTTCAGCTTTACTAAAAGCTTTGGATTTCTTTCACTCTACAGAGCTTTGACACTTCCAGATTTTAAAATAAACACTGAATCAGCCATTACCACCGCTGGTGTAAAATAAGACATCCTCTGCTTCTCCACTGGCAGCCCCACGGACACTTTCCCACCAGGTACCGGGGAGCGCAGGCTGCCTGACACGCACACCCGCCAGCTGCGGTTAACCCACAACCTGAGAGCTCGTAAAAACAGCTGTTTATGTTTTCAGAGCAGTATTAACATTGTCAGACCATGGCAAATCTGCTTAATTTTAATAGACATATGTATAATACACAAGCCAAAATACACTTAAACCGGGACATGTCGGAAAATAAACAACTATTAACTAATGAAATAGAAAGGAAGCCAGTTCCAGTGCTTTCTCTCACACACACATCCCCTGCAGCCATGGTTCAGTCAGCATCTCCCTGTGATTCCTCACTCCAGCCTCACACCCCAAACTTTGACAGAGAAATAAAGAGCCCTCTTCCAAATGTGCTGAGATGGCACAGGAGGGAGCGCTGAGACCTCTGCCTGCGTGGGTTTTCAGCATCAGCACTGCCTGAACGGTCACAGTGTAAGTCCCTTTCCAAGGAAGCTTTAAAAATGCTCCATGACATTTGTGGGAAGAACCAGCCCTACCAAAAATCTTATGGAATGGTTCTGGCACAGACAACAGCACAGTGCTTTGGATGCCTGGGCAGGAGGAGGCACTGAAAGGACTGATGTTCAGCTGGGCAGTTTGGGGTAGCATGCTACGAAACTGGAACCTCAGCTCGTTTTAAAGCTCTTTTCCCATGGCAGAATGAGAAAAAGGGGCTTTGCCCACCAGGACCAGCAGTTACAGAAAGAGTGGTGAAGGACTGGAACAGGCTGCCCAGAGAGGGGGTGGGTGCCCCGTCCCTGGGGGTGTTCAGGGCCAGGTTGGATGGGGCCCTGGGCAACCTTGTGTAGCTCCAGGCTGGAGGTTGGTGTCCCTGCCTGTGGCAGGGGGTTGGAGCTCTGTGTCCCTTGGGGTCCCTTCCAACCCAGACCAGTCTATGATTCTATGATCTCCTGCCTCTGACTGTGCCTAGCACTAAGGATGACTGCGCTTTCTTTGGGGGTTTTAATGTTCCTTCTCAAAGGGGAGTTCCAGTCCCAATCCTTCGACTGACCAGACCCTCTCTAGATATAACTGCATCTACCCATACTGATGTATTTGTAGAAATTGAACCATTTCCACCCCTGCCCTTTTCCTTCATTTACTTTGTAAGGTATATACTGCAGAAACCAACTGTGTGGAGGCGAGGAGAAGTGCCCCATGTTGAGAACAGTATCTCCAAGGGGCTTTTCCAATGAGGTGCAGATTTCTCTGGCATACATTTTCAGAGCTGAAGTCAGTATAATGAAGTCCAGAACTTTTAGGTTTCCCCTTTAATATATCCATCATGTCTAGATCCATTATTGACATGTTGACTTTCTTGTTTCTGATTTAAGCTGCCAGACTCAGTAAAATTGCCTTGACAGCTTTAGCATTTGTGGCAGAACACTGACATGATGTTACTTACAGCTAATTAAAGTTGAGAGCATAATAAACAACGTTGGGATCCTAGCAACCTAATTTCCTCGGGTATTGAGTTTGCTGGATCTTGACCTGAGTTCTTTGAAGCTCTAGCAAATTTGGAGCCTGCCCTCCCTGCTCTGTGGGGGCTGGCTTTGAAAATCAGGGTGCCTTTCATCCCAGGTTGGTAACACCAAGATACATGGATCCAGCCTGTCTGGGGAACTGAGGGATGGGGAGAGACAGGGATGGGGAACTGCTGAGGAAACAGGACATGGAGATGCTGGAAGTGGCTTTCTAAGTCCATTTCACTGAGGAGAAGTGGGTTGATGGGTTATTTATAGCTAATTAGTAATGGGATAAAAGTGAGAAAAGGAAAATTTAGACTGACCACCAGGAAATCTTTCCTACATGTGAGCTCTGTTGGACTGCAAAATACTCTCTCAAGGGAAGCGGCACAAACCACATTGCTTGAGTCATCCCAAAGCACGTCAGCACAGGGGGCTGGGAAAGGCAGGAGAGGGAGCACAAAGAAGGGGACCTCACAGAAGCAGGGTTTCTATTACCAGGCCATAAGGTCTTGGAAACTTTACCCACATCACTTCTATTCTCCTCTCCCGTGCCACCTCAAACCCAGCTTGTTTTGCTTGGAAGTGCCTATCACAGTAGGAAATTACATACTCACAAAATAGAAATATCAGTTCAGTCAAGGGCAAAATTTCACCTTTTCTTCTGATGAACATGTTTTTGTTATTTATTTTGTTTTGACAACAAAAGAATAAAACTTGCCATACCCAAGTCAGATTCTCAGAGCTGACTCAGCCAGCAAAATCAGCATTTTTTTTCTTGTCTGCAGTGAATCAAAAAAAAAAATCACTACTCAACTTGTGCAAAATCAACTGAAATTTGAGGTGAATTAAATCCAAAATCTCCCTCTGTTCCTACCAGTGACTGACGTGCCTTCCTTATTGCCAGTTTCTTGAGTGCTATTGGACTGATTTCTCCCGTTTCCATCGTATCTCCTCATTCTGCAAAGCAGGGCAACGTTTCACATCTCTTTTGTGAAGACTTAAATGCAGTGCAAGCGACACCCTCACCATGAGTTGTGTCATCAGAGCAAAGAAAAGTTGCATTAAGTGAAATCCCAATGGAAAATGTTCTAGTTCAAGTATGTTGTCTTGCAGTTGTGTGTTATGAGGAGCAGCTGCTCAAGTCTCAGGAAGATGACAATGCATCTGGCATGTCAACAGATAAATTTTAAGTGGTTTACTACACTGGTACAAGGGCCATGGTGGTGCTCTTAATTCAGCTTAAAATAGCCTGGAACCAAAGCTCATGCTCACACGATGGTTTACTGCTTTTAGAGTGGTTTTGAGACCACTGTTCTTAACAGGGTGAAACTTCTGGGCACAGACAAGGCCCCAGACATGAACCAGAGCTGGTATATATGAAAGAGAAAGGATCTTAGAGCCCAAGTCATTGCTTGCAGGTACCCTGGTGCATGTGTAGGAACTCCTGGGATGCCAAGAACTTAATTCACCTCTGGAATTGCTCTGAATTTGTGGTCACAGGACAAAAATCATGTTTTACACCTTGGATGATGCTGAACTGTCTCTGGGTTTTGCTAATCACCCTGCTCTTCACTTTCCCACTGTCTCCACGTGGCAGATTATTTGCCAGAGCCCCAGAGCTGGGTTTCAAGGCAGAACCACGCACGGGAAGAAAGCAGAGAGCAATTACTGACCAAGTGAAGTGACGAGCTTGTGGGTTAACATCTCTCAGGGCAGCACATCTCCCTAGGCCCTTGGGAACTGATCTCAGCCCTGACCTCAATTGCCTGTTACTCCACTGCTTGGGGGCTGGACGTGATGCCTCCTCCTGACTGGTGCCAGCATGAAGCAGGGAGGGGACCTTTACTACCCACCAAACTTTGCTGGAAGCAGCTGCTGCTAGGAAAGCGATGCAGGAAGAAGCCTCACTCAAAGGTGACAGTGGGACCTAGGAGAGCAAGATTCTGCAGCAGGAATGCCCCTCTGCTCCTGGAAAATGAAGCATGGATCCAAGCCCTCCATCCTGTCCTTTCCCAGGAGCCAGGGAAGGCAGCGTGGGCTGGCCCTGAGTCTGGGCACGCAGAAGAGATGACCACTCGCAGCATTCCCTCCCTGTCAAGTCTCACTTCCCATTTCAGTCCTTGTCTCCTGGTGTTTCACAAACACTGGACTTCACTTTGGTTTCCCAGCTGCACACTGTCCTTTTTACCAGGGGTAGACAGAATGGATGGTAGAGGGACAGCAAAGGAAAAGGAGCATTTGCATTTCCCAAATCCTTACGGGCTGCACCCTTCCCTGTCTCCAGAGCAGTTAACACAGCCACTGCACTGAATTCACCATGGTGGGGAAATGAACCCCCCAAAAAACCTCAACTCTTGGATAAAGGACGCCTGCAAAAGCTGCATTTCCTCTCTTTTGTCTTGGCTGGGGCTGGTTTTAGTTCCTGATTGTTCAGCCTCTTTATTCCTCACTTTCAGACTCTTGTTCACTTCCAGCTGGGCGGTGTGTGTGCTTCGGGGATCCAGTGGGAAAGGTGGTGTGCAGTGACCCCCAGTCATTAATCAAGCTGCCTAAGCCGGGGCCTTTTCACAGCCAGAGCCTGATTATTGGCTCTTGGGAGCTGTGTAATAAAATGACAAGGGGAGTGAGTCTATTTCCTGCCGCCAAACTGCTGACATTAATTCACACTGGGGGGCTCTGGGAAGGCAGCAGGGATGGGGGGGAGAGCAGGGAAAGGGAATCTAGCCGTGCGAGTCAACACCGGATCAGCGTGCCGCTGCCCTGGTCCTGTGTGCGTGTGAACAGGCGTGTTCATGGGTGCACCAACTCTCCTCTGCAGTCAGTACAGCAGTTTCAGGAAGGATCAGGTCTTATAAAATATACCAGGCAAAATCTTGGGACTAAATCCAGGATCCAACTCTTGATCCTTTGTTACTTCAGAGGCCCGGATCCTGTCTGTAGCCCCTTGCCTTATCTAGGCTGCTATTGACACTACTACACCTAAAAAGCTCGGGTTTTCCCTTGAAAAAACAGCAAGAAAATTAACTCAACCTGATGAAAGCTGATGCGACAACTTTAGCTCAGATGCTCAGGCTGTAGCCTGATCTAAGAAGCCCCAAACAAATAGCTACGGCCACACTCATTTGGACTTCAGGCTACCAGGGTGTGAGGGGTTTCCTCTCCTGGCTCTCCAGTGTGCCTGCAGAAAGCCTTGTTTCCAAACATCTGCCATGCTTTTAGGGATGAGAGGAATCCATCCTAATGATAAGGAAAAGACAAAACAAAGCCCCTCCCCTCAACTACCGCAAGGTCAACACTGGAAGTGTTTATACCCAAGATCTTAGAGTCCTTGTGTCTAGGAAAACTGGGTGATTGCATCCTGACATTCCTACTGCTGAAGAACAAACTGGATGGGAAGTACAACTGGTAACAATTTTCTAAAATTGCAGAAATTTCTTGTTCTTTTCTTTTTTCCTCAGTTAATAGTTCTTTTGTCCTGACTCTAGACACTTTGCTAATCAGTTTATATCATATGGGAGCTATCAGCAGAGACAGTCAAGCCTGGGGATATGTAAAACCTTTCCATTGCCTGAAGGATCCAAGGAGACCTTTGACACTTGCCAAATTCTCTTGCAAGGGAAGGGTAAGGGAATAATGTCAGAGCCAAAATCTGCAAAGTCCTTTCTTCATTAGCCTTCAAATATAATCTGAAAACTTTCCTTTGCTGATACCATGTTTTTATGGGGCAACAACAATCGAGGACTGGTTTTGCTGAGCCCACTTTGGTTCTGTTTCTGGCACCCAAGCCACCCGTAGTCTAGCCTGGCCATCTGGTCCCTTGGCTTGTTCATGGATGGCTGCAGAAGGGCCAAGAGGGTGGAGATTCAGGGTCTGTCGCAACCCACCGGGTCAGCTGCTGGGGTATGAGTGGGCAACACGGCTTGGGAATGGCAGCAAAAATAGAAACACCTCTGCTAGAGTATCCGTGGTTTTCTGGAGCAACATCCTCTGAGACAAACATTATTTTATCCAAGTACTTTTAGCTGCACATGTAGAGTGCTTTTGGAGCCTGACTGATCCCTGACATGATCCTTACAGTCAGCAACAACCTTGTAAAGAAGTAGAGAATACCCGGTGTTTCCCTTGGTGTCACATGGTAGAAAACAGACCCAAGAAGATCTGCAGAGGTGCAAATGTCTAATGTCTAAATTCTTTCCTGAAACATCCCATTAAGGATTTGAAATGCAAGTCTAAAGTTGTCCTTGCCACCAAAGCAAATACAACCTTCTGGTTTAAGCAGAACCTGAATGCATATCCCTTCAGCCTCCAAAAAAATGGCCCACAAACCATAAAAACAAGCCAACCAACCCAGCAAACATACACACACACAAACCCCCTCCATGAAACCACGTACAGCCTTTGCTCCACAGCCCAACTGGTCTTTTTTCTTTTTCTATTGAAATAAATGGAACACGGAAACTGGGGAAACCAAACAAAGTCAATTGAAAGCAACAGAGCAGAACCCCACCCCTGTGCACTGGTAGAGCTGAATTGCCTTTGATGGAGTCACACCACTCCTCAGCATCAGAGAAGCCAGCGCATCACCGGTTATCAAGTATATTGATCCTCAGAGAGTATGTAACTGAGCCCTGGATTCAGTCCTCAGACCTGCAATAGTTGCATGAGCAAACTCCCAGCAGGCAGTGCTGCTAGCATCAGGCTTAGGGCTGGTCCAGAAAGCAGCCTGTAAATCAAGGTGTGCGAAGGAAATAGTATCATTAATTCTCACATGTGCATCTGAGCAAGAAGTGCCTGATATAAAAAAAAAGAGACCCATTTGCCATTGCAACTATATCAAACCTTCCACAAAAAGTCACTTTGAGGTCACTGTTTTTGTCCAGTATTTCAATACATTAAATGCAATTACTTCATTGTTGATTTACCTGTCATTAGAGGCATGTGTTTGAACATGATTTATTGAGTGAGTTTTGTGCCAGTTGACTTGCAATAGATTGCACAATATTCAAAAAGGCTCATTTGCTTGGCATTACATTAGAAGCAGGGTGATTGCAACACAAAGCAATGTAAATGAGTTCTGAGAGGCTCCATCATTCATGTTGTCATGTACTGAATCCTATTATTATTTATTACCATAATTGTACTGTGTTTCCTGGGGCGATAAATTAGGACTGATGGGTCCCGCTGACAGCCAAGGACTGGACTCGCTCTATATAATTTAATAGGGATACTGTTGGATCTCTGCTTGGAGGAGACTTAGGGAAGAATTTAGTAACTAAGCAAAATCTTTTCTTAAAAAAATTAAAAATAAAATAAAAGCAGTGGGTTTTATTCTACACCCCCCCTCTCCCTTGGCAGCAATTTAAGTCTTGATAAAAGCTGCAAAGGGAATGGGAGCACTCTGTCTTTCATAATAGGATTGTTAAAAAAAATCACTGCCCTGTGTCACGATCTGTTTTATGCTCCCTGCTGACAGGCAGCCTCACAACGGCTGGGAACAGAGGGACAGGGGATGACTTAAAGGGATAGCAGTGACAGCTTCTGACCTCTAGCATACCAGCTCAAATCCAATCCGTGACTGCAAGTAAAGTTGCTCCTAAGGGATGGCTGTGGGGAATGAGTGAGGTTATCCCTACATCTCACACAAGCACAACACGTCACCAGAACCAGCTTTTCCTGAAGTCTCACAAAAGAGGTCACTGACCAGCTGGACAGATGTCACTTCTCACAGAGGGTCTCTCAAAGCTCAGCACAGTCTGTGAAAGACCACGGCTGCTTTGGTCTGCACACCCGCAGCCCTCTTGCCCACAGGCTGGCAGCCAGCCTGAGGAGGTACCTGTTTGCTTGGGCAGGTTCTGTATTTCAGAGCCTGGGGGTGTTTTAGGCATAAGTTTGATGATGACATTCTGTCTGTTCTTTCTGCTGAAGGTTTCTTCCCATGCAATTGACTTCTCAAGCCCTAATAACCCTTCCAGAGAGCAAACGTCGCACGAAGGTGGGACCACAACTCCAACCACCTGTTGAAACCAAGCTGTCTGCTCCTCCTAATGTCAGGGTGTAAAGCACAAGGAGGAGTCACAACACTTCACTCTTATTTTTAATTCAACCAGTGAAAGCTTTCTGAGAGGGATGACTGCAATGATGACAGCAAAGCCTGGATGGGGTTAGTCAGGGTTTGCCATGCCTTAGTGCAGGCAGCCCATGACACTGTTGTGAACCCTACTACTGTTTTATGTTCAGCCCAGCTGGGACACACCTTCCCTGTTACTTAAATGAAAAACCAAACACTTTTATATAAACTGCTGATGAATGAAAACTGTGACCTTTTCTTCTGTCTGAGCTTGGAATCAGAAAATAACAGTAAACCAAGACAAGGGTGGGGTTATTTTTCCCCATACCACAGGACTGGATTTCAAGGCACATAGGATGGCAAGATTTTTACTGCTCCTCAACTCACTGGCAGTTAAGTCCAGTACAGCCTTGAACAAAGCACAGCATCTCACAGGCATGTCATGCTCTGAACCTGGGGGACAGGCTTGCAGCTGTGCATGCTGTAAAAGCCCTGCTCTCCATGAGTGCAGAGTGCCAGCTACAACCTGTTGTGTGGTTCAACTCTTTCTAAAGCCCTCAGAGGAAAATGGAAGTAGATCTTCCACCATATGTAGATCCCAATTTTAGTCTGCAACCTCCAAGAGTCCCGTATTCCCTTTAAGCTGTTTTGATACCAAGGTTATTCTACTGACATAGCCAGAGCAATGCTGGATTTCTGGGGGGTAGATACATCAGAAGCAGGGGCCCTTTTAACTGGCTTTAATTTCAGAGGGATCCCACGCTGATGTGAAACCACACCGTTAGCCTCTGCAGTCATTTCTTTAGCATGCAGTGGGAAACTCGCTGGTCCTGCAGCAGGTACCCGAGTCTTCACTTGCACCCTTAATGGGACAGGAGGCAGCATCCCATTTCCCCTGTGAACAGTTTACTCTGAGCTAGGAACTCTTCTGATAGGTTCTCTGGATTTTTGACACTATTCTCTTGTTAACTTGAAGAGTTAACCCTCAAAGTGCCTTTTCACCATGCTAAACCCCCTAGCTATGCTTTGTTCTTACAGTTGAGAAGCACAAGAGTAAAAGATTTCTGCCCTGGGACTGAAGCTTCGAGGCTGGCTTCTGGAAACCAACCAAATGTTCATAAATATCTCAAGTGTGGGACACAGGGGCACATGGGCAGTCTCTTTTCTATGGTCTGCAGGGACAGGACAAGGGGCGATGGCTGCAAGTTGGAGCACAGGGAGTTCTGCACCACTCTGGGGAAGAACTTCTCCCCGGTGAGGGTGAGGGATCCCTGGGACAGGCTGCCCAGGGGGTGTGGAGTCTCCTTCTCTGGAGAGACTCCAGCCTCATCTGGACACCGACCTGTGTGCCCTGTCCCAGGGACCCTGCTTTGGCAGGGGGTTGGATCCCATGGGCTCTGGAGGTCCCTTCCAACCCCCATGATTCTGTGATTCTGTGAAACCCTTCTGTGCCGTGGTCATTCCCAGGCTGCAGTAAAACTTATACTAATGCTATAGGATTGTGATTGATTATTCATTAGCCAAATTAGGAAGTTATTAAGGCCAAGAAGAGGAAAGTGCTGCATTAGTATCACTGTTGTTTTTAATGGATGTATCCTTGCTTAAAACAAAGAGAACAGACTGCGTAAACCCCTTCAGCAATATTCCACCCGTAGAGACTAATGGACAAAGTTCGAGCTGCTGAAGATACAGAGAGCTCATGAGCCATTAGAAAGAAGCAAAAGTTTTAATTTCCCAGACAAAACCATGAGAACCACTGCAAGGGTGCTGTCTGTGAAGCTAGGTAAAGGGTCTGATGAGCAGGATAGGAGAAATGGGGAAAGTGCATCCCAGGTTCTGGTATCCAGATTAAGATTCAACAATAAAATGTCACTTTCTTTTCAACACCACCAATATTCAATCTTTCTACTACACTTCTTGTCAAGAGACTTGGAGCTGCAGAACCTCAGACCTGTTGGTCTAGAACAGGTTAATGGTTCCTACAGTCTTGTATGTTGTATTTGTGAGCGACCAAATGTCCATAAATCCTCCCCAGTGGACAATTTTATGGAATAATCAACACATCAGAGATATTTCCTTCTAATCTCCCCTGAGTTAGTGACTGGCTTATGCCCTGAGGCGTGTGAGCTTATCGACTGGATTCGTCTCTTGCTCAAGTCAATAGATATCCGTCAATTCAGGTCAATTCAAATGAGATTGTATTGACAGGAGAAGCTCCACAAAATGTTGCCAAAGTGTGAGAAAATGACAGCACACCCCTACCTTTCCTGAGCCATCTGTCAGCGATAGATACAACCTGCACTGTTTTTACACAGACACTTACTCACAGCTCCATCGAATAGAAATTCGCCTTGATTTAGCTCCATTGACTTAATTGAGCTGAGCTATGCTAGGCATAAACAAGATCCATCCTGCTTCTCTATGGACACCATCAGAAGTAACACGAGTGCATTAAAAGGCCGAGGTTGTAAACCCCTAATTATGTTAGAAATAGGGCAACACAGATATCCCTCTGCCAAAGAGCACTGAGCAGTGTCCACAGACACCGAAACCCCAGCCTGCACCTACAGCTGTTACACTATTAGCATCCCTGTCCCCCCTCCCTGCCGACTGCTGCTCCAGCTCATGTTCTCTCTACCCCACGCAGACATATGAGACTTGTCACTCAGACATCAAAGGCGCTTTTCGCTCACCCTTTCTCAGCGGTGACACATTTTTGGCCAAGCACATCACATTAATAGAACTTGCTGTCAAACAAGAAGGCTTGCAAACAATGGAGGGATTGTACGCTGTGCGGCACGGCTGATGGGCAGATCACCAGGTAACGTGATGCAAGAGCTATAAAATACCTCAAAGACACAAGCTAAAAAAACACAGAGCCTGGTTTTGAAGAGAGACGTGTGGTTTGTAGAGATTTTTAATTTTGGGGGGGGGGGGTATAAGTTTTGGAACAGACCCTGGCACAGGACTGGATTGGGTTTGCAAACCTAGTCCTTAGTTTAACACGCATATTTCCTTAAGCAGCACAGTGTTTCCTTGTCCCCTCCAGCGCCTCCTTCCCTAGCACATGCTGCCCATCCTCCATTTCGTTACTGGAGACCGAGTATGTGCTGAGTTCAGGTGGCCTCATAGAGCCAGTGGAAGGATTTTAAACATCCCGTGTCACACTGAGCTGTGCAGGAACAGTCTGCTGCTCACTGTCTTCACCATGAGATGCACCACCTGTGCAGTGGTTGTGACCCAGGAGGGGCAGGGACAGCCCCTGGGAACTGCTGCTTTGCAGAGCGCAGGGGATGTGCTCGAGACCTTTCCCAACCGAGGCCTTCCACGCCTGAGGTGAGCTTGGAGCTTAGTAACTGTGAGAAGCCTTTTATAAAAGCCCTAGTGAGCTAACACATACCAAGAAATAGGAGAGAAGGAGAAAGAAAACCATGCATTGTAATCCCAGCTCAACTGAGCACCTCGCCAGTGGTGACCCCAAAGGGTTTCATTTCCCCCAGAACCTCCAAAAAGGCCAGCAGCTCTGGCACCATGGTGGGGAGCGTCTGGGCAGCTCACACTGCCTGCACTGGGCCAGCGGCACTTGGCACTGCCAGAAATTTCTCAAGGGTTGTTAAGCCCCTGTGAATATGATCCTAGTGGAGGCTGGATCTCTCTTCAAGGCACAGAAGTGTGGGAAATGAGCATGGTGCGGCCTTGCACCAGGGACAGCGCTGGGGAGCTCTGGTGCTGGATGGTGGGACTCCGGCACAGCCAGGACTTGCTGCACACCTTTAAAGGACAAAGCCTAACCCATCTCTCCTCCTCCAGCCCCTGCACCCCTCAGTTTATGTTCTAGCAAAGATGACAGGGACAGGTCAGAGCAATTGAAACACCTTTGGCTGCAGCCGTGCAGGCCACTGAACATCCATTAGCTGGGAAGAGGTTTGGCCCTCAGTGACCTGGCCTGGATTTCCATCCCTGACCCAGCAATCAAAGGCTGCACACTCCATCAGCCACCAAGACTGACTCCTGAAGGGATGTTTTGTGCAGCTTTGGTGAGCTCTCATAATCTATACATCCTTCCGCCTCTCCAGGAATATTACAGTCATACACAGTATGACTGACTGGAGAGATGAAGATATTAAGCATGTGTCTTTGTCAGTTATGGCCATTATCATTAGCAGACTAGCTACTATTCCCTATATATTCCTTTTAGAACCGTTTACAGCTGAAACATTTTTAATGGCTCGATGAATATGAATGCAACATTTATAACCATTTACACATATGAGACTTTGGGGCACATCCATCTTTCATTGCAGGCACATAACCTCCCATTACCACACTGTCACACTGAAGAGTGAGTGGGGAGAAGAGGACCCCACTTCGTAGTGAAAGATGAGGGCATTATTTCTGCCTGTTTTGTAAAACACATGTTCTGAAATCTCCCTTATTGTCATCACAGACTTCTCTCCCCAGTCACACACTTATTTAGACTCTTTATACTTTCATTAACAAAGGAAAAATGCAGGCCCTTACATCTGTTAGCAGACATAATTTTAGACAAATACAACTTCTTATCAAATAAGCCTGCAATAAATGTTTCATGAACAGAACCCTTCAATAGAACTCCCAACACTAATTTAATGAGAAGTATCAAATGAATTTTTTTTTTATTCTGATATCTCCCCTGAGACAAATGATACTTTGCAGGCCTATTTTTAACAAATGAATTATTGACTTAAACTGGCACAATTAATCACAATATAATGGGATCAGGGGATGTTAGAGGCTCATTCAGCACGGCAGATGATGAGTACTGACTCTTCCAAGAAATGAGGTTCTTTAATCACTCCCAGATTAACAGCTACATGCTTTCAAATTTCAATCACAGGGAACTGGCAGTGTGGAATGAAAAGGGCCCACTCCAACAAGATGGGAGAAATCAGGATTTCTTATTCCACAAGACCCCTGGTGCTCACTGTCCCAGTAACAGGCACCCAACTTCCCCTGGGGCAGGATAGGACCTAAATCATGCTGCAGACCCAAGAGCTCTTCTTTCCAGTCTCTCTCAGGTGAGGATTTGGTGCTCGCAACCCATCAGGCTGTTCAACACCTGTCCTTAGGGGGAAATCTGCAGGATTTAATCAAAAAAGCCTCTTAACTAATCCTCTCCTAACTAGGATAACTCTTGTCTAAAGTTTCTGCACCTTCCTACAAAAGGTGCTACTACATCACATGCCATGTAGACTAAAGCTTCTCCTTTGGAGCTGTTTTTCTTTCCTTGTTTTCTTTGGGCAGCTCCATAGGCTGAGAAAGACATATCAATGGAATCCAAGGCTTCCCCACACCTGGGTACTTTCTGCCCTGAGTCCTGTATCCAAGCCTACCCAAACTCTACAGGCAGTGGAGCCACAACCAGATCTAGTACTCTCTCCTCGCACTGCCTGTGGTTCATAAGCTATCGATTTGTCCCTTCTATTTAATGGAGGCCTCATGTTCTGAGCTAGCAAAGCACGTTGGATGCTACATTCACCACAGATATTGTCACCCCTGGTAATGTGGAGAACCCTTTTACTCCCCAAAGCAGTAACCTGAATATTTCCCCTTTCTGTCCTCAAAGGCTTCAGTCCCATTTTTCCCAAAGCTGGAGTACAAAGCTTCCTGCACTGCTGCTGAGGTGCCCTGACCCCCAAAAACAACACAGAGAAGAGCAGACTCCCTAAGACACCTCTACAGCTATGCAGTTGCTCCCAGTGCTCCTACCAAATCCCAGGAGTCAGACCTCATACCTCTGGGGCAAAGACTCTTACAGTGGTCACCCAACCCAGGGTGACCACGAATGAGCTTGGGTCTTCATCCTCATAGTAATTTCAGTGGGAAAGAGAAGTGCCAGGCAATTTAAGCATCTGTGGCAGAGGCCTGGGTGTTCTGTGCACCAGCACCCTCCAGAAAGTATTGTAGCAGCCCCCAGTGTAAAATGCTTCACCAATTCATCACCTTGGCTGGACACACACAGACTGCAGCAAGAGCTGTCCTCACACCAGGGATTTGGTGCAATTCTCTTGCTGTGAATAGGAACAGCAATTCTTTCAGCTCCCCCTTTGAGCTAGTTAAAGAGCAACTCAGAGGCTTTTGTGATAAAAGATAACAAAATCATAACTATACAGATTAACTTATAAAGCCAGAAATGACAAAGGAAATGAGACAAAATTAATATCAAGGCAAACTGAATGCTGAAACTCCACGGAAAGCCAAGCCCTCCCTGCTTTACATCGCCAGCCTTGTGTTTAGGGTTCTGCCTTTTCTCAGCAAGGGTTAGTGACATCTCAGACACCTCAAGCTGAGCTTTTTCCCTTCAGCCTGTGCTGCTCGAGGTGCCTGCAATACCCTGGAAGCTCACAGGGAAAAATTCTCAATTGCACAAGAGACTTGGCAAGTAAATAATGGGTAACTAGATTCCCAGCAGCCAGGCTTCAGAACAGAACTGCAGTTTTGGAACTTACACTTATAAACAATTTTTAAAATTAGCCCCTTTCTAAATTGGAGAAAGGAAGTGATTTCCAGGGTGGATCACGTGCATAGAATCATAGAATCCCAGACTGGGCTGGGTTGGAAGGCACCCCAGGGGTCACAGAGCTCCAACCCCCTGCCACAGGCAGGGACACCAACCTCCAGGCCTGGAGCTACACAAGGTTGCCCAGGGCCCCATCCAACCTGGCCTTGAACACCCCCAGGGATGGGGCATCCACCCCCTCTCTGGGCAGCCTGTTCCAGCCCCTCACCACTCTCTCTGCAAAGAACTTCCCCCTAATATCTAGGCATCTTCTGGCCTTATATCCTGCCTTTGACAGTGACCTGCATCAAATGTCTTGGCAAAGGAATTCAAGAAGCTTCATTGCAGGATGTTCAAGAAACAAAAGGAACTCCACAAGCATGTGAGTGGCACAACCCACAGGGCTATCTCTTCCTGCCCACTTAAAGTTATAAACAAAGGCAAACCCTTAAGCATATGGCTTAGCATTCTTTCACTACATATTTGATTAGTGCTATACCACTATAAATTAGTGTTATTCAGAAAAATACATGATCTCCCTTTGATTCACGTGCTGATAAACAAACGAACTGCCTGGTGACGGGCTGAGGAAGGAAATAATCGGCTGGAATCATTGTCCAGAGGTGAATTTCATTGACACTGACACCAATGCCAATATCTGTGCTGGGGGCTATCAGAAAGCAAGCCTGATTGTTTTTCAGGTTGAGATTGTGTTGGAGCTGAGGGCCTGAAGATGGTTTGAGGCCTGTGCAGGAGCCTTTTGCTCCCTCTGAAACAAAAGTTACTGCCAAGAGTGTTATGATACTGCGTGGCTGCTTCCTAAGAGAACCTCCCAGCAATCTTTGCCTACTTGATGTACAACATTAGACTTCCAAACCAAAACAGGACCTGGTAATTCCAACAGCATTTGGATTAAAATCGTTAATTGTTAATTAACATTAACAATTTTACATTGTTACTTGATGGATTAAAACTTTAAATTGTTAATATGGTAAAAATTAAACCCTTTTCCCCTCAACTTTGGATTTCACTTGAGACTGTGTAACAGTCCCCACTCGGATTTCACTGGAAGAGAAGCATCCAGATTATCTCCCTGATATATAACCACCTTCAAATATTTTGACAGGGAGAGGTGACAGCTTTCTGTCCACTTCAGTCCTGATTCTTGCTGAAGCTGAGTTCCCTGAAATGAGTTCTCTGTATTCACCACGTGGCTTTAACAGCTGCACATCCTCAAGCGAGGAGGAAACATCGCAGCTCCCATTATCCCTAAATTCACACAGAAAGGGAGAACAGCTATTTGCAATGGAAAAGCAGTGGGAAAGAGACTGGGAAAGGTGGCAGATGTACCGGGCTGTGCCAGACTTTTTCAACACGTCTCATTGTCTGCAAGGCAGAGCACAGAAATGGGAAACAGCAAGTGAAACCCGATTTGTGCTTAAACACTCCTAAGCTTTCTCAGAACTAGGGTCGCTCTCGGAAACGGGGGCCAGCTCCTGGGTCTCTAGTGGAGGTCTGGTAGCCAAAAACCCTTCTCTTCTTTTATTTTAATTTATAGGCCTGTCAGAAAGTTAGAATTGATTGGGAAGAGGTCTTGTTTTACCTATGGTGGGAGGAAATCAAGTGATGTTAGCAGCAACGCTGGGCACATTATCATCTGCTGGTTCCATTTAACAACTTCTCACAACATATGCAGTTTACATTATGGTATCCTGCACATGTAGTCTTTGGCTGAAAATATCCTCCAGAGCTCTGAATTTATGGTCATGCAAATACTCTGAGAGGCAAGAAACAGGCATGCCAAAGAATGAAAAAGGAAAGCCTTCTTTGTTTCTGCTTCTAGGTCAGGTTAACCCTAAGCCTGCCACGCCACAGCGCAACAAGGGATGCTGGTGTTTCAACCCCACACGCTTGTCTCCTGCTCAAATATTCCTCAAATACCATCATCTTGCACAGATTTACTTGGCTTCCATGTGCAGCTGGAGCTGGGCCTCTGAGAAAAGATCTGCTTTCAGCCAAGCTGTCTTTTTCTCTCTCTCTGCAGGCCTGGCATAAGGACAGGCCCCATTCTGCCATTACTCCTCCCAGTTCTGCGTTCCCAGGGACTCTCCCGAGTCCCAGCAGAACCAGCACAGATCCCTCAGGGCAGCAAATTAACCGCCAGGGTCAGAACTCCACAAGCACAAAGTAAGGAGTTTGTTCCTTATCATTGCCATCCTTTCTCCCATTTTCTTTCTGACATAGAAGTTCAGTGTGACACAAGAGAGGGACTGAACAGAATCTTTGTCCATCCTTTCAGCATGACTAACTTCCCCAGCAAGCTGCCCTGCAACCACACCATGCTGGCAGCCCTGGTCCTGACATCACTACAGATAACGTGGTGAGGATCCCAAGCCTATTAGCCCTTCTTGCCCAGTTGATTAACTTGGGCATAATTACACTGATCTGGGAGTTGTGGCTTCAACGCGCCGTTGGTGCCTTTGCAGGGTGCTAGCCAGTGGCTCTAATTATTGTCATAGTGGAATCACAGCCTTAATGAAAGAAAAACAGAGAGGTTGTTCAAAGACCTCCATTTCCTGTTAGGGCACAACAATATCTACACCAGCAACTCAGCAATCTGTCAGCTGTCGGCAAAAGCTTTGTGGGAAATGCATTTTCAAATGCAATTTCAGTAGCCTGTTGATCTGACGCTGTGGAACAACGGGAAGGCTCGAGTGGGAAGCGGACCAACGTGTTTCCTTTTCACAGCAAAGGTGCAGCTGACTGCAAAATATAAATGTATCTAAGAACTTTTATCTTCTTTGGAACCTTTTCCTATACGAGGCCGGACTCATTCATGTAAATGAATATAGTTTCATTGAGCCAGCAGTGTGCCCTGGTGGCTAAGTGGGCCAATGGGATCCTGGGGGGCATCAAGAGGAGTGTGGGCAGCCGGTCGAAGGAGGTGATCCTCCCCCTCTAGTCTGCCCTGGTCAGGTCCCACCTGGAGGATTGTGACCAGTTCTGGGCTCCCTGTTATAAAAAAGACAGGGATCTCCTGGAAACAGTCCAGAGGAGGCTATGGAGATGATTAAAGGACTAAGGAAAGGCTGAGTGAGCTGGGACTGTTCAGCCCGGAGAAAAGAAGACTAAGGGGGGACCTTATTAATGTTCATAAATATCTTCAGTATGGGATGCAGGGGGAATTGGCCAGCCCCTTTTCAGTGTCTGTGGGGACAGGACAAGGGGCAATGGCTGCAAGTTGGAGCACAGGGAGTTCCACACCAACATGTGGAAGAACTTTTCCCCAGTGAGGGTGAGGGAGCCCTGGGACAGGCTGCCCAGGGGGTGTGGAGTCTCCTTCTCTGGAGAGATTCCAGACCCGTCTGGACGCCTGTCTGTGCAATATGAGCTGGGGAGCTGCTTTGGCAGGGGGTTGGACTCGATGATCTCTTGAGGTCCCTTCCAACCCCTGTGATTCTGTGATTCTATGAATCTCATTTTTTAGTCAAAGGTAACATGTTCTGAGAACCAGCTGCTAGGAACAGGAGGGTTAAACCAGCAAAATTCTGCAGAATTACATCACTAGGAATACCATAAAAATGATAGCACTCATCACCAACAGCCATACCCAGGGACTGTTTTTCCTTGCAAGCCCAGCCAAGCCATCCATCGCTGATGGTGGCAACACAGCTCTAAGTGTGGCTGCTCTCCTCACTGTACCGCAGAGCAAGAGCAGTAAATACAGTTATTTCCAGCCTGGACTAACCAACACCATAAATTAGACCGTCCCTTTTGGCTACACGTGTGTTAACTACAGTGCAGTTTGGTCACAACTACTATACAGGTCTATTTTTTGAAAGATTTAATTACTCCTAATTTATATTGGGCAGTGCTGCACTTAGTATGTGGAGTACTTAGCACTGGCACTTTAATGTCATGCTTAATACACATTTTTAGAGCTCTGGTCATTAGCTGCACAATAGATTTGTGCCCTGGATTTACTACACAGTGCTCCAAGGCCGCATTGGGCTTTCAGAGGATGTTGCAGCAGTCTCATCAGTGTTTCCTCACACAGAACATATGACATAGAGCTCATCCCTCAATTTTGGTACTGCTGGGGAAGAGCAGTGCACCTCTAGATGTGACATGAGGTTTGCTTTTAAAGAGAGATTCAGAGGTCCATGAGCAATATAAATCAGCATGCCAAGAGATGAAATTAAGTTTATGCTTCTTGTGAATGTTTATTATCATGACAGTTCAAAAATGAAACCTCACATTTGTGAAGTCGTTTCTGCACGGATGAAAATGACCCACATTCCTACTTTGGTCTTAATTTTTTAATAAGCTGATTCATTCGCTGCATGATATCACTCCATGCTCATATCTGTATCAAAAACGTTAATAAAATATTCACTTGCATTTGTTTACCAAAAATGTCTTTTATGGGGATGAAATATTTCTAAAATCTGCTCAATTATGTTTTTCTCTCTGGAATATATGAAAAAAAAACCCAAAAAATAATTTGTGTTGCTAAAACTTAAAGAGAATTCTGACAGCAGCAACAACTTGTTTTGCAAAAACTGTTTCTGAGGAGGGGGGGGGGGAACCAGTTCTTTCAAATTCCACCATTTATTTTTCTTTTAAAAACAACCTGCTTCTGTTTGTTCACTGCTGAGCACTCGGCGTCCTCGATGCCATCCGAGGCATCTGAGCACTGCAGAAGCACAACTGAACGTACCAAGCGGTGCTTGCCAAGTTGTCTAGCCCATCATCCCCAAATGGCCATTTCAGACAAATTCCTCTTAACTCACTAATTCAATCCCTTTCCTTTCCATGGTCTTGACTACAGGTTACGCTGAGGAAAGCGGAGACCAACAGAGCCAAAGCATGAAGCTGAAGTGCACACAGCAAAGCTCTGCAGTTAGATGAAGCTGCAGCAAACTACAGATGTTCTTCCGAAGCAGAGCAATCACACAGGGGGTTTAATAGCCTTCAACTTCTGTTTGTAATCTCATACAATTAGTTACTCCTCATGGCTCCCCACACAGCCAAGCCCTAAGCACACTTAGGAGCTTACGGGTTGTGTGAGTTGTTGCTATATAACAGAGTCATTTCCGCAGCACTGGGAGCTGCTCGGAGCACCCGGGATGCCAAGCAGGGCCCTGGATTCATCAGTCTCAGGGCTCAAGATGGGATCTAACTGGCCCCTCTCGATGGCAGCAGCAGGACCTGGGTCTGTTCCTTGGTTTCAGAGCAGCTCCAGGGACGCAGCTACTACAGATGGATGGTGCTGCAAGCAAGACCAGAGCGAGGTGTAACAGCTAATTGTCTGGGCTTTCTACAAAGTACATCTTCTGATAGGAGTAAGTAGGACAGGGAAAGTTTTGCTACAGAAACTGCAATTACTCATGGCTTGTGTTATTCATCTTTTGATTATTTATGAGAACATAACAACAGCACAACTGAGCAAACAAAACCCTCCTTCCTCTACTCCTTCTCCAAACAAACCACTCTGAGCAAGCGGACAGTGCTTACAAGCAATAGTTGGCTTTTACAAACACACAACTCCTACTAAAAACCTCGGGGAAAGTCACTCCTTTTCTGACTGACAGGTGTCACAGTGATCAATAAGGGCAAAGAAAACACTGTGAAATCACCATCGGAGTTCCTGTCACACAATTTCAGCAAAGGAAAGTCTCCACAGCTGGGAGTGGGTGACACCAGTGTGGTCTCCTGTTATTCAAGACCAACCCTCCCTGTGTACCTCACTCTTCCCAGGAACCAGTGGTCCCTCCAGGGAAAGCTGCATATGTCTGGAGGGGGATGCAGCTTAGAGATCAGCACAGAATCAGGCACGAGAGGGAAGTCGAACTCATCTGCAAGCAGGTGTGAAGTGAATTCCTCTGAAAGGACAAGATTCATTCTTCTGCTGGCTTTGGGATGAATTAGCATGAATTCATAATCCATAAATCCTGGTGGCAGCAGAACAGCATCCCTCCTGTTGTTATTTATTTTGAGATTTTCACTGGGGCAATAGCTTTACGTTTGACATTTATATAGGTCACAGTGAGCTAATAGCCATCTGCCATCTGGGGACTTTTATAATGAACATTGCAGAAGACTATGAAACAATCTCTGGCATTTCCGATTTGAACATAAGCTGAAATAGGGTTGATCTTTACAATATGCTCTGCTGTCTCTCTTCAGGTTTGCATTAGTCATTTGCCTGGCCTTGCTACACACACACGCACGCTTGCACATATGGGAAGTGGTGAGCTTCAGCATTTAATACTATCAGTTAATCACCACACACGTGAAAAACACCCAATACCTTGCAGAGCTATAGAAGGCCCTCATCCACCTGCAAAGCCATGATACATTTCTGGCCCCCCTCCCCTGCAGCACAGGCACAGGAGACTCAGCTATAGTGTAGAGATGTGAATCCCTTCTTGCAAGGTCACAGCACCTTCCCTCAGCGTAACCTCATCACCCTGTTCATCCAAAACACATACCGGGCTGAACGACCAGTGCAAGAACGTGCAGAGGTAGAAAGTCTCTGGGAAACCAGAGCTAGGAGCTGGGGTACAGCAGATGACTCAACCTCACCTCCCCCTTTAGCCAGGACAGCTGCCCCCTCAAGCTCAGCTATTTGTCAGATACCTGAGGTGCTGGGCCGAGGGCACCCAGGATGGGGTTCAGCTGGGCAGGGAAGGCTGGAGGCAGGGCGATGACCTCCCCTCAACATGCCTTAGAGACACACAGTGAAAAATCCCTGTGAGGGATATTTAGAGGCATGAAACAGCCATAGTGTCACCTCTTGACTGTTCACACCTGTACTAAAAGTGCTGTTGATGCAGCAGCCCCCAAGCTGGCCCACTGCAGAGAGCAGGAGCCAGTTGTCCTCCACTGTGTCCATGGCTTAACCTGCAGCCACCTCCATCCTCCTCCCCCTCCCTGGGAGGATGCATACAGCAACGTGAGCCCTTCCTAGCACCTGGGTGCACTGTGCTAGGTCTTGCAGGTGGAGAATTGATAGAGGGAAAGAACAGATGACTTGCTGAATTGTATCAGCCACCTACAAGAGTTGTGAGGGAACCCAGGTGTGCTGAACTGCCAGTCAGCACTTTAATGGCAAGGCCGCCCCTTCTCCCAGCACCTCCACGCTGTTTATTTTAGGACACAAATGTGTGAAGGACTGGATGTGCTCAGACAGATGAGAATATCCCATCTCAATTAGTCACTCTCCAAAAAGCCTCCTAGGGGGCCAGGCCTCCTTACTGCTGCGTGTTCCTCCTGAGCTCCCCAAGCCTCAGCAGGCCTCAGGGTAATAAATTACATTTGTCTCTGCCTCAGCAGCAGCAGCCTGGCCGAATCCTCCTTTCCATGACTCAACTCATGATGAAATGCTTATTTCCTGGTGCTGAGATCTGTGAAAATTGGTCTTTTCAGCTTCCCTCCTGAGGGACGCGCCTCAGCGCAGTGGCTGGGGGCATCTTTGATCAGATGTGCTTTTCTCCCTTCCCTTTGCCCCCCCGATACAGACGCCTGGTCCTGGGGTGTCACTTATTTGTATTATGTCTTCCAAGGACGACACACAGAGTGTGTTTGAAATCCAATCTGCTCTCGTGGGGCTGCGGGGATGAGAAACCAGGGAGATGCCTGAGCGTTGACCAGGTTTTGACCTGGTCCTACAAGGACTCGGGTTACACGAAACGCTGTGCTGGCTCTGAGAAGCATAAATCTTTTTGGGCTGCAACTTTTGCAAAGTTCAGCCGGTGACAGCTTAAATAACTTAATGCTCAGCTGCTGCCTGCTAATGCTGACACACAGCGGGGCAAGACCAGCTGGAGGGTGGCCGGGAAGTCCACCTTCCCCACTCACACCACCTCCCCGGTGGTTGTTCCCTACAGTGTGCTCTGGCTCTCCATCCAGGAACAGCAGGCAGCCTCGGGGCAGTATGGCAGGCCTTCTGCAGACCGTGAGGCCTCAGCTGACAACACACGCTACAGCATGACTTCCTGAAGCTACAGCATGACTTCCTGAAACCTCGCAGCCCCTCCTGGCTCCAGCATCGGCCCAGTTACGACTTGCCTTTCCTCGGCCTCAACCTAAGGGAGTTCCTCTGCACCTATGCCTAGCTTCGATCGTGTCACTGACTCCCTTTCACAGGCATCGCTGCAGACACTGGACCATGTGAGACACGTTTCATTACAAGGGAAGGCACTCAAAGATAAATGCTCTAACAGCCTTATCTCTACCCCTTCCACCACAGGCACACTCCCTTCCCCACAACACAGGATACGCCACAATACACAGCCGAGGCCGTGCTGTTAGACAGTGCTCATCCTTCTCAGCACCACTGGTAACACAGAGCACAGCTCAGCCTGAGGAACGCTTCTGGTATTGTTATTAATGCCCATGTCATAACTCCTTCCATCAGCTTTCCGTTACACTCAGGGATCATGCAGGAGGTGCCAGAGCTCAGCCCAGGCCTGCCTTTCCCCAGTAGGATTTAAGACCCAGCTCTCTCTTTGAATTATAAAGAGGGCAGGAGTGAGAGTGAAGTTTCATGCTGTTTCAGTTAAGGGGAGCATCACTGAAAGGGGACAGCAGAGAACTGGAAGCGAAGGGATCACTTCTATTGCTGGGAACACACGTTTGCACCAGCCACACGATATAAATGTTCTCCTGTGTTCCTGTCTGGCTTCATCCCTGATGTGCAGCACCAAGGAAACCCCATCATCCAGTCTCTGCACCCTGGCCTGGCAGCCTTCGAGGACCTGCCTTGTCCCTGTCTCTGTGCTCTGCACTCCTTCAAGTGCTGACTCTTGCAGTCTGATGTCAATCACAGCTAGTTTAATGTGCTAACTTTCCAAATCCACACTTGTGCTTACTTAACAATATGCTGCTTTGATCGGTCTAATACAAGCAAAACTAACAAACCCGAGCCCTTTAGCTCCCCTCTCCTGAAGCAAACCTCACCAGGCCTCAGGCTTGTAAAACCAAAGCAATTGCAATCTTTAATTTTATTTCCTTTATTTTCTGGCCGTTAGGTGCTGGTTCTGATTAGGGACACTCTGAGCAGGAATAAAGTTATTTAAAATAAAAACCATGTTGCGCTTTAGGTGAAAAAATGGCAAAACCTTATGCATTGAGAAGAAACGTCTTTCCAGCCCAAGCTGTGGACAAGCCGGGTGACTCAGGAAACAACCTTTCTTGTTAGTCACACTGCTTTCATGGGTTAGAGAGCAGCAGGACATTATTTGTGGGTAGAGGGAATGGACTTTGCTGAGGATTCAGAAGGACAAGGGTTCCAAGCACTTGCAGGAAACATTATTTCAGCAGCACATTCAGACTTAACTTGTCACCTGTTTCCGAGCCTCACACCACCAAAATATTTCACTTGGACCTCACTTGGGTAAATATGAAGTTGCTAGCTTGATTTCAATAGAGTGCAACTGGGTTTGTTCTTCATAGGCTGGTAAAGCTGAAGTTGCTGCACTGGGACAGCTCTACAGCTGCCTAATTCACTGAGGCTGGTACAGTTACACTAATTGTGCTGCTGAACAAACAGGCTGGTGTTTGCAGTAGGGCAGCTCTGGATTCTGCTGCTGTAAATTAAATCAAATAGGGCCCAGTGGCTGGACTTAAACTGATGTAACTAAAAATGTTGTCATGCCTTCAGAGCGTGGGTCTGGCAAAGCTGAGCCTACCAGCACAGAGCCCTGACCAGTATACGTTGAGCTCGGCAGCGCAAACAAGCTGCCTAGATAGAATACGTAGGAAATAGATGCTCCATACCCACAGCTTGGTGATACTGCACAGGATTTTATAGCAGGGTCAGGGGAAACCTGAGGACCAAACCATTTAAACCTGTTCAGTTTGGGCATGAAATCTGCCAAGCCCAGCATCCTGACTACACTTTCCCCTTCAAAGCAGCTCCTGTTACTCTGGTGACTCTGGGTAGCAGAACATTATCTGTATTTTCATCTGTCTGTCACTCTTGATTTTTATCACTTTGGATATATTCACTCTCCTCCTATGACCTCCAGGTCCTTTGCCAGTCAGTGCCAAAATCATGTCAGAGCTGAGCTTCTGCTCCTCAGGAAGGAGTTACTGGGACCTTGCACGGGTCAGGGTTCAGATTAAGTTAAAGTGGCAAGGAGATAAAAGCTGGAGAGAGCTCTTGTGGAAGAGTTCATGGGCAGCTGCCGTACTGCAATACAAGTGGCTTGACTTAAAGCATGCTGAAGCCAGCAGAAAGTGTTTTGAATGCACCGAAAATGCCTTAGGTGGTTATATTTTTATTCGTGACTTTTGCCCTGGTTAAAAACAGAGAGTGAAACGGCTCTACAAGGACTGAGACTAAATAAATGCTCAATGATCAGACTTTATATAGACCTCAGGGTGCATTTTTTAAGACTGAAAAGGCTGATCACAGTAAAAAGTTCTAGAATCAGATTGAGGAGGAAGAGTACACGTACCCCAGCACAGGAGTGGATCCCTTTTAAGTGACTAGCTCTGTTCTGGGAATAGCTATTATATTATTATTATTATTAGAGTGGGAAGAAGCTCTTCCACTGAACCAGGCTCTTCTGCTGAGCAGCAGCTCAGCATGGCAGAAGAAAGGGCCCTTATCCCAAGGGGCTGGCAATCCACACACGGTTCTGAAACCTGCTGCTAGTCACGGCCTTAAAAAACTGCCTCTGGCACAACCAGCTTCAAAGTCTTTCTCTCACTCGGAGTTTTGCACTACAACATGATTTCATTAAGCAGATGCTAGACAGATAATGTGACATCTTCAAGAAAGGGGTGTTTCCCAAGTGCTTAGGAGTTTGCTGCATGACTCTGATGTCAACACAAAAACTTTGGCAGGCGTCAGAGGACTTTGAATCAAACCCTTTTCTTTTCTTTCCCTAAGCCACGCTTCGGCTCTAAGTAATATTTTCTCTAGCCATGCTGTGATAGGTACAGACAGCCTGGCAACACCTTCAGGGAAGCTTTGTGAGACTGAAACACACCATCATCTCATGTCCCTGAGCGTTGGTCCTCCTGGACCAGGACCTCATTACTCCAAGTGCTGAACAAGCGCTGGCAAACCAAATCACCCCAGAGTGCAGAACAGAAAGTGCAGCAGACCAATGCAGTTGCATGCACTACAAAATGCTAATTTATTTTCCCAATATGTGAGTTAGTTTTACGATATCAGCAGTTTGTAGCTGAAAAGCCATGGGTTTCTTGCCATTATAGGGAAGGTCAGCATTCTCCAAAGTGAAGGTGGGTCCCTCTTGCTGGCATGCCAAGCTGGGGCCCCAGATAGCCCAAGCACAGGTGCTCAGCTTTCAGAAAGACCTGGCCCTTTTCCAGTGCTTCCAGGTGGCCAACCCCAAAAGTGAAGGCATCTTGAAACAAATCACTCTGAAATTCTTTCACTAGGACTGGCAAATCCCCTCGAAGCCTGTCCTAGCATCCTGTCCTCACATCCTGCTCCAGTATCCTGCCCTAGCATCCCTCACTGCAAACACACAGGGAATTTGCCGAACCAGTCTCAGCACTCCACCTTGAGAGGGGACACAGGCCCCACACTGCCACGAGTGCTATTGTACCTCTCCTGGCAGTTGCTGCATTACTATGACAGCTGCAAACCCCGATGAGTGAATAACCTAATCGAGCCATTAAAAGAAACAGAAGCCCTCTGCCCTGTTTGATTTCTCTCTATAATGATGTAAAGTGCACTTTAATGGAGTCAAAGTGGTCCTGGGCCATTCTTGTTAAGGCCATTTGATGCAGTGCTATTGAGTCCCACTGCTCGCGTTCATTATCTCCCTTCAGCTCTCTCCCCTGCTGCATTGTAGTTCAGACTTCCCAGCACAGTTTCTCTGCTGCTACAGCCCCTTGCCTGCATTTTGTCTACATAAATTAGACCTTGTGCAGCATATTGGCCTGTCAGGGGACTAGGAAGAAACTGTATATTGTTTCTGGCATTCCCGGGCCCTTCTGCCCCTGACATCTGCTGTGTTTGTGACAGGGAATACATTCCTGACTCATTATCCGGGCAAGCGGAATCCCTCCCTGACAGCACCATTAATCAGAATCAAGCAGTCCAGCGAATAAAAAGGGGGGGAGAAGAGAGAAGAAGAAGAAAAAGAAAGCAAGCAAAGAAAGAGACAGTTACTAACTTTCACTTTCGTGTCATTCCACTGTCTGGACAAGTAGCAATCTATCTTTCTGAGTGACAGCTCTGATGGATGGCATTATTTATGCTTTTGTGTATTAAAAGACAGTTCTGGCACTGGCTTGTCACTCTACCAGAGATTTGAAAAAAAAGTTGAAATTTAATTTGAAGGAAGAGAGGGCAAAGATCACAGGATTCTGGCTAGGGAGTGCTGCCTGGGAGGGACAGAGATTACAGTGGGAGGGAGTAACTGGAAGAGGTGTGGAAACGATGCATAAAGAAGTAATTGCCCTTACAGGTGTAGAGGTTTCTGCTTTTCACTGCCTGTCTATACTGGTATCATCCTGGGCTGGAGAGGTCTGTTTGTTGACACAAACAGGTTTGATGTTCCTTGGAGGGATGTTTCATTTCAGGGTGAGATGGGCATATGCCTAATTTTCTGTACATAATTTGTGTGTGTGCTTGTGGATACAAACATGATTACATATGCACATATATATGGGACTAAATGTGTGTATGGAACAGGGTGTCTTTACATGCACATGTGTATTTACACAAATTAATTTTAAATATAGGCTTTTTGTTCTAGGATACACATCTTCAAGATACAAAACAAATATCTCAATATCTACACAACATGAAGACAGCCACATGGATACATCCCATGATGAACAATATATCTGGATTTTTAATTCCTTCCTTTTAAAAAACACTTGCTTGCCACACTATTTGTAAGCAAGTTTAAGTACAAACAAAGGACAATTTTCTTTAAAGTACCCTTACTTGTTTAAAGTTTTGGGCAAAAATTGTACTTCACCTGGAAAGTGAAGTTTGACTGTTACTTCAGTTTTATAGCTTTCCATGTATCCACACACAGGCTGGTTGACTGTTGAATGCAGAAACCCTTGTTTGAAGATTTAGATGCCCAAAAGTCACCAAAGCTGGTGCCTGCACATGAAGTGCCAGGCAGGGGAGCTGTCTCATACTGACCCATTTATAAAGTCACAACTGCAAGGAGTCGAGTCCACACTTTGTTTAACTGTGCTGGTTTACGTGCTGGCAATTGAACCTACAGGTATTTATACAGCATAAACCACACCGTATATAAATATGAGACCACGGTCAAAGTATGTTTGTGTGGGGATATTATACACAGTGGTATGAGAGGAAATAAGCAGGCCACCTTTGCTTCAAGAGCAAACCAGTGGGTCTTTCTGAGCACTGCTGATGATGTGTATTTCTGCCCGCAGTGATTTTGGCTCTGCACACAGCTATGTTTCTGCAGTCCTCTCAGGACCTGCTGTTCCATGTGCAGTGTGAACAGTGAAGTCTTACCTGACCTGAAGACCACAGTTAAATTATTCAAGGATATGAATATATGAATAAGGCATCCCAAATTTAGGTGTCAACATAAATTAAAACCAGGAATCTTACCTGGAAAGACTGAATTCGTTTGCAAAGTTTGGATCACAGATGGATGCACATCTCTTCCTTCTCCCCCTTCTGATGTAGCCTGGGACTATACACAGGGAGCTGCCTGTCCTCTGTTGAGCTGGCTCCAGTGAAGGATGGAGATTCTTAGAGGTGCATCTCTGTGGGTATAAAAATGGAGAGCGATTTGGTCCTAGGTGGAGCAAGGCCTCTACCCACAAAAACATTCCCTTCCTGCAAATGTCTGCTCAGCAGGCTGTGGATGCCCATGTAACACCATGCCCAGGTTTCTAACTGTGCTGTGGTTTGGGTTTAGGGGTCAGATACATCGAAATGAGGGCACATAGTTCCCCACTGCATAACAAGACAAGGTGTTCTGCTCTGATATTTCCAACACTGAACGACACATGGTTTTGACCTGAGAAAACATGAAATAACAAGAGACATCAACCCTATTATTTATAGCTTTTGCTTTCAGATGACCCATCTCTTGGCTATTTTGACAAACATCTGCTTTGGAACCTGCTAGCCAACACACAGCATTTGCTTCTAATTAATACAAACTTGTATTCATTCCCAAATCTCAGCAGGTTTCAGCTCCCCAATCCCAGCCTACTGGCACCAGCAGCAGTCACCCTACCACACCTAGCAAATCTTGACAACAACCACTCTTGAGACTGTAGATCCAGAGCAAACTCCCAAGCACTTCAAAAACTGCCAGAGTTCTTGGATAAATCTGGGAATGGTGTTGACTTGCAGGCCCAGCTGGATTGTTACTATCATCCTCTTGGACTCTCTTCTCCCTTCCTGAGGATAGAGTATCTCCTCTTCTTATCCACAGGGATTTTTCAGCTCAGCCTCATGACAACACTCAGAAGTAACACTGTATTCCCAGCATATTGATTGAACACTACGGATGGACAGACGGGGAACTGCTGTTACCCACGAGCATCTGAAAACCCACCAGCCCAGGATCACACCACCGGTGTTCTGCTTGAGGTGGAGGTCACAATGCAGCCGAGGACTGTGCACTGACTTAATCAGACAAAGTTCCCTAAAGGGATGACATCACAGCAATCCCAGGCAATGAGCTGTCCCTTCAGGGTGTGCAGTTATGGAATAAACCTATTCTTTCAAGATCCAGAGCTTAAATTTCAAAGAAAGATGTGTGTGTAATTCCCTCAGGCTCCTTTGAAACCCCAGCCGGTGTTTTGAGAAGGAACCAGTCATTTTTCTACTCCCAGTCTCCGTACGGTAAAGAGTGTGGATTGGCTTTTTTAAAATGTTGATACCATTAAATTGAACTTGGCTGGGATGTAGGGCAGGCTGCAGTTAGTGGAGAAATATGTGGAGGGGTTTCTCTTCACTGGCTTTCGGAGGCGTAAAGTCAGGCCGGTCAGTAACTGCTCCAGAAGGAAACACAATAATAATCACTCATAATAGCTGGGCGCAGAAGAAGGGGAGAGTCTATCTTATTTGTCAGTCCTACTGTATCTATCTTCTGTGAATTGTTCTGTGAAATCAACACATCCAAGGCTGCACCTCAGCTGGGGTAAATGTTGTTAATGTTCCTAGCTCCAGAGAAGACAATTTATACCTGCTAAAGATCTGCCCCTTGATCTCCAAAGCCAAAGGAACATAAGCTCTTGCGTTTTAAGTGCGGTAGTTGGAATGTTTAATTCTATTCTGTCGTCTGTCAGAACAGCAGGCGGAGGGAAGGAATGCATCGGTGTCATATGGAAACCATGGCTTGATGACGGACAAAATTAAATCCTTGCATTTGGACATAAACCATGGTAACACAAAATATGCAGCAAGTCAGGCTTGGTTTTCAATACTGAAAACACAAGGCCCCACTTGGCAGGCTGAGGAAGGGATATTAGTCAGATTTAGACATGGTTTTCTTTGTTTTATTGAAGGATAAATAATTATGTGCTGAGATATTCCAGACTCATGTTAACACAGTTGTGCGCGAACAGCAGAGGATGCTGTGCGAATAGGAAGGACTGGAGGTCCTTTAACCTACAAAGTATCTGGGAATCCTGGAAAGTTTTGGGGTTTACTTCTGGAAAAAAAACCCTAAGGTTTCCTCAAAATATAGCTGACATACTAATCTCCAGAAATTAAATCTTCCAAGCATGTGTTTTCTTGACATTGGTAGGTTAACACGTTGATTCGGTATAGACCACGTCTCCCTACAGCGTCTGCTCAGCATTCCTGCTCCTGCCTTGGCTGGGGATGCACTGAGCTGCTGGGTGCAGGAGAAGGAGGGATGACCACTCGCAGCATAAAGGCAACACTTTCTCTCTTTTAAGGCTTTTCACCAGTCTAGAAAACACTGTGCAGACACCTGAGAGAAACAGCAGTGTATGAACCACCCCTCCCTTCCTTTCCCAGTATTCCCACTCCAGCTTCCATTTCCCAAAGTGATTGATGATCTTTTGTGCAGCAAAATCAGCATTTCTCTTGCCTGTCGCCACTAACGAGGCATGCAAAGACCTGACAATATTGACTGGACTTATTCATGTTTCTCTTTCCTAGTCAGCCTCCACTGAGGTCAAAAAATCCCCACTTTAAGAGAGAAAAGTGGAATTCACCGATGAAGCTCTGGAATTGCCGTTTTCTAGGAAAACCTGCAGTGCCTGCCCTCTAGACTGGAGAGCTCTGACTTCCACCACCCCCAGATCACTGCGGGTGCTGCTTTACATCTTTGCACAGTCCTGTTGCACTCACAGGTGTAAAATGGAACTTGTAAATCACTTTTGGGAAAAGGCAAGAGACATAAATGTCAGCACAGCAGAGTGAGTTTACGTAGAGATGAAATCAAGCTGAGTAGCATAGATGTGGCATGGAGCTGGATTTCACATTTCACTGACGCTCTTGGTCCAGAGGTTTGCTCATTAACAAGGCTATGATTCTGTTATTGAAACTCATGGTAAGTGGTTCCTTAGGCAAAGATCCAGCAAAGCACTTAGGCAAATTCATAAATTTATGTCCCATTGACTTCTGTGCAACTATTTATATGCTCAAAGTCATGCATGTCTTAAATGCATTTCCAGATCAGGCCTTGTACTCAACAAATAGTCTTTCTGCAGCATCGTAAACCCCAACCTTTCAAAATTCATGAGTTCAAGCTCTCATTTCCCCTAAGCTACCTTAACTGCAATGCTGAATGCAAATTCAGAAAACGCTTTTATTTTAAAAAAAAATACAGGTCTTAGTTAGTTTTGAACTTCTAATAACTCCAGATAGGAGCGTAGCTTTAACAGAGTAAAAGAAACATAAAAGAAGGAAAATGATGGCTGTCATCTAAGTTCATGTCTTTAGGAGATGAGACTTTTAGAAAATCACCTTGATACTGTAAAACTTACAAGAAAAATCCCTAAAATGAAGATTGTTTTTCACATTTGAGAAGACTGAAACCTTCGTAGCAACCTCAGGCTGGGTGCAAGCAGCTAGGTGTGACTCAGGCTGTGCTGGTGGGGGGGAGATGGTGACTCCTGGTCCATGTGCCCCACACACCCAGCGACGCCTCTCGGTCACTGAGGTGCTTCAGCTTAGCAGATTGCTTTGCAGAGTTGTTCTGCTGCTTGTTTTCTTCTACTTTATATACACTCTCTGTTTAAAGGTCGTTTCTTGAAGGAGCATTTAAATGTCTTCATCAATAAAAAACAGGGATTCAAATTGCCTTTTAGTGAGGAATCCCAGCTTGCTTTTTGCAGCATGTACTTTTTCTTATCATCCTTGTGGCCAGTAAGTCAAAACTGACTCCCACACCCGATTAAGGCAGATGAATGGAGTAGTTGGGAGCATGTTTGGATTAATCAACCCTATTTCAGAGGGGCTAATTTCATTTCTTATAGACTCCAGGCACCCCAGAGTATAAGAACGTCTTGCGTTCAGCCATGTGTGATTCATGTTTTACTCTTTTCCTTCCCAAATGCAGCACAACATATTCTTTAACTGATGAAATATTTTAAATCCCAAAGTGACATTCTGCAGAAAATGATTTAGAGTCAGCTCAAGCTGCTCTTAATGTAAGTGGTAATTTCATCAAACTAAAAGCAGTGGTGATTTATTTTTAATTATAATCACTATTTCAATGCAGGAAGTGGAGCTGTAACTAGGGTTTGCATTTCCTGCTGAGTTTGTCCTGGCCCCATGCAAGATCTGCTTCTAAGCTCAGTACACTGGCTGCATTTTTGGGCAATCCTGCACTAAATACATGCTCCACATTATGCATATGACTTATAAACAAGACATCCCAGTTAAGTACACATACTCTAAGCTCTCCATACTGTGGCTCTCTGCTTCTGGCTGAGGAGGGATGACCCAGGGAAGCAGCTGGACCTGAGGAGGAGTAACCAGCAGTGGAATTTCAAACACTCCAAACTTTTCTCTTACTTCTTCCCATGTGACTTTTCAGAGCCTGAACTGCCAGGGGCTGCAAGAGATGAGCATGCAATTAAACCCTCAGTGAAACCTGCCTTGATGAAAATCTCTGGATGGAAACATCCTTGGGCTTTTTGGGCTTTTTGTATTTTGTGGGATGTGGGCTTCTTGCTACTTTCCTCCATATAAAGCTTTGGAGGAACTGCTTAACTTTGTCTGCTGAACTTCAGCTGTGGGAAACTCCAGTCTGTTGGCAATTGCTCCATTTCCCTTCATCAGCCTCTTCACCCCCAATGCTCTCCAAGGGGTGGTGTGAATGGAAACCAGAGTGCCACAGGGTGAAACAGGAGCTTGCCAGGCCCCCAATTCCCTGACTGCACTCCTGTAGAGATGGCTTATTTCTGAGCTAGGAAGGATGAAATAGCAAAGCTTAATGTCACAGATTCGCCTTTTGCCTCTGAAGTTGTAGGAGTGAGCATGGATACGCTAGCAGGGGTTGCCAAAAAGTACCAGTCCAGACCCCACTGTGATTTTGATGTTCTGGGTGAAGGCCTGTCTGTTTCCAGATCATCCCTTCCCATCTTCCATGACCTCATTTTTCATTTTACTGGCCACACTGTAAAATACCTGGTGCGACCCTCAGCAAGGAAATTCGGCCCACAAGGCTGGGAGTTAAGCACTCAAAGGCTGGATTTCCTAAAGCAGACAAAGAGATTAAAAGCACAGTGACGTATGAAGCTGAACATACCCCACAGGCCACTGAATATGTTCCCTGAATTGGAAAGGATGCACAAGGAAGCCGTGTTTTCATCATCCCTGCCTATTAGCACCCAGCCAATACACTTGATAGACTCTATAGAGATAAGGTATTACAAAGATCATGCAGCCCAGGGAAGTACAGAAGTGATTTCAAATGTTCTGATCTCACTAATCTGTTTCTTCTCCCTAAAGATGTTCACATCCCAGGCCAGATCCTTAGCTGGCAAGTGAAGTAGAAAAGCACTTAAATAAGACCTTAAATTTAAGCTCATGCTCAAATTCTATTTACCACAAGGTTCATTTCAAGATAAATTCATGCTAAAACAATATTTCTAAGCAAAAAAACCCCCTCACTTGAGCCAGAGCCTTTGCAATCTAAACAGAGCTAATCTGTAGTAGATTTTCTGCTTCAGGACTTTTTTCCCACTCTTCTGAGCCTCTTTCATCTAGCAAGGGAACACAAACTGTGGCATTGGTGACTAGTCTTAGCAAACCAATTCTGCTTGAATTTTGCATATTCAACTAAACTGCTGGAAAAATCACAGCGAACCAGTTCATCACCAAGCTGTATGCAACCGACCAAACACAACCCCTGGTGTGCTTGGTTACAGCCCAGAAAGTCAGACCCATTTTCTTGATCTCTTTCCTTTTTTCCCCTCACAGTTACTCAGGAATTGCAAGTGCTGCACCAGTTTTGGGTGCTGGGAGGATTAATATATTGAGGTTTGTTTCCATCTCTGAAAATCACGTGGTGTAAATTGGTAGGATGCTATCACTTACAAACAACCTAACTGTATTTTGACTATTACCTAAGCTATTATCACAGACTCCCAAGTCTGAGAGCCAGTATTCCAGTATTTATCCCAGTGAGAAGACACCTGACTGCCAGCCCTCATCCTCCAGTAGCATGGGCTGGTTTCCACATACCTGGATTCTTTTTCCCAGCTCCACTGCTAATTAGGGGGAGGCCAATAACCTCTACATCTGAGTCACTAGTTAGGGACTAATTTTGTGGAAGCTGGACAACCTTTTACTGTGCACTTGGCTACTCTTAACTTACTCACAGCACGATCCTACTTGACATCCCTAAGCCTCAAACATGTGAAGAAACCAGTACAAATGTTTGTGATGGTAAGTAACACTCAGCCACAGTTGTAATTGGAGGTACTACATGCATGCCAAACATTGCATTATTATTATTATTGCTATTGACAGTATAAATGGCAGCACCATAATGGGACAACAGCATCAGGTCACGGGGAGGCAGAGGGTAAGGAGACATTAATATGTGCAGTCAACTTACATCTTGCACTATGAAAGTGTGCTGGTATGAGTGGTTCTGACACCTAGAACATAAACCAGATGGCCCCTTTCTTACGCCATATCATGCAAAAAGAGATTTGAATTAATTCATGTAGAAATCATGACAATTCTGTTACTGTTGGAACTCAGTATAGCGGACAGGGTGGCAGTAGATTATGCTGAATTTTTAACTTATAAAATACTAGCGACAGATGTCACTGCCTGCACTCCTTTGTTGCTTCCCATTCTTTCTCCATCCCCTAATGCCCCCGTGTCCCTCCTCCAGAGAAGTAAATCTGGACTACATTGCTTAAAACCTTATTTAAATAAAATTTTGTGCAGAACATTCTCAGAGAGAAATCCATCAAACCCCAAAGCGTGTGCCTGAAAGAGAAAAGATGCTGGGGCAGAGGAGATTCCATTTCCCAGCCAACTCCATCCACCTACAGCCCTTTTTTGACATTCCATTGGAAATAAAGGAATTTTTACTGGCCACGGGGACTGAAGAACTAGGCAAGCAACAGTTCCTTCCACAAAATTTGCATCCCAAGTAGCCGAGACTCGTGGGAGGCAGGAACACCATCACTTGCACTCCGCAGAGGCGGAGGCGTCAACGTCGAGGCGCTTTGCTCAGGGTTACCCTGCCTGCGTCCCCCGAGCCCCGCTGTGTGCCGCTGCCCATGCTCCTGCTCCAGGGATGCATTCCCATGGTGCAGGGGGTCTCCTAGAGAGCGGGGACCAGCTTTGTACCATCACAGCCACCCACGCCCCAAGCACGGTGTCCCTAGGGCCCGCCGCGGTTGTACGCTGCCGCGATGCGACGCCGGGCCGCTCCCTGCGCTTCACACATGCCTCCTCGCTTCCATTTTTCAGCGCCTTCTCCACACAGCCCGTCTCCCGCCGACACACCCCTGTCAGCTCCTCCATTGTGTGGCCAGCAGCGGCTTTCAGCACATGAGCCTCAGCCAATATGGCTTAAACACATCGACTGGGGCAGAGGAGGGGGGAGAACGGGCGGGAAGGCTCCGCCGCCAGCGTGCATTTGTGTGTGTGGGGAGGGGTGGGTGTCCTTTTCTGCCATACAAAAGCACAAGTGGTTTTATTCGAGCTGGCAGAGGCCGGCTGTGTTGAAGCTCCCTTTCATCAGTGGGTATTAGGCCCAAATCGCTGCCGCTTTGAATATGTACACAGTGCTTTCCATCTCCTGTCACCGGCATGACAGATCTGCCAGGCTGCTCCGGGGCCTGGCACCTGGGGCGCGCAGCGAAGCCGGCGTTTCAGCTACGAGCACACACAGCTTTTTCTCCTCACCCCCCCCTCTGCTTTTCTTCTTTTTTTTTTTTTTCCCATTGGGGAACTTTCTCCTCCTCCTTCCCCTCCGTTTCCTTCTTCCCCCCCCCAACCCCCAAACCTGAATGAACACTTCTTTCAGTAATGGGTTTTTTCCACCTGGTTGACTTGATGAAAGGTTTATGAGTTGACATTATGTGTGAGAAGAACAAAGCAAGCGCGGGGATGTGTGCGTGCGCGGGGGCGGGGAGCGGGCTCCACAGAGCTGCTGAAAACTTTATTACAAACTAAGAGACGTTGGGAGCAATAAATCAGTTGGATGCTCTCTACAAACCAGCAGAAAACTGCCACTGCAGAATGGAGAGTACACAAGGCCGGGCACCGGCAGGTTCCGGTGGGCTGCGAGAAGGAGGGAGAGGGGACAGAGGGCAAAGCCTGCTGCGCACCCATTGCTTATAGGTCCTGCTTCCCCCCCTGCGATGCAGAGAGCTCTGAGTCCCCACCTCAAACCATGGCAACAGCTCCCCAGAGGCTCCCAGAGACATGAACTGATGCTCGTGCGCCCAGCTCAGGGTGCAAATCAGCAGCTTTAGCAAACAAGCTGCCTTTTGGACTGATGCCCCGTCCCTACTCTCCTGTGCCTGCTCTCCCCAGGAAGTTTACTGTTTGCTCAAATTCTGCCTCTCCCCAAGGTGAAAGTCGGCAGCTCCTATTTACCAACATACAGATGAACAACAACAGCTTGCTGGGAGTGTTTAAAAAATACCGTACCTAAAACAAACAAACAAAAGAATTTCAGCTGTTGTTTGTTAGGAAACCAGCGCTAACAGGCTTACAGTTATGAAAAGCACCTTTGGAAACACAAGTGAAACGATTTTTACTTTGCACTACAGAGAAGACTAGAAAGGAGCTGGTTGCAACACAACCAGGAGCCAGATGGTCACATCAGCTTCAGGGCAAGGTTTGGTGGGTAAGACACGATATGGCACAACAGCGGCACGGATACTGCCTCCGAAAGAGACCGGCTTCCCTCCTGGCCTCCCATACCTGGCATGGCCACGTGTGGCAGGTTGGAGGGCGCAGTGAGAGGAATGACAGCCTGTTCCCTACAACATCACAGGCTGCTCAGTGAGAACCACACAGCATTCCCCCAATTTTGTGTTAGGTTGGACGTACTTAGTTCATCCAGCTTTTTGAAAGCATTAGCCTTAGTTCTGCTCTAATTTCAACCTGTGTTAATTAGCACAGGCTCTATTGGGGTGAATAGTTCCTTAGGAGGAGCAGGTAACTGCTTTCCCTGACCAAGCTGAATAAATTGCTCCAAATAGCACCGTGATGTGAAAAGCAGAGCGGGTCCCACCACATGAAAGCCTCTGAACCTTCAACTACCATAGGTCACGCAATCCAACTGCCTGCTCCCATCGCTATTTCTCCTCAGCAATCCCACGCTGTACACAAAGGCAAACGTGTTTCTATTTTAAACTCTAATCCAAGGCTACTGCATGCCTTTTGGAGTGCGGATGTCCTGGAAATGTCACCACAGAGCAGTGTGCTCAAGAGATTAGAGCCGTTCCATTTTGCAAATGACAGAGTACAGTCACAGATGTTACTCTAGCCATGGGGTCAGCAGCAGTTGCTCAGGCTTAACTTGTTGAATTGCATTAATAAAAAAGGAGAAGGGGCAAATGCTGCAAGATCCTGAGCAGCTGTAACTTCACCCAGGGTTCATGTTTGTAAGGCCAGAATGTATTTTATCCCAGATAAAAACATTTCCTTTCCTCCATAACAACCAGTAGCCATTACAAGTTTTAGAGGGACGATGGTAATTCTCAGGCAAAAAGTACATGTTGCATTTCCAGTTTGTGGGACCAGGTGAGGAGTTAACAGCCTCCCTGCATGGAACTCTGCTGTGAAAGCAACGGTCCTGAGGCTTGGAGAAGAACTGAGCAGCTGAAGCAGCCCAAGTATCTAATGGCACCGATATTTGCTGAGCCACCCTAAAGTTTCAGTGTAGAGCTGGCTGAAGGGAACCACTCAAGACCAGTGACATGGCAATGCTGAACTGGTTGGGGATATGGGAGAACTTAGACCAGACTGCCCAGGGGCAGATGTATGTGGGAGATGATGGGGAACACGGTCACATGCAGAGAGCCCCTGGGCTTCAGAGCAGGAGATGAACAGATGAGATGAGTCAGGGCCATGGTGCTGGCAAAGCCGGCTGCGGGAAGCATCACCACCCCAAGGTGATGCAGTCCAGGCTGCTCCTGAAGTTTGGAGCCGGAGCAAGGTGAGCACACCCTGACCATGCCTGGGGCCTGGCTGTCCCCTCGACGCTCAGTCAGAGCAATCAGCACAAACTGTGGGCTAGAAGGAAGCCAGGCTGTGCTAACAGCATTTCCAGAAGAGCCCAATACTACAGGATGCTTCTATTTTTACGTGCCTAATTAGAGAGCTTCTGATTTGCAGATAGTGAGAACTGAGCAGCTTTGACGTTTTCAGAAAACCAGGTGCTTTTCAGATGTACTTTTAAAATCAAAATCCATTTTAAATCACCACTGAGAACCTTGGCTGGTGTGTAATAACTTGCTCTGAAAAGCAGCCTGAGCTCTGTCCTAGATCAGCATGCAGTGACACGCATCATTCACACTAATGGACGACTTCTGGCTGTGCTGGGGAGCGAGAAAGGGAAGGGCTGGGGAAAAAGCACCGAGATGTACAGAAAAAGAAAACCCCAAAATAAAAATCAGGTGCAACTGCAGCTCCAGCTTGCATCCTTGCTGTTAATCACTGGCTCTGGATCCATGGCTCATACCTGCTCTAAGCTTCTGTGCTGTGAGCAGTTCTAGTGCTAACAGCAAAGTGTAGACAAGCTTGAGTCTACAACTAGGACGGTATTAATGGGGTCTCTGTGTACCTGCTGCCCAGGGCAGGGAGAACTTATTGTTTCTTTAGGGTTTGTAGCTGCATGAGGAAAGCTAGAGAGAGGAGGAGCCACAAATCACCTCATTATTCCAATTCTTCCCAGCAGAAGTTTGAATCGAGCATGTGAGCCAAACACTGGTACAACCAAAGCAACCCTGTCAGAGGTGCTGAAGCTGGTAGGACAACCTGGGTGGCAAATGACTGGTATTTGTTCCCCACCACCTGCTGCTGTTTAAGAAGCAGTAGGCAGGCTCTCCTTTCTCTTGTTCCAGCTGTAGCTGAAGACACAACACAATAATCAAAGCTCCACTCTGGCACATCTAATGGAGCTGGGAAGGAGCTTCATGGGAGTGACCAGAAATGTACTTGAGATGCAGGGATACTGTGGGTACAAAGAGCAAGCTGCTCTCTGTTCCTTCTCTAGAAGTTTCTCACAGCACTGAGACCCTCACAGAGCTATCTGCACAGCACTCACATCTCCCTCTACAAAGGTACCAAGGAACTAGGGGACAGCTTTGGGCACAGGCTTTGAGGATTATTTTAACCGCGTGACTCTACCAGCATCGCACTCTCCCTGCTGTTGCACTGCCTGGCCACTCAGGACCGTGAAGCCCTTCTGAAACAGGAACACCTCCACCATGACATTGACTTTCCTGCCTCTTTTCATGATGAATACTCTAGGCCAAGGCCTCCCCCTCCTCACACACACCCTGTTCCAATCAGTGGTCCCACCCTGATCTGCAGTAATCCAGTCTCTCTCCACATCAGAGCTCTGCTAGGGTCACCAGGTCTCGCCGCAGCAACGAGGTCTGTGGGCTGGCTGGTCAGGATGCTGAGGAGGGATGTGAATCCTTTACCCTGAGCACTCTGACAAAACCAGGTTCTGTTCCACAGCGAGGAGGAGCTGAACTCCAGACCAGCAACACGTGCCTCACGTCCCCAGGAGCAAGTCTTACACCCTGTGAGACTGATTTTTCCGTCTCAGACCTGCTTTTGCCCTGGCAGAGACTCTGATCCACACACTTGCTGAGTAACACTGACAAATCAGGTTGCTGCTTACTGGAATCACCTTTCAATAGGGAGCTGACAGCAAGAACAATGCATCTGTTTGCAGCCTGTGGAGGCTGCCAGGAGCGTCTGTCATCAGAGGAGCTACTTGTCAAAAGAGGTTTCAGGCTCTAGCTGACTCTCAGAGCAGCGAGAGGAGACATGTACAGACCCATAACCAGACTGGGTGCTGTACTGGTGGTGCTTTCATCTTCCCCTTCCTTTGCTTCCAAGGATGACTTTGTTCTATCAGATGTGGCTTTTAATTGTGAGAACTCTTTGTGCCATTAGTGGTTTAACCGAAGGGAAATGGAAACACATAAACAGCACCGTTTTGCTATTCTCTGTTTACATTAAGCTGGGTTTCCCTTTTGATATTTATTGAGGGAGATATGGACCTGTTTGAAGATTCAGTTCAACTAGTTAACATTTTACTGGAGGAAGGAATTTAGCCACCGAAATTGCCATAGGCAGCATCGCAGCGAGTTGGGTAGGAAAGGAGCAAGCAGCAACCACTACTTAGGCAAGACAGATGACATCAAAGCACCATTCCACCAGGGGTTTTTTAGCAGTCAGTAAATTATGCGTGTACAAAGTAATAAAGGAAGTGTAATAATGCCTTATTGTTATATGAGCACCTTTCATCCTGAAGGATAGTAGTTTACAAGCTAGAGATCTCAACTCTGCAGTTCATACTATGTTTTCTCTTGCAGGGCTGGAGTATTAATTACTGTTTCAGACCTAAGCTGATTAAAAAAATTGCAGTTTGGAGAGCTGTCAATGAAAAACATTGCTGAAAAACTGTCTGAAAAAATAACATTTGAAAAAGTAACTTGTTACACACTCTTGGAAGTATTTTGTTCAGAGAGAAGATTGTAATTTCATTTGAAAATAAAAACCCCCAATTAGTTACAGTAAAAAGCAAGGGATGGGTTAATTAAATCTTGAGGCTCACGTTCTTCACATTGAGCAGTATGAGCTGGTGAGATGCAGTAACACTGTGTGTCCTGTGGGAGCTCAGACAAGTTGAATTTAAAAGCAGCAGCTTCACAAGTAAAAGAGGGTGGCCAATGGCTCAAGATACTGCTCAACACACAGAAGTGAGGAGAATGTTGGTTAAGCTCCTGAAGTCCCTAGACTGATACAAGGTGGTGCCAGTTCTCTGCACAGACACAATTCCTGGTCTGAACAGCTTATCTGGATGGAAACCTAGAGAGCAAAGTGCTTGATCCCCAACTCCCTTCCTGGGAAGCAAAGCACTGAGATAGTGCTACCAGGAGCTGAAAGTGCAATTGTAGGGAATCAGGATTAGTGACCAGTGTCTGGATCAAGGAGGTAATATGCTCTAGAACCTCTTGGCTCCCAAAGCAACTGACAGCATCCACACCAAGTCCAAGAAGTCCAGAAGTTCCAAGCAAGGAATTAGAAACGCTGCTCGGCAGTTCATAGGAGTTACACCACACTTGTAGGGGTGTGAGAGCAAGACCTGATGGCAGACTGCTGCCCTCAGCCTCCCCTCTTTGTCAAGGCACTGTTTTCTTGCACAACGATGTATCATTTGGCAATACTTATTACCCAATTAAGCAGGAGTTGCACGTGCTCAGTCACATCTTAGGTGACATGGGAGGTATCTGACCCTAATGCAGGAGGGAATTTTCAGGCTGTCTCATCCATCTCCTGGCAGTGATATTGCTTCCTTAGAAAGCAACCAAGCATTGTTTCAAGTGCATTTCTGTCTTCTGCTAGGCAGTGCCTTACAAGTGCACCCAGAACCAAGACCACCAGCATACAAACCCCAATTACAGTGAAATTACAGACTGTGAGACCATGAAAAGAAGGAAGGGGCAGGCTCCTTCTGTTCTAGTTAAGGCTATGCCACCACCACTAGGATATTCTTTAATTCTAGGGACTGTTGGGCAATACTGGAGGCTGCTCAGGAAGGAGCAGAACAAAATGGGTAAATGTCTCTGCCATTCATTGTCCAGCTTCACTGGTCATTAGCTTGGCCTCCTCTACCTTGTGTCATGCAATATAGATCAAGACTCGATTATTTCTGGCCAGTAATACTCCCAGGCACGGTTGGGTTTCAAGATGAGGAAGCAAAAACTAAAGTTTAATAGAAAGCAACAGACACAGACAAGCAGCCATCACCCTCTAATGATGTTTGAAGAGCTTCACTCTTTGGGCTGGATGTCTGTTTGGCCCGTAGGCATTATGAACTCTATCAGTCAAAATCACTGTGCCACCCCTTGCTTATGAAGCAAGCTGCCATTACTCATATTTGACAACTCAGTCCCACAAAGCCTTGTGAAGTTCAAAGCAGTACCCACCCCATATTTCTCTTTTACAGGCATGAAACTACAAAGTAGAACTTTGGGAATTTTTTAACCTTTCTTTCCCACATGCCCAAGTATTCTTGTTCTTCCCTCCCTCTCTTTCTAGCTTTCATTTCTCTGAGAAGATTGAGATAATTCAGATAAGCAGGGGGACAAGGCAGGAAAGGGCTTTTTAGCATCAGTGCTTAACTGACTTTTAAAGGAAACCTGCCACGTTGACTAAGTCAGATCCCTGGGATCTACTGGTCCTTCAAACTGGTCCCCAGGACGCAGGATCGGGGATGTTAACCCAGGACTGAGTGCAGCCTGGACTGTAAGGGCTCAAGGGCTGGTTGCAGAGCTCACACCACCACGTTATGATAGAGATGTGTACCTGAGGATGCCACGACTATAATGGAGAGTGTTTATTCTGTCTGTAACCCAGCTGGCTGCTTTGCTGTATTTCAAATCTCTTCAAGTAAATAAATGAGGGGACTCTACTTTCCCCTCTACACAGCAGAGTGTATACAAGAGTGTTCCTGTATCAGATTCCTGTACAAAAACCGCTGTCAGGCTATTAATAATGTGGAAAAACACCTTGAAACTTGACTCAATGAGGGCACGTTGCAAATGGGCTCTAATGGCTTTTATTTCTCATCTCTGTCACCTCAGATCTAATCTGCCACTTTCCCATTTTTTATCCTCTCCGGTCCTCTCAAAAATCATTCAGCAGCTCTTCCCTCAGTGCCAGGCAGAGCAGAGGGAGCCAGGGGATGGGTCAGCAGGTATTTATTAACTGAGAAAGGCCAGGGGTATCATGCAGGGTGAAGCCAAGGGGAGAGCAGGGCAACTCAGTCCCACCTCAAGGCACAGGATCAAAGCACCGAAAGCAAAACGAGATGTAGTCCTGGAGGGGAAAAATATTCCCACCACACCAAACAAACCTGACAACCCCAAACCCAAGCACCCCCCATGACTTTTCATTTTATGGGCCATTAAGGAAGTTTCCTGGATTAAGACCTGCTTTTAGCCACAAGGAAAGAATTAGCCCAGACCACGCCAAGAGGCCAGTAGCAAACCTCTGGATAGTGATGTGCTTGTTGGGGGGGACTTACTTTTTTAAATTAAAGAAAAAGGCAGAAAAATCAGCCTGGTACTGAAGCTAGATCCTAACTATTTTCCTCTGTTTTGGAGCCATCTCTCTCTCTCTCCCCCCTGTGAAAACAATGTAGGTACCATCAAACTTTTGCAGCACGTGTCCCTGTGTTTAAACTCACTCTCCTTACATGGAGTGTGGTGCATCTGTCTGAATTAAAAATGCAAACCAAAGGCTACTCAGTTCCTTCTCCTCTGAAAAGATGAGAAATGAGGTGAGAGGGCACTGAAAAGCATTATACAGGGACCTGTGACCTATTAAGGACTTATGGTCAGACTTCTAAAAGTTGGTCAGATGCCCCAAATTTCTTAATTAGACATAACTATTTTTTTTTCATTAGATGGCAATCCTTGGTATCTAATTACCTTTAAAAAGGGGACCTCAAGTACCTGGGGGAAAAGGCATATGGCAGTTTCTGACAAAAGCTGCATAGTGTGAGATGCTCAGAGAGATGCCACAAGTCCTTTTCTTCCTTCAACCAGCGTGACATTACAGCCTGTTTAGGAGTTCCTTCTTTTCTGTTTTATTTGGTTATGCAAACATTAATTTAACGACTATTTCTCAAGCCTCCTGTGGGAATCCAACCCAATTTTCACAGACAATGCATGTGCAAAAATGACTAACATTTCTCTTTGAGGAGGGGAGAAGATTTAAGGCTTTTTGACTCAAGGTTGATTTTTCTCCCCCCTTTTTTTCTTCTCCCTCCTTCTTCTAAGTATCTCTTTATTCATCACTTTAATTACCTAATCATAAATTTCTTTAGGGGGTTACTTAGAAGGAAAATTAGCATCAAAGCTTGGCAGTAAATTCAGGGGCTTCTGGAGCAGGTCCAAGCTGTTTCACCTGTGATTAATTAGAAGATTTTTTTTCTTTAAGTGCCAGAGGGCTGCTGAGGTCTTTAAGCAGTTACATGACTGCTGGCAGCTCTGGAATTATGATTGATGCATTAGTCTGGCATTTAGGACTTCTGCTTCTTTTTGGTAGTTGCCTGGATAAGCAGGTATGTAAGACCAGCCACACTGGTGGAAACAAAAGGCTCACTGCTGGCACACACTGGCCCAGGCTCTTGTAGAAAGGGGAAGGAACTGGGCACCTTTGCTTCTCTGTGGCTGGCAGAGAACAGAAGAGGACTGAGATGAGAGAAAGGGAAGAAGAGATGTCTACTGCTTAGCTTGTATTTTAGAGTCACCATATCAAGTCAGAGCAGAGCTTCTTCAGCTACCTGAAGGGAGAGTCTTTTCAGCAAGGGGACAGGAGGTGGGACAAGGGGCACTGGGCTCAAGCTGTGCCAGGGCAGAGGCAGAGCAGATGTGAGGGGAAAGTTCTTCCCTGAAAGAGTTGTGGGGCTGTGGCACAGGCTGCCCAGGGAGGGGCTGAGTCACCTTCCCTGGATGTGTTTAAGAAAAGGGTAGATGAGGTGCTCAGGGATCTGGTTTAGCTTAGGATGGGGACGGTTGGACTTGATGATCTTAAAGGTTTTTTCCAACCTGGTGATTCTGTGATTCCCAGTAGGGTTGCTTTACTTTTTTTTCAATTTTTTTTTAAGAAAAAGACTGTCCAAGACAATTCCCAAATTCCCAGTCTTGGTGCCTGACCCGGCTGCTCCTTCTGGCTGGAAACAGAAATCCAGTTCTATCACCAAACAAACCCCCAAACCCAACAAAACAAGTTCTTCATTACTTCTGCTTTAGCAGAAGTTCAAAACACCAGCCAAGTCTATTCATTATCCTCATGCCTCTGCCACACATCAGCAGGATGGAAGAGTTTGGGAAAGCATCTGAACTTGTGGAGAGCCAGAGGGCTGTGTCTGTCCTGTCACATCTACCACATCTGTTCTCTGGGAAAGGCAGAACCTTCAGTCACTAACGCTTATTAGTTGGCACATGTGTACTACAGAAGAAGTGTCAGAAGCATTAATGATGCACTTGCAAGATTGCTTAATAGAGTTAGCTCACCTAATTCCCCTGCATGACCTCCTGCTGCGGGTAGAGAAGCCATCAGCTGCTCAGCAGCTCATCTCTTTGTCCCTGGCCACGAGAGACAGAGGGAAGAGACTACAGCTTTGTGGCATGCTGGTGGCAGGTCAAGAGAGTAAGCTCAAGTAGGTGAATGGGGAAGCAATAGAGAGCCCTTCCTCCAGTAAGAAGAGGCTAGAGAACCCACTGCCAGTTAATGACCGAGGGACCATATGGTCTGGTGTCAATTTAAACCATCAGGTCTTTGGAGTTCCTCTCAGCAGAGTAAAATCATCTTTCAGGAAGCTGTACGCTCTCAAAAGCTGCTCCTGCTGCCATGCATCCCTCCTTCCAAGTGTCCTCAGAACAACAGGATGTCCCTTTACATCAGGAGACAGCTCCTCATCCTGCTGTGAAGCAGTTAATCTCTGTGGGAAGTTCCTAGGCGTCTCGACACCCCTGCTCAGAGAGTAACGACACTCGGTGTTTGCAGCCACCTCTTGTTTTTGTCAATGCCCAGCCTGCCTCATCTAACATTTATAGAGTCTGGATTCTCCTCAGATCTCATCGACTAAGTGTCAGTCACCCCCTGAGCGTGCTGTGCTGCAGACCCAGCCCAGCCAGCGGCAGCGACATCCCTCACCGCTCATCCCGACGGATTGTACCTGACTGCAGGAAGGAGGCGGCAGGACACAGCCCTGGATGGATATATTCATCTCCTTATGGGCAAGTGCTCATTGCAGGGGCCTGGGTTGGTGCCTGTGTCTGCCCATCGCAGTGCTGTGGGGTCCAGTCAGGTGCCCGTTAGTGTGATCCAGCCTCTGCAGAGTCTACATATCCCCACATGGATCTTTGGTGAGGTTTCTGGCTCTGTACATCATGCACCAGCCTGAAGTGAGTGTGGCCTGGCTGACAAGACATGAAGCTGCAAGACAGCTGGTCTGATGCTTAACCTCACATCACTCAGAGCGTGATGATACTTGTCTGCTTCTCTGAAGAGGCTGGTCATCTTAACCAGAGAAATAATTAACAAGGTATTGCTCTGTGAAGACTATTTGATCCACCTCTGGAAGAGACTGCCAAGTCCTAGATAGACTGGCAAGGGGATGATGATCATGTTAACAGGAGCTGAGGTCTCAGAGCAGAGATGCAAAACAGCCTCGTGGGAGAGCTGCTAGCTGAGGAATCAGGAGATCTGGGTTCTGCTTCTATCTTTCCCACCAATCTGATATATGCTTCTGAGCAACCTGCAACCCCTCTGCTCCCCTTATAACTCTTCTTTGTACATACCACCTGAGAGCAACAGGGTCAGGGGCAACTTCTGATTGTATCTGATGCAAAAAATTTCCAGAAGTCAACTGGAGACTCCTGTAACACTACTAAAAGGTGAAACCTACTGCTACTGATCACCACCCACACGCTAAGGTGACCTTTACACCTAAGAATGGGTGCAGGTAGGCAAACTACCTTTGTGTACCACACCGGGGGTTTCAGCCCAGGACCCAAGTTTATTTCTACCCCAGGTATAAACACCCAGGACCCAGGCAGCACACGAGATGATTCCAAGGTGGTAGCTTCAGAGAGCACGTTTGCACACACCCACACACAGATTCTTTCCTACACCAGTGCTTTCCCCAGCTCGTGACAACAGAGATTATTCCTTGCTGGAAGAATGTGGCATTGTTGACATTAAAAAAAAGCAAAACAGGCCTTTGCTTTGCTTGAACAGCACAGGCTCTCTTGATCAGCTGTCTGAGGTGCCTCATCCGTACAAAGCATTTAAACCTGTCTAACATCAAAAAGTAAGGTAAGACAAGTCACTTTGATGCTCCAGAGCACTTGCCTAACATGATTATTGCAGAATCTTCCTGGTGATAATAGAATTATGCAAAGGAGGCCTTGACCCATTAATGCTTTTACCTTTCTTAGGATTTTTCTCCCCCTTCTTTCTTTCAGGAGAAGCAGAACTGCTTGCTCAGATACAGCAACTGAACAAAAAGGTGGAATAAGAGAAGCCAAAGAGGTCCCTTCTTTACCTTGTCCCCTCTCCGCACCCCACTTTACCCCAACAAATCCCACACTCTCCCAGTTGCACATTAAGCAACTGGACATATGGACTGTTGTACTGGAAAGTATGACCACAGACAGGAGATTGAGGAGATACTGTGACTGCTGAATGGGAAAGCAGGGTGTGTGCCACCTAGGATGCCTCAGAAAGAAAGACTGGTTTAAAAATATACATTTGCTATAAACCTCCCTATAAAGTAATCACATCAGGGCTTGCAACAGTTTTACACCAAGTAACATAGCTGTGGAGTAACACAGTAGTGTAACAAATGCTTGGTTCCTTATAGGAACCAATATATATATATTATGCTGGAACTAGTATGTCCTGAATGGCAGTCATGAGGGAGCAGTTTCAACATCTGCCTCCATTTTCTAGGAAAAGCAAATGATTTCAGACAGAAGAGTCTGCTGGAAAGACAGACTGAGTTTCTCACCCACTTGCAGAAGTTAGGAGTAAGGTTTTGGGGTGTTTTTTGCAGTTTTCTTAAAAATGCCTTAACATTGCACAAGACCTGCTTAATTATCAGAACAGGGAGGTCCAGGCACGTGTAGTTATTTAAAAACAATACACAATAAGAAAGATAAAGGGATGTAAAAGGCATGTTAACTCCTCTGTGCCCTGCTCAGACTGAATTACAGCTAAAAACAAAGGTTCAGCTGATGACAAGACGGAAAGCTTGCAGAAACTTGGTATGGAGCATCCTCTGTGGTCAATCCTCTCCCTTCCGCCTCCTGCCATGGCCGCTTGCAGCAGCTCGTGCTTGGGAACGGACTGAGACACTAAGAGCAAAGCCTTGTTCTGCCAGAGGGTAAACAGAATCCAGCACACACATTCTTATCTAGGTTTGTGTACACAGAGGGTGATTTTAGGCCAAAAAACTCCTACCAAGAGATCAGCTGACTGTGCTGGCTCAAGTTCAGGTCTGCAAAGGGCTGGCAAAGGGAAAGCCTGCTTCCCATGTATTTTGTTTGCTCTAAGCATGGGTCACTGATTCCTGCTTACAATCCATCCTGAATTGAAAATGTACAATTAGTTTGTTCCAGGAAAGATGAGTCCAGCACATTAAGGCTCAGACCTGAATCCAAACTCCAAACTTCCCCAGGCACAGATACGTTTCCATCCGGAGTTCTGGTCCAAGCTTTTCTCCTGCTTCTTACTCATGTCAGCAGAGTGAAGTTCCTATATACCCCATACTAAACCAATACCTATTTACATTAAGCCAAACAAACCCCATGACACAGTCCTTTCCACAAAGCTCTCCTTATCTAAATTAACAAGTACTTTGCTGTGTGCAGCAAGCAGCACTGGGATACAGTGAAAGAACTCACCTGAGGTTCCCCAGCTGGCTTGTCACAGGGCTGGGCACTGAAGCCAGTTGCTTGGCTCTCAAGCTCAGTGCTTTTTCTTAGAGAAAAAAGAGGAGAGGTGCAAGCCCAGACCCAACCCTTCCCCTGGGTGGGAAAACTTCTGGAGCATCTATTTGAAACAAAGATTTACTTTCCCTCTTTTCCTGTCTAAAATAGAAAAAGGACCAGAGACCTTATTCTTGAGCTTCAGGGATCTGTTAATTGGCTCCCTAGTAAAATTACAGAGACTCAGCTGCCTGATAATGATTGTAAATGACAGAGACTATCAGGTTTACCTTGTGATGTCCCTGGGGAGCTTGCAGTTAGTTTAGTCTGAACTCTGCGTCAGCTGTTTGGGTTCCTTTCTTCTCGGCATGTGGTATCTGGACTCAAGCTGCAGTCTTTCAAACCTAATTAGTGTTAGGGGAAAGAGAGAGAGAGAGAAAAAAAAACCCAAACATCAACACTCTCCTCCTTCCTTCAACTGACTTTATAACATACAGGCAGGGCCTGATTTATGGTACAAGTTCATGGGGATTTTTTTTTGCTCGGGTTTCTTGTGTTTCTTCTCACGTGTATCAAGCCAGCATCTTCAGTTCTGCCTGCAAGAAGCTGAGTTTCAGTGTGCTGGCATCTCTGAACTTTGAGAAGTTCAGCAGAGAATCTCTAAACTCAGCAGTGTCATTGTGTTTGTATAGAGTTGGGTCTGTTCTGTGGGGTGCTGGGCAGAAACTCAAGGGGCTTTTTTCCTCTTTTCCTCAAAGAGAGTGCATTTTATTCCCTGATGTGTTTGTTGTGAAAGCTTAACAACCCTGTTAGTGTTTAGCCCAATTTAAACAGCCACCCCTATGAAATGAGAAGACAATTTATTGTGGGGGTCTTAACTTGGGCTATTTTTTATTTGCAGGGGAATTTTTATTTGCAGAGCATCTCACAATCCCTCCTAACCCTGGCAAGAAGGTGGTTGTGGTACCTGTTTGCTTCCTTGGTAACTGACTTCCACCCCACACGACAGGTCATCAGTCGTGACAGTGCTGAATGGAGCAACACGAGCGCAGATCCATCGAGAGCATCGTCACATCCCCGCAGGCTGAGGAACCACAGCCCTGAAAGAGCAGCAGCACATGAGACTCAGAGTGCTCCATGAGGCCTTGAACCCTGTGTCTGGGACAGCAAGAAAGCCAAGGGTTGGTTTTTTTTGCAGTGACTGATTACATGTGTGGAATTCTTTGTCCCACTGCTCCAGTGCACATTTTCCCTAGGAATGGGATGCTGAGATTTTAAATGAAGCTAATTAGTCTCTGGAACAGCTGCTGAAAGATGAGATAAGTTTTTTGATTGCTCAAATCTTTAAATCAAGACTAAATGTCTCTCCAGGAGATCTGAAGCTCAAGCAATCACTGAAATCTTGAAATGGAATCAGTGAGAAGAGGTGAGATGAGAAAGTTCTCTCTGCCTGCGAAGTCTCTGAAATCCCTGCCCTCAGCAGCATCGCTGACTTCATGCTCCAGCAGCTCCCTAATGAAGGGGGCTCACTTGTAGAGATAAATCACATCTTAAGTGAACATAAGGGAATCTCATACAAGTGCCAGTAAGCACCATGTTCAGACCACACACCAGTTTGCCTCAAATGGCCTTAGAATGCCCAGAAGAATGTCTGAATCCAAGACAACAATAAGTAATTCAGGTTGCCTATAGCAGATGCCTAACTTCAAAGGCATGACTGCTATCTTTTGACTCATGGTACAGCTCCAGATAAGGCACACTTGCCTATTCTTGTCTGGATTGGGCTTTGCCACGAGGCAGTAGAGCCCCAAGCAGAGGATCCCAAACACATCTAAAGCTCTGCAGTAGAGGCCTCCAAAGGAGGAGTCCTGCCATAAGAAAATCAAAACCTCTCAGCCCGACACTAAATCACTTCACCAGCTGTCATCACTGTTCACTGCTTTCAGTATCAGAGTATTTGGCAAGAAAGGAAAGAAAATAACTGGTCCTCTACAAGATTAGAATCAAATGTAAAAGAAGGGTGGCTGATGCCTTCATGGCTTCAAAACATACCTCATGCTACCCAGCCAGCTTCAACTGACCGGAACTAAACTTCATGTAAGGACAATCCTGAAGTCCTAGCAGGAAGGATCAAAGTCTAGTCCATGAAACACCACTCGGTGCCATAGCTCATCCACTGTGACATCTGTCAGTGGTGGCAGGAGTGCCACTTTGCTTCTGACTTGGAAGGCATCGCAGGTCACGCTGTCAGGACTTCTGCACACTCTGCTGGGCTTGTCCCACTTGTCACCAAAGCCTGCAGCAGAGCCAAGAGGTGATGGCTGTGGTCCACCTGGGAAGGAAGAGACAAGGAAAAGTCAAAGCCAAGAGTATGCTTTGGGAGGGAAAGCCAAGTTTTCCAGTGAAGATCTAGAGAAAGTGATCAGACAGACACTCTGGAGGTTTTTTGTATCCTCAAAGCAGACCTTAATTGTGTTTAGAGTTTTCTGATGATATTTATGGATCACCACCTGCTTAGCCCATTTCAGCTCCAAAGAACCAAGAGAAGATCTCACCTCTGCTCCTATAATAGAATGCACCAAGCTGTAGCTGAACAGGAGATCTTCAAAGGCACTGATGGAGTGGGTGAGGGGTGTGTGTGTGTGTGTGTGTTCACACACACACATACATGGAACAAAACTGGGCAGCAGCGCTGATGTCACCCAGCCCAAGTGGCACAGTTGCACTGCCCAGCCCTGAGGGTCCAGGTGTGCTTGTAGTTGCCATGTTGTTCTGAAAACCTCTCTCTGTGCCCTCATCTCAGTCAGTAGTTCGGGGAACAAAACTTTACCATAGCTCAAATTCAAAGCTGAAGCCAAAGAAAGGCCTGGAGTCTCTCTGGTTGTGGTTTGTAGCTTTTTGGGGGTGGTTTTGCTTTGGTTTCTGCTGTGGGGTTTTTGTAAGTCTTTCCTCAGCCTGTAGTGTATCAAATGACTTATTTTCCACTCTCAAAAAGCTCCTTTCCTCCATAGAGCCACTTTGTGGAATCTGTCACCTGCTTTTGCCTGAGCAAAGAAGCCAAACAAGCTGCAGAGAGGGAACAGTGTTCCTAAATCCACGCTCAACTCAAATCCTCTTAAGAACATCTGACCATATTGTCGGGCAAAGGGCTATAATGCTGTTAGAGTAATTCTCAGTCTTTCAAAGTAAGGAGCATAGTCCAGGGTTATCCAGGAGGGATACAGCTTCGGGGAAAGCTGCACTTTACATATTTAACAGAAGCGTGCTGAGCTCTTTAACATATCATTGCTGTACTTTTTGACATCAAAAGGATTGCATTTCCATACTCGGGTGAATTAATAGGATTTGCATGTCACCCTCATTCTGTACTTTCTTTGCTGAGTTACACTGCAGGAATTTGAAAGGTGGGGAAGCTAGAGGTGTGCATGCAGGAGTGCCTGCAGTCAGGAAATAACACGCTGCCTCAGAGCTGATTTTAAAGGAGCAACATTTCTGTACCATGCCCATGAGATGTTGCCTCCTTTGCCAGCTGATGTCTGGTCACAGCTCCAGCTGAGCTGATTTCCTGGGAGCATCCCTCCACACACAGACAAGGCAGGAGACCTTCTCCCACCCTGCAGTTCCCTATTCCCGCTGTCTCTGTGTCACTACCAAGCTTTTCAAGCTGGTCCTGTACAGTTTAGGAGCCCACAAGCTGGAGCAGGAAGGGGATTCAGGGCTTGCTGAACCATGAAGATCACACTCACTGAATTGTTTGCTGCCTGTGGAGACCCCAGGAGTCACGTGGAAGCAAATACCAGATCTGCTTCAGGCTTCCAAGTGGAAACATTTCCCTTCAGAGACCACATCCAGCCATTCAGACTCTTCTGTCTGTCTCCTTTCAAGCTAAAACAGCACTGCTGCTCTGAGGGTCTTGAGACATTTCCACAGCACTTCACAGCGACAGCCGGAGGTGATACTGGGCTGCTGAAGGCTCTCCTCCTGCCCCCCCTGTCCAGTTCACACAGCTTTTCCCTGATACTGCGACTGCAAAGCAATTCCATCCATCCTGGCTGCATTTACAGGATGGCTGAACCTGACCTGAGGTGCTCCTCTACTTGAGAGCAGAGCACTGATCATTCCTGGACAGACTTGGAATCTTACACTTGAGTGAAATTTTATCCTCTAAGACAGGTCATGCTATGTCTTGAGTTACTTTTACACTTGACACTAGCAGTCATTAATTACCATCTGGCTGATTGACATATCAGTGAGTAGCAGCAATATAATACTCTGCCTAACACCGAAGCCTTCTCAGAAAAGCCTAACTGGACTTGACACACTTATTTTGGACTGCTCATTCCTCAGAGAGATTTGTTTTGTGTTCATTCAGTTTCTGCAAAAAGTGCCACCCAAGCACTATCCCCCTTGGACATGAGCACAGGGAACTTCACTGAGGAATCAGGGTAAAGAGGAAGAAAAGAGCTTTCAGAAGAAAAGGCAGGCAGTTTTGGAAATTCCAGCTTATGAGCTGAACTGCTGTTTCCTTGCCAAAACCCTGGCTCAACTCCACCAAAGCGTGACCCACACACATCTCTCCATGGACAGTATCGCTCAGTTTTGACAGCACCTTAAAACCATTATCACCAGTGTGTGACCCAACCTGCCCTTCCATCTTATTGGTGCCACGTGGAAACGATGGAAGTGTTTATAAAAGAGCACACTGCCAGGAATAAAACCTGAAGTGCTCTTCTGCATCAGTGGAATTTGTTTTAAACCTTTTGAGCAAGCAGCCATTGGGAGATTCCCATTCAGTTCAATGGACTTCTCCATCCACACTTCCAACGGATTCCTGCCTAGGTGCTAGATGGGCAGATGAGAGGAGTTGTGTGTTTCATTTCTCCCCATACCTGCTAAGGTAAAGGTCGGGATAAATACAATACAAGATGGGCACCCTGCTAGCCCAGGCTGCCCAAAGCCCCATCCAACCCAGCCTTGAACCCCTCCAGGGATCCAGGGGCTCCCACAGCCTCTCTGGGCACCCTGTGCCAGGGCCTCCCCACCTCAGAGTAAAGAATTCCTTCCTCAGGTCTAACCTACCCCTGCCCTCTTCCAGCTTGAAGCCATTCCCCTTGTCCTGCCCTGCACTCCCTGCTGACCAGCCCCTCGCCCACTTCCCTGTAGGACCCCTGGAAGTGTTGGGATGCTGCAATTAGGTCTCCCTGCAGCCTTCTCCAGGCTGAACCAGCCCAGCTCTCTCAGCCTGGCTTCACTGGAGAGGTGCTCCAGCCCCCTTATCTCTGTGGCCCTAATCACTTTGTTACACAGCAATACCACTAAATATGATGGGCTGTGACACATCTACTCACCAGACAAAAGCAGATTCAAGAAGCTATCTGGGAAGACAGGTGCTGCTGGTTGGAAAGCTGATCTTGCTCTGGAATCTCTGAATTGCATCTGGAAGCCTGACTAATGAACTGGGCAGTTGATGCAGACCATTGGAAAAGCAAAGCACAAAGAGGAAGCATCTCAGCAACAGAGAGAAACCATCTAGAATCAGAAAGGAAAGGTTAAAAGAATCCAGTTCACCATCCTGTGCCCAGCACGAGCCGCAGCACCCCCAAGGAGCAGAACATCCAGTGCTGCTCACTGCACAGCAGCAGGCTACAAGCACAGAACCCTCAAACCAGGTTTTAAGATATCAGATCATAATTAATTTTAAAAGAAAGGATTAATCTAATCTCTTCCCCTTGTTTTCCTGCCATAACAGAAACACAATTACTCTTTCTATTGGCTTAAGTGGGGGGCACAGAATCCCTGCCACAGCTGTCCTGCTGTTACAGGGATCTTCACCCACTTCCCAACTGGTTGAGACAATCTCACAGGATTCTCCCAACTCTGGAAGTGATTCCTCCTTAATTTGCTTTTACTGTTTTCAGGGAACTCAGTACACCCAGGCAGAAAGCCCCTGCTGTGCCACTGACCGTGCAAGGCATGTCCTGGCACTCCAGCACTCCCAGTAAGAATGCTGATGAATGACAGCAGCACAGCAGGAGGCTGCAAGGAATTGAGATCAAGAACCTGTATCTTCCCATTAAAAAACAGCAAGTGAGCATAACTAACTCTGTGTGAGCAATGACCGATTTCTGTTCTGTCCCCTTGGGTCAGGAAGTGTTTGAGTGCATCATTTTTAAAGACGACTCAAACTAGCCAGAATCACAATAGTATTAATGTCTCCTGTTGTCTTGCAGTGTTGGCATCATCCTTCAGCTGTGTGTTCTCTGCACAGATATTTCACCCACCCTGGATCTCAGAGTGGGCCCTGCATCTGGCATTAATCAGTACGACTCCACTGGCGAGCTTGTGCAGTCTGGGTATGAAAAGCACTGTCTCAAAGCTGCAGTAAAGGATCCACTTCATTTCTCCACACCATTGTCTTTCTCCTTTATCTATCTGGAGGATTCTGATTCCTTTACAGATCACTTTGCTCTCAAAGATTTACATCTCCTTATGGCAAGGGCTTGTGAGGAATCACCATTTATAACATGCTGTGAGCTCCCTGACCAGCTCACAGCTTGGGAAGATGCTCCACAGGTTGCAGCATGCTCAGCTTGGCGATGCAGACCCGCAGACCCCATGCAGAGCTCCCTGTTTAACCCGCCTTGTGCCCAGTGGCTGGTGTCGCATCTCTTGCATTGTCTCTCGCCACTGGGCACAGAGAAGGGGCAGTGTCAGAGCACGGCGACAACACGCAACCCTCCTGCTCCCTCCTCAAGGCAAAGTTCACATCCAGCCCCTTGAGGGGGGTGCAAGTGCTCAGCTATGTCTGCCAACCCTGTCCCTGGCTACACATCATTCCCTTAGCGATGCTGAAGGACAGGACACCTTTGGGACCCCACAGGCATGCCATCCTGGTCACAGAGACCCTGTGCCAGCGACACATCCTGAGTGGCAGTTCAGGCTCTGCAGAGATCCCATGTTGCTTCCTGGGCCTGTTGAGACTAAATGCAAAACTCAGCAGTGTTGGGACTTCAACTGATGGCACGAAGGGTCTGAGCTTCTCCTATGGCAGGTTTTGTGCAGCATCAGACACCCCACACTATACCAGCAGCCCTTGGTCAGTGCTGTGTGCTGCAACCTAAGAAACCCCCCGGAATGAGCAAAGCCCTTACAAGTGAAGGCACAAGAGTATCACAGAATCACAGGGTTGGAAGGGACCTTGAGAGCTCATCAGGTCCAACCCCCTGCCAAAGCAGGGTCCCCGGGACAGGGCACACAGGTTGGTGTCCAGACGGGTCTGGAATCTCTCCAGAGAAGGAGACTCCACACCCCCTGGGCAGCCTGTCCCAGGGCTCCCTCACCCTCACTGGGAAGAAGTTCTTCTGCAGACTGGTGCAGAACTTCCTATACTCCAACTCGCAGCCATCGCCCCTTGTCCTGTCCCCACAGACACTGAGAAGGGGCTGCCCATGTCCCCCTGTGTCCCACACTTGAGATATTTATAAACATTAATAAGGTCCCCCCATGTATGACCCCTCTATTCTTGTTTCTAGAGACAGGCACATCAGTGAGCATTTGTCTAGATCAAGGTCTGCCAGAGGGACATACAGGAAACTTATTCAATCACAAGAAAACTCCAGCTGGTTTTGTTTAGCTGTTTTCTGCTTCCAGGTTTTAAATTCTTGGGGTTATTTTCCTTCCTAGCCCATCCCTGTAACTCTGAACATATTTCTGTGCTGTTCGAGCCTACAGCAGGGGCAGGCATCCATGTGCTAAGGGACTGGGCTCGATTCATTATTTTGTCAAAGATCTGACATGACTAAAATCCAAGTCATGTCAACAGATTGCAGATGTTTTCCCCTCCACTGACACACCACATCCTGGAGGGAAATCGCAGGGGTGCAATGCCTGTCTGAAGACATTAGCTTGACTGCACAGTGTCTGCTCAGAGGAGCTGGGCCTCAGTAGCCAGCTCAGAAACATTTCTGAGACTTTTGGACACAGCAGAAATAAAAGCCTGAGCCACAGCATCAGTTAACCAAACGTCACTCCAGGAAACTCAAGAGTTGTGGGATTGCTCAGAAGGCGGCATCGTTACTGCACTGGGTTGTGAGCTCAGTTACTGCAGAACCCCTCAGTGCTTCAGTCTGGGGAGCACACAGCCCTCAACAGCCCACCAAGGTGCTTCACTGCTCCTGGGACACAGCTCATCAGGGGCAAGTCTGGCTCCTTCCTCCACACCTAGTGAGGACTGGGAGGCAACAGCCCCCTGCGTGCTGAGTCCACACAGCATTCACAAGCGTGGGGCAGGATGGAAGGAAGGACAAACCAGAGCCTCAGTCACGATGCCTAGCAACATGCTGCACTGATGCTACATCCTAGCATCAGCCCTCTAAATGAAGCTATACATACAGCCCAGCCACCCCACTCTAGTGTGACAGGACGCCTTGTGGGATAAGGACAAAGGTGTTAGGGCTCTGGGAGTACAAGTGCAACTTCTTTTCTTAAAGCCTGCAGCTAACCCCATAATCAGGGAGTGAACACTGCTAGTGTTGCAGGAAGAGAAGGGTTGGAAGCCTTGACTCACCCCATTTTGCTGTGGGATGAAAACTGGGCACATGGCCTCTCTCCATGCTTTTTAAAAACTCAGAGAGGAATACATGGCCAAAGGGCAAGTTATATCTCATCTGAGCAAACTGCCTTTGGTGGTGCCTCTTTCTCCACTGAAAAGAGGGGGTAAGCCAGGCAAAGATGCTTCTAATTGATCTACCTTAGAGGAGCATGTTGGGAGAGGTGGGATGCTGCAGGCCACGTGGGTAGAACTCTGATCTTAGATCCAGCCCAGGAGGGAAAAAAACAACCCAAGGACATTATCCTTCTCCTACATGGATGCTTTGGAGCCTTGCTACACACTGAGACCTTTGTAACACTTTGTTATATTTATTCTCCTGATAAACCATCCTGACACCTTCAAAGCCAGTGAATTAACATCTAAGTCAAACCTTTTAATGTTCCTTGGACATGGAGCGCTTGTCGCTTTCTGCCTGTGAATTCTAAAAAGGGCCTGGGGTAAATAAATAATGCAGCATGCATATTGCTTCTGTGAAATTTGTTCCTAAAGAATAACTTACTCAGCTCTGTAGTGATGGGGATCCTTTTATAACATGGCTGTGATTGATTCCCCAATGCTCTCGCTCTGAAAACAGCATCTGTAGAAACAGTCAATAACAAGATGAGGAGAGAGGGAAGTGAGCAGAACCAGAAAGGGGGGGGGAGAAAACAAACCCAGCCAAGGCACAATGGTTCAGACTGAGAAATGCAGGAAATCTCTTACCTATGCCTAAAAATAACATCATTGTCATGCAAAAAATCCCAAAGCTGTTCCTATATTTAGAAAGTTTCTTGCCTCAGTTTGCTTTTCTGAGGCTCTCTTTATTCACTCAGAGCTTCAAAGGCTTAAAAAAGAAAAGCACTCCTGGGAGCTGCTTATTGACATCATAACTAAAATATAATTACCCTCTGTGGAGCAGCAGTGCTGGTTACAGTGATGCTTGGCACAAAGCCCCCACTAAGCCAATCTGCAGTCAGAGGGTTCTGGAGGGAGGGGGCTGTGGTTTTTCCTTCCCCTTCAAGAAGGCTGTACATAAATAGATGGGACATGTGCTGTAGGAATGAAAGCAAAGCATATACCATCTTTTCCCCTTTTTTCTTTTAAAAACAAAACCCTGGCAACCAAAAAGAGAAATCCAGAAGTTCCTAGAAGCATGCGTCCTTATGTCCTCCCAGTTCTCACCAGTGAGCTGTTTTGGTGGTATCAGCACCACTCTGATGTCTGCTTTCTGTGTTTTGATCACACTCTTGACTTTCTTACTTTTAAGTCTAAATTTTCCCTTTGCTACCTAGCACAGTGCCTGGGTAACAGGATTACTGATACTGCTTATTGCACAAGAAAGCATCAAAGTCAAAGTGATGGAATCCAACTCCACTGAAGATGTTGCTAGAAATCAAAGTTCCAGTTGAGATCCTCTCCGCCCAGAGGAGCACGTGAACGTTGGAGCTCAGAGACACTAACGGGGTCCTACATGGACCACTGCTCTAATCCATTGTCTCTGAGGTTAGGCAATGGACTGCCAAACTCCTCATTAGGTATGTCAGGCATCACAATCCCTCAGATAAGCAGTGAGTCCTTCCCCAGCATAGCAGAGCATCCCTGAATCCACACCAGTGGCGGCCACCACACGCCTGAAATGAATCACTGCCTTTCCTGTGCCCTTCTGCACCCTGTACTGGGCGCCTGGACACACGCCTGATCACTGCCTGGGTAACTTCTTCCTATGTCAATATTTTTGCTCTGAAACAGTACACAGCACTCTACCTGAAATCTTACACACTGGCAGGGTGCTATTACAAAAGATTACTTAATTGCAGATTACTACTGTACATTTGAATTTCAGTATCTTATTAAGTTGTCAGATTTAATTACCATTATATGTTTAGATTATGCCACAGATTATTTAGTTCGGTACCTAGGTTTGCCAACCTGTTTGCTGTGTGACATGACAGGGTGATAATTACAGCATTACTGGAAAACCTAAATTTTTCCATGGGAAAGACCAGAAGTCCCTGGCATCAGCAGTGACCCTAGTAAATGCTCATTCTCACAGTAAGTAATGTTTCCCTCTGCCTGATTCTGTACCCCATGAGAGGTAACGTGCAGAACAGACTTGGGTTTGTTGGGTGCAAGATGCTGACAGTGAATTCCAAACCCAGAGGAAATGTGGTTGATTTGGCCTTTGTTACACCCTTCACACTGAGATGGAGCAATGCACATGAGCTGGGGGAGGAATGCAGGGCCTCCTGCCCAGGGGACTTTTCAGCTATGGTTAGGATACAACGTGCCACAGCTTCATCTGCAGCATCAAAGCTGGAGATGGGAAAGGATTTGGATGCACAGGGTAGCTGGATATCCTGTTAAGTCATCTGCTGTCCCACCAGCAACAGCTCTGTTTTTTCTTTTTAAATCAGGTAACAGATGTATAACCATCTTGCTTTAGGAAACAATCAGAATGGTCTGGGTTGGAAGGGACCCCAAAGATCATAGTTCCAGTTCCAGCTGGAATACAGGGACCTGCTGCATCTGCAGGCCTCAGCAACTCTGCTTACAAGCCACTTTCCCAAGCAGAAATCCTTTTGGTACTCTTCTCAGGGACACTATGGCACTTGATGCTTGCTCCTTTCTCCTATCCCTCACAATGACAAGGATGCCAAACAAATTTAAATCTGTGAGATCCATTTTTTCTGATGCAACTCATCATATGTTCATCTTCCCAAGGGAAAAGAGGGGGGAAAAGAGAGGCTTGTGGATTAAAAAAAGACAAGACAGACTGAGTATGCAGGTGGTGATGGTTCTGACAATGATACACCTGATAAATTGCCTAACCAGCCGTGCCTCAGCTTACCCAACTGATCACACCTATGGCAGTGTTAGGTCTCTGAGGTCACCTGCTGGAAGGAGACAAAGCTCACCTCAAGAGAAACAAGTAAGTCTGAACTCTGCAAAAGGCAGTTTGGGGAAGGGTTTGATGAACAGCTGCTCCCATCTGTTTTCTGCACTCCACATCCTATGAGTTTGAGCGATAAAACAAAACACACTGGAGGGGAGTAGGACAGCGACTGAAGGACCAAACACCCATTTTGTTCTGAGTCTCTTTTCCATTTAAAGGTTTAGAGAGGCAGTCAGAAAAGTATCTCTGTCACTATAGAGATACATAAACTATACACAAAGCTATGTACTATTTACTTTCTATATACAATCAATGATGAATTCCATACAGCTTCATATTTATGTAGCAATAAATACATTAAATGAAAGTAACCTATTCAAGTCACAATTACCTCTTACTCAAATATACCTTATAAATAATTTGTCTTCTGTTCTGATTGCATACACTGTATATTGATAATATTTTGCCTAGTTATTATTAAAAAACACTGTCTCTGCCTCAGTCTAATCTTTTCTTTGGCACAGCCACTGTTTTAAAAGCCTAGAATGATAATAAAGTATAGGGAAAACACTTAGGAGAGCCATCCATTTCTCAGCCTGTCTTCAGTTAATTAATACTCCACGTTCTCAAGAGGAGGACAAATCTTGGCTCCTTCGCCAAATTAAGGGATGAAGAGACACAATAAATATTCTACTGGGCTGAAGTCGGTTTTGCTTCCGTTGCAGTTCTGAGGTACAAGCTCAGGGAACAGAGCAGCCACCCCCTCGAGCCTCAAGGGACAGGTATGATGCTTCCCCTTCTTGAAGGAGCTGTCCCTCACATGTGCTTTTGCCAACAGCACAGCAGTTACCCACCCTGGTTACCATCATTTACTCTCCAGCCACGATCACTTCACTGGAAACCTTGCAGCTTCGCTCAGGATCTGGGGGAGGCACCAGTGTGTTTGCAGGACCAGCAGTGGCTTTGATCACTCCTTCCTTCACATACCCACAGCTACAGAAACTGGGACCAGGCTGTAGAGCCAGCCACACTAGGATGGACTTCTAGCACTCCTAACTTATGTACCTATGCTGGGGAGACACAGGTCATGGCTCAGAGTGACCCTGTCATTCTGTAAATAAATAAATATCTAAGAATGAAAAGGTTTTCAACATCATCTTGGATTTCAGCTCAAGTCTAGGATGGAGGGGGCCCTGGGTAGCCTTGTGTAGCTCCAGGCCTGGAGGCTGGTGGCCCTGCCTGTGGCAGTGGGTTGGAGCTCTGTGACCCTTGGGGTCCCTTCCAACCCAGATCATCCTATGGTTCCACAATTCAAGAGTCTGGTTGTCTTTTGAATCTGCATTGTGCTACCATCAAGAAGTTTTAAAGTGTATTTAGAAACGTGCCTGAGAGCTGGAGAAAGGAAGAAGAGAGAATATGTGAGATCCTTACTGAGAACAGCAGCGTTGGGAAGATCTGATCAAATTTCCATTCTTGTTGGGGATATTCTAAAGACCCAAGAAGGACAACAATGTCTTTCAACTCATTGGAAGTGAAGTTATTGGCTCTTAAGGGCTTCACCGAGTCCTGCATCCCAACCAGTGGTTTAGATGTTTCTCTTCACTTAGAAAGACTCAAGCCATTTCTAAGCCATGTAACATCTGAAGCTACACACAAAAACTGTATCCCCTTAAGTATTTGGATTCCAAGTGTATCCTGCAGCAGGGGAAAACTCATCTATGTTGGCACAGAACATCAGAAGCGTAGAACAAGGTGACATACTAGTTTAATGCCAGGAGCTTAATAATGACTTTGGCCTGATGTTTTTTTTCCTAATTGATCATGTTTCTCAAATGAGCTAATTAGTCTGGGAAAACATACCAGGGGGAGTGGGTATTGCTTGCTGTGGTGCCTCACAGTCAGCAGGTAGCAAGGCCAAGTTGGCCACCCACTGCATCAACAGCCACATGAACCAGGGATGGGCAGATCCCTGCAACATTCATTCCCTGGTGGTTTTTTCCCCAAAGAGGAACAAGGGACTTTGTCAGAGAGAAGTTTCCTGATGAGAGATTAGAATCATAACCAAATTAAATGATTGTCTCTAACTAATTAGATTAGTTTAAATTGAATAATGAAACCTTTAGCTGTATTTAATGTAACATGCCTGAAGTCCAACGATTAGTCTGCTGAATGAAGCTAAACAATTAAAAACACAATCTATTTTATAGCTTATTTTATAGGAACAATTGGAAAAACTATTACTGCTGAAATCTGCAGAGGAAATGTGCAATTACAAGACCAACAGGAGCAGGCAGTGTGGGGAACCAGCAGCAGGGACAGCTGAGCCATTCTGAGGACACTACAGAAGGATTTAGACCTTCCTTCCAAGCTGAGACCAAGAAGCTGCCCATACCTGATGTTTATGACTTTATTACTCAAGACAAGAGGGAAAAAAAAAAAATTACATTCTCAACCATCCATGCCATATTGGACTCAGGGTTAACATCTCCAAAACACAGGTACATTATTTAGTACTATATACCTGATGTGGAAATCTGAGGACTTTTTTTTGTGTTTTGCACAGACATAAGGAGGAACTTCTGAAGGTGTATCCATCTAGCTGGCCATGGTTTCCAAAGAGAATGAAACACCAAAGTCTTCTGAGAAATCCCACAGGAGTATACCTGCACCTTTCAGCACCTAAGCAACGGGGCTTTTAAACACCCAAAGAAGAGTTGGGGACTTTGTCAAGCACCCAACCCACTCCCAAAAATGCATCTTGAGGTCTTGCCTGTCCAAGAAACAGGATTGCAAAGGGACATACTGCCTGAATAAGAAGTGCAATAGCTATTAGGCACTAATTTCCTTTGTGGACATTCTTAATCCTCATAAAGAGCCCCTCACACAGTCTAGCTTGGCTGCACAAAAACACTCCGTACAACACAAGCAGCACATGGGGAGTTAGGACACACTAGCAGTTGTATGCTTTATTCCCTCATGTAAACCTGCCTGTAAGATCTTTTCAAAACATTACCCTTCAATTCACAGAGCAGAGCTTCCAGTCCTATTGGGATATTTGCCCATTTGTAATGACTAATCCTATTTTGGAGGTTGCTGGGCAATAGGGTCCTTTTATTTGCTTGGAAAGAAGCTGCAGCATTTCAAGCAGCATGAATTCCAGCCTGCTACAAGTCTCCCAGCTGGCAGAACAGCTTGAACATTCTGTATTTTTGATGAAATCTTTGATCACCTCATTGCAAGATTTGGTTGCCTACTCTCAGCTCTCTGGCAGCTCTGAGCACAACCTGCCATTTCTCGATGGGATTTGTTCTTTTACGGATTAGACACATTAAATAAATAAACCAAACTGTCTTAAAGATTATCCAGATCAATAATGTCACGGACACAGGGGTCTGGAAACTCAACATAGAAAATTCTCAACTAAAATAGATGTCAATCAGACCTTCCTTTGTCCTTGTTTCCCCCACCCTGGTGGGATGAGGGGGGAGAACTGGAAGGGTAAGTGAGAAAACTCGTGGGTTGAGATAAGAACAGTTAAACAGCTGAAATAAAGTAATAACAATAATAAGAATTGTATTGGAAAGGAAAATAACAAAAAGATAAATAAAATCCAAACCCCAGAAAATCAGTGATACAAATGAAAAGTGAACACTCACCACTTGCTGACCAACACTCAGTAAGTCCCTGAGCCCCCCACAGCTAACTGCCCCCAGTTTCTATGCTGAGCAGGACACTGTACAATATGGAACATCCCTTTGGGCAGTTGGGCTCAGCTGTCCTGGCTGTGTCCCTCCTGGCTTCTCCTGCATCTCCAAGCTGCAAAGTCCTTGACTTAGTGTAAGCACTACTTAGCAACAACTAGAACATCAGTGTGCTGCCAACGTGATCCTCATGCTAAATCCAAAGCACAGCACTGGACCAACTACTAGGAAGAAAATTAACACTCTCAGATGAAACCAGAACACCTTGTTACCTTTGAGATCTTTCTCTGTTCCCAAGTTGCCACCTAAACTACAAAGGAACATACACTGGAACGAGCCTTCAGCTCCCACTGCTGCAACATGACCCTGGTCAAGTTAAGTTTATCTGCAGCTCCCTTCTGAAACCAGGGTAATAGTAACCCCTCAGCCTCTTACCCTTGCACATGAAATCAAAGATAGAAATTGGCTAAGATCATGTTGTTAAATAAACAGCAGTGAACTAGAGCACTGTGCCCTCCACCCAGATCGATGCAGTGAAGCTCCAGCTTATTCCTAGGAGGACAAGGAGGAAGACAGATGAGGATCCCAAAAGCAAACACCCTACAGCTACCAGAAGAACCTCACACAATGGAAAAGCATCTCAGCAGCGGAGCATTCCTGTTGAATTTGGGATGACTCTGCTGTTTTCCTCTCCTTGGCCATCAAAACCCCCAGGAGAGAAACAGCTTGGCTGCAGAACCACCTCTCAGCAGAGGCAACTACATTTTACCCAAGCTGAGATCACATCTCCAGCTGCTGCTGAGATGCCCTCTTTATCTACATCATGGTTTTCACCTCACTTAGTAGCAAGGAGGATTTAGAAGGTAGGAATCACACATTAACCCTGACAATAAGGGTTGGGTGATGGGGGAACTCCTTTGTCAATGTCAGCTGAGACAAACATAAGGAAAAACATACTGCAAAGTGCTTCCTTGAATTATTGTAGGAGTTGTGATGTTTACAGCTGCTTGGACTTGGTCCCTAGAATTCTTTTAAGTAATGAGGTCTTCAGTGGGGGTGTTCATTGAAGCAGCATTTATATAAATGTGGTCTTGATTTAGAGCAAAAAGAAGTCAGCAGGAATTTTCCCCTTGTCTTTGGGGACTTTAAATTAGGCCCATATTGCAGGATATTCTTAGAGGCAAATTTCAGCTCCACAGTGAGGGTTGTGAGCATTGTGTTAGCTCAGAAGCAGCACCAAGGCCGTGTGAAACAACAGCCATGGGAGCAGATGCTGCTCTGAACACCAAGCAGCATCAAAGGGCTGTGACAGCTGAACCACTGGAAGTCACAGAATCACCAGGTTGGAAAAGACCTTTAAGATCATCAGGTCCAACCGTTCCTGTCCTGTACCAGATCCCTGAGCACCTCATCTGCCCTTTTTTAAACACATCCAGGGTGGGTGACTCAGCCCCTCCCTGGGCAGCCTGTGCCACAGCCCCACAACTCTGCCAGGGAAGAACTTTCCCCTCACATCTGCTCTGCCCCTGCCCTGGCACAGCTTGAGCCCAGTGCCCCTTGTCCCATCTCCTGTCCCCTGGCTGCGGAGACCATCCCCCACCTCTCTGCACCCTCCTGGCAGGGCAGGGGAGGTGGGGAGAAGGTCTCCCCTGAGCCTCCTCTTCTCCAGGCTCAACACCCCCAGCTCCCTCAGCTGCTCCTCAGAGGATTTGCCCTCCAGCCCCTTCCCCAGCCTGGTTGCCCTTCTCTGGACTCACTCCAGGACCTCAATGTCCTTCTTATGGTGAGGAGCCCAGAACTGGACCCAGCACTCAAGGTGTGACCTCACCAATGCCTTGTACAATGAGTACAAGTCAGGAGGAAGGGATGTGCACGTCTCCACAGAGCCCCAGCATGGGCAGGAAAAGCCAACACGTGATGGCTGCTGTGCTTCTGCTGCCTGAGAGGCAAGAGCTGCAGGCACTAAGGGAACAAGAGGAAAGGCAAACAGAAAGCTGTGTGCTCTGTGAGGAAGAGGATCTGGGTTGTCTGAACATGAGCCAGCAGTGTGTCCAGGTGGCCAAGCAGCCCAATGGCATCCTGGCTTGTATCAGCAATGGCTGGCCAGCAGGAACCAGGGAGGTGATCATCTCCCTGTGCTCAGCTCTGGTGAGGTTCCAGGTTCAGGCTTGTGCCCCTCACTACAAGACAGACACTGAGGCCCTGGAGTGTGTCCAGAGAAGGGCAAGGGAGCTGGGGAAGGGGCTGGAACACAAGTCTGATGAGGAGTGGCAGACCGGTGGTATCAAGCCACAGGGCTTCAAGTCTTTAACTTTATCTGTCAGACAAAGCCCATCGATCTCCAGAGGTTCAGAGCACCCCAAAGCCCCCACACCACCTCTCCCTGCTGCTCTCTTCTGCAGCAGCATTTACAGCATGAAGTTTCATAGGCAAGCAGCACATTGCATGAAGGATTCTTTAAAACTGGCTTTGAATTACCCACCCTTCAGCAACATTAAGGGTAACCTTGCCTCTGACAAGGAGCAGGGAAAGGCTTCAAACTGCCTCTCCTGAGTTCAGCACCAAAGGGAACTAACTGGAGGGAAAGAGGAGCAGTACCCCTTTAAATCTCTGCAGCCCCCTGCTAACTGCGAGCAGGAGCATCTATTAGCCACATCTCCTCCCCACATAACGAGTCCTTAGGCCAGTGATTAAACTGTATTTTGGCAAGTTAGAGACTGTCTTCTCACAGGCTCCCTTACTTGACTCAGATTTACCAATCAATCAATGTATATCTCTCTATCATAATAAAGCCATCATCTATATACACAACCTGTCAGAAATGACATCTCCTCATTCTAATATTATGGGAAATATATATGCCTTGGAGGAAACACCTGTTGGATCCCTGAAGTGGGAGATTGAGGGGAAAAGACAGCAGGAAACCCACTGCATAGCAGCATCCACCTTGCCAAAGCCAAGCACGTTTGGATTTAAGCAGCCATTCTTCAGTTCAGGGTTCCTTCTGCCATACACTCTGCAAATTACATGACTCCTACAGAAATCTGATTTTCCTGAGAGACTCGTAAATCATCCTGCACTGGACTCTCAGGACCTTGAGGATGAGGGCACTGGAACTGACATGCTGTAGTACCCGACAGAGACAGAAATAGTCTCTGATTGAGCTACAGTCACTCACTACAGCCGTTAGCAGGTTATCTGGGCCACAAATTGACTGTGCTGTGGGTGCAGAGTTACCCACATCAGCTCTGCATGAGTCTGGGGACAGCTGCATTCGCATGGTGCTGTGCACTGGGGCACCTTTCTCTATCACACTCACCTGAGGTCCTCACCACTTAAACCACACCGAACAGAGCATCAAAAAAGCATGAGACCGTGTTACCAGACAGCAGGAGTGCAGCTGACCTACAAAAGCCCAGGTACTTTGGACTGTGGCCGCTGCTGGAAGTGGGGTTGTAGTGGCTGAACCACCAAAAACACCGTTGCATGGTGTCAGGCACATCAGCACTGGTGTAATCAGTCTATACCTGACCAACAAACCACCCACTGACATTGGAGAAAAACTCAGGCTTATACAGCAAGTAACCCCATCTCACTACCCGAGACATCATCCAAAGGGGCAGCTCTGTCCAGCACACCAGAGTCAAACCAAGAGTGCTACAACATGGTAAAACATTCCTTTCTCACCTGTTTCCACAGCCACTACCTGAAATAAACCAGTCACTCACGTGTCCATGAATCCAAGTAGCTAATGCAGGTCTCAGCTACACTAGAGGATGGTCAGACACATCCAAGATGTTTCAAACTTCATTTGAGAACTAACATAAGTGATTAACAGTTGTCTGTAGCATTAGAAGGCAGGGAGTGGAAGTCCTTTTATCAAATTGTTAGCTGCCAACAACTTCCTGCTGACAAGCTATCTTTAACTCTTCATAATGCCTCTGCAAAGCCCCAAAGCTCTGTTGAATCCCTTGCCCACAGCCTTCCACTCATTGGAAGATGTGGCTACAACAAGGCTTACTGTTACAGGTGTGCATGGAGATCTGTGCTCATTTGGTTTGCCCTCTGTGCACATCCTCAAAAGTCAGAGCTTATTTCTGTGTCCTAAATTCTGCCCAGAGAGAGATAGAGAGACAGAAGCCTACTCACAAAGCACACTGGCACAAGAAAACCCTGGAGGAGTTGCACCATGCATCCCCAGAAACCTACACACGAGAAAACTGTGCACCAAAGTCTCCAGAGAGACGATGTCTGCAGGTACCTGCGTGACATGGGCTGGCTGCCCCAGCACTTGGACCTGAAAAGCCCCAACCCACCAGCATCAACACCCCAACAACCTTCCCCTGCCTCAGTACCACAGACACAGGGATGATTTAACACTTGGCATGTGGGCTGTTCGGTTCACATCCCATTTGGGAATCCTCTCATTGTGTTGTTGAACCGCTCCCAGATCTGCACATATGTTAACCTTCTCCTTCAGGGAGGAGTGGAGTTTCAGACACACAATGGAACTGCCTGTGAAGGCTGCTACAAAGCCCCTTTTCTCACTCCCAGGCCCGTGCTGTGAGAACGTGGAGCTTGTCTGGACTTGGCTTATTCACCACCCTGGATTATATCACCCCAATCACAGTGCATCAAAGCCCTTTCCCTACCTCACAAGGAACTATGAGGTTTAATTGATGCAGAGGTATTAGCAAAAATATCATAATCTAGAGCATTCTATCCAATAATTAACAAATACATCAGACAACAAGGAAAACCAATGTTAAAAATGAGTACTTAAATTTTTCTTAATTACATCCATCTGCCCCCAAGCAATGCACATGTAATCCCAGAGAAGTTGGTGTGGTTGTGCAGAATACACTAAAGTAAAAATAGGCTGCAGTTATCAGCTGTATCACAGCAATTCTTGGAGTCCCCACTAAGTTCAGGGACTCCTGCTTTATTTAGACTTGCACATGTGAACAATGAAGGTAAACTGAAGTTGAACAGCATGGAAGGGACTTGCAGTGTTACACCCCATGCAAACAGAGAGGCTGGGGCCTCAGCTAACACACCCTGTCCAACACTGCATTTTAAAAGGGAAGCCAAGATTCCCTAATCAGAGGACTCAGGGTGATGATGCCTGCAGAATAGCTCCTGATACCTGCTGTGTGGCTGAAGAGTTGGCAGCACCAGAGAAATTCAGATGGCATCAGGATGACTGAAGCATCTGAACACTGATCGAGATGCATCAGGGTCTTACTTCACTTAGAAACCTTGGAGTGACATCAAGAAGAGACACCCTCTGCTTCTGTTATCTGCTCTGTTTCCGCATTCAGCCTCCATCCCAATCGCCCCCCTCAGCTGACACTTTACTATATAAGGACACATCATTCAGCCACAGACATAAACCAGGTGTAGTAACACCAACACTTTTGCCAATTAATACAGTGTGGTTACCGTGGGGAAGCTGGACACTCCTTCAGCTGGACACTCCTTCTGCAGGCAGCAGCAGCTCTGACAGCTCAGTATTCATAATGCCCCTTGTGAAGTCTTCGCTTAAGTCTCCATCTCCCCTTCAGAGGTGACAGGAGGGCTTGATAAAACACACCTTCTCCCTGGCATAGACAAGTCCATGTGCCTATTTTTGTCCTTCCACCGTGACTTGGGCTGGACACAGGTTGTGTTCAGAAACTGGAGGCTGATCCCACTACCCACACACAGAGAGAAGCTCGCTTTGATTCCACAAAGCAAGCCAGCCGACAGCTTGAGTAAGGGTGGCAAAATTCAGCTCCTAATTATTAGATTAAAACCTTAAAACAGTTGTCACATCTGAAGGGACAAAGTAAAATTTGGCAAACAGGAAGGGAAAAAGAAACAAATCTTCTCCTAATGATAAATAATCCCTGAAGACAGCCTTGTCATTTTCTGAGAGCATCTCAGCACTTCCCTGGTTTTATTTTTTTTGGTCACTGCTTATCAGAATTTGCATGGCTAGTTAGTGGGTTAATTTAATTATGAGCAGCATTTATGAACAGCCTGATGGGGGATCTGCAGAGGGCAATAGAATCTGCTCTTGAATGATGAAACTGCACACACTCACACATCTGGAAGCCGTCATGGGACAGATCGCTGTCTTGTAAATGCGTGTTGAGTGTTACAATATTTTACTAAGCACTCCCAATCTGTCAAGGTTTACAGGAGAGTAGAGACTGGGAACGGTTGGGATCATTTGTGGCTTACAGCCATTAGCTACTTCCACCCACTTATTGTGACGTTATTAATAGCAAAATAATCTAAAGAGCAGAACTTGGCTTACTTGAGATCTTAGATAATAGAAGTGATTTTCACTACGGGTCCAAACCAGGGAGCCAGGACCCAGCTGAACAATGACTACGCTGGGCCCCAGTTTTGGCTGAGCTGGTGGTAACTTCGGGCAGACTCTGCTCCTCAGAGGACCTACCTACAGATCTAGCTCAGCCCTGGTGTGTGTGTGTAGGAGGCAGCATGTGGTGACACCACCCAAGAAATGCCCAGAGAAGAAAACATCAGGTAAGCAACATGATGTTAACCATCCCTTAATAACTGCCCTCCTCAGCAGTGGGTAATGGCAGGGAGGGTGTTAAACACCATACTCAAGGTGGAAATGTTTACCCTTCATGGCATCATGGATGGGGTAACAGAAGCTATCTGCCAGAAGACATGAGCTGTCCTTCTGTGCTAACCCTAATTCACGTTAACTGGCTACATCCCAATGCCATCATGCTCATGTGACATCCAGGGATGCTCTGCACCCACCCTATCAGCACTGCCAAGAGCGACATCATAAATCCTCCTGGACTCAGACACACCAGAACGGTCAATTACCTACCAGGAGTCAAATCATGCAGAAGGCCAGTTCCAGCCTGGCACTCAGGAATGCATTTCATCCTTTGAAAAGTCATCTCCTGCTGAGGAAATCAGGGCTTGGCCTGTGAAAGAAACTTTGCACCAAGTTTCTTCACCTCCTGGAGCCACAGCTCAATGAAAAGATTTGGAAGAGTCTGAAACTCCACAGAGCTTTTGGCTCCTTGTTAAGCCATTGCATATCTGTTTAATTTAAATCCCCATCCAATCATTAAATATGGGTGTTTTTTTTTAATGGGTCATTATGATGTGATTTATGACATTGGTGTAATTGTCAGAATTACTGTGGGTAATTAAAATATGAAACGCATGCTGCCAGAGGCTTCAGCCCCTCTCAGCACCCTCATTAAAAATCAGGAGCTGACCAAATTATAAATAGACTGGTTTGCACAAGTTCACAGGGAAAGCTAATTATGAAACTTATCCTTATGCACTCAGAACTCACACCATCAGTCATGCAAATTCTTTAAGTGATTATACTATTGTATAACGTGGAATCGGATTAGCAGGTACAGGTGGGTGCAACTCCAGTTACAATGTGTAGTACCACTGTACTTCCCACAGTGAATGTGAATCCCTCAAACTTTTATGCAAGCTTGATGATAGATGTGGGACAAGGGCCCAGGGAAGAGAGAGGTGGTGTATTTTCACATGGAATGTATTAAAAAAAGACTGAGGAAGAGAGGGAGAGGCTGCAAAGGATAAGGCTTTCGGATTAAGTCTGAGAGGCATGTGAACACATGGAAGGAGAGCTTGGGAAAGGAGCTGGAATACACTTTGGATTAGCTGGCTAAATTCATGAGGAACAGGGGCTGGCTACAGCCACAGTGAGTTTGTGCCAAATAAAAACCCAGATTAAGAGAAAATTCTATGTATAAGGGTAGACAAGGGCTGAGAGTTTTTCTTTCTAGTATTCTGAATCTTTTACTCTCCAGAAGGAAAAGGGGAAAAAGTAAATAACTGAAGGGCTAAATAGAATATTCAACCAGAAATGACTCAAAAAAGAAATCTGATGGAAGAGTCCTGCTGGAGTTAGGAGTCACATCTCTGGGTTACTTGAAGGTGGAACAGTGCATGCTTTTGCTTAGCATGGAGTTTAAAGAAGAAAAAGAAAAGTGGAATTCCTCTTTCAGTGGCAGTACACAGACTTGGCTTTCATGCAGAGAGACAATGCAGTCTGTCCAAAACAAGCCTGGGCAGGTTTTGCACACCAAGAAAACCAGGTATCCTGTGTCAGAAACCCACCTCAAAACCTGCTCCATCACACTCATCCCTTGGTCTTCTTGGTGTGCCAGTTTCAGTGAAGGCCTCAATGTTCCAAGGGCAAGGTTTGGCCAGACTGCATCAGCAGAATGATGTATTGGGATGCTTAAAGATCCATGCACACCAAGGAGAGCCACATTCCCAAAATAACACTGATTCATATTCTGTGCACCTGTATGGGGTTCTGGGGGCTGGGGATTTGAAGAGAGAAAGCTTGGGGGGGAAGTATGCATGGACAATGTCTCCCACCTGAAATTAACTCAAACCTAATTAACTGCACATATATTTATTAGCTTGTGTCACTCCATCCAACCTGTTACCCTGACTGACAAGTACTCCTCAAAAACACACAGCGAAGAAAATGGGGCTTCCCACACAGCTGGACACTACAGCCTTTTCTCATCTTCCTGGAAGACCTCCCTGCCTAACATCACAAGCTTCCAGCATCCAAAATAACTGCTCTCCAGCTTCCATGTGTGTCCCAAACTCCAGAAGTGCCATTCATGCAGTTCAGGAGAGACACTCCTTAGTATTCCTCCCCCTGAAGTGCTTGAGAGGTACCTCCAGGCACCCACAGTGCTTGAGAGGTACCTCCAGGTATCTGTACTCTTCCACGTTTCCACAAACCCTTTCAAGTTTGGCTGTGACCAAAACACCTTCCACATCTCTCTCCCATTCTAGCAATAGAAGTAAAGCTGAAGGAACATGAAACTCCTGTAACTTCTGAAGGGTTTTCTGCTATGCCAACAGACCGCTCAATTTTCCAGAGCCCCCACCCTGTAGAGTAAATACCAGGTAGTGATCAAAAGCACAATGTGCCTGCTGACAAAAGGGTTCTTGCTTGCTGTAACAACACTTTCTCCACCTCTATCTATCTCCTTTTTCTTGAGAACACAGTTTTACACTTGTCCTTCATACAAATAACCCGAGGGTGGGAATTATTCAGAAGGCTCGTGTTTGACACCCCATCTGTTCATTTCTGACAGCAATATATAATGTAAGGCTATAAAAACTTGAAAAATAATGCAACATAAAAAGGGATTGACTCGGCTCCAAGAGGCCATAAACGGTAACAAATACCATTGTATGATTTATTTCATGCTGTAATCTTTACAGTAAGTCATCTTTCAGACATTTCCTTGTGACAGGTTTTAATAATATTAATGCCCAGAGCAATCCAAATCATCGCCAATAGACATATTTATCAAGCTGCCAATCCAAGTAAATGAAATTCTATAAGCAATAATGTAACATGTTTAAAGGAAGCTAATAAAACAAGTCAGGAGAGAAATATTACTGCAAAGTATGCTCTCTCTAATCCAGCCCTGGATTTTATACAGCCAAAATGCAAATCTTTCCCCTCCATGATTTATCGCTCCAAAAATACCAATGACCTTTTCAGGAGCTCTTGCACAGCCCTTCTCACACATTTATAAAGATTGTGATGCATTCTGCCAGATTAGCTGAGCTGGAGTGCTCAGCATTACTGCCTTGTCTTGCCCTACCTTTGGATTGGGAAGTGATGGGTTGCATCAAAGAGTAGGATCTTAAGTCTTTAAGATTTATGAAAGACAGACAAGCCTTAACATAGGCTTGGCAACTCAGCAGGTATTTATGAGCAATTATCCAGGCACTAGATAAGTTACAATTAACAGGGAGCTAAAACTTGGTTCTTAAACCTGGTTTCCCTTTTAATCTAATTCAGTTTCTGCTAATCCACTGCTCAGCTGAAGCGACTCTACACCAGGGCAACAGGGAAGGAGACACTGGAGCGCTGTGCACACACAGAGCCCTGCTCACAAACATTCCTTTATGCCTCACTAGAAACTTAGCAGGAAGGCAAAACAAGAGTCAACAATTCAGCAAAACATACACCATTAAATTTGTCATGCCTTAGGCAAGAAAGGGTGGAAAAAACATGACTGGTAAAGCAACTGTATCGATGCAGGGGCTCAGAAGTGCTCCAGGAATCCTGACAGGTCTTTATGTGTTCACTTCTGGCTGAGCTTTATAGGTCTCAGGGTTTTTTTGTGTTGGTTTGTGATGGCTTTTATATTTTTAATGGTGGTAATGAAGTTCTGCTGCTGGATGTAAAGATCTGCTTATTTCCCCCCTTACTGGGGAAACAGGGAAAGGAGGAAGCATACAAGGCTTCATCTCTGTCACTGGAACAGTCCAGGACCCCAGCAATATTGGCACGACCTGCAGCAAGTATGTGTTCTGAGCCTTAGAGCACAGCCTGCCATGCCTCAGTCCTTCCCACTGTACTGAGCTGAATTTCCCTGAACCTCAGCCTGATTTCCCACCAATTAACCCACATGCAAATCTTGTTTCCATCTCAGATGCAAATGTTTATCTAACAATCGGAATTTAAGTACCAGGCTGGCTCAATATCCTGATGAACCCAAGTATTTCCAAAGAACACTGCAGAGGGATAAGACTGGCAGTGTCCAGGTAATTTTAAAAGCACTTCCTGCTGGGCACTGTGGAAGAAATCCCTCCTGTGCATCCAGAGAACCCTGGAAACGAGATCTGCATTAAATCAGTCTGCCTTCCCTGGATCAGACTGCAGTTTAGCATCCTAAAGCAAAGGGAGCAGAGATCTGAACCTAGAGCTCCCCTTGGCCACCATCTCAACTATCTTAATTTGGAAGCAAGAGGTGAGTGTCAGTTTTTCTACCAGCAGAACACCCCAGGTAGAAATCCTCACCTTCATCTGAATGTGGGCAATTGGATCCAGTTCTGATTTTGGCTTAAGCAATAATAACAAGTGATTTGGGATTAATTTCAGACCAGGCCCCCAAGAGCTGTATTTTGCATCGTGACATTTCCTCTGTGACTTCCAATACCTCACTTTACCCTTTCCTACTTCCCTTTTCCTTCCCACCCTTTGTCTGCTCTTTCTACTTAGAGGGAAAGCTCTTTAAGGCAGAAGCCACCTTTTACCATGCACACATACAGCATCCAGCCTAACAGGATCCCAGTCCCAGCAGAAGCCTCAAGGCACCGCTGTAATACAAATAATAAATACTGCAACTAATAATAACAGCACAGTAAAATGTCCTCCCCAGGGAAGTGCTGGAAGACCAGTCCCTGGTGTCATTTAAAGCTAAACACCAGCAAACATACCTGCGCTGCCTGGATAGCACATAGAGTCTTTAGGATACGGTGACGAGGGAGAATCTTGATGGGGATGGGAACAATTATTTATCTGCATATCTGGCTATTTCTTCAGGGGATTTCAATATATCTCTTCCTAACGTTTTTGTTCCTCACTGCTAAGCAGCAGTAGAGAACTGGGGGGAAAATAAATAAATAAAAAGGAAATATATAATCCCCAAGGTGTAATCCCAGAGTATGGAAACTCACTTCACTTAAATACCTCCCTCTGGCATAATTGACTTTTCATGTGCATGTTAATAATGATATTTCAGCAGGTTGTGAGGGCTTGTTCCTCTCCCTCCCCCCACCCCCTCTGGTAAATTATGTTATTGGGCATGAGGAGGGGGAGGGACACATTATAAATCTAATTATGTTTTCGTTTATATTTAACAAGTCAGCACAATCTGGTAGTATGTGAGTGTGTATTTACTGTGCAGTCCCAATATTTACAGCTGACCTAATCAGTTGGAGGACAGAAGCACCGAGCAACACTTTATTGTCCTGATCCCATGTATGTGCTGGGGCCAGCTGTGGAGATGCAAAGCTCTCCAGAGGACACCTCAGAGTCCTTGCCATGCTGACATTTGCCTTCCCTGCTGAAGCACAAGATAGGGTTTTGGAGGGAGGGGAGACATCATTTATTAAGCCTCTTCAGTTCTACAGCAGTTGCAAATTGCTCACAAGCAAAAACAAGGCAAGAATTGCTCGTTTGTGCATCTCTTCCCCTACCAGGTTCCTGTTTACTCTCTGCAAGTCGTGGTATGACGCTGCTTGCCAATGTGTCCTGTCACCCTCTCTAGTAACAGCTTGCTATTACTGACAGCTCAGTATCAACCCAGGATACCCTTCCTCACACCAACTGCAGCTGCTCAGGTGAAGAGGAGTCCCAGTGCAACTCAACTGGACAGGCAAACTAAGTAGGCTGTAGGTAAGAACAGGGCAGTTCACACCTCACCTCACACAGCAGGTGACCAGCTCTGCCACTGGTTTGGAAATCCTGCTGGGAAATCACATTCCCCCATTAATGAAACTCCACTAAGGGACCTTGACTCTGCAGGCTCTCCCTCCAAACACATCATTCTCTGCAGAATTTCAGCCTCTCTGAACACAAGGCAGTAAAACAGAACTGGGCTCCTTTTGTACAGCCTTTGGTTGTGTTTGGATTGTGTTTGCTAGTGGCTACCATGGCATCTGTGGGGGCTTCAGAAACACTACACACAGGAGCTCTGAGTAATTGGTTATTCATACCAACGGCTCAGAAATACAGCCCAGTGTTAGAAACTGTAATTCCATCTAGCATGCATAAAAACAGTCTTCAATACAGGGAAGCTACATACTTAAGACACTGTTTCATCCCAAAGGGAGCTCCTTTTCTTCCTGAGGGTCTTGGGGTGGAAACTAGAAGCTAAAATGCTCAGAACTGCTGAATTTTTCCCCCAGAGTGAAGGAAACCTTTGTCACTTCTGCAGGTAGAAACATTGATGAAGGAAACATCCCTTTTATCCTCAACACAGGGCCAACACACCTGTGGGATCTGTAAGACCAAACTTTATTCTCTCATGTTGCATGGGAGAGAACGAGGTGTGTTCTCTACTAGGGAGAATCTTGGCTCACATCTGAAAGGGAAAGGGGGTCCCAGGGCTGGTTCTGGAGGGGTGAGTGGGTTTCTGTATGGAGGGGGAAGTCCAAGGTACATGGGTGTGCTGGGGCTGGGCCTGTCCTTGAAAGCGTGGAGGAGGAGATGCTGGTCCCTCAGGGGAGAGGGCATGCTTGAAGTGCTCCCTGAAAACATGGTCCTCCATACAAGGGAGAAAAAGAAAAGCCAGTAAGTGACTTGCAGTTATTACACCTCCATTCTCTGCAAGTCAAACCATTTTTAAGCTTCCTCAATTTCCCATTAGGAAACCAAGATTCAAAGGCCAAGTGGCCTAAAGCCCCAGACTGAATCTGAGGAAGCAGATCAAGAAAATGAGCTCAAGTTTCCCAAATCCTAGTGTAGCTATTTCACAGCTGGAACATCTTTTGTGTGACATCTAAGCCAGTCCTTTCTGGGCCATAATCTGAGGTCACAAGCCATTAAGCCCAGCACCATAACACCAAGCAGTGATTTGAGGATGTACAGCTGCACCCTCTGAGATTTTAAGAGCATCATAGCCCACCTATCTCTCCTGCTTTTCATGGTGATGTAGCTGGTTCAGGATGCTGCTCCCCTGGTCTGTATCTGTGTTGCTGATCTGCATTCCTCCCCTTGGCAGCACCTGACAGGAGGCACAAAGCTCTCCATGTCACACGTGTCTAAACATGTCCAAGGCACACAGATGGGACAGGAAAGGCTGCACTGGAGGAACATTCAGACACACGTATCTTTTTATCTCACAAGCTGACAGATTGAACCCTCTCACAGGCCCTAAACTCTCTTGTGATGTCGTAACTGTTGCCAAGCCATTCTAACCCAGATGAAACAGCCAGTGATTCCAGACATACCCAGCAGAAAGAGGGATGTCTCCCTGAGTAGGTGGATCTGTCAGCCGTAAGCTTTCATTGTGCTACAGAGGTGTGCTGAAAGCAGGTGCATTCACAGCCTCAGTGACAGGATTCCTCTTCCTACAGACCTGTGTTCAACCAGGTGGGAGTCAGATGGGGCAGAGAGAGTTCTCCAAGCAGGCTTCACACCACATTACTCTAGGTCAACCTCAATGGGCAGGTGAAAACTCAGAAAGTGAAAACTCAGAGCAGCCTCTTATACTGGCACCAATAGGTATCAGAGCGCACTCTTCTTGGTCTAACCAAGATACCTGGTCACCTCCACAGAGCTGATCTCATCCCAGGCTTTATCCCAGACTTCCTGGGTCCCTGGGAACAGGCCAAACTGCCCAGGGCAGCTCCAAGATGCTGCAGAGATGCAGAACTACCCTCTCCTGGCTGGGTCTGAAAAGGGTGCAGGGTGTCATTGTCTCAAGAAGCCCTGTTGCCTCCAAAGACATATCTGATGATTAAAAAAAATAGTAATCTAGTGATAATAATAGCTTTTGATTAAGTCTGGATGACAAAGGAAAAAACAGGCTCTGTTTTCTGTTCTGACTGCACTCTGGTATCCCACAGACTCCTGCTCAAAAGACAGCAGCAGCTCCTTTGACTGAAGCACACAATCTGTGAGGCTCCTGTACTTGGTTTTAGATTCATGATAATGAACTTGCTTTTCACCAATTCTCCCCAATTTCACTGCAGATGCTGGCAGCACAGTCCCCTACACTAGTTGGGATCTTCTCCATCTAACCTGCCTCTTATCTCCCTCAGAACACCATGTAACACAAACTATATTATAAGAAGAGTGCAGGAATGAACCAAAGTGCTTATAATTAAGCTCTGTTTTGCTCTGATACATCCAGAATCCTAAGGGAAACCAATGGCAACATCTTACACCTGGCAAAGCTCCTGATCCACCTCAGGCAACCACTCTCTCTCCAGCCTAACTGGTGCAGAACTGCAGGTTTGCAAACAACTGCTTTTATGAATACCCATTTATACTGAAATGTCATCTTGTCCTTTTTAAAACCTGGGATTGCCTAGGAAACCAGAAGGAAACCAACCAGGTGGAGAGTTCCTGCAGCGCCAACAGCTTCCCATTCATTTGCCATTGACTTTTATTAGGATGTCTTTACACAAGTCTCTTTTTGGGGAGGTACGTGGCTTTCAGGGACGTCAGTTACCTCTACGCTGCTAAGTGTGTGGGACTGAAAATGGGCTCCAGCTTCACTGTCTGTGTGACGTTACCACATGGAGTCCTCCAGGTGTCAGCACGTTTGAGGCTGTTCACTGAGTTTTCTCCCAGCTCTCTGCAGGGCAGAGGCAGGTTTTGTAATGGGGCTTGGCTGCCACCTGCTGCTGGAAGGATTTGAGAGGCTGAAGCAAGCAAGGGCATGTGTACAGCCACAGTGGAAAGCTCCTTGCCTACTCTTTAGCAAAGCACCATCCCCACGGAGGGGAGACACTCGTAGAGGTGCAGGAGCCTGGAAGAGGCGTGTTTTGACCTTAAATACTTAATGAAAATACAGTGGGTTTCAGTTTGGTGCAGTTACATGTGAGAGGCTGTTCTCTGTTTCAATGGAAAGCTAACAACCCCCTAACAAACTCCCACATCTTCCAAATGGAGCTGAGGTGGAGGAGTAACTTGCTGAGGGTTAGTAGTTGCTGTGATTCATCTGTTCTCTAAAATCTGCAGCCCTCAGACCAAACAACAAGTGTTGCTATAACTTGTATGACCTCAAAAACATTTATCTGACTGCAGGTTTTAAGATTTCTATTCCCACAATGACAAAGCCCTAGACATGCTCTCTCAGGGAATCCCAAAGAAGAATCCAGTACAGACCAAACACAACGTTCTGCTTCAATGCAGCTGCAGCTTTCACTTCAATTACACACAGGCCATAGTGATAAGACCCATTTGCTTTAACTCTGCAGCTAGTGAACAGTATTCTGAGATAAACCTGTTAATGAGTGAAGTGAAAATCTTGGACAAGGGATATTCTGCTCTACTCTTTAGCCAAGAAGCTTTGACTCCTAAAAAGGCATAAATCCAAAGCATTTAAAGTATTATCATACACATATAAACACCTATACAACTTATAAGTACCATCAGAAAACTCCTTATTTTATCAGGTAAGGGCTCTGTGGTCCAACATATCCTTGTAGAGAAATATTTAATAAAAGCACAATTAACAGATACTCATTTACCAGCTCTTTTCTTCTAAATGAAAAAGTTTAAAATTACCTGAGAAAGTTTTCAGTGGAGTCCCCTGTTATATCAGCATTTTTAAAGTCTGCTCTGGGTCCCACGTATCACTGATGAACTTTACAACACAAATGTGCCCTAGAAAAGCAAAACTGAATTAGGCAGAACCAAATTGCATTTAATTGATGAGAAAGCAAATGTACTCATCAGCCACAAAGCTTTTCCTGGTTTAGATTTTTTTTCAAAACACCAATGGAGAATCTTACCTTTTGACTGCTACCAGGTGGGAAAGAGCAGTAGAGCAGCCCCTTGTATTCTGATGAAGCTTTATCTGCACAGATTGATCAGGATGGTGCTGCACTGAGAAGCAACCAGAAGAGTAATCAGTTTGTCTATCTGGTGACACGTGTCCCCTCTATTGTCAGAATTCAGACTACACCATCATAACAGTTTCCTCTCTCCTCACCATCTCACATTAATCCTCTTTGTTACAGCTTCTGTGACTTAGGGTAGACAGTGGCAGGACAAGGGGGATGGATTAAAACTGAAGAAAGGTTTAAATTAGATATCAGGGGGAAGTTCTTTGCAGAGAGAGTGGTGAGGGGCTGGAACAGGCTGCCCAGAGAGGGGGTGGGTGCCCCGTCCCTGGGGGTGTTCAAGGCCAGGTTGGATGGGGCCCTGGGCAACCTTGTGTAGCTCCAGGCTGGAGGTTGGTGTCCCTGCCTGTGGCAGGGGGTTGGAGCTCTGTGACCCCAGGGGTCCCTCCCAGCCCAGCCCAGTCTATGATTATGAGACACACAAGACCTGAAGTTAACATGCTTTTTCCATGGCATAAACAGAATTTACTGGCCACAGAAACCAGGGGGAACCATAGAGGATGAGGGACTCAAAACATGCAGAGCAGTTTTAGTTAGGTGTCCTACAGGTTGTTCAACTCAGGCTCCTGAGGATTTGGTGGCTTTAATTAGCCAAATTGTAAGCTTCACAAGAACCCAGTGCTTTCACTTCTGCCAGATTTTTGAACATGTTTAACAATCAAGTCCTTTGTAGCTCCATGGGGTGACTGAAAAACCTGAATCCTCATATTAAAATACAAGTTCTAAGCAATTGAAGATACTAAGGAAGTGCAGGGGTTGAGATATCTACTGAACATGCTGGGTACAAGGGCAGGAAACCTTATCTTCTCACCTACATCCAGAGCGAGCATCCCTGCTGAGCTGCTTTACACACATCTATGCTGAATCCCCCACAACATCATTAAATTGACCGGTTTTCCCTACAAAGACCGGTCAGGGCACCAAGCTCAGCCTAAATTCCTATTATCAACCCAGTCTTAACAACTATCAGTAGCACAAATTGCATGGGGAAAGACAACAGGGCTGTTAACGTTTTCCTTCCACACAAGAGAAGGCTTGTACTCAGCTCCTCCAGATTCATGGCTCAGAGGACAAAGAAAATAACACAGCTGTAATTATTCCTACAGATACTGTAGTAGTAATTGCATTGTCTAGAGGTGCCACTGGTAGAAGGGGCATCACTTCTGTGCCAAGTGTTGTGCAAAGAAAGCAGAAATAGAGTCTCTGTCTCTCCAAGAGCACGCTGCTTCCTTTTCCCTCTGGCTTTCTCTTTTCATCATTCTATTTTCAGCCAGAAAATGTATGAACTCAAGGAAGAATAGATTGAGTTGTGGTCTGTTTTCCATTAGTGCTAAGCAACTACATCTACTGACTGCTTTCAGCATAGAGTTCATTCACACTTCTGGAAGAGAGCCCCGATGTATTTCTCAGCAGTGTTTCCCCACAACCCTCTTGTTTTCAGAGTTTCTATTCTACAGTTTTGTCAAAACAGCCATTTCCTTTATAAAAAGTGGAAAGAGAAATAATTGCACTCAATAGTCTGTATTTTCTGGGTGATTTCTCAAGCTTTTTAAAGATCTATGGCACTTATTTATTCCCCTTTCTGAACTAGTTCCAGCTTCCCCATTAGGATGTCTTGTATTTCATCATTAGAACAGACAGAGTGTTATCTGGCCCAGAACCAGATCAGCTTCAGAAAGCAAAAGCTCTGCTGCCAGCATTGACAAATCATCCCTATATGACAACGCATTTAGGAGCCTCTGTAAACTCCTGTGGCTAAAAGAGGAGGCGTTTTCCTTACCAATGAAAATAAATATGCCTGAATCATCCCAAATCAGAGTGAGACTTCTGCTGTTCACATGTGGAATAGAAGTTAATAAGGGTGTTACACCCCCCATCTCTCACCTGATTATCTGGAGGAGTTTGCATATGGTTAAAATTCACCCCAGAGCTTATGTAACTGGGAAAAACATCTTGATCCTGCCTCCTACATACTACACACAGGAAGATAAGAGGTGTACAAAAGCTGGGGCATTCCGATCGCTTTGGAAATCATTTGTTTGGAATTAGTTGACTTGTCACTAGAAGAGAAGTCTCCTGGACATTCACCTCTCCCCTCAGTTGCCAGAGTCGAGTTCAGTTCCCAAGAGGTCAGGGTTTAGTTTTACAAAGCACAACCTGGGGAAAGAAAGCAAGTCACAGTCAGGCACAATCTCTCAGCACTGTGAAAAGACACATCTGGAAGGAAATAACTGTCCCACATACCAACAAACCTCTCCCAAAGTCACATCTGCAAAATCACTGGAGAGTTGGAAAGTCATTACTTTGCAGGCTTTGCCTTCCAGAAGCTTTCTGTCCTCCAAACAGTTTTCTCTGAAAGAATCAACCATAAAGATAATGTATTTATTGAAAGGCAAAGCAAGCAGGATATATAACCTAACACCAGGCCAGGGCTCTAACACCATGCTGTATTAGATTAAAGGCCCTAAGTTACTGGAAGCAGAATAGTGTCAGCTATGTGTTGTCAGAGCCAATATCAGAGTTAATAAACAACATACCATGGAAAGCCTCAACCCTTCTAGACACTTGCAATTCATGTTACCATCAAAGAATGGGTGTTATTACTGCATACAAATAAAGTTACAGAGGAATTTCACAGCTGCAAAGTGTTGGGAGCCCATTATTTCAGGACAGTTATAGCTCAGTTTGCAGTAAGATTAACCTTAGCTATTCACATCAGGACTGGTCTTGTGGGAGTCTGACCTTAGAGGTTTGATTGATAGCTGAGCTGTCATCATCTACTCCAGTATAAGGAGGTTGGAGGGGGGTTTTTGTTGTGTTATTAATTTGCTTGCCCTTTGTACCAAGGTAAAGCAGCAAAACATTCTACTGCACACAGCTCCTTCAGGTTTCAGAGTGCTACTCACCACATGGCAGAAGATGCTGTTCTCTTGGTGTATGAATGCCTTCCACATGAAACTTAATAGGCTCCTAAAAATGGGTTAAAAAATTTTAAAATTAATAGATTTTGACGTAAGAGTTTGTTTGAATTTGAAAAGCTTGCTAAGTTTTCATAGCATGCTTAAAATATCCCTTAAAATATGAGTTTTGCTAGCTTTGCCAGGCCTGTGAGATGTTTGGACTTGAATGAAGCAGCACATGTCAATGAAAACCACTAATGAGCAGCCCAACCCTGCCCTGATAAACCCTGGGCTTAATTCACCCACTGTGTCTCTAGTTTGCCTCAACTCATGTTGTGAATGAGCAGCCCCTGAAGTGGGAAACAGCAGTTGAATCCCTCTGCACAGGAGCTGTGTGTGAAGTATCACATGTAGCCACTAGATGATAGCAAAGGCATGTCCACTGCAGGGCTGGCAACCCGACACTTGCTCAGGCACCTCTGCAGCTCAGTTTTCCTTTCTTTTTTATTACAGATCCTGTTGTGAGTTGGAAACCTCCCATAAATAGAAAATTAAGACAATTCACCTGGGGACTTGGACTCCTAGACTGGTTTGGGGATATGCTGATTATGCCTTTGGGTTCTCAAGCCAGCAGTGCCAGGGAAGTCACCAGTTCAAGTCTGCCCAGTATGAAGATGTGCAGAATTGCCAGACCCAATGGCAGAGCTGCACAGGAGAGTAGTGTGCAACTCTCCAGTGTAAGGGAGCCAGACTCCTCATCTGCTAATACCCAGGATACTGAAGCAGTAATTACACCATGTTTAGTAACATTCTATTCTGCATGGGGTTGCAAGGCTGCACAGCTGCTACCTGTCTCAATCCTTCAACGCATCTGAAAATCATAGCAGAGAGCAGGCAGTTGGCTTTCAGAGTTCTCCAGGCAGAAAAAAAACGTGACAGGACAAATATGTTCCCCTGCCAGCAGCACTATCTGTGTCACTGTTAATATCCATCAGATAGAGAATGAAATCACTGGAGTGTCTCATCCTACCTCATGATATTGGAAGTCTCTTCACTATAAGGTTGGGGGGAGTGAACATCTGCTAGAATGAGACAAGCATTTCCAGACTCCACCCATGTGCCAGGAGAAGAGAGTTAAATCTGGGTTTAGTCCCATACAAAGGACAACAATCTCTGATAGTAAGCTCATTTAGGGGCACCTGTCTTTTCAGAACTTGAGATCATCGTGATCCTGTTATTTGGAGCAGTGCACATGCCTCAGCTTTTCAACAGTGAAGCAGATCCAGCCAAACATAAGGTACTTAATGTGTATTTCTGCTTGCAAAGTGCTGGAATATGCGAAATTAAGGTTCTAGCACTAACACTGTCCTACAGAGGTAGCAGAATAGACAGCTTGGCTATGTTTTCCCAGCAAAGTCCAGCTGAAGCAGCCTGTTATGCCTGACTCTTGCGTTCTCAGTTCCCATGAGTGACTGAAATAAGTGGAGCTGCTTGAAGTGTAAATCTCAACTTGGGGAAGTGAAGCTCAAGCATCCTTTAATAAGGGGCAAGATTTTCACCAGGTTGGTTTATCTATAAGAAAGGGCAAAGGATGAGGTTCTTACCCCAGGTCTCCTCAGATCTTCACAGTTCAGTGCAGAGCCAGAAGAGAAAGTCACACGGGCTGAATGGCATTTGAACAGCATTTCCAGCTCCACACTATGAAGAGACCTATTCAATACAAACAATAACAGGGGGGGATCCATCAATCTCTCATAATTACATTCTCTGCAAGTCTCCCTTTCTCAGAGAAGCTATTTGCCATAACTACTCGCTGTTTAAGAAATGCTAGAGGGATTTTTGGCAGCTCAGCTAAAGTACATAGTTTAGATTTAATGAAAACAAGCTTTTATAAAACTCAAGTCATGGAAGTGTTTCCTGGATTTTTCCTGTCTTCTGCTAGTGCCATTAATTTTTCATGAGGATCATTCCACAGCCATCCATGCAACTAATTTTACAACTCCCTGTTATTCCACAAGAGTCAGGAAATGACACTTCCTAGGGCATGATTCTGCATTCTCTTTTCAACTCAAACTGCTCAACCTCAGCTTCCTCTCCAACTCAAGTGTTATTTTCCTATTCAATTTATGCAAACTGTATCTCACCCAGGAACTTCTTTACATTCCCTTCCACAGGGGCTGTACAATACATTATCGAGACAGCCCTATACTGATCCCAGTAACGAAGCACACCCTGTAGGAAGGCATCCAGTCTGGATTTAAGGACAGGAGCTGGAAAATCCACTCACCCCAAGCAACTTGGTTCAGTGCTTATCAATCACTTCTCACTCTGGAAAATGCTTGCCTTGCTTCTCATTTGAGTTTGCTCCACTTTGAGCTCTAGTTACTAGCTTTTGTTATGCCTGTCTTCTCCTCATTAAGGATTTTTATACTGGTTGTGAAGCTGTATAGGCACTTTATGTGATCCAAAGTCCCTATCCTCTTCCTCTTTTACTAAACAGACTGAACTCCACACATCTTCCTCTAAAGCACTTCTCCCTGCGTTGAGCCACTCCCATACCTCATTTCTGTACATCCTCAATTCAACAGCTCTCTCAAATGTCATGGTATTTCAAAAGGGATGCCAGTAATATGCTGCTCACCTCTTGCCCCACCTGCACTGCACTCCAAGTTAAAAAAGTGTTTGTGCTCCCAGCAACCCCCTTCCTCTGAAGCTTCTGCTTTCAGAAGCAGGTCTGACAGCTTCAGCCCTATTCCACTCAACAGAACTCTTCTCTAGTGGGTGTAAGACAACATACGAAGGATTTAGGATGAGAAAATTCCAACCCATTTTATCATAGGCAACATGTCAAATAACCCTATTTTTGTAATTTACCAATCTCTAAAAACCTTTAAGATTTCTTGCATTTATGATTTCCACTCACTCCCCCCTGCCAGAGCTTCCCTGAGCTGATGGGTTATGAATTTTCTTTACAATTTCCAGTACAACATTATGGGTGATCATTTCTTTCCATATGCATCACTTGTATTTTCCTTTATTACCCCAATCAGCCAAAATACACACATCAAGAATGTCAGGCTTCCAAGTATACTTGGAGAGGCTTTAACTTACTTGTTCCTCACAATCCTGAGGAACTGGAGTGTTTGTGGAAGTTGTAACAACTTAAGTGCTCTCAGATCCCACAACCCTGCAGAAAAATTAGTCAGAGAAGGAAAAAACCACCTGTCAAGATCAATTCCAAGCCATCTGAGGCACCTCTTCCTCCACCCATGCAGGGGTATCTTGAAAGCAGACACAAAGTAAACTAGTTCCCTAGGTCAGCTCAGGTGAGCATCTGCTCTCATGTACATGGAAAGAACTCTAAATAGGATTAACTGACTGTTTGTTCCTCTAAAAAGCCAACTCTTCCCTTCTGAAGCTATTCCTAGATGTTTGGCAGATTTATAACATCTTGGGGTTAAACACAAGATGGGATTGCTCTTGATGTATAATTCCCCTTCTCAGGTTTACCCCTGCTGATGGAGTTTAGCTCAGAGTGCTAGAGAGCTTTTATATTTTATTTAGTTCATTTTATAATTCCATTTTATTTTTCTAGTGCTGTGCACCAGGCCAAGCAAAGAACTGAGAACAATGCTCTGGCATATGAAATCAAAGGGGCTTACATATTAATATCTTTCTACCCTGAGCACTTATGTATTCAGGTGAAGGCTGGCAGAGGCTGCACATATCGGTGCCCACAGGCTCCTCTGATCCTGTCTGTGGCCACAAAGCAGCTCGTAGCAAACACACCAGCTGGGCAGTTTGTTTCCACAAGCTTTTTGGATAAGCATCAGCTACTTAGAAAGATTGACAAAATTAATTATGAGCATTCCAATATTCAGAAGAAACACCAGTATCAGCTGAAGACACAGGGATCAAAGAGGATGCTGGTGTGAGGCTCAAAGCTTCTCTCAAACACACACACATCCACCCCTAAACCATTCTGGTTTACCTGTGACTTACAGGAGAGGCAGAAGGGACAAAGTTCAGGTACCTACACTCTGCAGCAATCCCAAGATAGAGATTTTAATAAGGCATGTGCACTCTGAACCAAGACCTCAACTGAAGGAAGTCAAACACTGTCAGGTTGATGTGCTGCCGTGGAGGCTGGGTGCAGCTCCCCACAGCACTCTGGTTCCCTGGTCGCTGTTGTGAAAGGCCAGGGAATCAAACCTACACAAGTAGTTCCTCATTCCCTTGCAGCCACCAAAACCTAACATATGAAAGTGTTCAGATTACAAAAAGCCATTTGGACATGACAGTAACGAAGCCAAGCAAGCCATCAGAGCCAAATCACTCCAAAGTGACTCAGTTACCCACAAGATTGTGTAGCCAGACCCAGCAGCCTGTCTGCAGACAGATTTAAGGAGACATCAGACATGGAGTTTCAGTGGGTTTAGATAGCTTTTCTTTTTTAGGAACTCTCCAAGTCATCTTGCCAGGTCAAACACATTTGTATTAGGAAAAAAAAATATGACCTAGTTCATGTGAACTGCAAAACTTGACATATACTTGTGTTTCCACTTGATGTCCTCATAAGAACAGATATGCTTCACCATCCTGCACTAACCAATCTACTCACCCACACACAGCACCCCATCGGTGTTTGAGCCAACAGCATCATTTCTATCTGGCCAGAGAAGACTCTTATCCAGTAGTCTGAACTTAGTTTCCTTTTGTGTGGCCACCAGACATCTCTGAAAGAGAAGCAAACAGATTATTAGCCTCAGCTTTGACAGACACTGCTTCCCAGGATGGCTAAAACAAACACATCCAGCCTCCTCCAAATCTGAACAGGGATTGAAAGAGGGGAATGGAATATATTTTCCTTCAGCTATGCTACTGAAGGTCACAGAAAGCCTCATCTTCCAGGAATTCACTGAGGGCATGCTGTGCAGACATACACTGTGATATAGAGGTGCAGTCTCATTTCTTCCCTCCTGGTTGCACCAAGGAACACTGATTCTCATCACCTTAAAGTGATTGCCTCATAACCTCAGTCTGAAAGGAAGCATGGGCTCTGTTGCTAGAAACACCTCTCTACTCCTCTCCCCATCCTTTTCCATCTTATGTCAGGTGTGAATTCATTCTCAGTTCTGGCCAAGTAAAGCATTTCCCTAGCACACACCTGGAATGTCTCAGTTCCACTGCTGTGTTGTAGCACAGCCTGTTACCTCTGTTGATGTATAGCAGTAACAGACCTAGCTAAGACTTGGATTTACTGTATCACTTCAGCTAATTCTGATTAGCTATTGCCATCAGGTAGGATTCTGCTCCTCTTGCAGCTAGAGCTGCCACTGACTGTAACAAGGAACTAACACAGATTATTCAGTGACTGAAAACCTGTAGAAAACCCAGAAAAATAAATAAAAAGAGAGAGTAGTGCTGCTTACAATGTGAGACACTGTGCTGGCCTCTTTTTTACACCGAGTTTCCCAGGCTCCAGACTCTGTGAAGAGCTCATACTTCAGAACTAAACCCCACCTCTGCTCAGCAGCCAAAAGAACAGCAGAGGATGGGATAAATGTGGCATCCTGGCAGACAGAGATGCAGAGGCTTTGCCAGCAGCACAGGTGTTCCCTGCGTGTGCTGCCCACACAATCCAGCTGAGCTGATGGGCATGTCAACCCCTCCCTTGGAAGGGATGGGGTAAAACTGCCTGTGACAGTTGCTGGAGGCAACATGAAGTGAAAGGTGGACAGAGCTCCTCAGTGCTGCAAATGACACTATAACCATCTATCAGTGACCTGTATGTCACACAAACCATCCTGGTAACACTCAGAGGCTGCTAATTACTATTATCCTCCCAAACAAACAGCTTGTTCCCTTTTAAGAGAAGGGGGAAGACAAACACCCAAAAGCACGAACCTGTTCATGTAATCAACACAAAGATGAAAGCAACCAAGCCAAACTTCTCCTGAACTTGCCTCATTTGGTACACTAACTGAAAACACCCCTTCCACACCGAGCAGAATTCCTGCATCTCCCATCAACACACAGAATATGAGACATTTCAAGGAGATTCTGCCCTTGGCCCATTTCAGGCTTCATACCAAGAGCTGTAAGATGCACACACTGCAGTGCTCCCTCAAGACTCTTCACTCAACTCTGGGATCAAGCCCTTCTCCTGCTCAAACCCAACACAAGGGAGATGCCCTGGCACTGAAGATGCACCGAGAGCTGCAAGAGCAGCGCAGCAGCCTAAGTGAAGTCAGACCAGCCAGATTAAACCAAAAGCTTTGCCTGGAGTTTTGTCTCTGTGATGACCCAGCCATCAGCAAAGTCCAGTGTGACCTCTCCACTGCTACCTTCATTTCAATAGATTACCCTCTTTCTAGTTTAATAAACCTTTTCATCAGATGAATTTTAACAAGTTAAATGAGTTTCTGAAAGGCACTGAGCTGGGATAAAGTACTCTTACCCATAGATGGCAACCTTTCCTAGGAGTTAGGCTACCTTTGCATGCCAGTATGTAAAAGCAAGATTGCTTCCCAGCATCCCTGCAGCCTCGGACAAAGAGAAAACCAAAGCAGAACAGCACAACAAGGCAGCTCTCAGGAGCTGCTCAGAAAACACACCAGTTCAGCAGGTACAACGCAGGCCTGGCTGTCCCATCCACAGCTGGGGGGGTAGCGATGCTATCTGATGCCACCAGTTCATGCAGCATCTTCCCCTTTCTATTGAAAGGGAATGTCATCAAAAGCTTTAGGTCTAGTCAAGAGTTTTGAAGTCTTTTATGAGCACTGCAGATGAATAATGCAATCAGGCTCTTCTTCATGCAATCAGGACAGCTGAGTGTGGAAGTAGTGATTTTGCCTGAATTGGGAAAAACATGTGCCCAGGGGAAAAAAAAACACCAAAAAACCCCAGAAAAAGAATGTTGAAATAAATAACAGCCCAGCAAATAGTTGGCAGGGAGACAAAGAATACATTATTGTCGCCTTTAAATACAGCAGCATTTAATGCTTGCCCTTCCCTTTCCTCCCTGGCTGAGCATCAGAGGGTACCATGGGTGACTGGCACCCATAAGGTGTTTTGGAGGGTGGTGGGGACAGCCTGCCAGCTGACAGGAGTCATTACTCCTGTTTTCATGGACACTAATAGGACAAAATTGCAATCAGATTCTGTGAGGCTCCAGGATGGTAGAGCCAAGGACTGAGAGAGTTTTAAATAAGTTCCCAAAGGAAGAAGGGGCTCAAGAGAAAAGGTTCACTCTCCCTGTGAGCTAAGGCCAGCAGTAATATCTCCCCCACTCCAATAAAAAAGTGTTTGCCTGCAGGACTGGGGACAGGAATTCACTCAGGTGACAAAGGGATGTGACACCACTCAGTACAACTTCTGCTCTGCATCTAGTGCTTCTTTTACATGTTTCTTCCACCTGGTCCTTGCTCTGTCTCCAGTCTCTCTGTGGCTCAAAGTCTTCTTGGCATTTCTCCCTTCCACTGCTACAGAGAGGTCTGGATGGTAGATGGGAGGCTTTGACACAACATGGGAGGCTTTGCCCCACGTTGTCATGGAGCCAGCACTGGAAGGAACGGGCTCGCTGCAACTCCCAGTTATTTGCCAGACCAACTGTGCCCAGAGCAGAAACAGGTTGTTCACAAGTCACAGCCACTCAGCAGGACAGAGCTGCAAGGAGAGGGATTTATTGGCACACTGGCCTGTCTGCAGTGACTGACAGAGAAGCCAGGAAAGGCAGCATGCCACAGAGTGGACTGGTTTCCTTTAATTTAACTAAATTGGAGTTTAGACTGCAGTAATGCACACATGTGGAATGAGATACAGAGTGGAAACCCACCAAGAGGCATCATTCACTGCTTGTTCCTGGTGCAAAACCAGCATTACTGATATCCAGAGAGCTTTATGAACATGAGGATGTCCCCACCTGCCACCTGATGGGAAACTGCTCAGTACTGTCAATAATTACAGGTAGCAAAACTGAATGAGAAAAATTAAGGCCCAAAAAAGAATTCAGCAGGATACCAGGACTAGTCTATTTTCTGGTGCAGAGGTCTGTTGGAAGCTGCTTCCCTTCTGCAGCCACACTGCTGCACCATGGCAGCGGGATGCTCAGCTGCTGACTGCAAGAGAAACCTTCAGTGCCCACCATGACATCACTTAGCTTCATCTCTAAACATGAGAATAAAATAAGGCTTTTCAGCACTTCACAGATCTCCTGAATTAGGCTGATGTTCTGGATTTTCCTAACTTGTTACTCTGAACACATTTACTCTGGTACATTCTTCCAATGGCTAATTATCTTACCCTGAAGTCATACATACTCATGCTCATTCCAGCCTCCAGTGAAAGCTGAAGCCAGGTGCCACTGTGTGTTTTCCTGCAGGCTAGTGGAACCATCCACCACAAGACAACGTCCCTGTATTTGTGCCTGCACATTGCAATGGACTCTCCCCTCCATTTCCTCTTTGACAGCCTAAACAGATCAAGCTCCTTACATCTCTCACTAGAAAGATGTTTCCCAGACTCTCAATCATTTATATGGCTCTTTTATGAACCCTTCCAATTTTTCAGCATCCTCTTTGATCTGCAGACACCAGACCCTGAATCGCTATCCCACTGAAGATCTGTTTAATGGGGGTGGATGGAGTGGTAAGCTTATTACATTAGATCTGTGAAAGGAAAGATTTGATTTTAAACTGCACCAGTTTGACTGAGAGGAAAGCAGGATAACAGAGGCATTGAACTGGGGAGACATTTCCTGAAAGGATTAAACTTCTGTCTGGGTAATGAGAACATCCACAGTCACATTAGATGGGATTAAAGAGAAAGATAAATTCTGCTGCTCCAGACCATAAACCAATAGCTGGTGGGGACTGCAAATAAATGTCTCCTTTGGGTAGATTCTTCTGTAATTGTTCACTGTGGAGAGAGCTTACACCTCCCAGTGAAGCCGCGGGCTACCAGCAGACCCAGGGCACTGGGATAAATGGAACTGGGGGAAATTGCCCATCTCTTATGTGGAGACACACACACAGATTGAGGAGACAAAGGGTTTGCATTGGAAGATTAAATCCTCATGTCATCTTCTGCTTCTGAGCCTACCTAGGTGAGAAGGCAAGAAATTGAACTGAGGAACATGCAGCACAGCCAGCATTCCCCTGCCTCCTTCCCCATGTGGGATGGAAGTGAGTGTATAACCATGAACTCAATGGTCCTCATACTCCTGCTTGGTAAATAGTCCCCACTTTTACTGTGCTCTGAATCTTCCAGGTGCAAAATAAAACAGATTGGTCTGGAATTTGGAAGCAAATGAGCCAGGCTGCTTGCTCCAGGCTTCCAATTTAATAAACATGCATCTATATCTAATGGACAGTCTGTCACTTCCCTTTAATAGAAATCACCTGCTCCTCTAATAATCATTAAACAAATTGACAGCACAATAGCCAAGGCCTCTCATCTTAATGCCACCTGCAGCAAGAGTAAAATAACCCACTAATATCTTCACAGAAAGGCCATTACTCTGCCTAATATGAATGCACATGCACACTCCCTGTGACACTGAATCCAACATGTCCATGAAGAGAATAAATTGCATAAGAATTCTCTTTATTTATGTCATGCCTGTGTTTTAGTAGTAAGATCATTTCTCACCTTCTCTTGATGAGGATAATAATCTCTCATGCCTCCTGCAGTCCTCTCCTCTGCTAGACCAGGCCCTGAGCACCATCATGCTGGATGGCCAGACATGCCTGTCTCCATCTGAAATTCAGGTTTCAAGGCCAGGGTATGGTAACACTGCTGAGCCCTACAGTGCTTTGAAAGTTCCCTTCCAGGAGGGATGAGTCACAGCCCACACTATTGCTGTAGGCAAACATGCTTCTGTAGCACACGAACCAAGGGCACCTCCTGGCCATAAAAACCTGATATAGCACATCAGTACCACACACTGACCCAGAGAACTTCACAAAAGCCAGCACCATGCAGTCAATGCTTTTCCTTCCCTTTGTGCTCCAGCAAAGCAAGTTCCAAATCAACCCACCACCTGGAATGAGGCAAGTCCTTCTTCAGATGTGGTCCAGTTGTCCTGTCTGGGAGAACCTGGGGGAACGGGCAGCTGCAAGTGGGAACAAGAAGGGCAAGGTCTGTACAGTCATCAGTTCCTTTGTGTTTAAAACATCTCCTGGAGATTAAGCTGGGTCTAAGTAATCTCCAGTTTAAATTACTCCCATTGAAACCTCTCAGCAATCAAAATTAACAGAATGAGCATCATCCTCTCCAAGATGGAGTGGAGTAGGAGGGCAGAAGGGCAGCCACATTAAGAATCAGACCTCAACCCACATGTAGCATGAAGTCTGAAAAGCATCACCACAGATCATTATATCATAACCCCTTTCATTTCTCCCAGGCTCCTCTTTGACCCGACCTGGCCAAAAAGCAGCTTCCTCAGCAACACAGATTTCGTAGCCAGCCCTGCTGCTCCTCCTGTGCTGCCATATCCTCCTGTCAGAGGCAGGAAACACACAGTGGCTGAGACAGCAGCAGCAATACACATTCTGCCTGAGCACAAACATCTGCTGCTCACTGCACAGGGCAGCTCCAAAATACTACCCATTTTATTATTTGTTTCAGTCAGGCCTCTTAAAAGCTTCAGCCCAGGAACCAAGATCCACATTCCAGACCCTCAGCAAGTCCAAAGAGGGTTAACTCAGTTAATTGTGAGAGTCACAGGCACAGAGGCAAACTGAGCCAGCAGCTGAGATTGGAGCTGTAGAACTTCAGCCATCGACTCTTCATCCAAAGTGCTGAAGAGCTGCTACTTGGGGCAGTCCTGACTTTAAAAGCATCTTCTCTGCTCCTGAGATTCCAGTGCAAATACTCAAGGAGGTCTCACAATGACACAGGGCCCTTGGTCCCCTCAGGTGTATTTGGAAGTGACCTGTAATGCTTTGGGGAGCTTCAGTGTTTGCTCAGAGGACTGCAAACCCATGTAGAGGATCCTCATGCTACATGTGCTCATGTTATGATCACAGGAGTTTGCACTGGATGTAGGTTAGTCTAACCTAAGTGCATCAGACAAAGATTAACATGCCTAAATGATACATGTGTCCTAATTAGAGAATGTAATCACCTCAGGCTTGATCATTATTGCTCCCTTTATGTTTATCATCTCAGCTGCATTAGGGTCTCTGGCAGTTCTTTCATCTAACTTTTATGTTCAAGGACATCAGGTTTTTAATCATTAAACACACCTTAAACGCTATTTTTCAGGAATCTTTGAAGAATAATTGTTTTCCCCAGTATAAACTGTATATCACTGAGAGTTGTTTTAAAAACCTCTCATCTCTGGCTGCTGTACTTATGTCAACAGATCTCTCTGGAAATCAGACTCTAGGAAAGTAGCTCAGAAAATCAAGGAAAAAAATGTTTTGTCATTCTCCCTCTAGTTTTTCATCCATTTGCTCTGTTGGAACATTTCCAACTCAACTATAGGATCTGTCAAAGTATCAGCATTGTCAGAACCAAAGGGATTTTCATTTGAGACTGAGCCCTCAGGGGCAGTACTGCCCCTGATTTGGGGCTGACAACTAGAACTCATTCCTTCTGAGTTAGCCTAATGCTTCTCCCCACACGTCTCTGCACATATCCAAGTTTCCCCCTCCATATAGACCAACAACTTGTAAAAAAAACCCCAAAAGAATTAAAATTCCCACATTATTTGCCTTCCAAAAAATCATCTTTCACACTACTGGTGCTATACAAGGCGACACCCAGGAAGAGCTGGCCTAACTTCTTGCACGTTCACTGATAACATGCATTTATTAGGTGTTTAGCTTCATATGATCCTGCAGAATGCCTAAGTCCAGCTCAGGATATAAAAATAGCCCACTATCAATCCTTCTGTAGTGGGAAATGCAGATTCATTGGTGCAGGCAGAGGGAGCACTGGCAAAACTTTATAGCTGCTTCCATAAAGCTGTCAGCAGTGAAACAGGCTGGTTTTTAAGCTCCAGGAACAAAGACCATATTGGCACCAAGTCTTCCAGCAGGAATACTAATGAGATCCCACAGCCAGAGGTTTGTGGCTAGGACAAGGAAACACTGATGTAGACCTTTGAGCTCTGAACCAGAGTGATTCCATCAAGTTGTTAGAAGTGACTGCAACTCTTCTGAAAGCATCTACAAAGGATAACGCCTCCTTTTCTCTGCAATTTTCCTCAAAACCCATTGATTCCTTAGTATGGCTGCCTAGCAGATAGATATTCTGGACATAATTACTTAGAACTATCTAAAATAATCACCTGTTTTTGTACCTCTTGCTTCCTCACACAGATTTTGCTGGTTTGACCCTAAAATTGACATCTCAAGACTGTATGTTAGGGTCAAAGATCACTAGTTTAGAGTTCTTAGAAACACGGCCCTACAGAATCAGGCAGGCTGGAAAAGCAGCTTAACTAAGGCATTCTTTTAAATATGGCAGTCAAGGAACACTCTGAATCACAGCTAATGGGGATACAAACCCAGTTGACTTCACAAATGTGAACAGAACATAGCCTCTGCTGCTGTTGGGCTTCTCACCAAGAGTTTTATTAATTAAAACAGAACTCTAACAAATTGTATTGCTTATTACACTCAACCCAAACCTCTGAAAGGATCACTGTCCTATCAAGAAGGTAGCTATGTTCACTAGGAGTCCCAACAACCATATCTATTCCTGCTTTCAGCCAGGACTGAAAGCCAAGATGCCAGAGGTCCTACATGCCACTTGCTTTTGTGATCACACCCTCAGAGAATATGCCACAAAGCACAACAGGAAGCTACAAACTTGTTCTTGTAGGATGTTTATAGCTTTAAGCTTTCAACCAAGCATTCCTTGAGTGCTTTTACATATCTGAAGGATATCCTGATATAAACGTGCTCTGTCATGTAAGGAGGAATGGAGGGAAGTCAGAAGCCTATATTAATTTCACATACACAACATATATATGTAAAACACTCCCAAGGAAAGAAAAGCTTCTACAGAATGTAAAACCATGTGAAATTTACAGCTCACCAAAACACTTGCAGCATCCTTTCCACAACTGACACTGCCAGGAAGCATCCCTGGTAGGAGCCTGCAGAGGCTGCAGGTACCCAGCTCCTCTCCTCTACAGACCCTCATTAGCTGCAGCTCAGCTGAAACCCACCCCTCACATCCCAACCTCGTTTGTTAGCACTGATTTACATTAGCAAGTGGGAATACCTGTTACTGTTCTCCACTTGCCTCCTTTTCAGGAACCCTAATTACTTGTTAATCTTTTTATGTAATTTATATTGTAAAAAAAAAGAGGAGAATAAAAGAAAAAGGAGAGGGAAAGTCTCTTCAGTAAGACCAAGGTAGGGGCTGGACACTGCTATGTACCTGACTATAGCAGGTCCTTCTCTTGAGACCCCTCACCTTACAGACTGCTAAACAAGGTCACAACCCACAACAGTGGCTACTTGCAGGATTACAAACTAGAAGTTCCTGTTTTGAGCCAAATGACCTTCCTGTGTGTGAAAACAGAGTCAAAATGTCCAGATACAGTTTGTAATTAGAGGCTCACAATAACTTCAGCAAACTACCACCATACATATGTCTCCCCCCACTTTTAATCTCTCAATCACTGTGATAACTCTGCACAGCAAAACAAAACTACAGGGGCATTCCCAGGCTCCAGCTCCTGCCAGCAACGTGACAGTGAATGTGTAAGTTCAATACAAACATGATGCAAAAATGTAAACATTCCTGAGCCAAGCTGCATTTTTGATGCAGTTCACAGAAGACTGGAGCCAAACTCCTCTGAAATTCATGTGAACCCCTTCAGAATCTGTTTGAGCATCACCAGGCTGTGCTGCTGTGGTTCCTGTTACCTGGCACACACACCTTTTGTGCACAAATACCACTAACTCAGAATAAAAGCACAACACATCTTTTGAGCCCGTGCCCCACACTCAGCAATCAGTCAGTAAAAGGCAGAAGGCTCTTTCTCCCAAGTGGCAGCTTTTACCAGGACAAGTCATCACTTTGAAGGACATGAATTGTCTGTACCTAGAAAGATAAAAACCCCAGAGCACACTGCATAACATCCTCTGCTGCCCATCGTGCCTCAGGATGGATGTTCCTTCCCTGGTGTGAGCAGGCAGAGGCAGTAACTTCTCTAGGTACAGTACCTACCACTCCTTGACTTCCCATCTCTCAGGGTTACCACCTCTTCAGATGTATTGTCACAGGCTTTTTCTGATGTGTTTCTGTCACAGCTGAGACAGGTCAGACAGATCCACTATTAAACAAAGCAGCTCTTTTGTCCAAGAGGAGCTGAAGAGCCTTGCTGGGAGGAGGCACCTTTCCACAAAAGGCAGTGGGGTACCATACCCATCACAGGTGCTATGCCCCACAGCCTTAGGCAACCTCCACATGAAGCTACTAGGAGCAAGAGACTCTTCCACCCCACCTCCAGGAAGGTGTTCTATCCTTACCAGGGCTCAGGATATTCAGTGGGATTTACCCTGCATAAAGTTGGTGCTTTTTGCCTCCAGGACTATAGCACCATTCAGACAGACACACAACTTGGTAGCTGCAAGAAAGGGGAATGCATTTGAGTCCTCCCCTACAAACAGGAGGGGAGTCAGCTTGTTCCAAGGGTAGATAATGGCAGGACAAGGGGAGTGGATTAAAGCTGAAGGAGGGAAGGGTTAGATTAGATATTGGGGGAAGTTCTTTACAGAGAGAGTGGTGAAGGGCTGGAACAGGCTGCCCAGAGAGGGGGTGGGTGCCCCGTCCCTGGGGGTGTTCAAGGCCAGGTTGGATGGGGCCGTGGGCAACCTTGTGTAGCTCCAGCCCTGGAGGTTGGTGTCTCTGCCTGTGGCAGGGGGTTGGAGCTCTGGGACCCCTGGGGTCCATTCCAACCCAGACCAGTCTATGGCTCTATGATTCTAAAGGAGTCCAATGGCTGGAAAGCCCCAGCATTGATATATCATCTGCAAGCTTGTTAGAAAGTAATCCCACAAACCAATCAGTGTAAGGCAGACCAGTAAGTCCCTATAGTGGAAATTACATCACCTAGACATGGGCTAAAACACCATGCTCTGCCTCCAGCCAAGAATTTCCTCTATTATTAGAAAATCAATTACTTCTCCTAATCTGGACTGCAAATATTGGATGTGACTAAGTATCCTGTGATCTTTTCCACTCAAACTCCTCTCTCTACAGTAGGCATACCACAGAGGTGGTAATAAAATTTGTATCTAGTGGTTCATGCACATTTCAATATTACTCTCCTGCAATTGAGCCTGGTGAATGGAAAACACATTTAAATCAAGATAAAAGCCCAGGCAGATGCCATCCATATTGTTAACTGCTTGTCATAGGTAGAGATGTATTTTGTATCCTTTGGGAATGGCACTTCTCATTTTTTCTCACTCTAAAGCTGTAACATTTATTGTCTCTGAGCAGGAGCTGTGAGGTATTCCACTTGGATGGTGTGTGAGAATTGAGTGGTTTAGAGTTTACTCTCTTGTATTCCTCCCTACATTCCTCCCCAGCATTACACACATTCCTTATTTTCTCTGTCTTGTTCAGGCACCTGACTCAAACCCAGTGCTGTCAGCACTGATCTTTCCCCTGGCTTCAGAAAGATTGGGACCAAATGCTAACAGCCTTCTTGTGTCTCTCATGCAGCCTGCAATGACCACAGACCCCCAGGCTGGTTTGGGAGGGAAGGGGCCTCCGAGCCTCCCCAGTGTCATAGAAACATAGAATGGCATGGGCTGGGAGGGACCCCAAGGATCAGAGCTCCAACCCCCCTGCCACAGGCAGGGACACCAACCTCCACCCTGGATCTACACAAGAGTGCCCCTGCCATGGGCAGGGATACAGCCCCCCAGCCCAGGGTGCCCCAAGCCCCATCTAACCTGGCTTTGAACCCTGCCAGGGATCCAGGGGCAGCCCCAGCTTCTCAGGACACCCTGTACCAAAGCTTCAGCCAAGAAGGATTTCTGCCTAGTATCTAATCTAAGTCTGCCCTCTCTTAGTTGAAGCCCATTACCTCTTGTCCTGTCACTACATGTCCTTGCAAACAGTCCCTCTCCAGCTTGCAATACCCTGACGACTTCTCACAGCAGCTTTTGGAGGCAACACATTTCCTATCAAACACACCAGGAGCTGTCCTGCAAGAACCTCAGGTACGAGTATGAATGGGTACCTCCAGGGCAGGAGAAAGAAGAAATATCTCATGTCAAAACAGCTGACCCAAGATCGCTGCTTTAATGCAAAATCCCAGCAAGAAGCATGCTTTTACCTAGGTTTAAATAGCCAAGATAAACTGAGGGGTCTGTAGGAATATAATATTTTGATTGTGCAGGCACTGTGCTTCATTTCTACTACTATTTATTTCAACCTGGTCAGAGACAGCTGGTACTTCACAGAAAGCACATTGCTTTCACAGGGAATGTAGCCTGCCCAATCAACACTGGCTTCAATTGCCTTTTCTGAATAGGCCAGGGGTTCAGATGGAGACAGGAATCAACATGCCTGACTAGATGACTGCATTGTAGTCTCAGCCCAGTTTCTCCTTAGCCCTGCTGCTATCACATGAACAGTTATCACCACAATTAACTGTCCCATTTCTTCCCAACTGAATCCTTTTTATTCAAAATAAACCCAGTGAGCTGAAGCTACAGCCAAGAGCCATCAGTAACTGCTTGTCAGGGTGGCAACTTAACCCAGGGACAGCCTCTAATCCCCATCCCAGTCAGTCTGCTATGGGCTTCCACCTCCCAAACCAAGACCTCTACAGGAGATCAGAGGGCTCCTTCAGAGAGGGTTAAATCTGCAGCCTTTTGGGTTTGAAGTGAAAACAAGCCAAGAGAGCTGTTTTCCTTGGTTTGTGTTCTCATTTTCTGTTGATCATTATTATTTTCAGAGCTTCAGGAATTAGAACTATTATGCAAAGGCCTCGTTAAGACTATATAATTAATTTCACTAATGAAAGAATTTCTAAATGTGTTTTTAAATATAATTATTTAATTTTTAATGTAGTTGCCTAATTTCCTAGGTAAATACCAGGCTATTGACATTTTGCAAGGCTCACATTTATAAATAGCATATTTTTAATGCACTAAACTTAATAGAATCCTTTTAGAAAGCCTATTATACTCTTTAATGTAATGTAAAATTTTATTACTTTTTAGTAATTACAGTGTTTGTTTTGTAGAATTAATTACCAGCCAGCTTCAACCTGAACAACTCATCATTCCAAGCTTCTCCCTCTCCTCTAGCTACACACCAGGTCTGGGTCATTGGTGTAATTACTGAAGATTAAGAGAAACAGGTAGATTGTTTGTAAAGCCCTGACCAAATTAAATTTGCCCAAGGACATCAAGGGCAACAAGAAAACCTTCTACAGGTATGTCAGTGATGAAAGGAAGACTGGGGAATGTTTGGGCCTCCTCTGAGAGGAAGCAGGGTACCTGGTTACCTGAGATATGGAGAAGGCTCATGTACTCCATGATTGTATTGCCTCAATCTTCACCAAGTGCTCCACTGGGAGAATGAAGAGATGCCCACTGTAGGAGGTGATGAGGTTTGTGACCACCTAAGGAACCCAAAGGGTCTCAAGTCCACAGGATGTGAAGAGATGCACCCTTTGGTCCTGGCACTGTGGATGAAGCTCCTAAGCCACTACCCATCATATTGAGGAAATCATGGCAGTCTAGTGGAGTTTGGTCTGTGAGTGTCAGTTCTGTGCCCAGTAAGATCCCAGAGCAGATCTTCCTGGAAACTATGCTCCACAATGTATGTCCTGAGAAAGCACTTGGCAGGACTCTGCATCACAACAGACTAAGTATTAATGTCATAAGAGTTTGCAAAAGCTCACCCTGCCTTTGTCCTTGTTTCCACATGTGCCCACTCACACCCCAGAGATTCAGTTTTGTAAATCAAAATGCCACACAGACATATGGAGAGCCCCAAATTTTGACAGAAGCTCAGAATCCAGAACTGGACGCTGATGCTTTCGAGCCCCTATGGGCGTGTTCAGAAAGGAGCTAGTGTCTCTGAACTCTGATCCCAGGAGAGGCAACTTATGCATATGCCAACACAATTACATGATCAAGGGCATAATGACTACCAATTACTCTAAATTTCCAAACTGAGCAGTCACTTGCATTATATATTTTTTTGAAAACCCTGCAGTCTCAGGAACAAGTAATTGCAAGCCATTCTGTGCTTTCCTGGAACTAGAGTCAAACTTTTCTCCTGCTGAGACCATAGATCATTAACATTGTTAATGTTCCCACTAAAACTGTTTGGAGAATGTGACAAGTCTAATTTGTTACTGCCAGACCAGTTGGGAGTATGTTTAAAATGCATCAGTCTTGCTGTTGTAGCCTTTGAATGGATGTGTGGTTCCTGTCAGGTAGACTTGCTATTTTCCTGAAGACTATCTGTTATTTCATCAATCTTTGTAGCTGGCTCCAGAAGGGAAAGCCCTCTTTTGCTTACTTTAATTTCTACTTTTAGATTTTAAGAAAATCTATCTTTAAAATACAATGACCATGGCCCAGGGAGGGAAACAGAGCACCTTTCAAGGCAAAGCTTGGGTGCCCACAACTGCTTGATTCCTCAAAGTGATTTAAGAGTCACATGGGTAGTTACCATTTAGATACCATGCCTACCCTCCCACCTTTATTCTGGTGTTTGACAAGACATATTTACAGAGTAAATAAAACTTCATCAGTCACTGATATTCCAAACATCTGTGATCCTTAACACAGATGTAGATCAGCAGCCAAATGTCTGAAAAGAATGCTTTTTTCATTGTATTTGTACCCCCACTTAGTTGTGTCCAGCATGCAGTATGACATTGCTAAACAGAGTCAGGAAAGAAAGTGGTGAGGCTGATTGAGATGAAATTTCAAGAGCAATGCTGTGTGGATGTACCTAGGTGTACCTACTTATGGTACATTTTGTAAGACAACACATGAACAGGACATACCTGTTTGTATTATGTTTTGTTTAACAGCTTGGGAAATACTAGTGTAAATTCAAAAAACCTGAAATTAGAGCAAAGAATCAGTGCTGACTATTCCATGCAGTAGGTTATTTTCAATTTGGCTTTAAGAAAAAAAGAATAGAAAAATACTATTTCTGATCTACTGGGCATTGGTATTTTCTGATTTCTTCATGAAATGTAAATTCAGTTACCCATTTCCATGCAGAACCTGTCTCCATCTCTGCCCTGATGTGACAAGCAGAGCACAGGGCACCCACTTGTTCAGCACAGCTGCCTAACTGCAAAACACCCACTCTGCTGTTTGGCACCTCACAGCTAATCAGGCTCCAGAGCTCTCCAGTAGGATCAGCTTCCCATGGCCTTTGTACCACCCCACATCCATAGGAAGGAGGTATGGAATGATAAATCTCTCAGCTCTAACATGGGAACAGCCAGCTGTAATGTGGAGCAGCTGAATCCTGTCTGGGATGCTGGATTGTGATAAACATCGCCCAGGTGATGAGTGGACCTGTCAGTCTGATGAGGGGCCCAGCAGAATGAAGGATCTCAGTGCCTGTGCTAAGCAGCTGGTGTTATGAAAAGCTATCTAAGAGAGAGGTGTGCTTAATTTATGACATGCAGTTCTGTACACACAGCAGCCTTGTTTTCTCACGGTTTGACAGGCTTCCCTGACACAACCACTCCTGGACTTTGTTCTCATACAGGAGTCAAAACCACTGAGTGGTTTGGAGGATGTTCAGGCAGGACAAGAGCACTTAGAGGTAGGACAAGAAGATTACTTGGCCCATTTAGGAAGTGCTGCACCCCACCCTTCTGCAAGTCATCACAGTGCCTCTGCTTGATGAGCAGAAGACAGGATTTTATACCAGTTAGTGCCTAGAGAACTGTTTGTTCCCCACAAAGGTCTGATGTGCTTGGACCTTACCTCTGCACAAACATGAACTTACAAAACTGATTTTTATAATCATTTAAAGTGTTACAACTCTGTGGCTGGGCATTTTCATATTAGCTTTCACTTATAGTGGAAACCAGAATAATAGAATGTGATTTAAGCAATATGAACCCATTGAGAGAAGTGAGTAACTCAAGGTAAAGAGAAGTGCAACTTCTGTGGGCAGTTTAAGATGTCCTACACCTATTCTTCAGCAATATTCCAGACAATTGCTTTCCTAATAGTCTCATGAACACAACCACTCTAACCTGGTAGCAAAGAGCCAGAAGAAACAGAAGTGGCAGCCAAAGAAGAATTGCGAAGAATATATCTCCTCCTGCCTCAAGCAGACATCAAGTGTGTTCTGCTCTCCATGTTGACCTGCTTAAGAGAGATTTTAATAGTATAACCTGCAAAGATCTGTCTTGCTGAGTTTTTAAATTTAGTCCCTTTCCACAGCACAATGCTTCTGTTAATTTAACAAGCTGAGAGGGATTTATAGCTCCAGCTTAGAAGTTTATAAATTGTTATTGCTTTCCTTGAGTTTTTCATTTAAACAAGTTGCAAGGCTTGGGAATCTCTCATGGAGGATGATTTACATCTGGCCATGCTGCACATCTGTAACCAGATATAATGCAAGGCTATCTGGCTAAAAGTAAGGAGAGGTGAGCCTCTTGAATGGGCCCATGAATAGGAGGATGGCCATTACACCTGGTTGTATTACTACACACTGTATATATCATGGTGTGCACATTGCCTCTGCTTTGCTATCAGCTATATCATTCTGATAACAGCAGTGGTTAGCATTTCTCCTGGCCTCATCATATGGAGGTGAAATTGTTTTTTTCTGAAGGAAGTCATTATTTCCATCCAGCAGAGAGAGAAGTTAAGATAGCAGAATGAGAAGGGAGTAGCTTTCCAAGGTTCAGAGACCCTGTCCTCCACTGCAAAGGCTCTTATCTGTACCTCTGAAGAGCTGTCCTGCTGTGTTTGAATGATGGCTCTCAAGGCTACAGCCCAGCTCCCCTTCTCTTCTTGTGACATCTACTGATTTTTATTGGACAGACCTGGCTGCATCTCAACAAGGAAAGCTGAGGGCATTGGTATGGTTCCACAGCAAGCTAGAGATGGCAGGGATGACAGGGAAGCTATGGCAGGACATGCAGTGGGAAGCACAGAATAGATATGGTCATGGGAACTTTGAGACACTAGCATGAGATACCCTGAGTAAGGCATTTTCAAAGGGAGAACCATAACTTACATGCCTGTCCTGAGCTCATCTTCTGCCATCTAAAGGATTCACAACGCTCAGGTGCTTAAAACTTCCCTGCTGTGAGCTTTCAATACCAGTAGCATAAAGCCTGTGCCCTTGGAGATGTGAGGTGGTAATACAAAGGCATTAGTCCTTCCCAGCTTCTTGGGAGTTCAGCACCAGGTGGGATCAGTCCCAGAGGAACTGTGCAACTCGCTTTGCCTCCAACCTCAAAGCACAGGGAACCAGGTGCCCTTCATGCTCCTAATTTCCAGCAGAGAACATCAATATTGGGCTGGTGCATTTGCCTGAACCAGTGCTGAGACAGGTGAAGGTCCCATCCACCACTTTTCCCTTACCTCTGCAAAATGGCAATGGATCCATTCATGCCAATGTAGAAACAGCTTTTGTTTTAAGCAATTAAGCTGATGCTGCTAACTAGAGCAGATATATAAAGCTGATCCTGAATCAATCTACGTAGTTAAATTGGGAACTTCTTACCTTTTAACTTTTCCCTGAATCACAAGGATGCCAAGAGCTGATCAGAGAAGATTCATGTCTCCCTTGGTATAACAGTATTTATGTTACTGCACATTCCCATAATTACTCAGTGAGAGTTTCAGGCTGCCAGCAGTACCTTGAGAATTCCCCCATGGGTGATTCTGTGGAGGAAAAGGAGAAAGTGAATATTAAACATACTGTAGCAAATATTTTTTTTATCATCCAGGCACTGCTACAGAGCCTGAGCCAATTTGTGATTAAGCAGTGCTGAGTCCTTCCATCTCAGCCACAGCAATCTGTGCCTATTGCTGCCTAACTCTAAAGAAATCCAACCTGTTCTCACATTATAGCACAGAAGATGCACTTTTCATTTCATGCAGTGAGGGAGACTACAGCTCCATCAGAGATTTAGTCAGCCTCAAAGCTCATTTGGAGCTAAAAGCCCTATGAGCAATCCATAATGAGAAAGATCTGATAGTTTAATGCATTTCTGCAAAGAACTGTAATTTGCTAAGAAATTAATAGGATATCATCATCCCTGGGATCAACTGGAGGTCAGTGTTACCTTTCAGCTCTAAGTGTTGGTATAGAGAGATTCAATTAGGAATGGGTGACAGTTCAGAGACAGTCTCAGACTTTGTGACACCTCTAGGGACATTCCAGTCAACCCAGTACTTGGATGTTCAGTTAAGTTCATTTTTTGTTGTTTGATGCCTGCTTCTGGTCAGGATGACTGTTTGATGTGCATCTTGGCAACGTTTGGGTACGTACCCAAACCAGCCTCCAAATGTATTTACTACAGCAAGATTCAAAGGACTCCAACAGCATCCATGGTTCTGTACATGGTACAAGAGCATTGTAAACCAGCACTTGAACCATGCAACTTAGAGCCTCAACAGACAAGGTGGAAAAACAGTGTCATCAGGTGGGGAATTAAGCCAGCAGCTACCAGCTTTTCAGCAATGCAGTTAGTTCTCCTTCAGGCGGTGAGACTGAGCAGGCTAAGTATTTCAACATCCTTGCTCTTTCTCAGCCAGCTCAAGCCAGGACATTCACATTAACTAACTAATATCTTCCTCTCTACCTGGTCTGAAAGCAGCTTTTGGAGAAAAGACTATTTGCTTTGTTCTTCCACTGTCATTCTCCCACCCCCAGTGTTGAAACCAAAATAATTCACAAGAAATTAATCTATGAGCTATTTTATTGCTGGAACAGGCTGCCCAGAGAGGGGGTGGGTGCCCCGTCCCTGGGGGTGTTCAAGGCCAGGTTGGATGGGGCCCTGGACAACCTTGTGTAGCTCCAGGCTGGAGGTTGGTGTCCCTGCCTGTGGCAGGGGGTTGGAGCTCTGTGACCCTTGGGGTCCCTCCCAACCCAGACCAGTCTGGGATTCTATGATTTGCTGTGCAGAATCAAGACACCCTGCTAGACAGAGACACTGCACAAAGATTCATGTTATTAATTGTAAGAAGAGTTTTCTGCAAGTGAAGCATCCCCATGTGCCAGCTCTTTTTAGATTCAGACCTCACAGTCTGCAAGAGCAGCAGCCTGTCAGTGACCCCAGTATCTGTAATGGAGTAACAGAAAACTCAGGCAAAGGTAAGCAAATAGCCACATCCAGAGAACCAAAAGGAAATGACTCCTGGGTGCACATTGAACCAAGCAAGCACCAGTAATTCCACAGATTTGAAATGACCACAGATACTACCTGGTATTTTATATATGGAGAAGTGCCAAACAATTTTAAGCCAAGATTGACTAGGAAATGAGATACAACAGAAAGGACTATCATTACCTTCTAAGGACGCTGTGTTGCTGCAGGATTTATAGGCAAACTAAATCTGGAACGACCAGAACTAGTAAATTAAAGGGAAAATGTTGAAATACATCAAACTGATTACCTTGGAGCCAAGAAGAAAACAGCACAGAACAAATCCACTGCATGAAGATGGTGGAGGGTTGGAGTGCTGAACTACAGGAAAATTTGTAAAGCCAGAGGTGGGGTTAATGCATCTTTAGGATTAATGTAGTCATAATGTAACACTGCAAAGGGAGAGCTGGTCATAAATTGCCACAAGGGAAGGGGATGACAATGGGGAGTCTGCGTGGACTTACTGAATAATAGTATCATAGCATCTGCTATACAATATGGTTTGAACTTTGCAAAGCCCCACTGTATAACTCACTTGTCATTTGGGCTGAGGAACAGATGACAGATCTGCCAGGAATGCTCAAAAACAGGCCTATTAATTATTTTTTTCCTAAAGAGAAGTTTCTAAACCAGCTGTTCTCACAGAGACAGTGTTTCAGCCAATAGAGCATGCAAAAAAATAGAAGTATATAGAGTAGAATCTAGTAAAGGTCCCTGTAAAAGCAAGAAAATGGTCACAAAACTGTGGCAGCTTCAGTTAGCTTACAGCACAGTTATTTACAAAGCAATGGGAAACATCACACTGGGAGGGACCATCAAGACTAAGCTCTCATGATGCAACAACAGCAGTTATAACAGCTATTAAATAGCAGACCTGAAGATGCTTTTCCCTTTTCCCATAAACATAACAGGACTAAGAAAAAAGAGTAAGATAGAGGGCTGCTGCCTGTCTTGCACTCAGTGTTCACAAATCAATTCAGCATCTATTTGAAAAACCCTCTGACCAGGGTACCAAGGTGGTCAAGTTCATCTGCACACCCAATCCTTTTTCTGGGTGTTGACCAGCCAGAAGTCTCTCAGAAGTCTTTCAGCAAAGGGAAGTTTTCCCAAACCCAAACCTCTTGGGCAATATAAGATGAATCCAGAGCTGTCAACATCATTACTACTAAGAAGTGAAGCAACTGTTGTTGCCTTTGCAAGCTGTGGCAGTCACATGTACAGCTTCTTTCACAACACCAAGGCAAGGAACACCTACCAGTAGAACTCATTTATACTGAGCCAAGCAAGCATACATCCTAAATCCAGGTAGTATCTTAGTAGGTGTGTTGCTTTCATTTTATCTTTTATATGCATTTAATTTGAGATGTTTCTGTTCAGATTTTGTGCACAGGAGTTATTTCAGAAACCATCTGTAACAGCAAACACAGACCACTGCAAGGACTAACAAGAACATCCCAAAGGTAAGGCTGCCAGCTCAGGGCTGAATTACTACAACTATAGATGCTCCAACAATTCTCTGTATTAGCTCACAGACACATCCTCATGTACCTGCCATTTTATCAGAGGATCTAGTCCATATGTCTATAGTAACTAAGAAAGGAATAAAAAGCATTAAACAAGTCTGACACAAACCAAGTAAGGCTCTGGGAGAGGCAGAGGAACCAGGATACTCCCTATTTGGCCCCATCCTCTGAACAACCTTTCCAAACTGAAGATGAGCATTTGCATCATATGAATATTCAAGAATATTGAAAGGAGTAGAATGTGTTTGAAGCCTATTGAAATACTCAAAGCTATGAATTTGGGTCAATTAGCTGACTTTTACTCTACTGTGCCTACACATCATCTGATAACATGTCCAAACTCATGCCCTTTTGTCTCATTTAATTCCTCAAAATAGAATAAGAATTCCAGCCTTATGCTGTTTTTCTGCAAAGAGGCAATTTTTCCTGCCCAGATAGATGCACGCTGTTTGCTGTAGGTGACACACATTTATAATGGCTTTACAGCACTCTGGCTTTCTCTAGATATTGCTACAATTACCAGCTTCCTCTCTACTTCTCTTTCACAGTGCTACCGTGCTCTGATCAATACAGAGCAGCCAGCAGATGTGCTTGTTCAGGTATCTGGCTTTATTTCTTGTGACCTTCACATATTTATAAAAATATCATCAGATCAAGTTCTACCTCACTGGCTTGTTTAATAGACTCAGAGCCAATCCTTACATTATAGATTATCTTCTCACCAACATCAGTGATCAAACAGCTAAAGGACAGTTTGGAGCCTCAGAAACACTGGATGCAATTCACAGGTCTCTGCTGGACTGGGGTTTCTTTGGTGATTTAAGACTAGACATTTAGGCTGTTTATCAAGGGTATACATCTCAGTATCAGGACTTGTTCTCAGCTCTGACTTGCTCTTCCTCTGACAGATGTATTGTGCAGATACATGTAACAACAGATCATGTAATTATTTACACAATTAAGGCTATGGAGATGCTGAAGGGCCTGGAGCATCTCCCCTGTGAGGAAAGGCTGAGTGAGCTGGGGCTGTTCAGCCTGGAGAAAAGAAGACTAAGGGGGGACCTGATTAACGTTTATAAATATCTTAAGGATGGGACACAGGGGGGGGATGGGCAGCCCCTTCTGGGATAGGACAAGGGGCAATGGCTTCAAGTTGACACACAATAAGTTCCACACCAAGATGTGGGAGAACTTTCACCCAGTGAGGGTGAGGGAGCCCTGGGACAGGCTGCCCAGGGGGTGTGGAGTCTCCTCCTCTGGAGAGATTCCAGCCCCGTCTGGACACCGACCTGTGTGCCCTGTCCCAGGGACCCTGCTTGGGCAGGGGGTTGGATCCCATGGGCTCTGGAGGGCCCTTCCCACCCCTGTGATTCGGTGACCTGGACACTGAGGGGTTGTCTGCAGGCTCAGTCACTGCTTCAGTTCTTTGAGAGAAGTGATCATCTCCTATTTGGATCCTTTCTGAACTGTCACATGCTGATTCATCAAGAACTTGAGAACAAAGTGTTTTGATCATTTAAGAAAAAAACCAAGCAAAGCAACGCAACTTGCAGTGACATCTTTGATGTTTTATAGATTAAGAGGTTCTCTCATGAATAACAGTCATGTCTTGTGTCATCTTCTCTCTGGCTTTGAGAGTTTTCATTAACCGAGATTAACACTAACTGGAAAATAATTAAACTAGCTTATAGAGTCTGGCCTTCCCATCAGCACTAGTAATAATTAATCAGTACCATCAATAAATTTTAATAGCATTAAAATTCTGATTCACTCAGCTGCTCGCTCCCTATTTCTTCTTAGTTTCACTGCATGCAGATAGCAGTAGTTAAGACAATACCAAAAGGATAAATGTAGAAACTAAAACTAGCCTTAGTATTCACTGTCCCTGTAAGATGTTGTATTTTCCTACCTAATCGCCCAGCTTTATTTACCCTCCTTGCTGTGAACACGAACTCATTCAGGTTCTCTGCTCAGCTCTAGAGGCTTCTGTGAAGAAGCCAAAACAATAAGGAAAAAATTGAATGGTGTTCTCCAGCTGGCATAATCCCACCTCTCCTTTTAGTTTTAACTGTTCTGTTCACTGGCAACAAGCTCAGCCTAAATTTTGTTAATCACATCAGAAATGGAGCAGGGCTTTTCTAATCTTTTATTTTCACATACCTTGAATGAAACTGAGTCTTACCTCTTAAAAAAAATCAATATTCCCTCTAGCACTAATACTTGTATGACTTCCAGAA